>NC_143480.1:60163843-60846130 GCF_027475165.1 Benincasa hispida | reverse complement strand
ATTGGAACTAAGATCTTTTATTAATTGAAATTTGGATTATGTTTAGGCCTAATTCAATTTCCATCTAAACTAGGAGGAAGATTAATTTGTTTATCGCTTAGACATAATTTTGACTTCGAGGTAAGTAATCTTATCACTGGAACTGCCCACGGGCTAGGCTTTAGTTGTATGCTAGCATGATGAGTGTATGTTATGGTAAATATTAGCATGTTGATTGATAGTATGACCTGAATGAAAGTATGTTCTGGCACGAGTTCTGATTTGTTTACTATACACCTAGGCACTTGATCGTTAGTATGAGGTGGTATGTGTTTCCATATGTTGGTATCTGATCTGCTGATGTTGAGACATACTTGTATGTTGTGGAACTATGATGTTAAGGTATACATGAATGTTGTAGAATATGTTGTTGAGGATTATGTGTATGTGGTAGAGCCATGGTATCAAGGATTACATGTATGTCATAGATTCGTACGATATTGATTTTTGAATGTTGAGACTGTGTGAATGTCCTCACTGATTAGTTAGATGCTCACTAGTTTGTATTTCCTCTGGGATTCACCAGTTTGTGTTTCCTTCGGGATTCACCAGTTTTGTGTTTCCTTCGGGATTTACCAGTTTTGTGTTTCCTTCGGGATTCACCAGTTTATGTCTCTTTCGGGATTCACCAGTTTGTGTCTCCTTCGGGATTCACCAGTTTGTGTTTCCAATGGGATTCACCAGAGGTAGTGGGCATACTTAACTACAGTAGGATTAAACTCAGTCTCTTACTTGTTTCATGTGTGTATATGTTCCATAGGTGGGTATCTAGAGGACATAGATGCCTAGCCTGACCCTAGTGGTGGGTTTACTTACTGAGTATTTCATGCTCATTCTTTCTTATGTTGATGTTTCAGGTAAGGGTAGAGATGCACCAACGATGGCGCAGCGAAATTCGTGATCGCCCACTGGGACTAGTTTTTACACTTCCGCATCATGAAATTTAGAGTCCTTATTTTTCCCTTAATGTTTAGTTTTACTATTTGAAACTTATTATGAAGGATTGTTTTTTTATACTTTTAATAGTCTTTACGAATCATGGGTACCCTATTATTGTTTTAACAATTGCATTTAATAAATGGCTTTTGAACTTCTCTTGTCTATTTAGCATTTATTTCAACATAAAGGAGTGTTGTTTTAAGTGCCATGTGTCACGGTCATGCTTGTCCAAGGCCTGTTGCCCATGGCCACATGCCCGATCCAACCCACTTCTAGCATACTTTCATATCTTGTATTGTATTAGCTTAGTTAGCTTGCTTTCTTTACATTTTCATTATAAGTGACCACTCGCCTTTTTGCATATGCAAGGGCGCCAGTTGGCTTTTTGTTCAGAATGCACTATATGGGGATAAGACTAACCATCACTTCCTAATACCCGGAGTAGTACTCTATAAAGCTGTTGTTGTTGCTTATTGCTTTCTAGTCTACTACAATCTTTCTTTCTTTATTCACACTCACAAAAACTTCTTACGAAAACCTTTTCTCCAAACTAGTTTTCTAAAACCGTTTTCCCTAAAACGGGGGTGGAGGTTGCGAGAGACACTCGGTGTGCCATCGGCAGTCCGTATTCGAGTTGGCTGACTTGTTCGTGAGCGGGAACAAGTGCCGCAAAATCGCTAAGAGAAGCTTCCGAAAGAGCGATTGTGATAGTTGGTATCAGAGCCAAGTCGGCTCACATAGGGAAGATCAGTGATCATGTCGGCGACGAAGAACCTGAACAAGTCCCATGTGGACAAGTTGGTAGAGATGGAAGAGCAAATGCTCTACCTGAGAGTGGTCCCAGATAATGTCCGTTTCCTAGAGACTCGGCTACAAGAAGTTGCTGAGAAAGCCGATGGAATTGATGCGGTAGTAGGCCGCCTAGACAGATTACCCATCAGAGAATTGATGATGAGGGTAGAGACCCTCGAGATCAAAACAGCACGGTCCGACAGCTTTGAACGAGGCGATAGCTCATCGGGCTCTGTTGCGCACATAGAGGAGCGTGTCGAAGAGCTAGATGGCTCCCAAAAAGCAATACTTCAGATGGTAACCAATTTGTCTGAAGACTTTCGATCGGCCCTTGACGTCGTCAGAGCCGAGATAGCGGATGTGAGTGCTAGGATGAATCTCACCATCCGAGCGGTAGGGAACCAAGCCCCATCTAGGGGAGCAATGGCAGTAAGAAGAATAAAAATCCCAGAACCGAAACCCTTCTGTGGGGTGCAAGAAGCGAAAGCCCTGGAAAATTTTATCTTCGACCTTGAGCAATACTTCAAGGCGACAAACACAGTGACTGAAGAGTCGAAAGTCATACTAGCAACGATGCATCTAGATGAAGATGCAAAATTGTGGTGGAGATCACGATTTACAGACATACAGGAAGAACAATGCACTATTGATACTTGGGATAGATTGAAACAAGAACTTCGCTCGCAGTTCTTCCCTGAAAATGTCGAGATCTTGGCTCGACGAAAACTCCGAGAGCTGAAGCAAACAGGTAACATCAGGAACTACGTAAAACAGTTTGCAGGACTCATGTTGGACATACGAGATATGTCTGAAAAAGATAAGGTTTTTTGCTTTGTTGAAGGGCTGAAACCATAGGCGAAATCAAAACTATATGAACAGAGAGTACAGGATCTCCCCTCTGCCTATGCGGCAGCTGAATGGCTATACGACCTTAGCACTGACTCACAAGATGTGAGGAAGTAGTCAACTTCCTCAAATGGGGGGAAACAGAAACAGCCGTTCCAGTCCTCCCAGACCTGAGGGAGGAGACAAGAACATAGGGGGGACTTTAAATCATCCCAACCGAGATCAGGAAACAACTGACGGGGGCCACCGCAACAGCATAACAATTACAATTGCCCCTTGTCTTGTTTCAAGAAAATGGGAAAGGCGACGGAGCCACTAGAGAAAGGACTCATGTATGTGGACGCTTGGGTCAACCAAAGATCGGCCAAGAACACTATGGTTGACTCCGGGGCCACCCATAACTTCATGGCTGAAACGAAAGCTCGCCGCCTGAACTTGACTTGGGAAAGAGATGCAGAGAAGATGAAAGCTGTGAATTCCGCAGTCCTACCGATTACGGGGATAGCGAAGAGAACTCCAGTGAAGTTAGGAAACTGGAAGGGCTTCGTTGACTTCGTGATTGTCAAGATGGATTATTTCGATGTGGTATTGGGGATGGAATTCCTACTTGAACATAAAGTCATACCAATGCCCCGCGCCAAATGTCTAGTCATTACCGGATCTACACCCACCGTAGTCCAAGCCAGTATCAAGCATGACCGTGACACCATGCATGCATGTATTTTAGTAATGGTCTAACTTAAGTCTTAGGGGGTCGGGTCGTTATACTATCGTTCTGTCATAATATTCATCTATCATGCTAGCATACATCTAGTGTATGGCTCGAGGGCAGTTTCCACTAGTAAGATTACTTACCTCGAAGTTAAATCCAAAGAAACCCAAGCAAGCTTATCCTTTTCTAGCCAAGCAACACCTAAAATAAATCCAATATTTAAATCAATATTTTGGGTCTAACTCCAATTAACCGAATTATTCAAAGACCTCCAATTTAACTTTAACTAAACTATGGCTCGGTCTGAACTTAATCCCAAAACCCAATTTTATTGGCTACCTGAACATACACAAATTCCAAAATTAATAACTTAATTCTCCACAATTAATCTTAATTCAAAATAGCCAACCAACAACTTAATCCAAACTTACCAAACTTCAAAAGAAAACTGGCCTTTACTTTGATGAGCAACGCCCCTAAACGTCTCAAATATTGAATCTAAAGTCCAAACCCAAGAGATATTAACAATTTTAATCCAAAACCAATACATATAAAATTTAATCTAACAATCCCCAAACCAAAACACAATGGGGGTTACAAGCCTTGGAACTTACCAAATCGCAACGAAGAAGGAACTTCAACACCCGCTGGACAGTGCATAAATTCTCCTCCAAAATCCCAAAAATCTAGCATTCAACCATAATTGGTAAATTAACAATCCAACCCAAAATCAAGTGAGTAAGCCAAATTAACCAATATGCCAAACAACTTACCCAACCACCAAACCAACAGCAATCGACGGCGGCAGGGGCTTGGTGGTGATGGATCAGTGTGGCTGGCCAGGCAGAGAAACGGCGATGGACGGCTGGATAGATTTAGAAAATGGCACAAAACCCACGAACGGAGAAAGACGTGTGCGTTAGGTGGAGCGCACAACTATAGATCTGGAACCCACTGACAGCTGGACGGCTTCAGCGTGAATGACTAGGGGAATGAGTCATTGACGGTTGAGTGGCGCAGTTTGACCGGCGGATCTATCGGACGAAACCCATGAACGACGAGTGACGTGGCTGGAGTGGAGATTGGCGACTGGGGCGGCTGACGACACATATTGCTCGCGGATCGAGGCAACTGCTCGTGGGTGCTGGGCTCGATAGTAGATGCAACAGCTGGGAGGTTCGGCGGGTGAAGGGTTGGGGTTTCGAGTGGCGCCAAAGAAAAGAAGACTGAGGGTGTCTAAGCGAGGAAGAAGAAAGGGAAGGGAGAGAAAAGAAAAAGAAACATAAAAGAAAAGGAAAGAATAAAATAATAAAATATATTTTATTTTATTTTATTCTTTTCCTAATCCACATAGTTCTTTAAATTCCCTTCCTTTCAGAAAAAGAATTACCTTCTGCCAATCATTTTCAATATAAATGATTTCCAACGTCGATAATTAAATTCCCGCAATTACACTTGAAGTCCAAAATTCCAAAAACATACCCAATTTAAAAAATTACTGAAATTACATTACTAACAAAAATTTGGGATGTTACATTGTACCAGTGTGTTACTTGACCACCAACACTCCAATGATCAAGTTAGTAATCATTTAGAGAGAGAGAGCTAGAGAGTAGAAAATTTGGGATATGTTTCGATGTTCCTCCATTGTCCAAGCTTTAGAGTTAGAAAACACACAGTGGAAGAAAACTGGATCATTAAGCATTCTAATTCATTTAATTTTGACTTTAAATTAAGCATGCCCATAAACTAATAAGAGGGTTTCATGACATACCTTTGAAGAACCACTTGAAACTCGAATTCCAACTACAAATCTCCTCCAAATCTACTTGTGAACCACCTCAAGGCTTTCCCTACTATCCTTTTGGTGCCTTAGATTGAGTTGTGAGACTCAAAATAAGCTTAGATTAAGGGAAAATGGAGAAGAAGATCAATGGTTTATCAGCTGAAAACTCTTCTTCAACTTTTAAATATTTTCAGCTTAATCCACTCAAGTGCATTCCCAATTTCCACTTCAATCTTCTTTATTTATTGCATGACAATCATGCAAACACCATTACAATATGTATTGCAGCTCATGCTTGGAAAATCGACTCAAAACTATGGTGGAGTGTGTGTGAGTTTCTTGGTTGGAAAGTGCAAAAATCCCACTTTTGGGATTTTCCATTTTCCATCTATTTTCAATTTTTGATTTTCTAATTGATTTCTAAAATCAATTTTTGTTTTAAAAAATGAAATCTTTATTGATTTTAAGAAATCAACTCATTAATTAATTTTCTAATAAAATTAATAATTAATAATTAATTAAACAATTTAAGTAATTCTAATTAATTCAATATCAAATATTAAATTAATTTAATACTAATTCCACTATCATGAATCCCTATTCATGAATTTAATATTTAAATCATATTTAAATATTAATTGATTCTCCAAATTCGTTTAATTCCAAAATTATACGCGTAATTATATCACATATAATTACTAATTCCTTAATTCAAATTTGAATGTTTCAAATTAACTTATCACGCTACTCCAAGACTAATCCATTTGTGAACTAGTAAGAGAACCCTGTAGACCTACAGATCATGGGCTCCAATGATCCGAGAGATATGAATCAAATTTTTGTATCATTCATTTGCTTGATTGTTGAAAAGAGAGATATGAATCAAATCTTTTAGTAAACCACATGAATATATTAACATTTTTTAATGAGTTCTCTGAATGAATGCACAATTGATATTCATGTTTTTGGTTGAATGTATGCATATTTCTAGTTTAGACTTGCTCGGGATGACCAAGAGCTAAGTTGGGGGTGTTTTGTTAGGTTTTTAAAGGATGCATATTTTCTATGTTAATTCCCCCAAAATTGTGTTGATTGTTTGCTTTAAATGCTAATTTTGCAGGCAAAACAATCCCCGAGGTATTTAGGAGTCATTAAGAGACGATCGGGCCAAAAAGGATCCAAAATAACCAAGAAAATCAACAAATTGAAGAGAATCGAGTAAATTACCAAAATGCCATCGAGAATCAAGTATTCGCCATCGAGTTGCAGTGTCACGACCCTAGGAGAGGTGTTGTGTAACACTTGAAGATAGAACAACTCATTATGCTGCAAAACAGGGCAGCGTTGCTAAACTAAATCAGACATGAGGATTTCCGTGAGTAGAGGAATGATCATTCCAAATTCCATTCGAAATTGAACATAAACAATTACAGTCAAGAAACGGAAACTAACAGGTCATGCACAATACGAAATTACAACATGCTTTAAAATAAGATCAAGGGATAGAGCATTATACCTTTGAAGACTCATGCTTCAAACTCCCTCAATCATGAATGCTCGTTCAGTCTTCATGACAGCAATACACGAACGCTCGAACACAACGATCGCAATACAACATGATCAACAACAACCACCGCACAAACAACGCGAACACATAGTCGAGTTGAGTGAGGACACCACCACAATGGTTACCTTGGTATTCTCGGTGTGAGAATCTAGAAGTGTGGGCTCTGTATGGACTTGGTTAGAGGCAGAGACCGGAGAAATAAAAATCGTGTAGACGATTGAGCAAGTGAGAGATGAGAAGTGTCTATCGTATAGACGAATGCTCAATCGTGTAGAAGAAGGCAGCTTATCGTATAGACAAAACCCTACGATTGTTTAGCTACGACCAGTTGAGTGAACTATCGTATAGTGACACTCCACGATCGTTTAGTCTCTCTTTTAGCTATCGTTTAGTGAAACAATTTCACTTGGTAGATTTTCCATGAGTTTCTTTTCGAATTAAGCAACTCTTCTAAAATTAGGAAAAAGATTTTCCTTTTATCTCACGGTTAACATAAAACCACTAATAACCTCTCACTCAATCGGTTATTAGAAGAGAAGAGATAATTATCCAATAATTAATAATATTATTAATATATATGATAACTAACTTACCATATTATATTTATAACCTATAGTTCTAATATTTCATCTCATGAAACATATAAACCATTGTTTTTTTACTATTTTATGGTACTTAATGTAAATCATATTTACATTAATCCTCCACCTGATGTATCTCATACATCACACCGATTATATCATATATAATTAAAATTCCTCTTATCAATTTAAACATTTCAAATCAACACCAGGAACTAATTCTCAACTTGAATCCATTAAGCTACTAAGGGAACCTTATGAACCTGTAGTTTGAAGCTCCAACGGTACGTGCATAACTGACTAAACTCTTTAGTCATGGGATCTACCATCCGTTAACTGTTGGGCACTCCACTAAAGACTGACAGCTGCACTCTCCTTACTACAGATATATTTTGTGTCCATATCAACCAATCAACAGTGTGGTAACCCTTCACAGATCGCTCATAAGTACAGTTGGGCTAATTTACCATTATGTCCCTGTATTTACATCTAACTCCTTAACCACTGATTACTCTAATGAACATAAGACATATTCCTACTATGACTGAGTCCTCTCTTCCAAAGAGAAGTTGTGGCCACTATGTTTAAAACCCGGAATAAGCCCTTAAGAGAGTAATCTATCTACTTACCTCTGCTTCGAGGAATGAGTCAATTCCATCTTGTGTAACTGATTTCCCAGCTTCCAAATCAGACAAATCCCCAAAAAGGTAGCCATGTTGAGTTGGCAATCTAGTCACTCTCACCCATACTAATCAAAGGACCGCCCTCAAAGGCAAGAGTTTCCAAAACATTCAGGATTAAGGTCATGTCACCTATGGCCGTTTAGGTGAGATGTAAGTCGCAAGTATCAACGACATTATATAAAGAGACGAATCATCTCGTGGTCCGATCTTATATAAACTTTTTGTATAGGACACCCCCGCTCGCATGTCTCTACATGAATGGTCAGGATCTACCATCTGTAGTAGTTCACAACACTTGCAAATCTCTACAAAATGGGCCATATCCGAAGTGTCACAAGGATTAGGTATCCCTCCTTAATCCTTATACTACAGATCTTTTTAGGTTATCACTTAAGACATGATCCACTTGTATATCTCATATACATGCTTAAATATACATACAATAACCATGAAGCTTTGTTTATTGGATATGTGTAAATTCCAAATAAAATAACTCTTATTTTATTCATAACAATGTGTACAGTTTACAAACTATGAGACTCCGGGAGAATTAGGACACCAATCCTAATAGTTTCAATGCTCCCCACAACGTTGCAACGCTCTGGGCTTTGACGCAAATCACCCTATGTGTGCACGCCTTGAGTTGACGAGTGATTGGGGGTAGCATTGCAACACAAGCCCAACGCTTCTTGGCATTTCATCGATTTAAGGTTGCAATGCTACCCAGCGTCGTGACGCTACCCTGTGAGCTATAAAAAGTTCTCCTTCATTTTTGCAAAAAAAGAGGAAGAAAATTCCATGGAGGCTGGGATCTTTCTCCAAGTTTTTTCACTTTTTTTGGTAATTTTTGTTTCAATTTAGGTTAGATTTTATATTTTTGTTGAAATGTAACAAAACTCTTGTAATTCTTCATAAGATTTGTCTATGAATTTGTGAAGTTTTGATTGAATCTTGTTCCTAGATTTCGAAAATTCTTTTGAGTTTTCTCTTTTTCCTTATCAATTGCAATCTGATTTGTGCTTTCTACAAATCTATGCTTAATCTTGATGCATGTTGAATGATCTTTATCTTGAACATGTATAGCCTAGATGCTTGGTTTTGTCACAATCATTGTTGAATATGTTGCTTTCAATGTGTTCGATGGAATGTCTAGCCAAGATCTATAATAGGCAATAGTAATTATGTGTTTGATGGCTATCCTAAGATGCATTAATTACTAGATTTGTAGAAACTTTGGTTAATTGAGTAAACTATCTTAACAATTAATCAACGCAATTGAATCCTAGAACCTAATGTCCATGTTTTCTATTCTATATGGCCGCTATCGAACCCAACAGAAGTAGGAGCATGTAGGTTGATTAGGGTTTGACTATCCAACCTTAATCGATGATTAGGACGCTCTCTCGACTAGGTTATTGCTAGTTGTCAGCCTTTGTAGAGGCTAGCTTGATCGACTTGAGTGAGTAGTTGCGAGCATAATCCAATTGTCAATTAACTTTTAGAATTCGATGATAGGAATTGCATTAAACATCTAACTTGAATTGGAAGCAAGATTATTCCTCACTTGTTTAAATTCATCTTTTATCTTTTGATTTTTAGTATTTTTCCAATTTAATCAAACCCCCCATTTTATTGCTTTAATAGTCAAGGCTAGTTAAGAAAGGATAAAAATTAAAACCTTCCCTGTGGATCGACCTCTTACTTCACTTTAACTATGAGTTAGTTATATTGTTGTTCGAGCTTTATAAATATTGTTTGTTTTGGGTTAGGTAGAACTAACGACACCTACTTAGCAACCGTATATCAAAGGCATTCAATATTTAATATAATACTTATATTAAATGAAAGAAACCTTAAACATGTGTACTACATATTATAACATTTTATAACATACTTTCAATGCATGTAACATGCTTCGTATGGTGGGATTTAAATCTACATGGCATACTTTATGCACATACAAGATTTATTTATTTATAACATATATCACATATATAAACAATTAAATACATACTAATATGGTTTTAATTTTGGCATTTTAAAGCAAATAAAGGCCTAATTATTATAAAAATCAGCAAAAACTAGCTCCAAAACGCTTCTAGACCACAACCACCCCAAATCGGACCCGAACAGCTTGAACTAGACTTGAACTGCCTGAACTGGACCAAAACTGCCTGAACTGAACCAGCCAAAAACCATTTGAGGCTGAACCGGACAGGACCTGAAGAAAATCGGTCGAACCGGCCAAACTCACTTGTCCTCACTCGATCCTTAGTTGAAAACTCGCTTCTCACTACTCGTTTGATCCAAAACTCGCTGCTCGTTAGCTCTTACTCGATACTCGATTGACACTCGCTCAACAATATGAGCAGCGTTGCAACGCTGCCTGGACAGAAGCTCAGCATCTGAATTCTACAACTTGGCCTTCTTCATTTCTTTCTTTAATTACAACTTAATTTCAACTCTAATGACTCTAAATAAATTAAAGACTCTTGAGCACACATATAAGCTCATCAAACAAGAGTCAGTTACAATTTTAACGAAGGAATCAAAGAGAATTTAAATGCCAAATCTCATAAAACCATACAAGTGCACCATTTTCATATAACTCATGAAAAAATATCCACCAAGCCAAAATTAAACCAAATTGAATGCTTAAATGTTGCTCTGATACCAATTGTTAGAGTTAGAAAATACACAACGGAAGAAAAACGGATCATTAAGCATTCTAATTTATTTAATTTTGGCTTTAAATTAAGCATGCTCATTAACTAATAAGAGGGTTTCATGACATACATTTGCAAAACCACTTGATACTTGAATTCCAGCTATAAATCTCCTTCAAATTTACTTGTGAACCACCTCAAAGCCTTCCCTACTATCCTCTTGGTGCCTTAGATTGAGTTGTGGGACTCAAAATAAGCTTGGATTAAGGAAAAATGAAGAAGAAGATTACTGGTTTATCAGCTAAAGAGTCTTTTTCAACCTTTGAAGATTTTCAGCTTAATCCACTCAAGTGCATCCTCAATTTCCACTTCAATCTTTTTTATTTATTGCACGACAATCATGCAAACACCATTGCTGCATGTATTGCAGCTCATGCTCGGAAGATTGACTCAAAACTATGGTGGAGTGTGTGTGAACTTCTTGGTTGGAAATGGAAAAATCTCACTTTTTGGGATTTTCCATTTTCCATCTCTTTTCAATTTTTGATTTTCTAATTGATTTCTAAAATCAATTTTTGTTTTCAAAAATGAAATCTTTATTAATTTTACAAAATTAATTTGACAAAATTAATTTTCTAATAAAATTAATAATAAATAATTTAATTAATTCACAATATCAAATATTAAATTAATTTTACACTAATTTCACCATCATGAATCCCTATTCATGAATTTAATATTTAAATTATATTTAAATATTAATTGATTCTCAAATTTTGTTTAGTTACAAAATTAAACGCATAATTATATCACATATAATTACTAATTCCCTTAATTCGAATTTGAACATTTCAAATTAACTTATCATGCTACTCCAAGGCTAATCCATTTGTGAGCTAATAGGGGGACCTTGTGGACCTACAGATCATGAGCTCCAACGATCTGAGATTAATTGACTAAATTCTTTACACCGAATTAACCTACATTCGTTAACTACTAGGTCACTCCATTAAAGCCCAGAGTTGCACTCCCCTCACTATAGATATATTATGTCCACTCGATATAACCATGAATAGTAAGTTAACCCTTCATAGGCTGTTTGTAATAACGGCTGGATCAAATGGTTGTTTTACCCCCGAGATTATTTCTTGTTCCTTAAGTCTCTCTGATTCTCTAATGAACAATTGGTTTGTGATCCGATCAACAAACCGAGTCCCTCTCGGGCCAATGAGAGGGTGGGCCCCTTCTTGTTCAAGACCTAGAGTCAGCACTTAAGGGAACAACCTCTCTACTATCCTTAAAAACGGGTAGAAGTGAATTCCATCTTACACCCTATGTTCCCAGTTATCTATCCGGTCTTACCCTGAAATGGAGGTTTATTAAGCCGACGCTATTGAGCCAACCCTAACCTATGAAAATCTAAAGATAATCCCAAATAAACAGGAGTTTATAGTTAGCTCAGGATTAAGGTCAAGTTACCTAGGTCATCGCTTTGAAATAGTTAGTCTTAAACAATAAACAACAGTATAAAGTAAGAGTGACTTATTTCGTGGTCTGATTTAGTGCAAACTCATTGCACAGGATGCCCCCACTCCTCATGTCATGACATGTATGAATCATGTTCACTTCATCTGTAGCACTTTACAACTTCTTGTAACAACTACAAAATGGACTGCACCCGATAGTGCTACCAGAATAAGGCACCCAACCTTATTCATATACTATAGATCATTTTGACTATTTACTTGAACCTGATCCACTTTTATGTCTCCACATAAAGTTCAAGTATTCATGTAATAGTCATAGATCTTTTAGTTTATTGGATTTATTTCTAAAACGAAATAAGCAATTCATATATTCAATAACAACTTATTGAATTTTCAGAATAAGTTTAATTTTTTTACAAAGCTATGAGTTTTAGGACATAAAACTCAACATCAAACCTTTTTTATTATATAGAAAATTGATTTTGTAGCAGTCACTTGGCTACTTAATCTCTTGAACAATTAATTTGACAATTAGTAACTTAATTTAGATGTTACAAATAATCGCATTGAAGGATCCAAACACATATAGTTGGCCTAGTAGATGAACATTGAGCATAATTTGTCCATCATCCCCGACCCTATGGGTGGGCCTTCATGATGTTTGTAGATCTTTTAATCCAACTTTTGGAGTTGATCTCTTTTACCCTTACGGTTGACTCCATGTGTCGGTTTGGCTTCATGGCCGACCCCATGGGTCCGATCTCCATATTTAGCCAATTAAGCATTCACTTTTTCATCCATAACAATTATCTCATTAACAAATCATGTAAATATGATAGTGGAACACGGTATATTTTTTAAGTTCAACCGTTATAAGGGTGGAGATCAAATCATCAACCTTTAGAATTGACATATTAGAGAATGATACAATCTTTTATGACTATGTTGGCCAAATAATTAGAATTAAATTAGAAATTAAAAAATAGGACTAAATTGTAAAAACCATGCCAAAATTATGATAAGGACCAAATTTGCAATCTAATCTCAAATTAAACTAATAATATATTTTATCCCAAAAGCGCCATCTGAGCATCTTCATTACGAAGTTGGAGCTCTCGCAACAATGGCGGAACATCTTGGCGTAGGCAACCACGATCTCGAGCAGATCTTGAAGCCCTTCTTTCAAAGAGCTTCTGAAGCCGAGGTTGGATTCCAAACTTTACTTTTTTTCCCCTCTTTCCCCGTTAAATCTAAACCCTCCACCTCTTATCTTCTTTGCTTGGATTTTTAGGCATGTATCATTGCGATTTTCCTTGATTCTTTTTTTTTTTCTGAGCACCGTGGAAAGATTTGAAACGGGTGGAAAATGGGCTACTGTGACTGATGAACTTTGGATTTAGTCTCCTAGGTTTTGGGAAATGGAATTTAATTCAAGTTTATGGCTGCCAATTAGAGGTTTTGGAAAATGGAGTTTAATTCAAGTTTATGGCTGCCAATTAGTTAGGTACTTAGATTACGGAAAATTTCCAGCTCTATGGTAGTCTGGAACTAATATTTACTCATATCATACCACTTGTCAAAATATCATGGTGTACACTTACAAGGCTTGTCTTGAACCTTAATTTAAACTATCGTGTCTATTTATCTGGGATAAATACATGTATGTATGTGTGTGTGTGTTTGTGTTATAAGAATGCCAAGCATTGTAAGGTCAGCAAATTTCTTGTGTGATAGGCTGAGCTGTTTGGAAGATAGTTTAGACATTCATGATTATTACAAAAGATAATGTTTGGCCAAATCAAGATATTAGAATATTACGAAACTAGTCAAAGTGTACTTAGCTCAATAATTGGCATGATCTTCCTCCCTAGATGTTGGAGGGTCGATCCCCTCCCCCTGCTGCAGTTATTGTATTCAAAAGAATACTATGAAACCACTCATCATGAATTGGCCTACTAGCTATTTGGGTTCAAACAGGTGAATAAAAATAAGGAAAAAAAGTTCACCTTGCAGGGAATGGGATCAAACCTATAGTTTCCTTACCACATGTTTAGGAAATTAAAGTCCTCTGAGTTTTCTAACATATATATATATATATACACACACATTTGTAGGAACAGATAATTGTCCTTAAAGTTAGTCAAGATGTTCATTATATGACCAAGATACTCAAAAGTATATATATATTTTTTGAAATGCACTGATAAAATAATAAATTTTGCAGTGATGCAACATTAGAGAAGCAGGGGACCTAGTGTACTATAACCTTTTTTTCCCCAACAGGCACCACTGAATTGGAGATTAATTGCAAGTGCAATTAGTTTACCTATGAACCTCTTCCAACTGATCTAAAGTACTCTAACAATAATTTTTTTTTCCTCTTATAATACTAAGTTTGAACAAGACTATAATTACTTTGCCATAGTTCCGTTTCATTTATAACATTCTTGAACAAATATAAAAGATGGATATCTTATCAACAATATGTATTTTATGATTTATGAGTCGTACTAGGAACTCACTGCTTTGATTAGTAAACATGCTTATTAGGAACTTGGACTTTTGCTTAAATTTTGGATCATCTTAATGAAATTCTATTGAAATGGAAACCAAGGTCCATTTCTTCTCTTGAATAGAGATATTGCGCTTGTTGCTAGTTTGTTTTGCAGACTAAAGTTGAATCCATCTGAATACTGTTGTACGAAAAGAATTTTGCTTTTAATTTATTTACGTTGTCCTCTTTTTTCTTAACGCGTGGTTTCTGTCGAGTATTTTAAAAGAGTAGGGGCAATTGCAATAATGCAGAGGTAGCGAGGTATTGGTTGTCCAAGGTTAGGTTTTCCAATTTTATTTCAAGGGGGCATTTGGGTTAGTCTGGGAAGTTAGTTAAGTCTGTGTACTTGTTTAGTCTTGATGTCCACAACGTAAGGAGTTAAAAAGTCATGGAATTGATATTTTTTAGATATGATGCCCATGGTGGATTTAAGAACTCCTTGGGCCAAACAAGGCAGCTCCACTCCTCCTGGCCAAACACGTGCTAAGTGTCTCAAACAATATATCCAAAAAACTGACCTTTTCATATGGGTTAATATTGCAAAATGTTATATTTCTTACATATGAAATGAAAGTGTCAACTAATTTGAACATAGCTCAACTAGTTAAAGCATTATCCTCGACCAAAAGGTTATAGGTTCAAATCCCCTCATCCCAGATGTTGGACTCGAAACAAAAAATGTGGTGCAAACCTAGACCAAAGGAAAATAAGTGGTAGATTTGTTGTCTTTCACTTGTAGGTTTTAGGCAAAGAAGCCTAGAGAAGGATGCTTCCCATGTAAGAAAATGATATGTATAGAGAGCGAGGTTAAATTATATTATATTTTTAATTTCTGTTCTTAGTTAAATTTCACTTTGGCACCTCTTCTAAAAGTTTTTGAGAGTTTGTTGAGTTCAGTTTATCTTCCCATTATGTTATATTCATACTTATGGTAATGTGCTAATGTCTTTCAAGGATCGTTTGTCGAGATTAGAAGCTGCACTCTTGACTAAGAAAGGTACGTCTCATGGCTCTAAGAGCTCACACCAAACCACCAACAGCATTAACATGAATGAAAATATGAAATGAATGTCTTTTTCACACTGTATGTTTCTGAATATGGACAATGCAACCGTCCAGATGTCCATAACGAAGAATATCTAAATACGATAAGCGAACTCCAATCGAAGCTAGATCGTGCAAACGAAGAGCTAATCACAGAACGGAAAAAGGCAAGTATATTTGGTGCACCATGTTTGTGTTTCATCTTAATATCTGGAAAGATAAAAGAACAGGAAGATTGGAGTTTTGTTTATTTGGGGTTATTATTTTGCAGGCTGAGATGGTTGCTGCAGAAAATGCTAAGCTCCAGTATCGCATAATTCATCTTGTGAGAACAGCTAGGGAAACCCATTAATAGTTGGAGCAAGAAACACCTTTTTTTCTCTTTCTTTCTTGTTGAAAGAAAATTGATAGGTTATTTCTTTTTCTTTTATAATTTCCCTTACAATTTAGACACATTTGGAAGATTGAGATAGTAAATTGAAGAATGTGAATTGAATTTTTTATATCCAAACCCGGAGTGATTGGATTTTTTTTTTTTTTCAACAATTGCATGGATGGAAGATCGAACAATCAACTTTTAAAATGATCCATTGAGATCGAATGATACTTGAATTACAATAGTAATTTGATTTTGTTTCATTGATTTAGTTTACTATATTTTTCACTCTAACATTGCTAATCAAAACACAATACATACAATATTTTAAAAAAAGGAATTTATAATGGGGTGCAAATCCAAAAATATATAATTAGGGGCATGTTTTCAACATATGGAAAATTGTAGATATAGTAAAATTATAAAATTTAAATTTTCGTTTATTCCATATTTCAATTTTACCATTTTAACAAACCCACATTTTTATTAATTAACTAATATACCACATTAAAAGTATATTAATTGTGTACTTTTTTCATTAATTGTATACCTTTTTGCATCTTTTGTTTTTAGTAATATGAATTATTACTCACTTTAATTTTTGTATTTGTTACATTTTTTTTTATTCCTTTTTGTAGTTTTTTTCTTTTTAAATGATGTTATTTCTTTCATTTTTAAGTATAAATGTATAATAGGCCAAGGAGATTCAACCTAAAATTTACTAACATTCAATTTAATATACTTATTTTGACAATTTGGTCGTGTTTGAAATAAATAGAGAAAGTATTTTTCAATAAAATTATTTTTATGATTTTTTTTAAATACTTAAATAAATAGTCATTTTCAACCGTGTGTAAATAGTTTATCAAGTGTATCAAATGTGTATAGTGTATTAGGCATATACTAATAATGTATCAAGTATATATCAATAGTGTATTAGGGATATAAATGTATCACGTGGGTTGAGCTTGTTTTTTTTTTTTTGCTATTTTTGCAAGTTGAACCTAATTTTTTTTTTTAAAAAAATCCAAATCTACAAGAAGCCCTTAAGAAAATACATTGTCTCAACAATATGAAAAAAAAAATAATAATAAACAAACTTTGCAGTCACTTTATGTTGGGCTACATTACGCTGAACTTTGTTATTTATTTCAAAATTACTCTTCTACTTTCAAAAGTTGCAATATTGTAACAATCCAAATTTGTACGCATAGACTACACAGGAAATTAAATGTCAAATGTTAAGCAGGACGAAATTTTATTTAAAGGGGTGGTAAATGTAATACCCTAACCCTAATTTATAAAGCAGGAAAACAAATAAAATATATAATTAAGAATGAAAAATATATAAACTTAATAGGAAAATCGAGTGAAAATAATTTAGAATTGGAAAAAAATAAGAAACTTTTTGTTTGGGCACTGCTCATTGGAAGAATTAGAGGTGAATTAATTGCTCATATACTCTTAAAATTTGAAAGAGTTAAAAAGGGAAAGTGGAATCCACAAGCGGTGAAGGCAACCCACGCGTGAAAACTAGCGAGATTGGAAAGAAAATTGGAGAGAGCGAGAGTGGAGAGAGCGAGATTGGAGAGAAAATCGGAGAGAGCGAGAGCCATGAGAGCCAAACCAGCGAGAGCGGGAGCGAGAGTCACGAGAGCCAAACCAGCGAGAAAGCTGGAGAGAGCGAGATTCTGAGAACAGAAAGAGCGAGATTTGGACAAAAGCGTGGATTATACGTTGAATTTGGCCACGATCTTATAAATTATACATGGAGAATCCTAAAATGGAATACAAATAAAGGTTGATGATGTAAGGGCAAACGTTAGCCAAAATTAGGTGTCTTATTAAGAGAAATTCTTAAACCTAAGTAATTTTAAAGAAGCCATTTGTAGGATGAATTGTCACACAGAGAAGAGCTGGAAACGACTATAAATAGGAGGCTATTTAGGCTGGAAGTTAAATGGATTCTCAAACAAAACTCAGTAGTAAAAATCGTGTGAAAAGGGTGAAGTAATTCTGTTAGTTAGAAGGAGAAAATCAAGGGAAGTGCTGCCCAAATTTCCTTCTGATTTAAGAGGGAAAGCTCTACTGATTAAACCATAAGAAATAATAAGGAATAACTAGGATCGCATTCAAGGTAAGTAGTTTATCTCACCCTTTCTTTAAGTGTTTCATAGTAGTGTACTTTTAATATGTTGCATAATTATGTTATTGTTATGTTGCATTACATGTTTAAAATATGTTTATCGAAAAGGGACTCCATGCATTATGCTTGTTCACAACGATGAAATAAGAGTAAATTTTAATTAGATAAAGGTTATGCTTCTAGAGTTAGCAGGGCATGTATGGTTGCACCCCTTTAGACCCAATTCTATGTTAAGTTTATGCTAGGGACTAACAGGGTATGTATGGTTGCACCTCTCTAGTCCAATCTTACGTTTATATTAATGGTTGATGTTGGATGCGACTCTGGCCCTACTGACTGCATGACCCGCTAATCATCAGATGAGTTAGTTTCCGCCTAAGTCCTCATCTTCCTATTAGCGCGGAGAAATTTACGTTAGAAGTATAACCGACCACCACATGTTATTATATGTTTTCGGTTCCAATCATATATTTTCAGGACATGTTGCATGTGATTGTGCATTTGGTCACTATCCTATGTGAGAACTACTTACTAGGTATATTATATACTCATCCTATTTTTACAGACTTTGTAGGTAAGGACACAGCGTAGGTGGCAGAACTAGACGTCGTTCAAATGGCCAACCATCAAACTCACTATGATAGGCATATGCATTTTTGTATCACTACGCTAATGTTTTGTGGACCCTGGTGTTTTGTAAAATAAACTTTTTATATAGTTTTCTACCTAATTAATAAAATCTTAGATATGTTCTTTTGAGATTTTTACCAAAACTCATCTCATGATAGAAATGTCTAAGTATGTATGTCGTAGCAGTCGGACCATAATATGTAAGGATCCGGTCGTTATAAATATTGTCCATCAATTTTTAGTATATATTTCAAAAGTACCTTTACAATATATATATTTTTTTAAAAAAATAGAATATAAATCAAGACTTAGAATTGTGTGGTTATAACTTAGAATGATGTGATGACTTAAATTCTCGTTCTAGGTCATTTCTACACCATTTCATAGCTCAATTTTTGTCCAAAATTTTAAACAATTTCTACTCCAAAATTATTTTTGAAATGTTTATGAAAGTTCAAAGGTAATATTATAATTTTTGTAAGTATAGAGGTAATTCAAGGGCATTTGTTATAATTTAACATTTATGTTACGACATAATTTGATTTAAGAAAGAGAATAAATGACACAATTTCTACACCTTGTTTTTATTTCAAAATAACAATGTTTTTAGGTTAAATTATCATTTTTAATCATTGAACTTCCAAGTTTGTGTCTTTTTGTTCTCGAAATTTTAAAACATGTCTAATAGGTAATTTGAATTTTAAATTTATTTCTAATAAGTCCATAAACTCATTAAAATATCTAATGAGTCTTTAATCTTTACAATTTGTATTCAATAGATCTATGAATGTTCATGTCGCATCTAATAGGTTACGTGCAACATTCTTTTAAAAAATTTACAAACCTACTAATTGAAAGTCTAGGATCTTAATAGACATAAAATCTAATAGATCAATAGATACAAAATTGAAAGTTTAGGGGCCTATTAGATATTTATATAGTTTAATAACATATTATACATGAAATAGAAAATTTCATAGATCTTTTAAAAGCAAATTTGATGACTTATTTTTAGATTTTACCGAATCTGTGTACTTAATTAAAGAAACACCCTTGAACTTTCAAAAGTTTCAACAATACCCTTAAAACTTTCATAAAATGCTCTTACCGTTAGCTTTGGATGGAAACAACTTATTACTTTATTTCAAAAATATCATAACCTTTAAAAACAAAAAATAAAAATGTTTTTTAAAACATTTTTTTTAAGTACAACGGTTGAATTCTTGGAAAAATTTCAAAAACAAAAACAAGTTTTTAAAAGCTACTTATTTTAGTTTTCAAATTTTTGCTTGGTTTTTTAAACTATTGGTAAAAAATAGATAACAAAAGAAGAAATTTAGAGGTAGAAATAGTATTTATAGATTTAGTTTTCAAAAACCAAAAAATAAAAATGCTTGATTTTTTAAACTATTGGTAAAAAAAGTAGTATTTATAGTATTTTATTGCTACTATTGGCTCTTATTGACTATTATCATCAAATCCATAATCCTTTACATTCAAAATCTCAAAAAATAAATAAATAAATAATAGAAGAAAAGAAAAACACAGAGATCACAATTTTAGGAACATCCAAGAAAAACTAAAAGTAATTAAATGTAAGAAGTTGATATAAAAAACATCTTAGGGTGTCTGGCCCCCAAGTTGGATTGGGTTGGATGGGTAAAAATAACCCACCTACCATTTGGTTTACTAATTATTAAAGAGGTTTATTACCTCGTTATTCGCATTAACTCACATTTCTCACTTCATTATTCACATCAACTCTCCCAATTATTCTCCTCCTACAATAATTACTAACTCAACTCAGCACGTCAAACGCCCCCAGACATACAAACAAGGAAAAGTAAGTTGAATTAAAAAGAACTTCCATGGGGAGTAAAAAAAAAAAAAAAGTTTTCAACACTCAACAAGTTTTAACTTTCTGAAATTCACAAAAGCTGAAGTTCACTGTACATAAAAATGGCAGCAGAACCCAAAAAACCTACAATCAATTTACCAAAAGCTGACATTTCAAAATACCACCATAATCCAAAACATCTATACACCATATAAACATCTGATTCTCCTAAATGTCTCTTTTTTTTAACCTACCCATTTTCATTTCAATGAAGTGTAATATCATACATTTCACTTTCATCCCCTGTGCACAACACCTATGTGTATTCTTTTTCTTTCATGATTTTCCATTAAACTAAAAAACTGATTAAAGAGAAAAATAAATATACCAACCTCGGTATGTTTGTCCTAACAGCTTTTCAACCGGTCAACAAGCAGGTCGTTTTTCAATCGGCCGACAAGCAGATCGAGTAGCACCGTTTTGCGAAGCTTATGATAGTTGGTCAAATTCAGTTCCTTTGCAATAATCCTCAGATCTACTAGAGTCAATTTCTTCGGTTCGACAGCTGAGGAAGGTAAAAGTGCCAAAATTTTGGCTATTTGATCGTCAATGGTGGCACGTGATTTCACCATTTGTTTGTCTTCCCCGCTTCTGCTATCGGTTTTGATTTGATCTGAACTAGAAATATCAACTAAAGATAAATCTATAAACTCTTGACCAACTAGCATTTTTGAAGCCCCTTTGTTTTGAGACAAAGGACCTAAGTTCTTCTCAACGTTAAAAGCACAATCCTGCATTTCGGCCTTGACCTGACAAGTGTTCCATTCAAGAGGCCGATCTAAGCAGGTACCATCTCCAATTGCTCCCGGCTTTCGACTCTTTTTTGCTTTTGAAATAGAAGTATATAATTTGCTTTGCCTCTTCTCAGTAAATGCTTTCAGTTTATGATCCACGTTCAAATGCGACTTCTCACAGTAAACATTAACATTTTGAGAATCTTCAAGCAATAACATGTCGGTCTCCTTGGTCTGGGTTCTGACCATAACACTTCCCTGCTGATCTTGCAGTTTCGCAAGCAACATTATAAGAACATTTGAAGTGTCAAATGTACTAGGTTTTCGTGTCTCCAAAACTTGTAGATCGCTGTCCACCATCCCTTTTGTGTTCGAAGATAAACATGAGGAAGCACTTCCAATGGATTGAGGGAGAACTGGCCCGGCATCGCTCTTGTTCCTCTTTGTTCTCAACAAAAAATCAATTAGCTTTTCTTCTATATTGCAATTCCCACTCTTCGAGTGTGCTGGAGAACTTAACGTGGCATCAAAAGATCTTTTACTGCCACTAAATCCATCTGATTGTCTTGGGACACCTGGGTTGACCTTTTCAGCAACAGATTTTCCTTGCTGCTAGTTTGAAACAAGGTTATGTTACAAAGTAATTGACAGTGCAAGTATAATTAAGGAATTGAAAAGCCGAAGTACACCCGATACTTCATTACTTTGTTTTAAAGTAACAATTACTAGTCAAATTAGAAGAAAGCCAAGCTTTCAAACCTTATGTGCTTTTAGAAGGCCACGTTCACCAACTACATTTGAAGCTGACTTCAATCTTTTGCTCTTGCATGAGTTACTTATAAGGTGTTCCTTAGCTTCCTCAATCTTTACTTTTGAAACAGGCTTCAGATTGTCTGGCTTCGAGCAACTATTTTCTTCAGTCATGATCGAATTTATGCGAACTCCGTGAATGGCAATTTTAGGCTGCAAGGAAAATTTAAAATGTGAGCTATCACACAAATGCTTCACCTCCCTTTGATCCAACTCCATCATAGTGACTCTACTAAACACATCAAAACATTAACTGAAACTAAAGCAGAAAAGGAAATACCTTAACTTCTATATCACGAATGCTATCGTCTTCCTTGTGCTTTTGAACTGAACCATTGGATATTGTATCCACTGCCAACAAAATGCTCTTGACACCTGTTTCTTCGCTTTTGACTTTTATGCCAGAAATGCTCGAGGTATCACAGAATAGACCGATTGACTGCATCTCAGTTTCAGTACTTCGGTTGTTCACAGCTGTGTGATGATCCTTGAAACAGAATTAACATATATTTTAAAGGGGAAAAAAGGAAGGAAAATTCATTTCAGATGACAAATTAACAATCAATCAATAAACTAGTTACCAGGATGCAGACTATATTCAAGGAACAATTTCTTCCCACTAAGCAAACCAAAAGGACTTCAACTCTAGTTAGATTTACCCTAGGTACAAAACTAGAGTAAAGCATCTACTTATGGCTTGACCATAAGTGATCAGAATGATAATTTATGATTGCAGTAGTAAATAATATTATACAAAGTAGAACGGATTAAACAGTTTGAAATATATAACTGTCTGGATGTAACAATACAGCTAGATCCATCCCATTTATTTCATTTATAAATAGAATGGCTCAAGTACACTGGCGAATAACCTAATCCATGATATTTCTTTTCTTTCCATATCATTTCAGATTAATTTCACAATAATCGAGGTCCCTGAACCTTGAACTCAAGATACTGTTTTTTTACACGTATCAGCGATGTCAAGTAAATCATATCAATAGAATTATAGTATAGGACCAAAAGATTTTTACTCAAATCATGGGGACTAAAATGGAGCTTTTCAAGGTATGGAAACCAAAATGGGATTAGTTGTGGTACTTGGACCAAAAGAGTATTGTAATCTTAAACCATTGAAGATCGAGTTAGAAAGATCAGGTACAAACACTGCCATAGAATAGGGATAGGATTTAAAGTGTGTCCAGAGACAAAATTCACTAGTATCCACAATGGTTGACCACATGCAACAAATTAAACAGAAGGTAAATAAGAAGTTAGGACCTTCTTTAATAATTATCTTGCTTCTAGTTTTTTTTTTTTAAAAAAAAAATTAAGCTTATAAGAATTATTTTCTCCTGTGTTTCTTTGTTTGCTTTCAAAAAGGCAGGAAGGACTGTGGACTCTGCACATGATAAACTACATAATATATATGCAGAACATAACACAGAACTCAAACACTCCCAGCAAGTATTTCCTTCAAATAGAAAAGAGGCTGATGGTTGTTTCTATAGAAAATTCCTAGAATGCATATAATGTCAACACATATTGATCGATAAAGAACTCTGGAACTACAGATGAAGCTTCCTAATGAACTGTTGAATTTGATGCACTAATTGCATGACCGAGAAAAACGTGTGGACTAATAAATGTGCACAATGTATTGATGGACCAAACAAAATGGTTTCTATTTTCCACTCTCCTTTCTTTTCCGTTCTTTTCAAGTAAAAAAAGGCCAAACTGTACAAAAACTGTTAATGATTTCAATCTCTATGCTAAGCTTTAAGATCCACAGAATTTGCACTTCGCTCATAGATATGAACTTCACTTTCCTCCCAAAATCTCATTTGCAAGATTTCATATCTTTAAATTCAAAGTTATCATATTGAGAAATGTCGAAGTAAATGAATGCATCCAAATGGACAGTAGCTCACAAAGGCACGTTCCTAGGCTCAAGGTGCAGCCTCTGCACCTCACTTCAAACGAGCACACGCCTCAGTGCCTCAAGCCTGACTTCCTACTTTATTTTTCCAATTTTTAGGACAAAACACATAAGTATGCCTAAGATATTATTTTTTCCATACAACATCGAACAAAAGATATCTTTTCTTACCCATGCTTTGTTTTCCACCTCGTGCTTAAGCCTCAGAGGGCTATTGCATTTTAGGGCACCTTGAGCATTAAAACACAGGAAATAAACAACAACGAGATTGCAAATAGGGCACACATAATCCTCAGATGGACACCTAAACATAAGGTCCTTAACCTTTGGAATTCTTTTCATAGAGAAAATGTACCTAAAATAACAAAGCGTCTAAAACTAAATGCAACGTAAAAAACTTTTCAAAGATCAAATCAATCAGTAAAAATGTCATAAAAAAAACCCTCTTTCCAAAAATCTCTATATGCAGTAACCTATGGGACCGTTGACAATTGAAAGTGAAATCACATATGCATGCTTTTATGCTTTCATGAAATTTTCTGTAGTCTTCTTTCTCATACTTGATGAACACTGAAGTTTTAGATGTCAGAGGGTACAGAGAAAACCTGCCCATCATCTTGTTCACGACCATCTCCAAGAAAAGGCTTCAAAATCTCGTACAATTTCTCTGCCGCCTGTCGATGTAATGGTAACTGATCATTTGTATTAATGTGATCACTTTGTCTCCAGCTCTTCAATGAATGATCAAGAAAGTCAATATTCTCTCTCAAAGCAGTACAGCATGCTTCAAATTGGTTTCTACTCTCTGTCCATGCGAGGTCACATTGAAGCAACACTAGATTTTCTTCAAGATCATCGATGTCAGCATCTGCCTTCCGTATCAAAATCTTCAGTACTTGAATGCAATACTTCTCATTCATAGCATTTTCTTCTATAACATCTACGACCATAAAATTATAACAGAAGTAAGTACCCCCAATTGCCGCAGTGAAAAAAGAGAAAAAAAAATGGTAGAACAACTGAATGCATACGAATTTTTTAAATAAAAATTTTTTTAATCAAGTTTACCTTTCCCATTATCAAAGTAAAAATCAGCCTGCCATCCAGATTCCAGATTGCAACTACTTTCATCAGCATCGGAAAAGGAGAAACCTGGAACAATCCTTTATAATCAAATTAACTTGAAGCTTGATTATTCAGATGAATAGAAGGAAGTGACAAAGGAGAGATCAGTAGAACCTTGATCATATGGCCAATCCCACAGATCCCCGTCCATGAAAGTCTCAGAAAATTTATCCTGCAAAAACAAATGTCCATCACCATCTCAATTCATCCATGCACAAGAGAAAAGAACAGCAGTAGAACACCTCCGTCAATCAACGGATAAATGAACAGTAGTCTCATGATGCCATCATCCCAGTAACCAGATAACTCAATACCATCAGCTTATTTCAACCACATTTCAGCTTAGTGACATTCAAAATTTATCAGGAAATCGTCTCGCTTTCACTTCACTGCTTTTGACAATCTGAATAAAAGAATAGTACTCTACAACATTCAGTATGCAAGATCCCCAGGATGAACATCCTGAAAGTATGACGCATTCACTACCAAATTGAATATTGAAAACAATTGAACTAAAAAAAAAAAAGTTCCATAATTCCTTGTCATATTTTGGGAGAACAATTTCTTATCATTAAACTCACAAAAAAAAAAAGGAAACAAAACAAAAACAAAACGATAAGAGTGGCAAATCAAAGTACTAGATATCCACAGAACATTCAGAGAAATTATAACTTGATTTTTTCACAAATTGAAAAGCATAGCCAACGTCGCAAAATGGTAGACTACCGTCAGTCAACGGAAAAAACACGAAGCAGATCAAACTGGAAATACCAAAGAAAGAAAATATTCAAAGCTATGAAAAAGCTAAACATAAAAGTAAAAGTAACTAAAAGAATCAAGAGAGTAAGAAACACGGCGAAATGAAAAGAAAACGGTAAAACCAACCAGCTCGCATATTCTCAAAACGCGAACTATTTCTCAGAAATACAGTCCAAAAACTAACAACCAAAGCTAAGAAAACAATGATTTCCAAGAACAATAAGAAGCGTCAGAAATACAAATCAAAGCTAGCGATAATTGACGGAGCCAACCAGCAAAAGAAAATTAACCAAAAAAAAAGTTGTCGAAATACAAAGCCCAAGCAAGTAAGAAACAATGCAAAATGAAAAGAAAAGAGTAAAAGCGAACCAGTTCGCAGCTCCCGAAGGACGCAAACAATTCTGAGAAATGCACTCGAAAATCTAAAAACCGAAGCTCAAAAACCAAGAATTTCCAAGAACAATAAAAAGCACCAAAAATAAAATAAACTAGCGACACGGAGTCAACCAGCAGAAGGAAAGTAACCAAAAAAAAAAAAAAAATCGAAATGCAAAGCTGAAGAGAGAAAGAAATAATGCGAAATGAAAATAAAACAGTAAAAGCAAACCAGCCAGTCTCAAATTCCGAAGAATAAAACTATTTCTCTTAAAAGCAGACTAAAAACTAAGAACCGAAGCTCAGTAAACAAAGATTTCCAAGAACAAAAACACACACACACAAACCGAAGCTAGCAGACAGTTTACGGAGCCAAACAACAAAAGAAAGAAAATCAACAAAAAAAAGCTCTCGAAATGAAAGCTCAAGAGAGTAAGAAACAATACGAAATGAAAAGAAAACAGTAAAAACGAACCAGCTCGCAAATTCCGAACAAAGCAAACGAATTCTCAGAAATGCAGTCCGAAAACTAAAAATCGAAGCTCAGAATGCAACGATTTCCAAGAACAATATCTACACAACAAAGAAGCAGAAGAAAAAAAAAAGATGAAAAAGCATAAAAAGAGGAAATGCAGCATGTTCGAAGAAACGAAGCAACAAAAAACAAGGACATAGGAGGAGGATACCTGAGAGCAAGAGAGTACTGCGACGGCTACAGCTACTGTTACTGCAACTGCAACAGAGGAGAAACGAGTGAGAGGACAATGCAAGGAGCTGCTTCACCAGTAGAATCCACATAGACAAAAATGAGAATGTGGAGCAGAGAGAGGTCTAGGGTTTCTGAGTCTTGAAATTTGAGAGAGAGAGAGAGAGAGAAGGCGCCAAGGAAAATTTCTTTCCCTGACAGAGGAAGGAGGGTGCAACTGAAAGAGACGAACGGTCTCTTTCGGAAATCACGTAGCGAAGGAGGGGATCCTTTTGAGGGTAAAATCGTAAATTCAATCCAGGACGTTGACGCCTAGAAGTTTTGGGCCCACTGGATCAGAAAATTCTCTGGGCCCACTGTTTGGATTAGGAGAGGACATATATATATATATATATATATATATAATTATTTCTATTTGCATCTATCAAACCTTGTTTTTGAGTTTCATTTCTTAGCATTTAATTAGAATATAAAAGAAAAAAAACATCAATTATTT
Source organism: Benincasa hispida (assembly GCF_027475165.1). NCBI lineage: Eukaryota > Viridiplantae > Streptophyta > Magnoliopsida > Cucurbitales > Cucurbitaceae > Benincasa > Benincasa hispida. Next base: position 60,818,441 of record NC_143480.1, on the reverse strand, counting down.
CGTTTGATTTTTTTTTTCAAAGTATTGTAATTAAAGTGTGGGGAGTAGAACTTCTGATCTAAAGAATAATACTATATCAATTGAGCTACGCTAATGTTGATATTTCATTTAGTTTGATTTCTTAGCATTTAATTAAAACCATCAATTAAATTTAGACATTTTCGTTACTAAATGAATTAAATTCATAAGAACTGAAAAAAATAAATCCTAAATTTGAATTGTAAGTATTTTCTTTTTTGCAACTTCTTTTCAAATCTATTGTATTTTTTGAATATGATGATAGCACCATTCTAGAGGTATATTTTATCTTTTTAGTCTTTTTTTTTTTCTTTCATGATCTTGATTTGGAATTTAGAATTTAGTTCTCTTGATCTTTTATTGATTTTAGTTTTAAACTTGAAGAAGATTGAAATGGAGAAAGATCAAATAAAATTTGAGGATCTAATAAAATTGTAGACTATATTTGGGTAACCAACGACAATTCATTAAGCAAAGAAGGAGAGAAAGAAGATATTGGAGAGAATTGTGAGTCTTCGACTATGAGATGGTGGGAGGAAGCTGGAGTAGAGAGAGATTTAGAGACGGTGAGATTAGAAGAGCAAATACAATGTTTGTTTAATTTTTTTTTATTTTTTTTATTTTCTTTAGTTTAATATAGTTATCTTTTATTGAAAAAATTATCATATCAACTTAACTTGATATCATTTTGTGTTCATTTTTTTTCCATATTCTAATAAGGGAAATTATTTCAAATGGTAAAACTGTTAAAAATATTTACAAAATATAGTAAAATTTTAGAACTATCAATAATAGACACTGAGAGATACTGATCAATGTCTATCAGTATCCGTGTCTATCAACGTTTATCATTAATAATTTCAAAATTTTGTTATATCTCGTAAATATTGTGATTTTTTTTATATTTAAAAACATCCCTTCTAATAATAGAAAATAATACTCTCTTAAAAATAAGAGAAAATAATATAATTGTGACTATGAGATGGGAGAAAAGAGGAGAGAGAAATTTATAGACGTGGATTAGAAGAGTAAATACAATATTTATTTATTTATATATATATATTTTTTATTTGCTACTTTATTTTAATACAATTACTTTTGATCTCAGGAGAACTATCATATCAACTTAATATGATTCTGTGTTTCTTTTCTCAGTATTCTAATCACAAGAAATAATATGCTCTTAAAAAACAATAGAAAATTGTATCATTATCTTTTATTTTTAGATTTTTTTAAAAGTGAAAGTTACATTCTTCTTCTTCATTTTAAGAAAAAAATTATATTCAATATTTCAATTTTTTTAAAGGAAAATTATTTTAAATGATAAAATTACTGAAAATATTTACAAGATATAACAAAATTTTAGAACTATCAATGATAGACGTTGATAGACACCGATAGACTTCTATTAGTGTCAACATTTACCATTAATAGTTCTAAAATTTTGCTATAATATTTTGGTTCATTTTTCTATATTTAAAAATGGTATTCTTTTTAAAACCAATACTTCCATATTTATTATCTTATTTAATCAATGAAAATGTATCTACATTTTTATACTACTTTGAAATGTATTTTCATGCTATAAAATTTTGTTAAATTCAGAGTAAAGTTAACTTAATTTCATATCATAGAATAATGGATTTAAATAATTTATTTTTATTCAACCATATTAACCTAAAATTTTATCATTTTTATCGAGAAATTGAATCCACCACTAAATTAATACCGAAAGGTGAAATTTAAGGCGTAAGAATATGAAAAAATTTATCTATAAATTTAAATATTTATCCATGATGAATATTATAAGTAGTTCAGAATGTATCAATCAATGTTTCAATTTCCTAAACCCTACACCCAAATATGTGGGTTTAAATATTCAAACTTTTGGTCTTTTATTTGATAACATAGGTCCAAATTAATTGAGTTATGTATATATTTGGTTGTATAAATAATAATTGTCTAGCTATTATCAAGTAAGAGATAATTAATATTTCCCTTAAAAAATGGTAAATACATTTTAGAGAAGTTTTCATGTATATACTATGATGCTATTGTTGTTGGTTTTTTTTTCATTTCTTTTCTCATACAAAGTTGTCATATTTATACACTTAATTTATTGTTTAATTTGTTAATAGTTGGAATATTTTAATAATTTATTTTAATAATGACCATGATAATAAAACTATATTTCTAACCTATAAACATTTATTACCATATTAAATTGTAACTAACCGAAATGGATAATAATACTAAGTGTGTAACCTAAGAAAATAAAACAAAAATAATTAATTAGTTTGATATAAAGAATTTGCTTTTATAGGGCAATTTGTTTAACCGAATCTTAAAATTATAATTTTAACTAAAATTTGAATCTGGCTCAAAATTCAAATGTAAATTACTAAACTAACCTTAAAATTAACTAAACAAAGAATTCTAAATTAAATGAAATATTTTAGACAAAATTAAAAAATGAGAATAGTTATAATATTTATTTGAGATTATATAAGAATCTAAAAAATGAGATCATATAGGGTACTTGTGTTATAAATATTAATTTGTACAATTAATATTTAATTTAATAAAAATAGAATGGACAATGTAGTTATACATCTGAACCACCCATACCTAAATTTATTGTAAAAGAATAATTCTTAAATAATTAAATGAATAATAACATTATTAAAGAATTGCAAATATAACAAAGTATACTAGTAATAGACTTGATCTTTTTTTTTTCTTTTACAAATGTATTGTAATTAAAATGTGGGGTGGGGAAATTAAACCTCAGCCATCAAGGTCGATAGTACGAGTATTATGTCAATTGAGCTACACTCTTGTTGGCAGACACAATGAATCTTAAAATCCAGATTCATCCCAATACTTAATGCATTATATACTAACATAGACTACATAGACTACATAGAAAGTAATTGAAGGAGTGTTAGATGAATTTAGACTACATAGGTGAAATGTTGTACCTTAGATGGTGTTCTTTCATTCAGTAGAAATAGTGCTCTCTTTTTCACATTTGAAGTAAGAAGGTTATCTCCTTCAAGCTTTATGCTTTTTTTTTTCCTTGTGTTTAACATATATGTCTAGAAACCTTCAATCTAGTTTGATCAATTAGATTGTGAAGAGTTTGAAATCTTGACGCTAAGAACACGTTCTCATTTCTTCTTGATTTTTTTTATCAATCTTTCGAAGCAAAATTTGTTTAACTTTTTTTAGGTTAATTATCAATTCGTTAATGAGGGTTATTCTTATTATTGTTACGAGGATTTACCTAATTAAGCGGAGTTCTCAAATGTATTCCAAATGATAAAAGGAACCACATCAATTACGTTTGAGAACTCTCCTTATTCAAGGTGAATCCTCACAACAATAATAAGAATAATTCCCATTAACAAATTGATAATCAACCCCAAGAAAGATAAACAAATTTGGCTTAGAAAGATTGATCAAAGATCAAGAAGAAAGGAGAATATGTTCCTACCTTCAAGATTTCAAACTCTGCACAATCTAATTGATGAAATTAGATTGAAAGTTATAGAGCATGCATTTTGAATACAAAAATACAAAACAAGCATAAAAGCTTAGAACAAGCTCTGTGATAAATTCATTCAAATTTTAATAATTTCTTCAAATATGAAAAGTACGCACTATTTATACTAAATGAAAGAATACCATGAAAGGATACAACATTTCACCTATGTAGTCTAAATTCATCTATATCTTTTGATACATGTGGTTTACCTCATCATATGGTCTTAAATTGATAAAATGGTCTTATGAAGCTCCTTTTAGTCTAAAAGTTTAGTGTTTATTAGTTTTGGTTGACTTTATGAGCTTTTGCAGGAAATTTTGACCGTTCGACAAACTTTAAGTCGATGCACCTGCATCAAACTCTAAACCCTAGAATGGCATCTAGTCGTCTGTTGTAGCTATTCTCATGGTCCAAAGTCGTTTTTCAATGTGGAAATTGCCTTGGTAAAAGATTGAAGCACCATTTCCGATCTTCCTTTAGTCGATTGGGGCCTATAAAAGGATGGGAAGCCTTCTCTTCAAGCATCTACAAATTCGGCCACCTTGGACAAAATTTCACATTCCCAGTCAGAAAACTTCAAGAATGAAAGTTCCTCTAAAATTTAGTAGCTTTAAGTCATCCCCACTCCGTGAAAACGTGTATAGTGAAGGGTTTTGAATACTCACAACGGAAGCACGTGAATGCAATTGAGTCCTAATTTACATTTTACAAAACAATAAAAAGCAAAGGACAGAAACAAGATTAAACATATTCAATTAAGCACGTTTTCTACAATAATTAGAGAGAGGAAACATAGGGAATTCAAGATCTTACCCTTGAAGATTCACATTTTCTTAATTCCTCTCTCGATCCATAACATGAACAGTGATTGCCTTTTTCTCCCGATCTTACCAATGCAGCAACACATAAAATCAAAAGAGAAATACCATCACAAGGGCTTCCTCGTTATTCTCTAGGATGAGAATCAACTGAGAGTTTGAGGGCTTCAATCAGATTAATTTTGGGAAAAAAGGAGAAGAGATTTGATGAGAGAATTCACACAATGAATTTCACAGAGAGCATAACGTGAGGGAGTTCCCAGAGTGAAGACGATAAAAAACTCACTCTCTGTTAAAAACCACCCATGTTGTTATGAGAGATTTAAGAAAAGAGGAGAAAGTTGTAAAAACTAACTCTCCTTCTCAAATTATTTAACATTTAAAAAATAAATTTAAAACATAATTTGAATTTTAAATAACATATATAATAACCAACTTTATTATAATAAATAACCACCAAGAAGGCTACCTTGGTATTCTCGGTGTGAGAATCCAGAGGGTGGACTCTGTTTGGACTTGGAATGAGGCAGGCGAAGGATGAAACACTAATTGTGTACACGACTGGGCAAGTGGGAGATGACGGAGACTTATTGTATAGGTCGATGCCCAATCGTTTAGCTAAAGTTATGCGATTGTCTAGCAAAAGCTATGTGATCGTTTAGCTCATCGTCTAGCTCAGTGTCTGTGATGCGTTATTTTATTGAATAGAAATATGGATGATATGCGTTGATGGATTGCGTTGTGCACTCAAGTTTCCCCAGCAGAATTCACGTCGAAATTCCCCTGAGTTTTCTGGTAAGTCCAGGGTCGAACACAGAGACTTGTGAAAATAATTACGTTAGTAATATTTATGAAAACTTTGTGGTAACCGGTAACCAAGTAAATAATAAGTTTTGGGTGTGTTGTTGCGTTGATGAAAAAGAAGTAAATAAAGACGGCGGGTTTGAGAAAGATAGTTGCGTTGATAGATGCAATGAGTATGCGATGAACGAGTTGAGAAGGTCTTTTAGCGAGCGTTACTCGGGAATGCGTCAAACCTTGCAATCATGTTACAACCATGCACAGTAAGTCATTTCCCAATGTAAATGCGATGCTCTTAAGTCTAGGACGCATGTGTTGAATGCAAAATGTCCATAGAGCTTATCTCTAAGTCTTTACTCTTGTCCTATGCATTGATGCAAAATGCATGAAAGCAAGGTGACCACATACATTCATACCTTATTGCTAAGATGCATGTGATGCATTGATGCAAAAATAGTGCTCATTCCTAAGCGCCTATCTCTTGTTTATGCATTCTAATATGATTCTTCCAAACCTAGATTCTGACCTGACCTTCTCAAGTCTAGATCTTGTTTTTAGACTACCCTCTCGAGTATCTCTAATAGACGAATGAAACATACATAAACAAGATAATCGCAAAGATGAAGATTACCTCGTTATGCTAGCTAACTACTTCTCAACCCATTCAACTAATTTAGTTACTCATGCATAAATAACAGAGAGTGAACAGATATAGAGAAAGACATTCCATTCTTATAACTGAGTTGAGTACAAAATGATAATGGAAAATAAAGATAGAGAGCCTGGTAGCAATTCCTTGCTGACCGAGGCTTTTTACACTGAATCTCTATTCTGATCTACAAATGTTCCTACTTCTGCAGGCGTCAACCCTCTCTCTGTCTTGAAGCTTCCGGTGCTTTTCCAAGCTTACCGGAACGATCTATCGACACACCTTCTTCCTCGTGTCTGCCTTAAAATGAAAGAAAACTATGGACAGAGACGTGAACTTGTAAAGTGATGAAGTAATCGACTGCTTAACCTCTTCTCTGAAGAATGCACTTGGTATTTATAGAGTTTCCATGGTGAAAGGTGGCTTCTCTCTCCCGGTTGTACAGATGGGACAACTTTAATTCCTGAATGATGCGCCGGATAATTGTCAACGATAAAGCTGAATGTACTTTGTGACCGTTATTGGCTGTCAACTTAATTTGGATCCGATTGCTGTCAGCTTTCTGTCCCATCGCTCTTCATTATCTTTTCACCTGGATGCGCCCACCCTGTCACGCTGACCAAGTTGCGGTGATTCTTCTTGGGCGAATGTTTGTGAGCACGATCAACGCAAAGTCTTGCGGTGAAGTTGCGCTCGACCAATGTATTCCTATGATCGCAATCTCTACATTGCGTTAACCCATATTCTGCACAAAAATATAAAGATCAACTGCTCTAATGCGTTGGACGCATGCGACCACAATATTATATAATTTATGCTTAATGGACGCAATTTAACACATTTTATCAACAAAATCTAACATTGTTTAAGAACTTAGCACTATGATAACATGCATTTCTGCCGGTTATCAGTCTGTCGCCTACAAACATTACATGATCATTTACTTTGGGCAAGCGATCGTCTAACAAAAGTTATGCGATCGTTTAGTAAATATTTTACGATCGTTTAGCTCGCCACTGCACGATCGTTTAGCTCACCCAAGCTGTCGTTTAGTAAATCTGTATTTACTTGACAATTCCGTGAGATTCTTTTTTGCCGAGAGAAATCTCAAAAAATTTTTATGAAAAACTTACTAAAAATAGGAAAATCATTTTCCTTTTAACTCACGGTTACCATGAAAATCCAATAACCACCCACTCAATTGGTTATTAGAGAAAAAGAATTAATTATCCAATAATTAATATTATTATAAAAATAAATGATAACCAACTTATCATACTTTATTTATAACCTATAATTTAATATTTCATCTCATGAAACATATAAACCATAGTTCTTTTTCCATATGGTACTTAATGTAAATCTCATTTACATTAATCCTCCACTAGATGTATCTCATACATTATACCGATTATATCATATATAATAAAAAAAAATCTCTTGTCAATTTGAACATTTCAAATTAACACCAAAAATTGATCCTCAATTGAATCCATCGAGCTACCAAGGGGACCATATGGACCTGTAGCTCGAAGCTCCAACGGTATGTGAATAATTGACTAAACTCTTTAGTCACGGGATCCACCATCCGTTAACTGTGAGGCACCCACAAAAGACCCACAACTGAACTTTCCTTACCACAGATATATTATGTGTCCATCTTAACCAATCAGCAGTGCGACAACCCTTCACAGATCGCTCGTAAGTACAACTGGGCTGATAATCGTTATGCCCCTGTAGTTACATCTAACTCCTTAAGTACCATTGATCCCTCTAATGCACATAAGTCATAGTCCTACTATGACTGAGTCTTCTCTTCCAAAGAGAAGCTGTGGCCACTATGTTCAAGCCCTAGAATCAGCTCTTAAGGGAGCCATCTCTCTACTTATTCCTGCTTCGGGAAAGGAGTGAATTCCGTCTTATGGATTGAGTTAGCAGCTCCCAGATCAGACAAGTCTCCAAAAAGGTAGGCATGTTGAGTTGGCAATCTGGCCACTCTCACCCATACTAATCAAAGGATCGTCCTCAAAGGAAAGAGTTCCCAAAACACTCAGGATTGAGGTCGTGTCACCTATAGTCTTTTAGGTGAGATGTAAGTCTCTAGTATCAATGGTATTATATACAGAGTCTAGTCATCTCATGGTCCAAGTTTTATACAAACTCTTTGTATAGGACACCCCCGCTCGCACGTCTCCCCATGAATCGTCAGGATCTACCATCTGTAGCAGTTTACAAAACTTGCAAACTTCTACAAAGTGGGACATATCCGTAGTGTCACCAGGATCAGGTATCCCACCTTAATCTTTATACTACAGACCTATTTAGTTTATCACTTAAGGCATGATCCACTTGTATATCACATATATATGCTTAAGTTTACATAAGATAACTAAGGAGCTTTGTTTATTTGATATGAGTAAATACCAGAATTAAATAACACTTATTTTATTCAACGAACAATGTGTATTTACAAAATAACGAGATTCCGGGAGAATTAAGACACCAATCCCAACAATCTCCCACTTGTCCTAATGACTCGGGAGACTAATGTACAATACAATATAAAAATGTACAATATACAATAAACTAGGGCATACCCCAGTATCATCTCCCACTTGTCCTAGACAAGATGCCGCATGTTCAGTAGACTCAGATTCACTAGGTGACCCTCGAACACTTTAGCCGTGAGGTCCTTTGTAAAGAGATCAACAACGTTGTGCTCCGATGCGATCTTCGTGACTATCACATCACCGTGATGCACAATCTCCCTGATCAGGTGATATTTTCGTTCTATCTGCTTACCTCGACGATGACTTCGAGGTTCCTTCGAATTTTCCATAGCCTCGCTATTATCACAAAAAAGAGTGATAGACAAATCTATATTTGGAACAACTTCCAAATCTGAAAGGAACTTCCTCAGTCAAACAACCTCTTTAGCTGCTTCACAAGTCGCTATGTATTTGGCTTCCATAGTGGAGTCCGTGATGCATCCTTGCTTGATGCTTCGCCAGATTACAACCCCTCCATTCAGAGTAAACACTGACCCCGATGTCGATTTGCGAGAACTCTATCGGTCTGAAAGTTAGAGTCTGTGTATCCTGTAAGGATCAGATCCTTATCTCTATACACAAGCATTTAGTCCCTTGTTCTCGAAAGATACTTGAGGATCGTCTTGACCACCGTGCAGTGATCAAATCCTGGATTGGACTGATACCGACTGACGGTCCCTACTGCATAGCAAATGTCGGGTCTGGTACACAATATTGCATACATCAAGCTTCCTACAGCAGAAGCATAGGGAATCCATCTCATCTCCTCAACTTCTTGAGGTGTCTTAGGATATTGATCCTTAGACAGAACGATTCCATGCCTGAAGGGTAATAAACCCTTCTTGGAATCCTGCATCCTGTACCTGATCAACATTTGATCAATGTACCATGCCTGAGACAGAGCTAACCATTTGTTCTTGCGATCTCAAATGATCTGGATCCTGAGAACATATTGTGCCTCACCCAAATCTTTCATTTAAAGCTGGGCAACTAGCCACTTCTTAATGTCAGTCAGATACCCTACATCATTCCAATGAGTAGGATATCATCCACATACAGTACTAGGAAAGCTACTGAGCTGTTGATGATCTTCTTATAAACACAAGGCTCATCAACATTCTGGTGAAAGCCAAACGACTTGACAGCAATGTCAAATCTGATGTTCTAAGATCTAGATGCTTGTTTCAGCCCATAAATGGACCTATTAAGCTTGCAAACTCTTTGCTCTTGATCTGGAACTATGAACCCTTCTGGTTGAGTCATATAGATGGTTTCCTCAAGATTACCATTAAGAAAGGCAGTCTTGACGTCCATTTTCCATATTTCATAATCATAAAATGTGGCTATGGACAGGAGAATCCTGATAGACTTCAGCATGACAACAGGTGAAAAAGTTTCCTCATAGTCAACTTCCTCAAACTGGGTATAACCCTTTGCCACGAGCCTAGCCTTAAAGGTTTGCACTTTTCTATCTACACCTCTCTTTCTCTTATAGATCCACTTACACCCAATAGGTCTTACCTCATCAGGTGGATCAATAAGCTCCCAGACGTTATTGAAGTACATAGACTCCATTTCCTGGTTCATGGCCTTAACCCATTCATCTTTGTCAACATCCTCCATTGCTTTCTTAAAAGACAACAAATCCTCGACCCCATCATTCGTAATGATGTTTTGGGCTTCAGTCAAACCCATGTAGCGATCCGGTGGGTTCATAACCCTCCCACTACATTGAGGCAGTCTCAACTCTTGAACTGGTTGACTAGATGTTCCGACCTCTCTTGTTGATCTGTCAGCCTGTTCAACAACTCTTGTTGAACCCTCAATAGTCTCAGTCTCACTTGAGATCTCACGTAAAACAAGCTTACTTCGTGGCTGATGATCCCTCATGTGGTCTTCTTCTAAGAAGATAGCATTTGTGGAAACAAACACTTTGTTCTCACTTAGATCGTAGAAGTATCCACCTCTCGTTTCCTTGGGGTAGCCTACAAAGAGGCAAACCTTCAAACGTGGTTCCAACTTTTTTGGGTTACTCGCTAGCACATGTGCTGGACAGCCCCAAATCCTAAAGTTGCGTAAACTATCTTTACGGCCTCTCCATAACTCAAAAGGTGTTTCAGAAACACTTTTTGAGGGAACGTTGTCCAGGATATAACATGCAGTCTCCACTGCATAACCCCAAAATGAGTATGGAAGATGAGCATAACTCATCATAGACCGAACCATGTCCAACAAGGTCCTGTTTCTCCTTTCTGATACACCATTTTGCTGAGATGTAACAGGGTCCAAGAGTTGGGACGCAATCCCATGTTCTATCATATAGTTCTGGAATTGGAGGTTCATATACTCTCCACCATGATCAGATCGTAGTGTTTTTATCTTCTTACCTAACAAGTTTTCATCTTCAGCCTTATACTCCTTCAACTTGTCATGGGCTTCAGACTTAGGTTGCATTAAGAAGAGATACCCAAACCTTGAATAATCATCTATGAAAGAGATGAAATATTCATACCCACCTCGAGCTCTAACATTCATCGGACCACAGAGGTCTGAATGTACAAGCTCTAAGGCTTCCTTGGCTCTGTAACCTTTTCCAGTAAAAGGTCATTTGGTCATCTTGCCTTCGAGGCAGGATTCACATACCGACAAGAAGTTTTCTTCTAAACTCTTTAGAAGTCCACTTTTCACCAACTTCTCAATCTTATTGAGGTTGATGTGACCTAACCTAAGATGCCAAAGATGGACGTTTTCCTTTGGAGAAACCTTTGGTCTTTTAGCTATTGTTTCCGTACTGAAAATTTCAGTGTTAAACAAGGCTTTTATGACTAACGACCTTAGTACATATAAGTTATTTTCCATTGAACCATAACCAATCTCCATTCCATTCTTGAAAATAAAACACTTTATTCTCATAAAAGGAGACAGTGTAGCCTTGTTCAATGAGACAAGAAACCGTGATTAAGTTTCTCTTAATATGAGGAACAACAAAAACATTATCCAGTAGCAAATAACGTTTCTTGTCAACAAATAACTTCAGCCTGCCTATAGCAACAGCTGAAACAACCTCACCAATACCGACTCGAAGAGTCATCTCTCCCTGTTGCAACGTTTGCCAGGAACTGAATCCTTGGTAAGAGGAACTGACATGATTGGTAGCACCTGAATCTAGGATCCAGGCAGAATCATCATTCTCTACCAGACATGTCTTCAAGACCAATAAATCATATTTACTGTCTTGTCTCCTCTTTTAGATAGTAGTGGGATCGAGGTCGTTTGCCATGAAATTCGTTTCACATGATTCTTTCCACTATATATAATCGGTCATTTTAAAAGCTTTAGACGGAAATTCTAACGAGTTGCTGAAAGGAAAAACACATTGACCTACGTTAGTTTTAAGCAAATACCCGTTGTAATACAAAACAAAATCCAATAAGGTTTTAGCAAAACTAACATGAAAACCGTGTGACATCTAGTTTCACAAAGACACTTCAAAGGTTTAGGACAAAAGCCGCAGAAAGAAGGTCAGTTATCCTTCCTCTGAATTGAGAAGTTCTCAACCAGTCATTAATACTAGAACAACTCTTGCTCCTATAACGACTAGCCATCATTGATTTGGCCAAGAGATCATTAACTTACTTAACAATCTCCCATAAATGTGACCCGCCATTTTAAGCCTTAGAGGTTCATCCCAAAAGGCCAATCCAAAGGGAAAAAATCCGATTGGGGCAAAACCTAAAGCGACCCTATCCATTTTTGGAGTTCACCTTGATATTGACTAACTGCACAAAACCCATCCAAAGGGGGACACTCAAAGGCGACACGAGGGAGTAAAGAATGATCTCACGGTGTGAACCAATGACAGAGACCATAGGATGTGTTGGCACACACCCTTCACCCACTTACTATAAATACTCTCTCCGTACACCTTGATATTGACTCATGCAAACACCATACGAAGGGGAATGCTCCTAGGGCACCACGAGGCCAAGCATGAGTCTCACGATGTGAACATATAGGGAGAAACGTGAGTGAAATCATAGACATATCGATACGCCTCTTCCTCCCACTGAGTATTTTATAACCTAGGGTTTAGCTTACTTAGAAAAAACACGACTAAGGATTTTAACTAAGTGACTTTTAGGTTTTCCCAAGAGTAACATTTACCTTGGATAGTGAAACAACTTTTGATCATCATCCATTAAACTCTTTAATAGAATCTTTGTCCAAATCGTCGCATGCTTGTTGAAAATCTATCTAATTCACCTTTCCAGGTAGGTTCCCAGGTAGGGATTTATGTTTTCGTCAACTTAAGAATCCCAGCCTAGCCAGAACCCGCCTTAGACAAAAGGTCCCTTATAGATAGGTTTACAACAAATTTAATCTTTTATTTAACCAATTTAATCCTATTAAACCGATTTTAAAGGATTAATCTAGGTTACTAAACTCTTTAGAACCACTTGAACTTAGGTTTATCTCAATCAAATTTTAAAACCCTAATTAAGTTCATCCTAAGTACGCATGCAACTCTGAATTATTTATTTTAGGTCTAATTTCCTTTATAACACTTATAAACAAAAACAACCACAATGCTAAGCTAACACATGCAAGGCATTCATAATGCTTATAAACAGCCTAAGTGTCATGCTCAATGCATTGTCCATTCATTGCTACTTCTTTTATATAACACTTATACAAAACCGCAATGAAACAAGCAAAACATGCTTCCATTCACCCTTAGACTATAACTTAGAATATAAGGATGATGCATGAGAATGCTCACTACATGCAAAATATAACTCTTATATTTCATGATGCATGCGCATGCTTTCACGTAATTTCTTCATGCTCGATTATAACATTTATAATACATGATGCATGAATAATTGCACAACCTAAGGTGGATTTTGACTATATGACAAACACTTTGGCATATACACCATACATCACATGTATAAGAAAACTAATGTTGATAAACTGGGTAAAATTGCCTTAAAATCACAAAAGAAAAGCTAACTATTACAAAGACAAGGAGTCTCCGGTTCAAACAGGTGAACCGGGTCTTGAACTGCTCGGGTAAAGCATTGCGTCTCCAACCATCGTGTACCAAGCACCCCATGATCGTCGACACGAAAAAACAAACGCTTTGCTCTATCGCTTACCAACGCTCCCAGAGCTAAACGATCGTTTAGCATTTACTGCATGATCGTTTAGAAAAATCTAAACGATCATTTAGCTATTACTACACCATCGTGTACCTTTACTAAGCGATGAAGCCTGAAGTACACGATCGCTTAGTGTGCTCCGCATAACACCCACCTTCCGCGATCGTCTAGACGACTACGATGCCGCAAAGCACCATCGCCTAAGCGATCGCTTAGCTAGCGTCTCCGTATCGCATATGCGCGATCGCATAGATAGTAACAAAGCGATGAAGCTTGCTAACTACACGATTGTCTAGCACCCGCCTTCTACTAAATGACGAGTATCGTATGCTCCCACTACGATTGTCTACCTCCAGCGTCTACGCAATTGGCAACCAATGCTACGCAATAGAGTAAACAATTTACCCCATTGCTTAGCATTAGCTAAACGATCGTTTAGAAAATACTACACGATCATCTAGAAAAATCTAAATGATCGCTTAGTTAAATCCCGCCTTCTTCGTTGAGAACCGCATCACCATGCTTCGAAGCTTCATCACGAACGACTCAATAAACTCAAACTTTTTGAATTATAGACTCGATTGCAAAGTTAATTTCACCCAAAAACATAGGGGCCCTTACAATTAATACTTTGTAATACAGAAAACTTTAACAAACAGGCAATTAAACCTGAAACATTCATCAACTCAACCACAAATGCAGAAAACGACTAACTACAAATGCAGAAACCTATCGCGACTGTAAAATAAGTTCAAAACAGAGTTGTAATTTGGAATATCAGAGAACCTGGCTCTGATACCAATTGAAGGAAATCGGACTTGAGATTTCCATGAGCAGCGGAATAAAGATCATTCCAAATTACAATCATGTGTGAACATTACAATATACAGTCGTATACAAAACATGCGGTTATACAATTAATATAGAAATTACAGCATGAACACTACAAATTAACAAGGAAGAACTCTATGAACATTTGTAGACTCGTCTCCACGCTTCTTTGCGCATGAACACTTGAACAACAATAACCTCGAACGCTCGATCTACATGACCGCAAGACAGCATGAACACTTTGCACTCGAACTCAGCGATCACTTCGGTCACGAACTCCTCAGCAACACGAACGACCTCCACAGAACCTCGACGGTGTCGAGTTGAGTATGACACCACCAAGAAGGCTACCTTGGTATCCTCGATATGAAAATCTAGAGGGTGGGCTCTGTTTAGACTTGGACTGAGGCAGATGGAGGATGAAACACCGATCGTGTACACGACTGGGCAAGTGGGAGATGGCGAAGACCTATCGTATAGGTCGATGCCTAATCGTTTAGCTAAAGCTATGTGATCGTCTAGCAAAAGCTATGCGATTGTTTAGCTCAGTGTTTGTCGCCTACAAACACTACACGATCGTTTACTTTGGACAAGTGATCGTCTAGCAAAAGCTAGGCGATCATTTAGTAAATACTGTACAATCGTTTAGCTCACCACTGCACGATCGTTTAGCTCGCTCAAGCTGTCATTTAGTAAATCTGTATTTACTTGACAACTCCGTGAGATTCTTTTTGCCGAGAGAAATCTCAAAAAACTTTCTTACTAAAAATAGGAAAACCATTTTTCTTTTAACTCACGGTTACCGTGAAAATCCAATAACCACCCACTCAATTGGTTATTAAAGAAAAAGAATTAATTATCCAATAATTAATATTATTAAAAATATAAATGATAACCAACTTATCATACTATATTTATAACCTATAGTTTTAATATTCATCTCATGAAACATATAAACCATAGTTCTTTTTCTTTTCCATGGTACTTAATGTAAATCTCATTTACATCAATCCTCCACTAGATGTATCTCATACATCATACCGATTATATCATATATAATTAAAAAAACCTCTTGTCAATTTGAACATTTCAAATTAACACCAAGAACTGATCCTCAACTGAATCCATTGAGCTACCAAGGGGACTTTATGGACCTATAGCTCGAAGCTCCATCGGTACGTGAATAACTGACTAAACTCTTTAGTCATTGGATCCACCATCCGTTAACTGCCAGGCACTTCACTAAAGACCGACAGCTGAACTCTTCTTACCACATATATATTATGTGTTCATCTTAACCAATCAACAGTGCGACAACCCTTCACAGATCGTTCGTAAGTAAAGCTGAGCCAATAACCGTTATGCTCCTGTAGTTACATCTAACTCCTTAAGTACCACTGATCCCTCTAATAAACATAAATCATAGTTCTACTATGACAGAGTCTTCTCTTCCAAAGAGAAGCTGTGGTCACTATGTTCAAGCCCCAGAATCAGTCCTTAAGGGAACAATCTCTCTACTTATCCCTACTTCGGGGAAATGAGTGAATTCCATCTTGTGGATTGAGTTCCCAACTCCCAGATCAGACAAGTCCCCAAAAAGGAAGGCATGTTGAGTTGGCAATCTGGCCACTCTCACCCATACTAATCAAAGAACCGCCCTCAAAGGCAGGAGTTCCCAAAACACTCAGGATTGAGGTCATGTGACCTATGGTCATTTAGGTGAGATGTAAGTCTCTAGTATCAACGGCGTTATATATAGGGTCTAGTCATCCCGTGGTCTAGGTCTTATACAAACTCTTTGTATAGGACACCTCGACTCGCACGTCTCCATATGAATGGTCAGGATCTACCATCTGTAATAGTTTACAACACTTGTAAACCTCTACAAAGCGAGCCGTATCCGTAGTGTCACCAGGATCAGGTATCCCACCTTAATCCTTATACTATAGACCTATTTAGGTTATTGATGCGTAAAATTATGATGCGATGGTGTGAGTATGCGATGAACATGGAAGTTTTCCTAACAAAGCCCAAGTATAAGCCTTCTTAGGTTTCCTGGTAAGTTCAGGGTCGAACACAGGGACTACTAAGTAGATATGTGACAGACTCTTTGATTCTATTGCGATGGTAAAAAAGGAAGTGGATAGTGTTTTAATTTAAATTTTCCTATGCAGCAGAGTTGAACGCGGAGTGATGAAAGCATGGAGTTACAATAAGTATGCGATGAAGCGGTTGAGAAGGGGTTTTTCTAATACTTCCTAAGATTGTGGTATGTGATCATGCTATACACAAATATCAGTACTACATTTCTCAATGCAGAATGCCACAATTCCTATTCCTAGGACGCATGCGATGTATATGCGAAACAGTCGATAGAACTTATTCC
The DNA here is from genome assembly GCF_027475165.1 of Benincasa hispida. NCBI lineage: Eukaryota > Viridiplantae > Streptophyta > Magnoliopsida > Cucurbitales > Cucurbitaceae > Benincasa > Benincasa hispida. Next base: position 60,801,680 of record NC_143480.1, on the reverse strand, counting down.
TACGTTTCTACTCTTGCTTATACGATCTAATCCGACTCTCCCAAGCCTGGATTCTGTCTTTCGACTACTTTTCCAAGTATGTCCAAATGATGAATGATGCACTCATAAGACAAGTTGATCGCATACCACCATTCCTATTTCTAGGGCGCATGCGATGTGTAAATAACAAATAGAACTTATTCCTAAGTTTCTACTCTTGCTTGTACGATCTAATCCGACTCTCCCAAGCCTAGATTCTAATTCGACTCTCTCAAGCCTAGATTCTATCTTTAGACTACTCTCTCAAGTACGTCCAAAGGGTGGATGATGCATACATAAGACAAGATGATCACATAAAATGTAAATCTTAAGTCATGCTAGCTAAGTACTTCTCAACCCATTTAGAAATTTAACTACTCATGCATGGTTTGGAGAGATGAACATAGATTGAAATGAAGTTTCCATTTTCTACAAATAAAGTATTGAATACAAAATAACAAATGGATTTGAGAGATAACAAGCCCGGTAAGCAATGTCTTTCTTCCCGTGGCCTTTTACACAACTCTTTATCACTTCAACTCTGTTCTAAATGTGGATTCTTGCTTTCACAAGGGTTGGCCCTCTCTCCTTTGTGTTACTTTCCAGCAGTCTCTAATGACTTGAAATTGAATTGTTGTAATGTCCATGCATGATGCGCTACAAGCTCATGTTGCCATAAACTTGTAACGGGAAAATGTGTGTTCTGCCATGTGATTGCTCATGCACACTTCATGCGATACTACTTCTAGATGTATGCATTATTAATGAAATGCTTGTAGTATGCTATGCGTTTCCTTGCGTTGAAACCAAGTATAATTCCAATGCAAGTTTCTCAGAGTAATCCGAGGTTGAACACAGGGATTGTTGTCGTTAATGCGTTACGTTCATGATATATGTGACCGGTTTTTACAATTAATGAAAGAGTTGTGTGTTTGTATAGGAAAGTAAAGTGCGGTAAAGTAAAATTGTGCGATAAAATAAAGTTGTGATAATAAAATAACAGTGCGATAAAAGTAAACCTAAGCTATTATGATACAAGGTACAGGATACATGATACATGATACTGAGTTGGAGACTGACTGTGAAGTTTATACAAAGGATCGTGTTATGTGGGGGCAAGTCTTTATGTATGAGTCAGAATAGAAAGGATAACTAGTATAAACATCTTAAGTTCACTAATTGCATCAAAGATATAACTAAGGTTCTGCTTTCCCTTGGTGTACACCTCTCGGTGATTGGTCGTGTTCCGACATCTCTATGGTGAAACAGGGATGAACGTAATGAACGTAAGGTTGCTTCCATCTCTGGAAGTACTTCTCGCTTTAGTTAATGCATTCTTCCAAACTTCTGCTCTCACAGGTGAAGATGCCGTCTAGCATGCTTTAGCTAAACAAATTTATTTTCTTAGCACAGATTAATTTACTTGCTTAATTCTTACTATTTACTAGGGGATTAAGAAAACATCGTGGAGAAAGTGAATTATGGAAGAACGGAAATAGACAGAAAGATGGAGATGGAAATGATCATGACATTCAATACTAAGATTTAGCGTTTGATACATGGTGTGAATGATAGACTAAGAAGATGAATATTCCTCCGCAATTAATCTCATCAGAAATGCACAATGGTTAGCTGTACACGCATTAGAATCCTCCGCAATTGCGTTGCTCTTTTGCATCTTCAATCGTGTGCCCACATGCAGTGTTGTTTATGATTACCGCATGCGGTTGAAGTTAAGCTTTGGATTGACTGTCGCATGCGCTGTCATTGCGTTGATCGTCTTTTCATTAGATTGACGGGCGCAATGCGACAGAGATGTGTTGCTCATTTTCTCTTTGAGCCATGAACGCATGCGGTGACTTGATTTCCTACAAAATAGAATTGAAACATCCTTTTCTACCATCGCAATGGTGTCAGTGAGTGTATTTACGACAATTTATAATTCTTGCATTTCTTAGCCAATTTTCATACATTTGACGCAACTTTTCTCTCTTTTAGCCGCAATATCTAAATAAAACAGTATAAATAACTTATATTTTTACAAGTTATCACACCCCCAAATTTAGATATATGCTTGTCCTCAAGCATATCTTCTACTAAGGCAATAATGCCCAATTCCTATCCTAGATTTTGCGTCTATTGGTTGCTCCGAATGCTCCACTTAGGCAACATTACTTGACAACACAATTTCTTTCTATCCTTGAAAATTCATAACAAAGCCCTACTTTATTCTTCTATACAACAAATTTCAGCTCAAAAATGCTTTTCTAGTTTTAAAAAGAATGTTTACCTCTTCTTGTCAAAACAACTTGATGCGTCTGTATGTGGTGGTCAAACTTTGCGTCATTTATTAGAGATTATTGATCATGGTTACACCCTTCGTTTTGGCTTGTTCCCACGAGTGTCATGCGAACATTCAACTACGGTTGTGTGCCAATCTCAACTTTAGCTCTTGATTTTCAGAGGAGTTGTCTCTTGTATTCTTTTATTTTTTTTTCTTTTTCTCATTTTTCTCTTTTCATATTGCGTCGTTCTTGGAAACCCACCTTTGTTTTGGCTTGCTCCCATGGGTGTCATGCAAACATCCAACTACGAGCAGGTTCCTTTCACGACTAACTCTTATCAGGTTGGGATTGTTTCTGAGTTTTCCCTTGCGCTGACATTGGAGTTTTGTATGATTTTTTTTTTGAGATGGAAAATGAACGCAATTTCTTAATGATCACATAATCTTGATCTCATCTGCTCAGACCTTCCCCACCTCCAAATTTAGAGATGCGCAAAGTCCTTATTGCATTGTTTGGATAGAATAGACAAACACTTAGACAAAATTTTGAAAAGAAGGTTTGAGCAGAGTTTTGAAAGATAAAAGGTAAAGTATTGCTATAACTACGAATTAACTAAGTGTTAGTTAGAAATTAAAAAGTGTGGGAAATATTACTAAGTGTATGCATATTATTCATCATGGCAGCGCAATGAATAACGCAAAATAAAAGATCAAGAATATCGCAAAAATTGACAAAGGATGATAAATAAGAGGCAAAGGCATATAGAGAGAATTGTTACTCAATTGTATTGAAAATTAACTAAGTATACAAATAATTACAATTAACGCAATACAAACTTTTATCATGTACAAAGAATCAAAGAATTTAGTTTCTATACATAGAAAAACAATAAGTGAAGTTATCTTTTGTACTTTATTCAGACGGGTGCACGATTAAAAATTAACACCGGGCTTCCATAACACAAATGCATATTTATAGAGGTCGGGCAACAACGCATGTATCCCCGTAACATACCTCCTAACTCAACACATTTTTGAAGGACGGGCGTATGGTATTTCTACCAGCGTAACACTACCTTAACATAGTGCATTTTTGCTAAGGACGGGCAAAGAACACATACGAGCGCAACACACCCCTCAGCGCAATGCATTTGAGTACGATAAATACAAAGTGTATCTTGATGGCACAAGATGCACCCATCACCGCAATGCATACCGGGTGTTGATTGTTTTATTATTATTATTATTATTATTATATATATATATATATTTTTTTTCATCAACGTAAGTCACAAGGACCTTGTGGTAATAAATTTCTTCTTATTTCTCAATCATTCACCAAGTTTTAAGACTAACGCATTTATGACAGAAAAGTTAAAGAAATTAAAGAGAGTACAGAGATAAATGCAAGGGAATTAAATGAAGAATAAATTCATAAAGCATTGAAAGACTAATTGAATGAAGCAGTAAATGACAAAGTTCATAAAGCAATAAAGACAGTATTTAAGAAAGCATGTAAACATAGAATTGAGATATGGACCGGAAGATAGTTTTCTTTGACGAATGCAATCCACACCTCCACAGGCGATCCAGCTTGCCTACCCAATGTCTTCAGGGACATTGCTTCTTTCCGTGAGATCCAGGGGCTTCAGAGTTTCTTGGAAATGTTCCTGGTGTTCTGTTTCGAAGTTCGAATGCCAGCTGCCCCACTTGAATCTCCAAATTTCTGATTGAAGATGCCTGCGCCTGCATCACCGCATCATTTTTATCCATGTATTGCTTGAGCAGGGCCTCCAATGAATTTCCGGAGGTGTTTGAAGATGAGGGTTGTTGGTTGTGCAATTGTCTCTGTTGACCCTAATTCTGATTGTGGTGAAAAGGTGGAGGGTTCCCTCGATTCCTTGAATTGCTATTCTGATGGTTACTTGGCCCACCTTGGTTCTGATTTCCTCTCCAACTGAAGTTAGGGTGGTTCCTCCAACCAGGATTATACGTGTTGCTGAAGGGGTTATTCTGGATAGCGCATACTTGTTGTGCGTTCGATGGGCATATTTTCGCCGCATGGGCCCCTCCACAATTGACGCAACTGATTGCGGCCACTTGTGCCAATGCAGTGGGTTGCGCTAATCCTTGAGAGAGGGCACCTTGATTAAGCGCCATTGACTGGAGGATAGAGGTCACTGCGGCCATCTGAGGCGCCAAAGTAGTCATTGTTTCCGCAGGGACAATGGCAGTTTCATTTCTTCTTCTCTTGGAGCCTCTTCCTCCATATCCATCATCTACCCAGTCATCCATATTCCGCGAGATGCGGCCAAGGATGACCTTGGCTTCAGTATATGTTTTATCCATAAAACCTCCTGCCGTGGAGGCATCAGCAACAACCTGCGTTGATCTATTCAGGCCATTATAGAATGTTTCCATTAGGACACAATCGGGTATCCCAATATACGGACAATTCTTCACCAGTCTTCTGAATCGCACCCAAGCGGTGCTAAGGGTCTCGTTATCCATCTGCTCAAAGTTCAACACATCCTTTCTTTGCCTTGCGTTGACACCCGGAGGGAAGAACTTCTTCATAAATCGTTCAACCAATTGATACCATGAAGTAATCTCATTTGGCTCTAGTGAATGAGCCCACCTCTTGGCCTCATCCCTCAAGGTGTGAGGGAAGAGGTATAGTCTGATACCTTCAGGGGTAACGCCAGGTATAGAGAAGTTACTGCACATCTCGACGAAACTGGTCAGGTGGGCATGTGGGTCCTCACCTTGTAGACCACCAAACTGCCCCGTATTCTAAATCATTTGAAGCATGACCGGTTTGATCTAGAATCTAGTGTTCTCCTCGACTATCGACCTTGAAATTCCAGGCAAAAAATCATACAGATTGGGCGCCGCGTAGTTCCTCATCGGAATGTTGCGGTCAGCAGTAAGGAAAATGAGATCTTGCGCTGGCCGTCCCACCCCTTGATTCACCTCGGGTGCCACATTGTCATTGTTATTATCTGCCATGTTGGCCTTCTTTTGCCTTGCTCGGTTTTGGCATGCCCTTGCGCAAAATGTACGCTCGATCTCTGGGTCAACCTCTAATTCTGGGTCAGTCCCAGTACTCATAAATTGTTAGACTGCTCTCCACGATAAACAGTCAGTACAAAGAGATCTGTCTTGCAAAATATCATAAACGTACTCAACAATAACCATTACCAATCTCCGGCAACGGCGCCATAAACTTGTAATGCGGGCGAGTATTATTATCTGCACATCTCGATCTGTCCGGGAGCAATTTCTCTTGGCTTTTCCTCGTCTCCTTTCTCTCTCCGTCCTCTATGTATATGTATAAGTATGTGCGGGAATGGATTAACTAACCCCCTTTCTCTTTGGTGGCCTTCGGTATTTATAGATTTCAAGGTGAAGTAGCTTTTCTTACAAATGATTGCAATGATGGGCAACATTAATTTCCCTACTTTGTTGCGCCGTTTAAAAGTCACCGAAAGTTCAATGTACTTGCTATAGTGTGGCTTTTAACAGCTTGTCAACTAAATTCAGAATTGACCGTTATCAGCTTTACGTCCCATCATGATTTATTATGTTGTCGCCTTGATGCGAGGTCTTTATGCGATCACTTTTTCAAGAAAACTTCTCACGATCGCATGACTTGCGATCATAACTTCAAGGCACTGTCGCATTGTACCTTCGGATCACAATTTCATATGTGCCATCACATTGTACCTGCACAAAATAGGTAAATTAACTGCTTTTATACGATGGGCACTCGCGATCGCATTTCCTTTTAGTTTAGCGCTTTTGGACATGATTCTGCCTATTTTACCATCGCATTCTCTCATTATTTTACTTATTTGAGCTGTAATAACTTGTATTTCTACCAATTATCACACCCCCAAATTTAAAACAATGCTTGTCCTCAAGTATAAACTAAAGATTTTCTTTAAAAAGTCAACCGCCTTTACCCTACCTAGACTTCTCAAGGTGCCTTATTCAAATTTCATGAACCAATGCCTTCTTAATTTCTATCCTGATCTCTTCCTAAAATATTTTTAATCTTTAGGGACCGTAAGTTTTACCTTAAAATTAATCTTTAGGGACTATAATTTTAACCTTAAAAAAAACTTTACTTGTTTCCAGGACATCGCATGATTTATTTCAAACTTTATCCAACCGGGGTGTTCACGTGATTTTGATCCTTGCGCGATTCATATATTCGTTTTGTGATATTGCGCTGATCCAAGTGCCCAACCTTCGTTTTGGCTTGCCCCCACGGGTGTCATGCGGGCATCCAACTATGAGCAAGGCACTATTTCTCAGTCAAAACTCATGCCCATCTCTTTATTTGGCAGCGGAGTTGCAATCACTTGGTTTATGCGTTGATCAAGATTCCCACCTTCGTTTTGGCTTGCCCCCACGGTTGTCATGCGGACATCCAACTATGAGTAGGATCCAATCTCAACGTCATATAAAACTTTTATTTATATATCTATATCTATATATATATTTTGAATCGAATTTCTAAAAGTAACAAGGCTGAAAATAACATTACTAGCATCACCCCCAAATTTACACACAGCAATGTCCTCATTGCTGAGAGATGAAATAACTCATGCGATGAACTTAGGAAATTTCATAAAAATAGTTTTGAAGGAAAACTGGTAGACCGCTAAATTTTAGAAATGTTTCATGAATTGATTGTCCTGAAATTAATCTGACTCTAGTACATGTGACAAGAAATAAAGGCATGAAGTTCATCATTGAAGTCATAATTAGTATGGGGTGAATGCAACGACTAAATAAAGCAATAAAAAATTCAAGATTGAGTCAAACTAAAGAGGATGCATTAGTAGAATTTAGCAATATTAAATTGAAATGAGAGAAGTGCAAAATTGAAATAAGATGAAGCAAGAAAAGACACAACCCCCAAATTTGCTTTGTCGCCCGCATCATTTTTTATCGCATCCTTGATTGCGGTGGGTTGATTCCTTGATTGCGATGGGCTAATCGAATCGGTCGCGTGTTTGGGGTTATCGCATTGCTCCATCACAATCGTTTATTACGATTAGTGATAAATATCAAGAGGATAAAAAGTATGAAAGAAAGAGTTGGCAATTCTAGAGAGTAGTAATCATGCAAAAATTAAGATAGATTCATGAAAGAAAAATAACAAAAGGATACTAATAAAAAGGATATACTTCGTCCCTGATTAATGTGTGTCGCTTATCAGCGCAGGGACTACACGTTTCTTCTTCATTCTTGATTCCTCAGGTCCATGGAGGTTTTCTCGCGTTGGAAATCTCCTCCATGATACATCTTGACCCTTTGTCCATTTACCTTAAATGCTCTGGTCCCATCTTCGTTTGTCAATTCTACCGCTCCGTGCAGGAATACTTCTTTAATTATGAATGGTCCGTACCAGCGCGATTTCAATTTCCCCTAGAATTGAACAGTAAGTCTTTCTGACCTACCTGGAGATTCTTTTAACACAGTCGCTTGTCATGCCAAAGCTTCGTATGTTCTTTGTAGATTTTGGCATTTTCATACGCCTGTAGTCTCCATTCGTCCAACTCTAGTAACTGAAGTTTTCTCTCCTCCTCTACAGCCTTCAGATCAAAGTTAAGCTTCTTCACTGCCCACAGTGCCTAATGCTCTAATTCCAATGGCAGATGATAAGCCTTTCCAAACACCAACGCATACGGTGACATGCTATCGGTTTTTATAGGTAGTCCTATATGCCCACAAGGCATCGTCAAGCTTCATGACCCAGTCCTTCCGTGAGGGATTCACCACCTTTTCTAAAATCAACTTGATTTCTTTATTAGAAACCTCGACTTGTCCATTTGTCTGGGGGTGATATGCGGTGGCAATCTTATGATGGACATTGTATTTGATCAGCAGTTTGTTAATGATACGATTGACAAAGTGGGTTCCTTCTTCACTTATTATGACACGTGGGGTGCCAAAACGAGTGAAGATGTTTCTCTGTAAGAATTTTGAGACTATTGTCGCATCGTTTGCGACGCATGAAACCGCTTCAATCCACTTGGAAACACATCGACGACCAACAGAATGCCCCAGACGTCGAAAAGTTCCAATTCCAATATGATGTTCATTGGCTCACATTTTTCTCTGAAATGTTTCCAGTGCATTGGCACTTATCGCATTTCATAGAATAGTCTCGTGCATCCTTAAACAGAGTTGGCCAGTAATATCTGTTTTGCAAAACTTTTGCTACTGTGTGTTGTCTCCCAATGTCCTCCATAGGCTGAGTCATGACATTGAAAAAGTATGTGCTGGAAAGCAGTCTCTGGCACACAGAGTCTCACTATCTGGTCTGTTCTCCTTTTGTAAAGATTTGGCTCATCCCATTAGTAGGATTTACATTCATGAATGAGCCGCTTCTTTTGGTGGGATGTGTAATTCTCTGAAAATTGTTCGTAGACCAAGAAGTTGACAATATCTGCAAACTAGGGTAGTTCTTCAATTTTAAACAACTGCTCGTCTAGGAAGGATGCGTTCACCTCCGACTGAATGCGATCCACTTCAAGATTCTCTAACCTTGATAAATGGTCAGCAACCTGGTTCTCTATTCTCTTGCGGTCGATTATCTTCATATTGAATTCTTGGAGTAGGAGAACCCATCGGATTAGCCTCGGCTTCGCATCTTTTTTGGTCAGTAAATATCTTATTGCCGAGTGGTCAGGACTATAACTTTGGATCCCAACAAGTAAGGTCTGAATTTTTCAATCGAAAAGATTACCGCTAGAATCTCCTTCTCTGTGGTGGTGTAATTTGCCTGCGTGGAGTTCAATATTCTGCTTGCATATGCGATGGGGTGTAACATTGTCTTTTCCTTCTGTGCTAAAACTACCCCCATCGCATATCCGCTGGCATCGCACATCAGCTCGAATTGTTTTGTCCAATCAGGTGCTATCAAAATAGGCGCTGTAGTCAATGTGTCTTTCAGTGCTTTGAATGAGTTGAGGCAGTGTGGATCAAAGTCAAAAGTACTGTCAGCTTCCAGCAGCGCATTCAACGGTCGAGCTATTTTGGAGAAGTCTTTCACAAATCGTCTGTAGAACCCCGCATGTCCTAAGAAACTCCATAAAGCTTTCACATTTGCTGGAGGTGGAAGTTTTTCTATGGCCTCAATTTTTGCTTTATTCACCTCTAGCCCATCCTTTGAAACCTTGTGCCCGAGCATAATTCCTTCTTTAACCATGAAATGCAATTCAGCACCAGATTAGTCTCTTCGCATCTTTTTAGTATCCTTTCCAAGTTTTCCAGACCGACTCCATACGTTTGCCCATAGACTGAGAAATCTTCCATAAAGATTTCCACTGATTCTTCAAGATACTCGGAGAAGATTTCCATCATACACCTTTGAAACGTGCTCGGTGCATTACATAGTCCAAAAGGCATGCGGCAAAAAGCGAACGTTTTGTGTGGACAGGTGAATGTGGTCTTTTCTTGATACTCTGGTGCAATCATAATCTGGTTATAGCCTTCATACCCATCAAGAAAATAGAAATAGTCATTCCGTGCTAGTCGGTCGAGCATTTGACCAATGAAAGGTAAAGGGAAATGATCCTTCTTTGTCGCAGCATTAAGCTTCCGATAGTCCATACAAATCCGCCAGTCAGTGACGGTTCTCATAGGGATTAACTCGTTGTTTGCATTGAGGACTACTTGTCACACCCCCTCCCTATCCTTAGCCCCCAAGACCTGAAAGGGAACGTGGGGGTACACTAGTAGTATTCCAAGACAACATTTAAATTAACATTTCCCCCCTTATCTATTAAAGACTTCAACATTTTTACAACACTCTATCTAACTTTCATACACATAGTTCAATTTCCTATATTCTTTATTACATAACCCGAGCCGTGCCCTGGAAATTTACCAAGTCCTGGTGTGTTGGTGGTTAGTAGACTCCTTCCTGAACGCCCCGCTTTGCTACCTGGGGGGGGAGATATAAGAAAACATTTTGAAGAGTGTGAGCTACTAAGCCCAGTGAGTGGTGCTTTTAAAATAATAATCACTTTGCAAAACATATTTTTGGGAAATCAATCACATAATCACAATTCCAGTATAATTTATGCATGATCATATGTATATTCATTCAATCATCATCCTCCAGTTCCATGCTATACGTGGCATGCTCATATCATGGACACGTTATTAATCTTAACAACTTTTTATGGAAACTTTCTTATAACCCTCTTTTCCCGCCAATGTGCACATCGACATTCTTTTCCCGCTAGTCATGCTTAGGTAACTTGACTATATTTCCCCCCGGTCGTCACCGACTATTATTTCCCACCGACCGAGGCCGACTATATTTTCCCACCAAGCACCTTTTATTAAGCATGCTAACTTATGTAGTCTGGGTATAATCTCAGTTTCCATAGAAATTTCACAAACAATATCATGGCAACAACATAACATCATAAGCATGTATTTTGTACTTACATATGCATTTATCCATATATTAACGCATAAAACTAAGAAAACACTCACCGTAAGCAAGTTTTCCCACTAAAATCATCTTGAGAAAACTTTCCTGAGAATTCCTCCATATCAATGGAAATTCCTCAATTAATACTTGTTATATCAATAAATAATGTCAAACTAGCCAAAATACCATTATATATTGAAAATACCAGCTTACCCTACTCAAATTTTAGCCAAAATTCCAAAATTAGCCTCCTTAGAGGTTATTTGGAACGTGGTAGGCAGCTGGGCATTGGGCAGTAGGCAGGGTGGGCGTGCTGTGCTGCATAGGGGACTGATGTGTTTGGGCGTTTCTACTCTTGCTTATGCGATGTGTAAATAGCAGATAGAAAATATTCCTAAGTTTCTACTCTTGCTTATGCGATCTAATCTGACTCTCCCAAGCCTAGATTCTGACTTTAGACTACTCTCCCAAGTAGGTCCAACTGATGAATGATGCACTCATAAGACAAGATGATCACATAAAGCATGGTTGAGTTGAACATAAGATTATTCCTATCTCTAGGAGCACTGCTTACTTTGCTTAGTGAGTTCCACTACTTACCCTCTCGGGCAGTTAGTCGTCGCTGATCAGCTCATAGACAAGCATTTCTACAGCCTCAACTTATCAAAGAGGATTTACTCACTATACTCGCGCAACACACACTTCTCGATAGTTTGTTACATGCTTCATATGTCTATGTCGCATGATTGAGTATGCGATATTCTTGAAATCTTACTTAGTTCGTTGCAATGAAAGTAAGAGATGATGAAGATGGAGTCGAAGGAAATGAGATGCATTAATTACAAACTGTATTAATGTCTTAAGCTAAAATGTAATACAATACAGAGATAAGAAGAGAGGTGGAGGGCTAGATTTAGGCAATCTCTTGCTTCTATCAGATGTATGTCAAGGCTGCCAGTAGTGCCATGGATGGGCGGTGGAGTAATCTCTCTCGAGATCTATCTCTGGAAAAGCTCCGATCGTCACTCGGAATGGGTTGAAGGAATGAAGAACTCTCAAAGAATGTCTTCTCACATTCTCATCTATGATCACAAGGATCTGCCTTCAGGCAGAAGCTCGAATGCCTTGAATTTGGGCTCTAAGGCTCTATTTATATCGTTCAATCGCCGACAGCATTGATGGTCCCACTCTGAGTCTCTGCCACTAATGGCGAGATGGTCTTGCTCTAAATCTCTGCCACTAATAGTGTGGTAGGTGAAATGTCAACATCATCTTTTTGATACTCCCAAGGTATGCGTTCATGCTTGGTTTCCGAAGTACCACTGCATTCCACCAATCTTGCGATCACCCTTCTTTTATGGTCATTACTTTGTAGCCGCAACCTTCATGCGATGAATGCATGCAATTAATAGCCGCAACATCCATGCGATGAATGTATGCGATCACCCTTGCGATGGTCTGGGATTCACTGCATGCGATCGATTCCTTCGATAGCTACAAAAATAGACATTTTGATGCAGAATAACGCATAATATTGGGTTAGCCGAGATTTTCAATGCTGATCGACGCAAGCTCATTTTTCACATGAATTCTTAGTATTATCACCACATATTCTGCTTGTCAGCCCTCATAATTCTAAATAAAAGGATATAATAACTTGTATTTCTACCAGCTATTAGTTATCATTTAAGGCATGATCCACTTGTATATCACATATACATGCTTAATTTCACATAAGATAACCAAGGAGCTTTGTTTATTGGATATGAGTAAATGCCATAATTAAATAACACTTATTTTATTCATCGGACAATGTGTATCTTTACAAAACAACGAGACTCTAGGAGAATTAAGACATCAATCCCAACAATTTCGTGGTCTAGTCTCATAAAACTCTTTGTATAGGATACCCCTGCTCACATGTCTCTACATGAATGATCAGGATTATATCATTTTTAGTACTTTACAACAATTACAATAACTACAAAGCAGGCCATATTCATATTGTCACTAGGACAAGGTATCCAGCCTTATCCATATACCATGAACTATTCAGGTTATCACTTAAACATAATCTACTTGTATGTCTCCATATACATGTTTAAGTGACATTAGATAACCTTGGATCTTAGTTTATTAGTTTTTGGGTTCATGAAACTAATTTCGAATAAAATACCTCTTATTTTATTAGATAAATAAAACGTTTTTACAAATACAATTACAAACTACAACATCACAAGATTTAGGGCATCAACCCCAACATGGAGATATAGGATTCATCTTTGAAAAGTGGAATCGCCCTAGGGAAATGAAGGGAATCAAATTTCCACAGAAGCGTGTGATCACCTTGCATTTTGAGAAACGATTTTATACAACATAAAAACAATGAACAAAAACTTAGAAAATAGGATAAACAATCAAATAAGCCTACGAATGCTCCTAATGAAGAAGAAGAGAATAAAGGGTAGAAGAAAACTCACCCTTGAAGATTCCCTTTCTTCACGTTTTCCTCTCCTTAGCCACCAACCAAACTTGAATCTCTCAACGAACAAAGACACCTTCGTAAGAGCTTCCTCGTTATGCTTGATGGTGGGAAATTAGAAGTCAATTTATTTAACAACTAAAATCCCTTGGACGCGGTATGCAATGCATGTTCCTAAGATATACGTTGACAGTCATGCGTTGATGGTCATGCATTGGACTGATAATGCATTAATGAATGTATGCGATGACCATGCATCTTGCCACAAGTTTTCTTGTGCTCACACCAAGTATAACGCGAATGCAAGTTTCTCGGGTAATCCGAGGTCGAACACAGGGACTTGTAGCTATATGTATGCAGTAATGTGCATGTGGTGGTTTGAATAAAAGAATGGAAGGGATGTTGCTACGTTAATCCTACTCCTACTCCTATCTAATAGACAATGCAATGAGAATATGCATGAAAGGTAGAGATATGACAAACCTTGACATGAAATAAATGTGTGGGAAAATAGATAAAATATGGAGATGATTTCATTACAACCCTTAAGAGTGACCGCAAGGGCAACCCTAGTCAACGCAAGCCAATGCGATCATGTTACACCCATGCACGACAAATCATTTTCCAATGCAAATGCGGTGCTCCTAAATCTAGGACACATGTGTTGAATGCAAAAGTGTCCATAGAGTTTATTCTTAAGTCTCTACTCTTTTCCTATGTGATGATGCAGAATGCACACAACTCTGCGGTGACTGCACACAATCGTATCCAATCTCTAGGATGCATGCGATGGGTAATAGCAAACAGTGCTTATTCCTAAGCTCCTATCTCTTGTATTATGTGTTCTAATCTGACTCTCCTGAGCCTAGATTCTGACCTGACCTTCCCAAGCCTAGATCCTGCCCTTAGAATACCCTCTCGAGTATCCCTAATGGACGAATAAAGCATACATACTACAAGACAATTGCATGAACTTGGTTGACGCAAGATTGTTACTATCCCTAGTGAACAATGCATACATTGCTTAATGCATCTAACCACTTACCCTCTCGGGTAGTTGATTGTTGCTGACTTTACTCATAGACAAGCAATGCCTTAGCCTATAGACAGGCATTGCAGCAGCTTCACACTAAGCAAATAAGATTACTCATACACTCACGCAATGCACACCTCTCAGTGGGTTGCTACATGCTTTATATCCCTCATCCACATGACTAAGTATGCAATACCCAAGCAATCCCACTAAGTGTTGCAATGGAAGTAAAGATGCTAAGCAGAGAAGATGGGGATGGAGTCGAAGGAAACAGAGAAATGTAGTGAAAACACATTGTATTAATTCCTTAATCACAAGATGTCATACAATACAATATAAGAAAAAAAGGAAAAGGAAATGGCCAACTGGAAGCAAAGATTTGCTCCCAATGGATGTGTGTCAAGGCTGCCGGTGGTGCCATGGATGGGTGGAAGAGCTGACTCTCTCGAGCTCTAACTCTGGTTAAAGGCTCCGGTCGTCACTCGGAATGGATGAAGGCGGTGAAGAACTCTCAGCCATCTTCTCACGCGTTTGTCTGGATCGCAAGGATCCGCCCTAGGTGAACCTCAGGGGAAAACCTTGGATGATCTGAATTTCAGCTCATCGACTTTTATTTATAGAGCTTGGGTCTCCGATAGCATTAATTGGATTGCTCTGAGTCTGATGTTCGGCGCGTTAGTCCTTTTCTGAACCTCTGGCATTAACGGCGTGGTAGGTGAAATGTTAGCATCAGCTTTGGATTTTTTCTTAAGGTAGATGCGTTGATGCGTTCATTCCACCTACCTTGCGTTGATCCTATTAGTTGTGTTGTTGCGTAGCTGCAATCATTTAATGACCGCATTCGCTTAATACCGCAACTCTACATGATAACCGCAATCGCTTGACGAGCGCAACTCCCATGCGATGGATGCATACAACTGATTACCGCAACATCCATGCGTTGATCGATGCGTTTGCCTTTGCGATGGAGTGTTTCGCCGCATGCGGTCGTCTATGCGGTGGTCCAGTTTCCGCATTTGCGTTCATTTCCTACATTAGCTACAAAAATAGAACATTGAACGCATAATTAACGCAAAATAACGGGTTGGCTGAGATTCGACATGCTGATCGACGCAAGCTTATTTTCTCGTAAATTCCTATCATAATTTTCGTATATTCTGCCTAATAACCTTCATAATTCTAAATAAAAAGCCGAAGATGACATGTCATCAATGCTCTAGGGCTTCAAGGAGTTAGATGTGTGGATTCTAACACATTGGAAAAGGGAATTAAAGATAGAGGAATGTAATTAAGAGAATGGAGAGAATTTGAGAGTGGAGGTTAGGTTTTCTTTTCACCAAATGAAAAACCCTTACCCTAAATGGGTTATAATGATGTATTTATAGGAGAGGATAATCCCTTCTCTATGTTTCTTTCCATTTTCATCATTTAATTGATTAATTAACTATTAATTAATCAATTAAAATGTAAACTAAATGACCATATGGTGGATCATATTTAATATACAATTAATTAAATATCACATATTTATACTAGCCTCTGTTCTCCATCATTTGTTAATTAATTAATCAATTAACATACAAATTAAACAACTATATAATAAATCATTACATAAGATTAATTAATTAACATATAAATATCTCATATTTATATGCATACATTTCTTTATGAATCTAATTCATATAATTCTAATATTTGAATCTCATTCAAATACATCTCTCTAATACTGTAATTCTATATGAATCCAATTCATATAAATTTAATATTCGAATCTCATTCAATTACACCTCTTTGTGTAATTCGGATTATAGATCATATCTATAATTAACCATATTCTATAATGTATCAAAATACACTATATATTAATCATATTAATATAAAATTCTGTTAAGTAATTTGAACTCATTACTTTCCTTAGCGAGCTAACAGGGAGACCTTATGGACCTGCAAATTAGAAGCTTCAATGATATTAGATTAATTAATTGAACTCTTTAATTAAATTAACCGATATTCATTAACTACCTGTCGCTCCATTAAAGACCGACAATTGCACTTTGTCAAACTAAACCCATTACTATTAGCTACAAGTTGCCAGACATAATTGAAGTATATAGACTTCATTTTTTGATTCATGGCTTTAATCCACTCATCTTTGTCCACATCACCCATTGCCTATTTGTAGGTCAATGGATCCTCAATGTAGCATCTTGTATCACATCTTGAGTTTTTGTCCAACTTAGTGGGTAGGTTGGGTTACAATCCTCCCACTACGTCGAGGGTCCCTCAACTCTTGAGTAAGATATGCTTGATTGGATGAAACAATATCAACAACCCTTGTTGAAGTGCTTCCCTCTTCAATAACTCTTGTTGAAGCTTCAGTAGTTTTTTTGGTAAGTTCATTTAATATGATTTTACTTCTTGGTCTATGTTCTCTAATGTAGTATTCCTCTAAGAATGTCACATTTTTTGATACAAACACTTTATTCTCTTTTGGATCATAAAAGTGACCACCTCTTGATTCTTCGGAGTAGCCTACAAAGAGGCACAATTTTGAATGTGGTTCCAATTTCTTTGGGTTTTCCACAAGCACATTTGTTGGACACCCCCAAATTCTGAGATGTCGTAAACTACTTTTGCGATCTCTCCATAATTCAAAAGGCATTTCAGAAACACTCTTCGATGAAACTTGGTTCAAAATGTACACTACAGTATCCACTGCATAACTCCAAAATGAGATAGGTAGAGAAGCATAATTCATCATGGATCGAACAATGTCCAATAGGGTTCTGTTTCTCCTTTATGATACACCATTTTATTGAGGTGCATCAGGTGCTGAGAGTTGGGATGTGATTCTATGTTCTATTATATAGTTTTGGAATCCTATATCCATGTACTCTCCACCGATCTGATCAAAGTGTTTTTATCTTCTTTTCCAATAAATTCTCAACTTTAGCCTTATACTCCCTAAAATTTTTAAGTGTATCAGACTTATGTATCATCAAGTTAACGTACTCAGATCTAGAAAATCGTCAGTAAAAGTGACGAAGTATTCAAACCCTCCTCTTGCTTTAACACTTATCGAACCATACAGGTCAGAACGTATAAACTCCAAAGGTTCTTTGGCTCTATAACCTTTTCAAGAAAAATGTCTTTTTGTCAATTTTCTTTTTAGACAAGATTGACATACTGGTAAAAAAATTTCTTCTAACTCATTTAGCAGTTCATTCTTAACCAACCTTTCAATCCTATTGAAATTAATATGACCTAGTCTTAAATGCCAAAGATGAGCATCTTCTTTTGACGAAACCTTTCTTCTTTTGTTTTGTGTGGTTGCAGTGTTGAACATTTCAACATTATGAAGAATTTTAGATTATAATGGCCTTAGTACATACAAGTTACTTTCGTTTGTTGCAGAACATATATCAACACCATTTTTAGACAAATGCTTTATCACGAATAAAGGATATATTATAGGAATATTCTAACAAACATGAAATTGAAAGTAAGTTCCTCTTAAAATTAGAAACATAGTAAACATTGTCTAACAATATAAACTTTGAATTAAAAAATAACTTCAAGCTCCCAACTACAATCGCCGAGACGACCTCCCCTGTTCCAACCCGTAGAGTCATCTTTCCAACCTTCAACTACTTCCTGTAAAGAAGTACAAACATGGTTAGTTGCTTCTGAATCAAGTATCTAGGCATTATTATCATTTTTCACTAAACACGTTTCTAGAACAAATAAATCATATTTACCTTCTTTTACCTTCTTCTTTTCGGCCAAATACTTTAGGTAGTTACGTTTCTAGTGCCCATCTTGGTTGCAATGAAAACAGGTTCTCTTTGCAGTCTTGACCTTTTTGCCCTTGTGGGCAGCAATAGGTGGGATAGTTTTATTCTTCCCCTTATCACCTTTCTCCTTCTTCCACTTCTTAGAGCCAGTGGAAGAAGGCACAGACTTAGTCCCAAAGATAGAATCCCTGTGGAATTTTTTTGACTAACTAGCAACATTTGCCTCCTGATATTGTCCTTTGACTTTCATTAAGGACTCATAAGTCTGCAGCTCGTTGAGAAGGTGGTAAGATTATATCTTGTTCATGACAGCATTACTGCGGAATTGAAGGTAACTCTTCAAAAGAGTTTCCAAAATAAAGCTTACCTGGTTGGACTTATATATGGCAGCCTCGTTCATCTCAGTTATATTGAAGTGGACCATCATATTAAGGACATTTCCCCTAATAGACGATCCCTTGTTCATTCAGGCGTTGAAGATGAATTCAATGCTTGAGATGTGTAGCCGGTTGGCCGAACATCTCATGCCATGACTCCATGATCTTGCATGCATTGATCATGGGCTTATATTTTTGGCCAAGAATTCAGTCAAGCTTGCCAAAATATAGACCCTGGCCTTATCATAGGCTTCACAAACATTTCGTGAAGTTGCGGGTCTAGGAACTGGAGGACATTCCTCCGCTAGGACGAATTTGAGGTCATTAATGACCAATATGGTGTTAATCGTATTTTTCCATGTTGCTTAGTTTTCTCTAGTTAATTTATCGATGCCAAGTAAATAAATAACCATGCTAGTCATGATTTAGAGATGCTGGTTAAAAAAAAAAATTATCTTTATTAAATATGTAAAAATTTGTTTTAATCTAATCAGTTTAGTAAAAGAAATAATGAACCCCAACATCATTTTATTTTGCAATGATACTTTAGTGATTTAGAATAAATGCCACCTCGAGGCGAATAGTTACTCCTTCACTGAATTAAGACATTCTCATTCAAGTATTACACTAGAATAACTCTTATTCCTATAATATTTAATTACCATTAATTTGGTCTAGAATCATTAACTACCTTAGGGGGTGTTTGGCTCACCAACATGAGTTGAGTTGAGTTGGTATAATATACCAACTCATTGTTTGGCCCACATACTTTAAATGTTGGTGGAACTGAGTTAGTATATTTTACCAACTCACCCCAACTCACCTTAACTCTCCGTTTTTCCCATGTTTTCAATAGCTCTACCTATCGGCCACTGTCACACTTCGAGAACTAACTCTGGGCTCTGACAACCACCTACGATGACAACTTCGACGACCAAACCCGCGATTCAACAACTGCCTCCGATGACAACTTCGATGACTAACTTTGGGCTCCGACACCCATCTTCGATGACAATTTCGACAACAAAAATCTGGACTCCAACAACCACCTTCGATGACAGCTCCGACGACCAACTCTGAGCTCCAACAACCCTCGCACGACCAACTCTGACAACCAATTCTGGCCTTCGACAACCACCTCCGGTGACCCAACTCCGACGACCATCTTTGTGCTACCAACTTCGATGACCAATTGGCTCTGACAACCACCTTTGACTACAAACTTCGATGAAAATTAATTTTGAGTGAGCAACTCTAACGACCAACTCAAGGCTTTGACAACCACCTTCAACGAAAAACTCCAACAACCAACTATAATACCACCTTCATGCGACTAACTTCAGACTCTGATAGTCACTTTTGACTACAATCTCCAACGAAAATCATATTCGATGATCAACTTCGACGACCACTTTTGCCTGACCAACTTTGGGATTTGAAAACCACCTCCAATGAGAAACTTCAACAACTAACTGCAATACACTTTCATGTGACCAACTTCAGGCTCCGACAACCACCTTCGATTACAAACTCCAGCAAAAATAATCTTCAATAATTAACTTCGACAACCACTTCCGACTACTGTAAGACTAATGACTATTAAAGTATGTTGTAGGGTTGTTGATTATATAAAAAATATTATTTTGTCTACATTAAGTGCAATATTTATACGTAATGAATTCACATATCAAACGAATGTTAAAAATATTTAGACGAAAAATATGTATGTTGTTGAAAATTATGTAACATATAACAAAAAAAACCATAAAATGATTTTTTTCCTGGAACATTTTCCAGCAAAAATTAGTGAAAAATAGAAATTTTTTCTCTAATGATCCTCCAAATTTAGAGGAAATGAAAGTGAAACTGTTGAACAAATGTGGTGACATTCCATTGGTTGTTACGATGATGAGGGAGATTTAATTAAAAAATTCATAACATAGTAAAAATATAGAGCAACAATAGGAAGAAGAAGAAAAAGAAGAAGAAAAAGAAGATGATAATGAAATTAATGGAGAAAAATTAGCTAGAATCAAAATTTTTTATTTCGCTTTAGTTTCTCATTTTATTTAACCATATTTCTACAAGAAATGTAATGGGTTAATCATTGTTTATAGCCCAAAAAAGAAAGAAAGAAAGAAAAGTTTTAAAAAATTAAAAGAAAAAAATTATAATCCATATTTTATTCAAACAAAGATGGGTAGAATTATTGAATAACAAAGTTCCGAAACAAAAATAGTAATCATAAAAGCATACTATTTAGTGTTCAAAAAACTGCGTTAGATATCCAAACATTTGAACTCAACTCTGCACCCTAAACACAAACATATGAACTCAACCAAATAACTCTGCACCCCAAACACAGACATATGAACTTCACAAATATATGAACTCCACAGACATATGAACTCCAGACATCCTATCTCAACTCAACGCTCCAAACAACCCCTTGATGTTTTCTTGTAAGTGTAATATTTCATTTTCAACCCTATAATTCTATCCCGACCAGTCTGCCTCAGGATAGAACGTAATTGGTGCAATTGATTATAGTGATCCTATCCAATTTTGGGGTTTGTTATGTCCCTTTCTCATGAAAACACCTTCCTAAAGGGGACGCTCCCAGGGCGCCACGAGTCCGAGCATGAAAAAAACATTTCAAACCAGTGAAGGAGACTGCAGGATGTGTTGTCACATGCCCTTCTCCCACTTACTATAAAAACTTTCTCCATTCACCTTGATATTAACCCATGCAAATACCTTCCTAAGGGAGGGTGCGCCCAAGACACCACGAGAATGAGCATGAATCTCACCTTGTGAACTTTTAGGGAGAACGTGAGCAGAAAAATAACATATCATATACATATTTTTTTCTCCCACTAAGTGTTTTAAGAATTGGGTTTATTAACTTAGAAAAATCTGGCTAAGTAATTTAACTAAGTCCTTGTTAAGTTGCTCAATATAACATTTATATTGAATATTTTAGCAAAATGTGATTTTATTTATTAAATCTATAATAAACAAAACCATTTATTGCATGTTTATAAAATACTTGCCTAATTCATCTTCCAGGTCGGTTCCCAGATAGGGGTGTTTTGTTTTCATCAGCTTAAATACCCTAGCCTAGACAAAACGTTCTTTGACAAAGGTCCCTTATAGGCAATTATTTTATAAATTTAATCTTTTACAGCATTCATTTTAATCTTATTAAAAAAATTAAAAGATTAACCTGTTTCTAATCATATTAGAAATACCTTTAATATACGTTTTGGTGAATCAATTTTAAACCATTTAAAATCAATTTTGACCTATGTTTACATGCAACTCTTGATTATGGATTTTAATCTAGTTCATTAAACTTATAACCATTACAAAATAATGAAATCATTAAAACCTAGAATTTTCATCTATTGACATTGATCAAATATAACCATTATATTTATTTAAGTAATGTCATGCTCAATGCAGAATTTATTTTCATCTAATAAAATAACACTTATAATTATCATCCATGAAAATAAACATACATCTTTATTTTTATTAAACAATATAACAATTATATTATTACTAATGAAATCAATTCACATGCTATCATACTACATAACAATTATATTATTGTATGATGCATGAGCATGCTTGATTAATCATGCAACCACAATATAACACTTATGTTAAAAGGATGTATGAAACATGTTTATCCTAAGGTGGGATTTTAAATCTATATGACATAAAATATGCAACATATAAATCACATAATTTAAACATACATCTCATGCACATTAAAATGATGTAAAAGGGATTAATAGACCAATATTTGGCACCCTAATAAAATAACTAAATTAATATAATCAAATTATACTAATTTAATTATAAACATATAAAAATATAATTAAAAGAGAGGGAAAACGTAGGAGCAAGCTTCGAATTGGCAACCTCCAGTTTGCACGCGCCTCCACGTTGAACAGTCATAGCGTCGTGATGCTAGTGCAGAGCATCACGACGCTACGGGAGAAATCGCCTTCCGTCTCACATCGTAGCCTCGCGACACTAAGGACAATGCTGTAGTCCAGAAACACCCATTCTGCTTCGAATTTGCATAGAACACCTCCGATTTTCATCCCGATCATCAGCAACACTTGCAAAACTAGTGACTCAGACTTATAGAATCGATTACTGAATTAAATGCCCAAAAACAATAGGCTCTTACATGATCAAATCAAGTAAAACGAGCCTATGTGCCAAATACCAAAAACATTTATCAAGCCAAAAATACCCAAATGAAATTTCCAGAACTCATTTCACGAAAACAGTACACAAAAACACCCACCATGTTCTCTATTTTTTGTTTCTAAAAACTTAAAACCAAAATTGCAAGAATTGACTCTAACACTAGTTGAAGGGAATTGGATTCCCATGGAAGCGTGTGATCGCCTCGTATTTTGAGAAAGAATTTTTATAAAACATAAAAGTAGTGAACAAAAACTTAGAAAATATGATAAACATTCAAATAAGTCTAAGCTTGCTCCTAATGAAGAAGAAGAGAAGAAAGGGTAGAAGAAAGAAGAGAAGAAAGGGTAGAAGAAAACTTACCCTTGAAGATTCCCTTTCTTCACGTTTTCCTCTCCTTTGCCACCAACCAAACTTGGATCTCTCAATGAACAACACCACTGCAAGAGATAGAGAGAACTGGAGAGTGAAGACGGGTTTTCTTTTCACCAAATGGGGTTATAATGATATATTTATAGGGAGAGGGTAACCCTTTCTCCAAGTATTTTCCATTTTCCATCATTTGTTAATTTATTAATTACTATTAATTAATCAATTAACATGTAAATTAAATAACCCTATATTAAACCATATTTAATATATAGTTAATTAAATACCACATATTTATACTAGTCTCTATTCTCCATCATTTGTTAATTAATTAATTAACCATTAATTAATCAATTAACATATAAATTTAATAACTGTATAATAAATCATATTTAATATAGGATTAATTAATTAACATATAAATGTCACATATTATATGCATACATTTGTTTATGAATCCAGTTCATATAATTCTAATATTTGATCTCATTCAAATACATCTCTATAATATTGTAATGAATCCAATTCATATGAATTTAATATTCGAATCTCATTCAAACACATCTCACTAATAATGTAATTTAGATTATAGATCATATCTATAATTAACCATATTCTGTAATGTATCAGAATACACTATATTTTAATCATATTAATATAAAATTCCTTTAAATAATTTGAACAATTCAAATCATTCCTCATTACTATCCTTACCAAGCTAATTGGGGGACCTTATGGACCCGCATATTAGAAGCTCCAATGATATGAGACTAATTAATTAAACTCTTTAATTAAATTAACCAATATTCATTAACTACTGGTCATTCCACTAAAGAAAAATAGTTGCACTCTTCGCACTGTAGATATATTTTTTTATCCATGGATATAACCAATCAACAGTGAGTCGACTTTTCACAAATTGCTCATAACTATAGATAGGTCAAAATACCCTTTTACCCCTGTAGTTACATCTAACTCCTTAAGTACTGTTGATTCATCTAATGAACAAAAAATTTATAGTCCAACTATAAACTAGTACCTCTTGGGCCAGTGAGAGGTTGAGGCCTTATTGTTCAAGAATTGGAATCTTCTGTTAAGGGAACAATTTATCTACTTTTTCTATATTCGGGAGGAGTGAATTCCTTCTTGGATAGGTGTGTTCCAAGCTCTCTACTCGGATAAATCCCCAAAATGGTAAGTATGTTGAGTCGACTAGCTTGGCCACTTTCACCCATATAGATCAAAGGATTTCCTTCATAGACAGGAGTTCACAACTCACTCGGATTAAGGTCAAGTCACCTATGGTCATCCTAGTGAAATATTGGTTTCTTTAAGTAATAATGTTATAAAGAGAAAACAATCATTTTTCAGCCCGGTCTTGTATAAACTCTTTATACATGATATATCCACTCACATGTTTCCACCATGAATAATATTGCTCATATTGTCTGTAACATTTACAACTCATGTAACAATTACAAAGTGGGCAATATCTGCAGTGTTACCAGGTTAAGACATCCAACCTTATCCATTTACTATATACCTTTTAGGTTATAACTTAAACATGAATCACTTGTATGTCTACACATACTGTTCAAGTGATATCACATAACCTTGGATCTTAGTTTCTTGGATTGAATCAATGCAATCTGAATGTTAATAAAATACCTCTTATTTATTAAAGCTACAATTTGTTTTTACAAACTATAAGATATATGAGATTTAGGACACTGAATCCAACATGAAAGATTAGGAAAGTGAGAGATTGCCTCAAGGCATCATCATACCATATTTTCCAATATTTCTTTAGTTCATCTTTGCATTTTTCTATTTTCTCTTTTTTTCATTTATTGAATATTCATCTTGTAATCATGGTTTATGATCTAACGATATCCATTCATTTGTTCTCAATCATTAGCTAAATTCTGTAATGGATTTAGTTACGTTAATACCTTAGAGTTTTATGGCTTTTATAGTGCATATGCTTCATACTTGATAGGTCTTGAAAAGAACTATATTTTATACATTAATTCCCTCAATTTTATATTATTAATTTGCTTAATATGTCAATTTTATAGGTAAAATAGTCCCATTAGCATTTTAAAGTCATTACAACAAATTTGGATTAAAATGGAGCAAAAAGGACAAAAAGTATAGCCAAAGAAGTAAAAACCAAGCAATGGATCAAAGGAAGAGAAGAAAAGAAATAAGAAATTTGAAGATGTGTAGATTTTTTTGCCAACTGACATCTTTTGTGAGTCATTAAAAGCAAATTTCTGCTTCTATCATTGTGTGTTTGTCATTAAGAGGTCAAGGCAGAATGCTGATCTATTGGCCAAAGTTGCAATGCTACGGATTTTAATGGAAATATAAAGAAACATGCGCGCCTATGCAAGGAGCGCTGTAATACTTCCTACCAGCGTTTCAATGCTGCGACATCTGTGTAAAAGCTGTTTTCAGCCAGCTTTACAAGAGAAACCCATTTTCACGATTTTGAGAGCTTTTCTCTGTATTTTTTAGAGAGATTTTTTGTAATTTCTTCAATCTTTGTACAAATTCTTGCAAGACTCAATGGATTTCTTTAAGATTTTGCCACTTTATGAGTAGGTAAGTTCTTTTATCTTAGGGATTATAATAGGTTAGCCAATTCTTGAGACTTTTCTTTAAATCTCTTCTTTGTAATTTGTTGTTCTTGAATGTTCTTGCTGTTAATTTCAATAAATCTGAAAGAAATGAGTTGACGCCTCAATTTCGTAAGGTTCTTGTATGCAAAGTTACATGGCTCTATAGCATAATTGTAATTAAGTTGCAAGAACTAGTAATTTTGATGGAAAATTTGGACTTCTTTTCCTATTTTCTTGAAAATATTTACTAGTTTAGAACATTCATATTAATGATGCTTGATTTTAGTCTTTTTAATTTCAAGAATGTCATAGTTGAGAAATTCCAAGAAATGTATACAATTTAGGAATTAAATGTGGAATGTCTTTAGGAAGCGTTTATGAACTAAATTATTGTTAATTGACCAATTTAGGTTAATTAGCTAATTAGCATTAGGGCCTAACCTTAATGAACTATAGAACAATTGAATACCTTGAAATCAATTAAGTCTATGACGGAATTAGGTTAATCTACATAAAGTTCCCAAGATCCTTTTTACATTGAATTACTTACATAATTTTTTTCATAGTCTCTCTCATTAATCTCATTACCAAAATTTCATATCAATTATTGTTTTACATTTACTTTGTTTCTTAAAACCAACAAACCCCCCCTCAAATTAGATTTCAAAACTTAATTTTGCCAATTAATGGAGGTTCTCTATGGGTCGACCTGCTCCTACTATTACTACGTGTTAGTATTAGTAGTTGTGCGTGTTTTACAAATTTTATTTATTTTGGGTTAAGTTGAACTAACAACATCATTTTTAGCTCAAACAAATTGGTTCCGTTGCTGGGGAACTGTGCAATTGCCTTATTTGAATTTTGAGTTCCTAAAAAATATATAAAAAATAAGATTAATAGTAAAATCTAAAAAAATATTTAGTGTGATTAAATTTTCTTTTGTGCATGACCTGCTCGACTCGGGGTGTACTTGTGATTTGATTGTAGATATTGACCTTAAGGAAAGGAAACTTCGAAGGGAAAGAAAAAGAGGAGAAGAAGAAGAATTTAAAGTGCTAAGACAAGATGAAGAAGAACCAATTCGATCAAACATTATGGGAGAAGCAAGGGAGCAAACCTTGCGAGAGCTTGAGGAGCCAGATTACAACCTACAACCATTGTGCATAGTGTACCCAGAGACTATTGTTCCGTTCGAACTTAAACCGGGACTTCTACATCTCTTGCCTACATTTAGAGGATAACTCGATGAAGATCCGCACAAACACATAAAAGAATTTCATCTAGTATGTGATGGAATGCGCCGCATGGGGTAACTCATGAACAATTAATCTAGGGCCTTTCCCTTCTCTTTGAAGGATGTGGCCGAAGATTGGTTGTACTAGCCGACAGGATCCATCACTACATGGAATGGATTGAAAAAGAAGTTCTTAGAAAAAAATGTCCCGCAGCTAAGGCATATAATATTAGAAAAGAAATCTATAGCATTAAGCAAGTTGTAGGAGAGTCACTTTATGAATGTTGGGAAAGATATAAAAAAACTTTGTGCTTCATTCCCTCATCATTAAATTTCTAAACAATAACTTATCCAATATTTCTATTCAGGTTTGCTTCCATCGGAGAGAAGCACCATTGATGCTGCCATTGGAGGGGCTCTAGTTGACAAGATGCCCACCGAAGCTAGTCAACTCATATCCACCATGGCGGAAAATTCTTAGAATTTCGAATCAAGGACTCTTGACCACAACATTGCTCAATCCAAAGATGTAAGTAAGCTTAGAGCTCAAGTTTCTAATCTCGTGTCTCTTTTTATACAGGTTGCCCAAGGCGGTCTTCCTTAAGTTAAGACATGTGGAGCATGTGAAGTAGTTGGACATACTTCCGAAGCTTGCCCACAAGCTCAAGTGAATGCAATAGAAGGCTCCCAAAGGAAGTACGATTCACATGGGCAAACCTAGAATCAAGGGTGGAGAGATCATCTTAACTTCAAGTCAGGATCTCAAGGACAATTTGAAAATCGAAACCAATATTCCTCATCATCTTCCTCAGGTATGCCTTTAGAGGATGCTGTAAAATCACTAGCTGACCACTCTTTAAAATTCAACAGGAACTACATCAACTTCAAAAAGACAACATTCAATTGCAACAAGAGATCAAATCACTTCAGCAAGACACCAAATCTTTTCAACAAGAAACAAGACATGGCTTCACCAATTTGGGGACTCAAATTACCCAACTAACCATCGTGGTAAGCAAGCTAGAAAGCAAGTCCTTTAAAAAGCTTCTCGCCCAATCGGAGCATGCGAACATAAGTGCAATAACTCTTAAAAGTGGAAAGGAGATTCCCTCCTCCTTCTCTCCAAATGCAAACCCGTTCAATCCCCTTCAAAGAAGCAAGAAAAGGTAATAGAAGGACAAGAGAGCAAGGTAAGTGAACAAAGGAGACTCCTATTTTTTCCGAGGTATGTGATTACTCCCCTTCTAGAGTAGAACCCCATGTACCTAAGGCATCATTCCCTCGTAGATTAGCAAAGCCTAAAGGAGAGGATATCAATTTAGAGCTTATTGAGAAGTTCAAAAAGATATAAATTAACATCCCTTTGCTTAATGCTATTCAACAAATACCTAGGTATGCTAATTTTTTTTAAAGACTTATGTACTAAGAAAAGAAAAGGGAAGGAAGAGGAGAGAGTAACCGTTAGCAAGAATGTCTCTGCTTTGTTAAAAAAAGATATACCTAAAAAATGTAGAGATCCAGGAATGTTTACCTTGCCATGCAAAATAGGAGAAAGAATCATTATGCATGCTATGCTTGATTTAGGTGCTTCAATAAATGTCATGCCTTACCATATTTATGAAGACCTAAAATTGAATGGCCTATAAAAAAAACTAATGTTTGCATACAACTTGCTGATAGGTCATACATACAATCTCTAGGCATAGTTGAAGATGTCTTATTGAGAGTAGGTGAATTGATTTTTTTCGTTGATTTTTATATCTTGAAAGTGGATAACCTTACACTATGTCTTCTTCTAATATTTTACAAGGAAGACCTTTCATGAAAACCGCAAAAACTAGAATTGATGTAGATAAAGAATATTTGTTGGTAGAACTTGATGGAAAAGTAAAATCATTCAACATTTATGATGCCATGAAATTTCTGGAAGAGTACTTGTCTCTTTGCTCCATTGAAACACATGATGAGATAAATGATGTTGTTGATTCCATGTTGTATGAAAATTTTGATAGTTTGGTAGCTTCCTTTATAGATTATGACTTTGATTGGATTTCCCATAATTCTTCTTCTCATACATCTCTTAATTTTTGCGATCATAATGTTTCAAACAAAAAACATGTTTCTAATTCTTCTCTTGAAATTTGCAAAAATAATCAATTTTCTTCAAAGATCGATTTAAATTTCTCCAACAATTTCTGCCAAAATTTTGATACTTTAAAAATAAATTCAAAATCTCAAAACGAAGTTTGTTTGAAAGAAAAACCTTCAACTCATCATTCTAATTCTAAATTTGTTTGTTACAAAAACAAAAATAAGGCTTCTAACTTTTGCTCTGTTTTTAAAGTGCACTTAAAAGGAAATGAGTCCAAGACTCTCCCATCTCCTAAGAAGAGCAAATTCTTAGATAGTTGTTTCAAGAATCCCAAGAAGAAAGGGCCTAAAAAGATTGAGAATTTTGATGTTCCTTGAAACAGGAAAAATTTTCAAGGTGAACGGGCATAAGTTTAAAGTCTTCAATGAAGGGCATGTAAACCAAGTTCAATTGAACTTGCATTTGACTAATCCCTCAAACATTTGATTCCCTTCTTCACCAACGTCGAGCAATCAAATTTGCAAAACAAGATGAATTTTCTCTTTCTTTTCATTTTCAATTGTTTTCTCTTTTCTTTTTCTTTTCCTTTATTGTTTTTGTATTTCTTAGCATACTTTGTTAATAAATAAAAGAATGAAAGAACAATTGATTTTTATTTTTCTTTGTAGGTAAACTCAAGAAAAAGGAAAGCTCAAAGAAAAACAAAAACAAGGAATTCTCTCAAGCAAAAGAATAAGCAACCACAAAAATTAGGGAAGTTTCTCTCTACATCCCTTACTTTTTGTTCTTGAACTTATATACATAGTTTAAACATTGAGGACAATGTCAATTCTTAAGTTGGGGGTGGGAAACATTCCTTGCATATTTTTTATGTATTTTTTTCATAGAAAAATGAGCCCTACTTAAATTTTTTGCTCTATAATGATATAAAAGTGCATGTCTAGAACCCTTGAGTATCTGAGCTCAGGTTAGGTTTAGATTTTATCATTTTGATATTTTGATATCTTGACTATATGTCTTTGGCTCTACGATGATGAGATTGTGAATCATGATTTCTTTTTTATGCTCCAAAAGACTATTTTTCTATAAATGAATAAATGCATGAAAACACAAATTAAAAGAATTACATTCATTTTGTCTTATATTCTCATTAGAATTTTACACAATCATTTCTTTCTTATTGATGAAAATTTTGATGACACACTATTTTTAGCAAAGATACAAATAAAATTTTAGACATTTTAAAATTTTCTAACAAAATTGTGGAACCATTTTTCAAAAGAAAAATTCATTTCCTTTTAATTTCATAAAAAATCGAATGCTTTGTTTTTATATATTATTTAAAATCTTAGACTTTTAGAAATATCATTTCTAATTGATTTTCTTTGTTACCCTGATAGGAAAATTTTTGGTCTTTAGAACAAACAACTTGTTGTAGAAGCAAGTCTAGACAAAAAGGATAAATAAGGCCTACGAAAAAGTTGCTAAAAAAATTAAAAAAATAAAGCAAATTTTAAAATAACATAAATTTCACTAATGTGTGTGTATGTGGATAGAGGAGAAAAGAACTACCTCCATCGTATCTAATTAGGGCCCACAAAAAAAGAGTGATAGGTTCCCAACAGTTGGAGTGTGGAAGCTATCCTTCTAGGTAAAATAAATGCCAATTAAGATTTGTGTGCGTGAGTTTATAAAAGGCACCCTTATCTTTGAATTGCCTCTCTTTTTTGCAAGTTTAGGTATATTTTAGACCAATAACTAAGCCAGTGTAGGGCGAAGAGGAATTGAGAGTTAGATATCACCTTTCCACTAGCCATAGACTCTTAAATAAACAAAAACTTTTTCTTTCATGATTTGGCTAGAAAAAGATTTTTCTTTTCAGAAATAAAACTCAATTGATTGTTAGTAAATTCTAAATTTTTAAATGCTTGTTTGTATCGATGCTTCGTTGATTGTTTAGAAAAGAGTTAAGAATGAAATATTTGTGTAAGTCAAGTGAGCATATAAAAAATTTGAATGAACGAATGAATGAATAAACAAATAAGTTATTCATATTGTTGCCTTGATTGAACGTATGTTTTCAATAATACTTTCTTAGGATGACCAAGAGCTAAGTTGGTGGTATTTTGATAGGTCTTGAAATGAACTATATTTTACACATCAACTCCCTCAATTTTATACTATTGATTTGCTTAATATGTCAATTTTATAGGTAAAATAGTCCTAGGAGCATTTGAGAGTCATTAGGAAAAATTTGGATTAAATTGGAGAAAAAAGGACAAAAAATATAGCCAAAGAAGTCAAAATTGAGCAATGGATCAAAATAAGAGAAGAAAAGAAGGAAGAAAATAGGAAGAGGTGCAGATTTCTTTCCAACCGACATCTTTTGTGTGTCATTAAAAGAAAATTTTTGCCATCTGTCATTGTTTGTCTGTCATTAAAAGGTCAAGGCAGAATGCTGATGTACAGGGCAACATTGTAACACTATGGATTTTGACGGAAAGATAAAAAAAACGTGCGCGCCTACGCAAAAGAGCATTGCAACACTTCCTACCAGTGTTGCAACGCTGCACCATCTATGTAAAAGCAGTTTTCAGCCATTTCTACAATCTTGAGAGCTTTTCTCTATATTTTTTAGAGAGATTTTCGTAATTTTCTTCAATCTTTGTACAAATTCTTGCAAGACTCAATGGATTTCTTGAAGATTTTGCCACTTTATGAGTAGGTAAGTTCTTTTATCTTAGGGATTATTTTAGGTTAGCCAATTATTGAGATTTTTCTTTAAATATCTTCTTATAATTTGTTTTTCTTGAATGTTGTCAATAAATCTGATAAAAATGAGTTGACACGTCAATTTTGTTAGATTTTTGTATGCAAGCATAATTGTAATTACGTTGCAAGAACTAGTAATTTTGATGGAAAATTTGGACTTGTTTTCTTATTTTCTTGAAAAGATTTACTAGTTTAGAACATTCATATTAATCATGCTTGTTTTAGTCTTTTTAATTTCAAGAATGTCATAGTTGAGAAAACCCAAGAAATGCATGCAATTTATGAATTAAATGTGGAATGTATTTAGGAAACGTTTATGAACTAAATTAGGGTTAATTGACCCATTTGGTTAATTGGCTAATTAGGGTATTAATTCTTAGCCTTAATGAACTATGGAACAATTAAAATTTCTTGAAATCAATTAAGTCTATGATAGAATTAGGTTAATCTACATAAAACCCCCAAGATCCTTTTTCCATTGAATTTCTTACATAATTTCTTTCATACTCTCTCTCATTAATCTCATTATCAAAATTTCATATCAATTATTGTTTTACTTTTACTTTGTTTCTTAAAACCAACAAGCCCCCCTCAATTTGGATTTCAAAACTCAATTTTGCCGATTAATAGAGGTTCTTTGTGGATTGACCTCGTGCTTCTACTCTTACTATGTGTTAGTATTACTAGTTGTACACGTTTTAAAAATTTTATTTGTTTTGGGTTAAGTTGAACTAACGACATCATTTTTAGCTCGAACAATACCTCTGTGATTTATGCATTTTCCTTTGTTGAGTTTATAGATAAGTATCATTAAGTTAAATTGGCCACTTAGGTAAGCAATCTAGTAGAGTTTTAATATTGAGAAAGCTAGGATATAAATAGATATTCACATAGCCTTAGGAATAAGGGACACCACGGGATAAATAAATTGCATGTAATTAATCTAAGGTCTAGCTAACTATAGAAATATAGCCGTTAGCTGCTTAGCTCCTAAAGGAACTTGATACAAGACCGAATAGGAGGAGTTTTCTGTCCATGACTAAGTCAGTGTTCAGATATGATGTAGCTGCATTGCCCAATGCACACTACTTTTTTGGTTAAAACATAATTGAAGCCCTGTTCAACAGTAATCAATTTTCATGTTCCAAAATCAATTAATTAAACTCTCTTTAATCAATAAATTTTCATTCATTAACTATAAGTCACTCCATTATAGATCTATAGATGCACTCTTATGCATTGTGGAACAAGTTTTGTCCATGGATATAATCATTACAAGTAAATCGATCCTTCATGAGTTGTTTGTGATTATAGCTGGGTCAAATGTCCGTCGGTGTCTTACTATTGATACTACCTAGTAGTTGAAGTTCATGATCGAGATTATAAATGTCATTTGATTGCAAGGGCCCTCGATAAGTTCTTTCCATTAGAGAGCTTTCATATTTATACACTCTTTGCAACCTTTAAACTTCCAATGTAAGACAAAGGAAACTATCCCAAGTGTGAGCTTGCTACGGGCCATGGGCCTAGGCAGTTGACTTTCTAAAGGAAATATTTAGCTTATGCTTGAGGACAAGCATTGTTTAAATTTGGGGGTGTGATAACGGACAGAAATGCACGTTATTACAACGCAAAGTTATAAAACAATGCAGGATTGCATTGATAAAAATATACAATATTGCGTCCAAAAGCATTAAGTTCATAACATTGCGATCGCATGCGTCCATCTCATTAAAATAGCTAGCTTATGTATTTTTGTGCAGAAAATGCGTTGACGTAAGGCAGAAATGCGATCCAAAGAAATTAACGTCCGAGCGCATTAAGAGATTGCATTGACACAAGGCTATGTGATCATTTGCGCTTGCAAATATCTGCTCAAGAAAGTTGCCGCATAGAGCCGGCGCATCATGGTGGGCGCATCTGGTGAAAAGCATAATAAATCACGATGGGACAGAAAGCTGATGACGGTCGATTTCGAATTAAGTCGACAAACCGTTAATGATCTACTGGAGCAAGTACACTCAACTTTTCGGTGAAAAATATTCAGCGCATCAGATAGAGAATTAATGCCATCCCATTAGTGCAATCATAAGAGAGAAGAAGCCTTTCATCCCAAAGATCTATAAATACCAAAGGCCATCTTCAGTGAAGGAGTTCGTTCAGCTCGATAATTTTCCCTATAGATAGAAGTAGCCTTGTTCTTAGTTTTTTTATACTTAGAAGGCAGAGCGAGAGAAGGGAAGAGATGCCAGAAGGTCGCCCTGGTCAGCTCGAGAGAGAACCCAGGAGGCGTGGAAAAAAAGAGAGAGGGCCGACTCTTGTGAGAGCAAGATTATCTTCTGAGCAGAGTAGAGAAGAAAAGTGTAAAAGCCTTAGGAAGCAAGAAATTGCTACCAGGCTTTTTATTCTTATTCCGCATTGTCATTCTGTATTTCGATTATATATCTATAAAATGGAACTTGATTATCTACATATGTTCACTCTCTTTAAAGAGCGCATGAGTAGCTAAATCTATCGAATGGGTTGAGAAGAACTTAGCTAACATGACCTAGGATCTTCATTGCATGCGATCATCTTGTCTTATGTTGTGCCCAACACCCTTTAGAGCTACTCGAGAGAGAGTCTAAAGAAATAACCTAATACTTGAGAGAGCTAGATTAGAATCTACTCGAAGAATCTAGACTCGAGAGAGAAAGATTAGATGTGCATAAGCAAGAGATAGAGACTTAGAGATAAGCTCTGTTTGTCAACATGCATCGCATGCACCCTAGAGATAGGTTAAGGTATTATGCGGTCGCCTTGTATGTGTGTGTGTCCATCGCCATCGCATAGACAAGAATAGAGGCTTATGTGTAAGTCCTATAGACATCATCGCATATATCGCATGCGTTCTAAAACTAGAAGCCGTAGGATTTGCATTGAGAGATGATTTGCTATTGTATGCATGTAGCATGACCGCATAACATTAACGCAATCCTAGGAAGTATTAGTTAAACCACTTCTCAACCTGTTGCCCCCATATTCATTGCATCTTCCGTAACATTAACTCTTTTCTTAACTCCGCAGCATACATTTTATACTGTAAACAACAAACCAACCTACTCTTTGATTTATTGTTACCGCAAAGTGATCTAAAAATTACTACCGCATATTGTTTTTTTTGGTCCCTGAGTTGGACCCTGGGCTTACCAGGAAACTCAGTAGGATTTATACTTGGGTCTTGCTAAGAAAACTTGTTTGCACAACGCATTTTCCACCAACGAATTCCACACCATTATTTCATTGCATAAAATAATGCACCAAGTTTTTGGCATCGTTGCCAGGGATTTCGGCAATATAGTGTGCTAATGATAATTTTTCTGATTTCTTTGCAGCTTTCAATCTCTGGCGAATTACAACTCAAAGATTGAAAGAACGTTCCGATGAAGATTGAGAGATAGCCGCCAACAACAACAACAAGAGAAAGATAACATGGCGAAACAACCTGGAACTAGAGCACCAAATGAGAATAATATCATGGCGAATCCCATCCTATTGGCGAACGACCGCAATAGGCCCATTCGGGACTATGCATCGCCCAACCTCTACGATTGCTCCCCAGGAATCATGAGGCCCGCTCTTGATGGATCGAGATTCGAAATGAAGCCGGTGATGCTGCAGATGATCTAGACTGTCGGACAGTTTGGTGGAAGGCGTGGCGAGGACCCGCACGCCCACCTCTGGAGTTTCATAGAGATCTGCAACACTTTTGTGTTCCCAAATATCTCAATCGAGGAAGTTCAACTAACTTTGTTTCCATTGTCATTGTGTGACCAGGCACGAAAATGGGCATACTCTCTCGAACCAGGGGAGATTACTTTGTAGGAGCAAGTAGTAGAGAAGTTTATGAAGAAATACTTCCCTCCAACGGAAAATGCCAGAAGAAGGAAGTTGATAACCAATTTTGAACAAGATATTGACGAATCGCTTAGCGATACTTGGGCGAGGTTTAAGAGGCTGGTAAGAGATTGCCCGCTAACGGCTTACCAGACTGGTTATAGATGGAGATTTTTTATCACGGATTAAACCCTACTTTGCAGACCGCTGCCAATGCGGCAGCCATTGGAGGTCTGCTAGATAAAACTTGTGATGAGGCCAAAAACATCCTTGATCCCATTTCTAAAAACCATGAAGACTAGAGAGAAAGCGATCAAAGATTGAGAATCAAGGACAGTGACACGAACAAGGTGCCATCGCATCCCTTCAGAGTCAATTGATTGCGATGATGAACTTGATACAGGGAATCGCAATCAACAGCCCAACAACGCATAGTGGGCAAGTGAACGCAATCAACTAGACGACCGCAAGGTGTGCTACTTACAGTGAAGGACATGCAATGGAGGAATGCCTGCAAAACCCACAGTCAATTTATTTTGTGAAGAATAATCCGTTCTCTAACATGTACAACCCTGGGTGGAGAAACCACCCCAATTTTGCGTGGAAAAATTAGCAGCAAAATTTCCAATCAGTGGTGTAGAAAGAAGGGCCACTTAGATTTTTCACGCGAACCAACGGTCAAACGAGTTATCAAGCCAGCAGTTCGCAGACGCCGCAATCTTCCTCTTTGGAAAGTTTGTTGAGGAAATATATTGAAAAGAACGAAACTGTGCTTCAAAACCAAGCGACATCCATTCGTAATCTGGAAATTCAGATAGGCCAGATTGCAGGCGAACTTAAGAACAAACTGCAAGGGGCTCGACCGAGTTCAACAGAACTCCCACGCAACCCAGGGGGTATGGGTAAAGAGCAATGTCAAGTCGTGACGTTGTGGAGTGGAAAGACTGTGGCAGGGGAGAAAAAGGAGCCTAGCCGGACTACTTCAATTGCGCTGGAACCAGAGATTGCGGTGACTTGAGAAGAAGCAGGAGAAAAAGAGGCGATGGAGCCAGAAATTGCGTTCTCCTCAGAGCCAAAAGAACAGGGGACCGTAAGAATACAACTACCACCATTCCCAAGAGACTCAGAAAGAAGAAAAATGATGAGGTACAGTACCAACGTTTCATGACTATATTAAAACAATTGCATATTAATATTCCGTTCTCTAAAGCAATTGAGGAGATGCCTGCATATGTGAAGTTTCTAAAGGATATGGTGACAAAGAAGAGAGGCACTGGTAAGTTCGCCACAGTGGCTTTGACACAGAGTTCAAAATCTATAATCCCACTAAAAACTCGCGACCCTAGGAGTTTCACTATACCTTGCTCCATTGGAGGATTATACATCGGGCAAGCGCTATACGATCTCGGGGCCAGCATTAACTTGATGCCCCTATCAATTTTCAAGCAGTTGAATGTGGGGCAACTTGCACCCACAACAGTGACTCTCCAATTAGCAGATAGATCTCTGGTGCATCTAGAGGGGAAGGTGAAGGACGTACTGGTTACAATCGACAAATTTATATTACCAGCAGACTTCATCATCTTGGACTACGAAGCAGA
Organism: Benincasa hispida; assembly: GCF_027475165.1. Classification (NCBI taxonomy): domain Eukaryota; kingdom Viridiplantae; phylum Streptophyta; class Magnoliopsida; order Cucurbitales; family Cucurbitaceae; genus Benincasa; species Benincasa hispida. The sequence continues at coordinate 60,764,439 of NC_143480.1, read as the reverse complement.
CAAAGATGTGACCATCATTCTGGGGCGGCCATTTTTATCGACCGATCGTGCCCAGATTGATGTGCATAAAGAAGAGATCACCTTGAGTGTGAATGGATAGAAGCTCAGGTTTGACATTATCCGAGCCATGAAATATCCTGATGAAGAAGAGCTTAATCAATCGACGATGAATAGAGTTTGAATAAAGAAGAGAAGCCTGAAGATGAAAACGAATATGAGGATGCGATCACATCCATTGTAGCATGCAATGCGATCACAGCAAAAAAACAAACAAGAAAGTAGGTGATCGCATCCCAAGAAGTTAATCTGATAGTGAATGAAGAAAGAAAAACAACAAAACCATTTTTAGAACAACCACCAACAATAGAGCTGAAGACCCTTCCTAACCACCTGAAGTATGCGTTTCTAAGGAAGAATGAAAAGCTACCGGTAATCATTTCCTCTACACTTAATGAAGACCAAGAAAATGCGCTGCTGAGCATTCTGAGTGGACACTCGTAGACATTAGAGGAATCGGCCCCGCATACTGTATGCATAGAATTCATCTCGAAGAGAATCACAAAGGATCGATCGAACTTTAGCGTAGACTTAACCGTATGATGAAGAAGGTTGTAAAGAAAGAGATAATCAAGTGGTTAGATGTGGGCATCATCTATCCAATAGCAGTCAGCACGTGGGTCAGCCCTGTGCAATGCGTGTTGAAGAAAGGAGGGATGATGGTAGTCCCTAACACAAATAATGAGCTGATACTGCAAAGGACCGTCACCGGATGGTAGATTTGCATAGACTACCGCAAACTAAATGTGGCAACAAAGAAGGATCATTTCCCTTTACCTTTTATTGACCAAATGTTGGATCGTCTAGCTGGAAATGACTTCTACTGCTTCTTGGATGGGCATGCCGGTTATAACCAAATCATGATCGCTCTTGAAGATCAAGGAAAAACCACATTCACCTGCCCGTATGGAACATTTGCATTTCGACGCATGCCGTTCGGTCTCTGCAATGTGCCGAGCACTTTCTAAAGGTGTTTGATGGCCATCTTTTCAAAATATCTTGAAGACTCTGTAGAAATATTCATGGACAACTTCTTTATATATGGGAAAACGTACGAAGTCTGTCTTAACAACTTGGAGAAGATAAAAAAGATGTGAGGAGACGAACCTTGTGCTTAATTGGGAAAAATGCCATTTCATGGTAAAGGAAGGCATTGTGCTTGGGCACAAGGTCTCTAGGGACGGGTTGGAGGTGGACAAGGCAAAAATTGAAGCAATTGAAAAGCTCCCACCTCCAACGAGTGTAAAGGCTGTCAGGAGCTTCTTTGGACATGCTGGATTTTATAGATGTTTTGTTAAAGACTTCTCAAGGATTGCACGACCGCTGAGTGCGTTGATGGAGGCAGATAGAAAGTTTGACTTTGATGAAAAATGCCTCAATGCATTCATGATTTTGAAGAATGCATTAACGATCGTGCCTGTGTTGATCGCACCAGATTGGACATTGCCCTTTGAATTAATGTGCGACGCGAGCAGCTATGCGATGGGAGCAGTGCTGACGCAGAAGAGAAAAACAATGATACATCCCATCGTATATGCGAGTAAGACTTTGAATCCTACTCAAACTAACTACACCACCACATAAAAAGAATTGCTTTCGGTAATATTTGTGTTGGAGAAATTCAGAGCATATTTGCTAGGAACAAAAGTACTCATCCACATTAATGACTCAGAGATAAAATATTTGATGACAAAGAAGGATGCGAAGCTGAGGTTGATTAGATGGGTTCTCCTCCTCCAGGAATTCGATATGGAAATAATTGATCACAAGGGGACGAAGAACCAACTTATGGATCATTTATCTAGATTAGAAAATCCAGAAGTTGACCGCAATCAGTCAGAGGTGAGCACAACGTTCCCAGATGAGCAGTTATTTCAGATTGAAGAATTTCCATGGTACACAGATGTGGTAAATTATCTGGTTTGCGAGTAATTTGCTTAAGATTATATCGACCACCAAAATAGGCAGCTTAGACATGAATACAGATCATATTATTGGGATGAGCCAAATCTTTATAAGAGGGGGTCAGACCAGATTCTGCGACTGTGTGTACCGGATGCTGCTCACTAATGCATATTATCACAATGTCATGACTCGCCTTAGTTCCTAGCCTTAGTCCCCAAGACTTGGAAGGGAGCGTGAGGGTACACCAGTAGTATTCCAAGATAACATTTAAATTTAACATTTCCCCCCTTATCAATTAAAGACTTCAACATGTTTACAACACTTTATCTAACTTTCATACACATAGTTCAATTTCCTATATTCTTTATTACATGATCCGAGCCGTGTCCTGAGAATTTACCAAGTCCTAGTGTGTTGGTGGTTAGTAGACTCCTTCCTGAACGCTCCGCTTTGCTACCATGGGGTGGGGGGATATAAGAAAACATTTGGAAGAGTGTGAGCTACTAAGCCCAGTGAGTGGTGCTTTTAAAATAATAATCACTTTGCAAAACATATTTTTGGGAAGTCAATCACATAATCACAATTCCAGTATAATTTATGCATGATCATTTGTACATTCATTCAATTATCATTCTCCAGTTCCATGCTATACGTGGCATGTTCATATCATGGACACATTATCAATCACAACAACTTTTTATGGAAACTTTCATATAACCCACTTTTCCCGCCAATGTGCACATCGACAATTCTTTCCCGCTAGTCATGCTTAGGTAACTTGAGTATATTTCCCGTCGGTCGTCATTGACTATTATTTTTCGCCGACTGAGGCTGACTATATTTTCCCGTCAAGCACCTTTTATTAAGCATGCTAACTTATGTAGTCCGGGTATAATCTCAGTTTCCATAGAAATTCCACAAACAATATCATGGTAACAACATAACATCATAAGCCTGCATTTTGCACTTACATATGCATTTATCCTCATATCAATGCATAAAACTACGTAAACACTCACCGCAAGCAAGTTTTTCCACTAAAATCACCTTGAGAATACCTTCCTGAGAATTCCTCCATATCAATGGAAATTCCTCAATTTATACTTGTTATATCAATACAAAATGTCAAAATAGCCAAAATACCATTATATAATGAAAATACCAGCTTACCCTACTCCAAGTTAGCCAAAATCCCAAAATTAGCCTATTTAGAGGTTATTTGGACCATGGTAGGCAGTTGGATGTTGAGCAGTAGGCAGGGTGGGCATGCTGTGCTGCACAGGGGGCTGGTGCATTTAGGCGTGCGTTGTGTTGCACAGTGGGGCTGCTGCGCTGGGCGTGATACGTCGCGGGGGGGGGGGGGGGCAGCTACGCTGGGCTAGCGCGCGGGATGCGTCGAGCGAGGCGCGCGGATGGGCGGACGCAGTGCTGCAAGACATGCGCGTAGGGTGTGGGCTGGCTGTGCGTCCGACTGACTCAATGCCTCACCAACGCAACCTTTGTTTCTTTTGATCTCCAATCAATTTGGCAGCCTAATAACTCAAACGTAACTCTCTAAATATGCTCTCAACACAAGATTTAGGTGATGGTATGAATAAATTACTCTTGCCCAACCCCTCTATTTATAGCCATTCCAAACTCACCCCCTTGTGACAACTCAACTCCCATTTGTCTCACTTTAGAGCTACCAACACTTAGTCTACTTAGCCTAGCCTTAAGCTATTCTCATCTTAGCATGCCAGCCAAAATCTCCTTTTTTGCATGAAATCTCCTTCACCCACCTCCTGCATGGGGTGATAAGACTTCCATTGCATGAAATCTCCTTTGTCCACCTCCTGCTAGAACTTTGTGTGATCCTCTTTTTGCCACCTAAATCACTTAAATACTTAACATATTTCTCTATTTAAATTGTTTAAGACTTATGCTTGTATACCATTGGCATCTTCCCTTGAAGTTTTCCACCAATTAGCCTTACCTTTTATCCTTAATGCATAGCAACTCACCTTTCCTTCATCAAAGTCCCACTTAGCCATCGCATGAGTCGGCCATCACCAACGCATAGGGTGGCCGCTCACCTTCGACGAATGGCTTGCTAGGTGTGCTTGCTCAGCCTACTAAGCATGGATGCATGGTGCTGACCATCGACGCATGGGCGTGCTGCCTAGGCGTTTGCGCACTTGCCGCATAAGCGCGCTCGGTCACATAGGCACGCTCGGCCGCGTGGGCGTGCCTCGCTGCATAGGCGTGCTCTTTGCATAAGGCATTGACGCATGGCTGCTCGGCAGACTTGACAGTGTTCGACGCATAGGATGGCTTGCCTGGCTTGCCTGTTCGATACATAGGCAGGGCGCTCGACATACACCATCGACGCATGGACTGCGCGCTTGACGCACGGTCTGTGCGCTTGTCCTTGATGCATGGGCTACGCGCTTGGTGCATGGCCTGTGTGCTTGGCTTCAATGCATGGCCTGCGCACCTAGCATGCTCACTCGACGCATGCTTTCTGCCCGTGTCCGCATGGCTCATGTATGCCTTTGCATTGGTTGTATGCAACCCTTAGCCATTTTCCAAGTCTTCTTGCTTCCATCCTCCATGCATTCTTACGTCCAACATGTTTAAGCCCTTCATAGGCGTTTGAACTTTTGGTCACCTTTTTGGATAATTTAAATGTTTTCCAAGTTTTGGCCATTTTCCAAGTTTGAACTTTTGATGCGTTATTTTATGTGATGAAATTATGGAAGGGAATGAGGTGATGGAAATGCGTTGAACAACAAGTTATCTTAGTGGAATCCAAGTATAAACCCTGCTGAATTTCCTGGTAAGTCCAGAGTCGAACTCAGGGACTAGGGAAAATGGTATGCGATGATAATTTTTCAGAAGACTTTGCGGTAAGTAGTAAATCAAATAGTTGTTTGAGTTGTTGTTTGCGGTATAAAATAAATGTATGCGACAGATTTGAGAAAAGATCGATTATACAGTAGATGCACTGAGTATGCGGTGGAATAGGTTGAGAAGGTCTTTAGCTAGCGTTTCCCGGGAATGCATCAAACTATACGATCATGCTACACTCATGCGACAACAAATCATTTTCCAATGCAAATGCAGTGCTCTTAGTTCTAGGACGTATGTGTTGAATGCAATAATGTCCATAGAGCTTATTCCTAAGTCTCTAATCTTTTCCTATGCGATGATGCAAGATGCATACAAAGACAAGGTGACCGCATACAATCATATCCTATCTCTAGGATGCATGCGATGCGTTAATAGCAAACAGTGCTTATTCCTAATCCCCTATCTCTTGATTATGCATTCTGATCTGTGACTTTCCCGAGCCTAGATTCTATCCTGACTTTTCCAAGCCTAGATTTTGTCCTTAGACTACCCTCCCGAGTATCCCTAATGGACGAATGATGCATACATAATACAAGATAATCACTTAGAGTGAAGATCCCCAGTTATGCTAGCTAAGTGCTTCTCAACCCATTCGATAGATTTAGCTATTCATGTGCAATAAACAGAGAATGAATAGATATAAAGAAGTAAATTCCATTTCTATAGATATGTTTAAGTACAAAATAACGATGGAAGATAAGGATAGGGAGCCTGGTAGCAATCCCTTGCTTCCCAAGGCTTTTACACTGTCAACTCTATTCTGTTTAAAAGATATTCCTACTTTCGCAGGAGCTGGCCCTCTCTTTGATCTTGACGCTTCTGGCACTCTTCCAAATTCACCGGAATGATCTCTCGGCACAATCTCGCTTCTCTCCCTTCTGCCTTAAATAAAAGAAAAACTAAGAACAAGGCTATTCTATCTAAGGGAAAATTCTCTAACTATCCGAACTCTTTTTCTAAAGGTTGCCTTCACTATTTATAGAGCTTCGAGGTGAAAAGCGTCTTCTCTCTTATGATCGCACTGATGGGATGACTTTAATTCTCTGTCTGATGCGTCAAATATTTGTCACCGAAAAGTTGAGTGTACTTGCTACAGTACATCATTAGCGGCTTGTCAACTTAATTCGGACTCGACCGTCATCAACTTTCTGTCCCATTGTGATTAATTATATTTTTCACCTAGATGCGCCCACCAAGTTGTGCCAGCTCTATGCGGCAATCCTTCTTGAGCAGATGTTTTCGAGCATAAATCACCGCAAGGCCTTGCTGTAACGTTGCGTTTGATGGTTGATTTCTTGTGATCGTATTTTACACTTTGCATCAATATATATTCTGCACAAAAATACAAAAGTTAACTGTTTTTATGTGAAGAACGCATGCGACTGCAATGTTACAAACTTAATGCTTTTTGGACACAATCTTATATATTTTATCAACGCAAACCTGCATTGTTTAATAATTTAGCACTGTAATAACGTGCAATTTTGCCCGTTATCAGCGACAACACAAATTTGGGGGGTGTATCTTTCCTTGACTTTATTCCAAATTTTGCACTATTGCATCGCATTTTAATTTTGAAAATTTGATCACTGCATCCTCTTTGGTTGGTGCAATCATTTAACATCGATCAATTTAGTAAGTCACCGCATGATTTCTCTTTGCCAATTATGATTTCAATGATGAAACACATGCTTCTATTTTTACGTATATACTAGAGTCAACTTAATTGTAGGACAGTCACCTCATGAAATATTTCTAGAAGTTAATGGTCTACTAGTTTTCTTTCAAACTGACCCTTTACGAGACTTCTTAAGAGTATCACATAACTTCTTTCAATCTTTTAGCAATGAGGACATTACCGCATTTTAAATTTGGGGGTGTGGTATTCATTTTTCGACCTTGCTATTTTTATCCTTATAAAAAAAGAATTCATAACGTTGCGATCGGATCCTACTTGTAGTTGGATGTCTGCATGACATACATGGGGGTAATCCAAAACGAAGGTAGGAATTGTGATCAACACATAAATAAATGATCGCAACTTTGCTGCCAAATAGGCATGAGTTTAGACTGAGAAAGAGCGCCTTGCTCGTAGTTGGATGTCCGCATGACACACGTGGGGACAAGCCAAAATGAAGGCTAGGCACTTGGATTAGCAAAAGGTCATAGAAAAAAATTTATTATATGTCTAAAATACGCAAGGATAAAAATCATTTGAAAACACCCTAGTAAAAATGTTTTTTTTATGAAATAAATCATGCGATGCCCTGGAATCTAGTAAAGTCTTTTTGAAGGTTAAAATTGCAGTCCCTAAATTTTAGAAATATTGTAAGAAGAGACATGGATGAGAATTAAGTAGATTTTGGTGTATAGGATTTGAATAAGGTATCCTTGAGAAATCTAGGAAAGAGAAGGCAATCGACTTTCTAAAGGAAATCCTTAGCTTATGCTTGAGGACAACATTGTTTAAATTTGGGGGTGTGATAACGGGTAGAAATGCACGTTATTACAGCCAAAGTTATAAAACAATGCAGGATTGCATTGATAAAAATATACAATATTGCGTCCAAAAGCATTAAGTTCACAACATTGTGATCGCATGCATCCATCGCATTAAAACAGCTAACTTATGTATTTTTGTGCAGAAAATGCGTTGACGCAAGGCAGAAATGCGATCCAAAGAAATTAACGTCCGAGCGCATTAAGAGATTGCGTTGACGCAAGGCTATGCGATCATTTGCGCTTGCGAATATTTGCTCAAGAAAGTTATCGCAAAGAGCCGGCGCATCATGGTGGGTGCATCTGATGAAAAGCGTAATAAATCACGATGGGATAGAAAGCTGATGACGGTCGATTTCGAATTAAGTTGACAAGCCGTTAACGATCTACTATAGCAAGTACACTCAACTTTTCGGTGAAAAATATTCGGCGCATTAGATAGAGAATTAATGCCATCTCATCAGTGCAATCATAAGAGAGAAGAAGCCTTTCACCCCAAAGCTCTATAAATACCAAAGGCCACCTTCAGTGAAGGAGTTCGTTCAGTTCGATAACTTTCTCGATAGATAGAAGTAGCCTTATTCTTAGTTTTTTTATACTTAGAAGGCGGAGCGAGAGAAGGGAAGAGAAGCCGGAAGATTGCCCTGGTTAGCTCGAGAGAGAACCCAGGAGGCGTGGAAAAAAAGAGAGAGGATCGACTCTTGCGAGAGAAAGATTATCTTTTGAGCAGAGTAGAGAAGAACAATGTAAAAGCCTTGGGTAGCAAGAAATTGCTACCAGGCTCTTTATTCTTATTCCGCATTGTCATTCTATATTTTGATTATATATCTATAAAATGGAACTTACTTATCTACATCTGTTCACTCTCTTTAAAGCACGCATGAGTAGCTAAATCTATCGAATGGGTTGAGAAGAACTTAGCTAACATGACCTAGGATCTTCATTGCATGCAATCATCTTGTCTTATGTTGTACCCAACACCCTTTAGAGCTACTCGAGAGAGAGTCTAAAGAAAGAACCTAAGACTTGAGAGAGCTAGGTTAGAATCTAGACTCGAGAGAGAAAGATTAGATCTGCATAAGCAAGAGATAGAGACTTAGAGATAAGCTCTGTTTGTCAACATGCATCGCATGCACCCTAGAGATAGGTTATGGTATTATGTGGTCGCCTTGTATGTGTGTGTGTCCATTGTCATTGCATAGATAAGAATAAAGGCTTATGTGTAAGTCCTATAGACATCATCGCATATATCGCGCGTTCTAAAACTTGAAGCCATAGCATTTGCATTGAAAGATGATTTGTTGTTGTATGCATGTAGCATGACCGCATAATATGAATGCAATCCTAGGAAGTGTTAGCTAAACCCCTTCTCAACCCGTTCCCCCGCATATTCATCGCGTCTTCCGTAATATTAACTCTTTTCTTAACTCTGCCTCATACATTTTATACTGTAGACAACAAACCAACCAACTCTTTGATTTATTGTTACCACAAAGTGATCTAAAAATTACTACCGCATATTGTTTTTCTTAGTCCCTGAGTTTGACCCTGGGTTTACCAGGAAACTCAGTAGGATTTATACTTGGATCCTACTGAGAAAACTTGTTTGCACAACGCATTTTCCACCAACGCATACCACACCATTATTTCATCGCATAAAATAACGCACCAGATGAATTTCCAAACTATCCATCAAGTTTATCACAATGGACCACCCAAATAAAAGAGCTATGGATCACAATAAGGGTTTAAGTCTCATACTTTTTGAAGATTCTAAAATTACTCTCCGTGTTAGGCCTTTGGTGAGAAGATCTATTAAATTCCTCTCATACCTCATATACTCGAAGAAGATTGATCAAATCGTAGAATGGTCATCTAAACCACTCTCCGATAATCAAATAAAATTTAATCCATCGAAACTTGCAAGAAAGAGTGGAAATTCAAAGAAAAGGGTGCCTTTTATACTACTGAGTAGCATAAGCAGCAAGTCCGTGGTTGAACCACTGAGAACCTATTATAGAACTTCTCTAAGTTAAATCGATATATGTAAAGCAGTAAAAATGGGGGGGGGGGGTTGTTGATGACGGGCAGAAATGCACGTCATTATAGGCCTTTTATTTAGAATTATGAGGGCTGTTAAGTAGAATATGTGGCAAATATGTTAGGAATTCATGAGAAAACGAGTTTGCACCTATTGGCATTAAGAATCTCGGCTAACTCACTATTATGCGTTATTATGTATTCAATTGTCTATCTTTGTAGCTAACGTAGGAAGCGGTCGTATACACAGAAGCCTGGCTATCGGAAAGACGACCGCATGCGGGAATCTCTCCATCGCAAAGGCGAGCACATACGTTCGACGCATGGATGTTGTGGCCATTAACCGCATGCATCCATCGCATAGAAGTTGCGGCCATCAAGCGAATGTGGTCATCGCAGAGAAGATTGTGGCTACAGAATAATAACAATAATAGAGGGATGAACGCAAGGTTGGTGGAATGCAAACATGAACGCATACCTTGGGAGTATCAAAAGATGACGTTGACATTTCACCTACCACACCGTTAGCAGCAGAGATTCAGAAAAGGACCATCATGCCGTGAGTGTCAGATTCAGAGTAGGTCCATTAATGTTGTCGATGATCAAGCTTTATAAATAGAAGCCATGGAGCAGAATTTCAAATTATCCAAGTTTCTACCTTCGGGTGGATCCTTGTGATCCAGACGAAAGCGTGAGAAGATAGCTTGAGAGTTCTTCATCTCCTTCATCCATTTCGAGTGACGATCGGAGCCTTCGCTGGAGTTAGAGCTCGAGAGAGTCTACTCCACCGCCCATCCATGGCACCACCTGTAGCCTTGACACACATCTGCTGAAAGCAAGACATTGCTTTCAGCTGGCCCTCCATTTCTCTTCTTTCTTTGTATTGTATTATATTTTGTTTTAAGGAATTAATACATTTTGTGATCAATGCATTTCTATATTTCCTTCGATTCCATCTCCATCTTCATTTACTTAGTATCCCTTACTTTCATTGCATCACTAAGTAATATTGTTAGAGTATCACATACTTAATCATGCGACATAGGAATATGAAGCATGTAGCAAACCACTGGGAGGTGTGCGTTGCGCGAGTGTTGTGAGAAAACCTTATTTGCTTAGTGTGAAGCTGTAGCAATGCTTGTTTATAAGCAGACACGATGCTTGTCTATGAGTAGAATCATCAGCAACCGACTGCCCGGGAGGGTAAGTAGTTGAACGCATTAAGCAATGTAAGTAAGTGTTCACTAGGGATAGGAATAATGTTACGTCAGTTAGATTTATGCGATTACCTTGTCTTATGAGCGCATCATTCATCATTTAGGCATACTTGGGAGAGTAGTCTAAAAACCAAATCTAAGTCTTGGGAGAGCGAATTGGATCCATAAGCAAGAATGGGGAACTTAGGAATAAGCTCTATTTGCTACTACACAGTGCATGCACCCTTTAAGTAGGATATGGTGGTATGCGGTCATCTCGCTTATGTGTGAGAGCACGTGAGCGGGAATATGGAGGCTTAGAAATAGGCTTCTAGACACTATCGCATATACATTGCATGCGTCTATGACAAGTGTGTATAGCATGATCGCATAGCTTGCATTGGCTGGGGTTGCCCTTGCGGTCAAGCTTAGTGTTGCAGTGAAGACACCCCACCTTTTCATCTATTCTTCCATGCATTTTACTACACTTTAACAGTTGCCATGTCTCTACCTCTCAGTCATACTTCCAATGCATTTTCTGTTAGATAGAAGTAGGAGTAGTGCTTAGCTTATCACCCTCGTCATTCTTTTATTCATTCGCTGCATACATTACACCGCATACCATTTAGCTATAAGTCCCTGCCTTAGACCTCGGATCATCCGAGAAACTTACGTTCTTGTTATACTTGGCGAGAGTGCAAGAAAACTTGTGACAAGAATGCATGGTAATTGCATATGAGATCAACGCATATATTTCATTCCAACGCATGACCACCAACGCATGAGAGCCAACGCATAACCTAAGACATGCATCGCGCAATATCGCGTTCCCAATTTTTCGTTACCAGTTGTGTTTTGGATTGAAAGGAAGTGAGAATGTAGATTGCGGAAAATTAAAGTGCAAGAAAGTAGAAGTGCAGGAAAAGTAATGAAACCCCTAGCTGAGAACTTAGGATCCACCTAATGTTAGATTGATCATAGGATTACTAAGGTAATTTGGATTCCAACGCCCATAGAAATCTTACATTTATCCTATTTACGACTCAATTAGTCTATAGACATTTAGCAAGTTATCACTAAGACAGACAATAAATGGAAAAAGACCTAGATACTAATCGATTGTATTCTTGAATAAAATGCAATGCCACAAAAATAATTGCTCTAGTCAATTTAGTATTTTTTTCCCTAATGTGATTCATACACAACGATGCATTCATCTCTAGCCTAACAAAAAAGATATGATAGGTGATCAATCCAATCATAAATCTAAGCATAGAAATTTAAATACATTCAAGATCCACAACAAATCAAAGAGAAACATAGATATAAATCAAAATCCTCACAATAGATCCATCGATTTTACCTAGACCTAATCTAGCTACATACCTTAGCCACAAAATCGATCCAAGATAAGGTTTACAATCATCAAATTTGTCTAAGAATGAAGAGTTACAGAGGAAAGGTGAAGAAAAGAGGAGAAAATTGTGTGGGGGCTGCCAAAAATCAGAAATCGGATCACACTTTTTGCCTTAAAAAACTGTCGTATTTATAGAATTTAGCCTAGCACAAAGGCATTAGGTAGGGCGTAGCAGCGCTCTTATCGTAGCGCTAGCCTCTAGTGCCGCTGCACTCACTGATGTACTCTCTCGATGCAAACGCCCGAGCGGGGAGCTACCTTTTCATTAATGTTTGGAACGTCACGGTGCTTCTTACTTTACATACTACTGCCTTAGCGCACCGAGCGTAGCATAACTGTTCTTTGTAAGGGGCAGATTGGGTCATTTTCCTTCTCCTTTTCATGGTTGATGCTTCGGAGCTTCGTTTTGACTCATTTTCGTCCCATTTCGGCTCTGATGGTCCGTATTGTCTCTTAGTTGCCCAATTGTTTATAAAATAGCATAATAAACACATAAAATCCCATAACGACCTTGAATTAAACTAAGAAAATCAGCACTTTTATGGTGCTATCAAACACCCTTGACTTAATTCTTGGTCGTCCTGAGCAAGGTAGAGATAGACAAATAGTCACCAAATAATATGTTTGCTTAGTTATGAGGCTCGTTACTCATGTTTTAACATTCTATCAAGATCATCCATGCAATCAACAATGTACTCCAAAGATAAACAATCAATTGAGACAATTTAGGAAAGCTCTCTTCAAACCTATTCATGCATAAGTGAGTTGAAAGCCATACTACCTAAGTCTAAGCAAAGACCGGACTAGGTTTATAAAACCTTCCGTTCGTTTTTCCCTACACTGGCTCGAAATATCATTTGGCAATGACATGTAATAAGGGAAACCAACTTCAGATCTTCCTTATCAATTTCTCTTCTTTGATTCTCTCTTTTTTTTTTTCTCAGCAATTAGAGAGGAAATCTAATCTAGAAAGACTGTGTTCATTTTGGCTTGTCCACCCGGGTTACGAGAATGACATCCAACTATGGGTCGAATTCCTTCAAAGGTGGCTAAGCTTGCTCATTTCTCAGGAAGCTCAGAGGGAAACTCTAGGTGTCATAGTCACCCCAGGTTAATCATGCTCCTAAAAAAATAGAGCAAACCTCTCCTTATTCTTTCTCCATTTTTTTTTTTAATTTTTTGTTTCTATTTTTTTAGATAAGTGGAAAAATTGGTTGGTTAGTTCCTTGTGCACGCATTATTAAATTGATGTTTAGGAGAGTTTAATCCTATCACTAAGGCCTTTTGGGGTGAAAACAAACATCTAGGTCATATAATGCTACTCTAAACATGCAAAAGACCTAGGATAGATAGGGAAAGAACTCGAGTGTGCATGAGAGATAGAAGATTTCTTTTAAAAAAAGGCTAAAAAATGATGCTTATTTTCTTCCTACATTATCTCATACATGCAATATCCTAAATGAGTGTATCATCAACGATCCTAATAATGTGTAGAAGCAACAAAGCAAACAAGCATATAAAATCACATAAGTTCGAGCTCAGATGCTCAAGGACTGCCATGCATCAACACAAAAGCAAGCAAAACCAACCCACTCCAACTTTCAGAACGTACATAATGTATAAAACAGTAAAAGCAAGGACAAAATAAAAGGAAAACAAAAAATGTTCCCTGAAAACTGATGCACACGAGATGGTGGTGTTGTATCTTCACCAAACCTTTTCCTTTTCCTTCTGATACCTAAGGAAGAGAAAACAAAAATCTAATTCACTACAAAAGCATAAATAACTAAACTAGAAATCAAGTAATTTAAAATCACGGTTACCTCCAGGTCGAAATTTTTTTAAGGTTTCTTGCTCGACCATATTCGCCTATCAGGGCACGTAAAATTGTCGTACTTCTCTAGACCTTTCTTTCTTGAGTTGATAAAGCCTTCAAATTCCAACAAGTGCTAATGCATTTGAAAGGCACCAAACAAGTCTTTTTGGATTTTTAATTTTTTAAAAGGAAAAGGAAATAAAATAAAAGACTCAAGGACAGACTGGGCTGAAAATAAAGACTCACTCATGTGAAAAAGAATAGAAATATTAAAAATAAAAGAGATGTTAGAGGGAAGAAAAGAACGAGGCTTTGTAGCATCTAACTCTTTCACCTGGGACTCCTTAAGATGAAGCATGGGGTCATACTTAACCTCACATACTTGTTCTTGGCATGGTAGGGTGTATGAAACCTCATCATCGCTTGACAAACATAACCCCTAAATAAACTCAATCTTAATAGTATAAGTGGTGGATGGCTTTGGTTGGTTCTCTAGTGTGGGCACAGAATCTACAAGCTAAGGGTCTGGGTCATCCTCAACTTGTAGGGGGGTTGGGTCTACATGTTAGACTCAATGGACTCCTGCTCATACTGAGAAGAACAATTAGCAAGTTCATACATTAAAGAATCCAACATCATACCTTGGTGTTCATCATTCGTGATGTGCGCTAGGAGTGTATTATAAATGAAGATGGAAGACAAGATTGATGTGAATGAAGATGAATGGTGAATTTCTTCTCTAAGTGAGAAGATTGGGTGATGCGTTTGTGGGATGCGTTACACTCTCTCTCTAATGGGTACAAGCTTTTCTTAAGTCAGATCCAAGTATAAATCTAATTCAAGTTCCTGGTATGTTCAGGGTTGAACATAAGGATTTAGCTAGACTAACGAAGACCTTGCGTTGCAGCAGATGCAGAAGGGATCTAAATAAATGTTGGAGTTTTATCTACACTAATTTTACTGCATGTATACAAGAAGGCACAAGAGTTCAAGTGAAATACAGGGTAATGAAATAATTGTGCTAAGTGATAGAGGTATGCGTTGATCCAAGTAAGATAAACACGTGTAAGAGTATGGGTAAAGATGAAGAGGAGAGATGCTTATTTACAATCCAAATGTATATATGCGTTAGGTTTCTGTTTATCTAATTAGTCAACATTTCTCAATCCGAATGTCACATGTTCCTATTTCTAGGGTGCATGTGTTGGTTACATAAAGCAGTGAAACACAAATATTTTTATCTTTAAAGTTACTGTGCGTTCTGACGCAATGCATTTCTAGCTATCCTATTCTCTCGAATGGTTTTAGCTGAGATAACTTCAACCAGATGATCAAAATGATTAAGCTTTAGAAATTAAGCATGCAGAAAGTCACAAATGCATTTAACACAATAGAATGTAAGCAGAAGAAAAAGTGATGGATCAAATGCACGATTTTATAATGAACGAAATTGTCTTTACAATGACAACACTTAATCGCGTGAGATGATAAATGAAAATGAAGTGAAAAGAAAAGAGTCAAGCCACAGAGTACAATCTCTTGTCCTCTTTGGCTTGATTTTAATGTGTGTACAACCAACTTGTTAAAGAAATGAAGAAGAATTCTCTCTCGAGCTGGTTCTTCTACAATTCTTCTTGATCAGCAATCGCAATGGTCTTTTCCTCCTGTGTTCTTCTTGCAGCAGTAGAAAAACTATAATCTAAGCTCTAAAATGCTCTATCTATGTTATGCTCCTCTTCTTCAGTTGCAAGTCTTCCTATTTATAGTTGTTTTTACTATGAAACTTGTAATATGACAACATTAATTTCCATGCCCTGGTCAGTCGCATGCCATTTCAGTTGCTTTTTAGACGCCGACATTCAAATACCCATACTTGCAACTGGTGATTTGACAGGAACAACACGAAGCAATGTATCTTCTCTGGATTGGAATCCCTTAGATGCATATCTTTGCATTGGCTGTTGCGACACTTAGCGAATTTTATTGAAATCCTGTGATAAGATGCATTAGTGACACAGTTTTATAAAAAAAAATGTTTTTGTAAAGGCTAGTAGTTTTTGAGGGATTCCATAAGTTTTCCTTTAAGACGAATAAGTTTTTATCATTAAGAATCCCAATTGTTCCAACTTTTGAGAGACAATAACTTATATTTCTACAAGTTATCACTTGGCCTAAAGTCTGAAGAATCAGCTACTTAACATGACGGTCGATGTTAGTTACCTCACTTCTACTCAACTTGGTAGTCTTAAAGAATGGTTGCAACAAGATCTCATTGTCTCCCAACTAATTCAGTCATCTGAACAACCAGGTCACTTAGACTCTAAAAATCTGTTCTAGGCTTAGATCCAGAATAGAGCTGTCTTACTGAAAGCTTGAGAACTCCTATTGCCTATGGAAGTTTTCATATGAAAACTCAAAAGATCGGTTAGAAAGCTCCCTAACTGTTCCTTTAGAGACTTACCTGAGTGGACAGAACGAGCATGCATCGATGTTGAGATCGGGCTAGGCAACTCTAAAGTGGGACAAGCATCACGCACAGGGCCATGCAGTAGCTGAAGACATGCTTCGTATCGATGACCTTGAAGTGAGAAAGCTTGGCATGTCTCCACAATATGCGAGCGCCTAGCAAACAAATCTAAAAAAGGAGAGGTTAGCTCAGATACTTGACTTCTAAGCTCACAAATTTCTCGTTGAGCTGCTTGCCCTGTAAGAAACGTGTTATGGACACTTCAATCATCTGCTATGATAAAACAAGTAGACACAAAGGAAAAGAAAAATCTTTTTGAGGTTTTTAAAGTTTACAAGACAAATTTAACAAAGATACATTGATTGGTTCCCTAGAAACGATGCCAATTTGACCAGACCAGAGAATGGGTGTTGTAAACCACTATCTAACAATCAAATAAAATTTATAACTCATTGAACCAACTACTTATACTATTGAGTAGCACAAGCAACAAGTTAGGGGTAAAACCATAGGGAGCTTAATATAGAACTTCTCTAAGTTAAATGTCTATGGAAAGCAGTAAAAATCGGGGGGGGGGGGGGGGGGTGTGGTTTGGATTGACAGAAAAATAAAATGCGAGAATGTAGATTGCAAAAAATTAAAGTGCAAGGAAGTAAAAGTGCAGGAAAAGTAAAGAATGAAGACATTGCCGGGTTCTTCTCTTCTTCATCTCCATAGGAAGGTAAGACCTAGCTCTCTAGTTTAGGGGTTTGGAATAATGTAATTTTTGGGAGTTCTATTTGAATTTAATTTATATATCCTTGTATATGGGTTTCAATCTCAATTTTGTTTTTATAATTGCATAATTTTATTATTGATTGACAACCAATAATTTGTTATGTAATTTGAATGCTTAGAGATTGGCTTATAATATGTGACATATAATTATAGTTTAATCTCAAAGGAAGCAATAGGTTAGTTAGGCTTGCAATTTATTGCCTAAAATGAATAGTGTTGCTCCTATCAACCTAGAGAGAAACCACATTGAATGTTTGATTAAACGTTGGAAGTCGAGCACTCATCCTAGCGTTATCCCTAAAACTTAATCCGATTTATCAATTTGTATGGAGCAAATTCATTTTCTATGCATTTCGATTAATTAGGTAATTAGGACCATTGATTGGTTGGGCTAGGCATAGTCAAGAAACTAAAATTGCATATAAATAGCTCGGTGAACAAGAATTTCATTGGTCCATTCCATTTCACTAAGCTAGAATGTCGTAGTTAATTACATTTCTATCTTTTAGTTTCATTACATTTTATTTGTTTTATGCATTTCTATTTATCCAATCCACACCAAGTCCCCCTATTTTACCACTTTAACTAAAAATGAGCTTTGATGAACTAATCTTCCGCACTTCCCTATGGTTTAACCCTGGACTTGTTGCTTGTATTACCAATTAGTATAAGTAGTTCGTTTGGTGATTTATAAATATTATTTGACTAGCAAGGGTTTATGGACAATGATAAATTCCGAGTTAGCAAATTGGCACCATTTCCGAGGAAGCCAATTAGTTCTTCTTAGTTAGTTTTTAGTTAAAGTTTCTTTTGCTTTGATTTGTTTTCTTTTTGTGTTAGTTAAGCATGATAGGATTTGCAAATCAATCTTGGACGTGCGAAAGCTGTGTTGCAGGTCTTCACGACGAGATAAATGGAACTGACCGCCACATTCTTGAGTCGACCACCTTGGTTGGCCACGTGATGGAGTGGAGTTCACAGCAAGTAGAGGCAGCAGGCCCGAGGTTGCAGTGGAGTCTAGTACTAGATGGTCATTCCGAGGAGGGGTATTATAATCATTTGGACTACGAGCCTCACCATTCTTGGTGGGAGGAGTCCATTGACCATAGATACTCAGGATGGCAGCAGAGCTTCGACAGTCGAGATTTCATAGTACCACACCAGTCGAATCATGCTCAGTCTTCAAGGTCAAGTAGGTATTTAGAGGCTTTGGTTATGAAGCTTGCTGATTGCACTTTTGAGCTTCAGCAGGACAACCTCCGTAGGCAGCATGAGTTCGAGCTCTTCTAGCAGAAGAGTCTTTGCCCCGAGGCAAAGGCTAAAACTAACTTGTAAAGTCTGAGTGACCTTGTTGCTCAACTTGCAACTTCAGTTGAGAGGATGGAAGAGCAGTTGCCAGACTATTCCTCGGATTTCCCAAAGGCTCAGAAGCATGAGGTAGTCTACGTTGATATGGTAGAGGGAGAGGAACCACTTCTTGGAGATTCGTGCCCAGGTATGACTTTGGAGTTCTTAAAATCTAAACTTGCTAATAGCTTTCTTCGGTTTCAGTAGGATGTTCAAGCTTAGCTGCAAAGCATGATCGACCATGTTGCCCAGCTGACAGAGATTGTGCAAAGATTGGAGAGCTTACCAGCAGCCCGTTGTCTATACCTTGGAGGCCGAATTTTTCATGGAGTGCTATTACTTCAGTGATGATGAGGATGTCACTTCATGCTTGCAAGTTTGTAAGACTAAGGAGGATTCCGAGTCTAAACCAGACAACATCTAGGTGATAGAGTTAGAGGTCGAAAGACCTCACCCTGTTCTAACTCCTGGTATTTTGTATATTTTTGAATTCTGCTCCCCTAGGCCCCACGAGTTTGTTGCGTCTTTTCTTTCTTTAGATTCTTTGGAGTCATTTGGTCATTTGATTTTTTCTTTTTTTCCCTTTTTTTTTCCATATACAAAAAAAAAAAAAATATATATATACAAATTGGATCTATCTGGTTCTCTTCAGAAGATGAAGAGTCTTATAGCCTTACCGGGTTATATTGACTCATTCAAGAAGAGACCAGAGAAATACGAGATTTTTTTTGTACCTTGACAAAGGATAGGTCATGTCGAGCAACCGATATTAAAAATTTGTCCTTTCTAGATGGAATCAAGTGAAAACATTTTACTATTTTCCTTTACTACTTTCCTAGCTTAGCTTATTATTTTTCTTTTGTAGGTTATCTTCCTTTTCCCTAAAAGAAGAAGAAGATCAATTTAACTGTAGCCCTCATACCACCATCCCGTGTGCAAAAAAGTCAGCAGGGGAGGTTTTTTGTTCCATTGAATCTTTTTTTTTTTTTTTTGTTTGTTTTTGAGCTTAGATTAGAGACACATTGGGGAAAATGTATCATTTTAAGTTGGGGGTGGGGTATGTTGTGATAGCTTGGGGTCCTTGAGCACTGTGCTCGGACAATGTATGATTGCTTGAATTGCTTGCTTGCTCTTTTGCTTGGTTTGTTATGATGAGTAGTTGATGACGTAACCTTTTTGTGATTAGATTTGCATGAAATTATGTTTGAAGAGCATGATCATGATTTTTAGCTTGTTTTTTTAAAGTTTTTTCTTATCTCTCATGCACACCTAAGTCCTTTGTCTAATGAAATTAGGTCTTACATGCTTCGAATTGTATTATGTGGCTTGTACATTTGTTGTCACCCCTGATGGAACTCGAGACATACGCAGCGGAATTACTCTAATTACACTCTAAGTGCTTTTAATTGAAGGAAAAAACCAGTAAATTAAAATGGATAGCATACAACCTTTGAAGCTCACGAAACCCGCTTTTCCTCATTCAATCTCGACCCAAACACGAACGGACTACCACTAGAGTTGACCTAGTGGATGAAGAAAACCGAGAGAGAGAAAGAGATGGAAAAAGAAATGGATCCTTGGGTTGGGTTTTGGGTTATGAATTTTCTTAAAAAAAAAAGTCTTTTTTCAGCCCAAATTTGAAAAACAATTTTTGTAAAATGGGCAAAAGTTTTTTCATTCAAAATGAAAGCCCATTTTATAGAAAAAAACCATGCAACAATTGCATGAACCAAATCCATAAACCCATGGATTTATGACATTTAGCATCTTACTAACCAACTTAACCTGTGCTTAAACCTGAACAGTTACACAATAATCCTTTAGTACATTTAATTTCCATTCAGCATATTCCATATTACGATATCCACAAACAAGTTTCATAAACTTTCTATCTCCTGTTATATACAAACCATGAACAAAGTTTAGACACAACCGAAACACTTTCAGACATTACACAACAAAACAACTCCTCTTATCCCATATGTCTCCACTATAAGCCAACACCTAGCCCACTATTTTGTTAGTGGAATTATCCAACAAAAGTTTGGATTTTCCCACTAACTATAGTCAAAGGGCAAAATAGTCATTTGGTCAAAGTCAAACTTTGACCAAAAAGTCAACATTTTGACCTTTTATGATTTTTTATGTGCTGTCTAATTTTGACCTCCCGAGCATGAATCCGCATTCATTTTCTCGAAATTCAAATCACATTTGAATATAAGGTCGGTCAAAGTTTAACTTTTTAAAGTCAAAAGTCAACTCTTTGACTTTTTACATCTTTGTCCATTTCCATTATTTTCGAGCTTCCGAATATGAACATATTCATATTCTTGATATTTAAATCACATTTAAAAATTAAAGTTGTATGTCTAAACTAAAAATTCGACCACTATATCACATATACTTGTCGGTTTCTCTCTCTTCACCTAATTCGAACAATTCAAATTATTCAATCATACTGTTCTAAGTTTATTCCATATGAGCTAGTAGGGGAACCTAATGGACCTATAGATCATGGGCTCCAACGATCCGAGATTAGCTGCCTAAACTCTTTAGACGAAGCTAATCAACATTCGTTAACTAACGGATCATTCCACTAGAGTTCCGTAGTTACGCTTCCCTCACTATAGATATATTTGTGTCCATTTGATATAACCATGATTAGTAAGCTAATCCTTCACAGGTTGTTCGTAATCTCGGCTGGGTCATAAAAACCGTTTTACCCCCGAGACTACGTCTTATTCCTTAAGTTCCACTGATCCTCTAATGAACAATTGGTTTAAGGTCCAACCTATAAACCGAATCCCTCTCGGGCCAAGGAGTGGGTGGGGCCTCTTGTTCAAGACCTGGATTTAGTACTAAAAGGAACAACCTATCTACTATCCCTATAACGAGTAGGAGTGAATTCCGTCTTGCACCCTATGTTCCTAGCTATCCATCTGATCTTACCCCTGAAATGGGAAGCTTATTGGTCCAATGATGATGAGCTGCCCTCACCTATGCAGATCTAAGGATAATTCCGAGTGAATAGGAGTTCATAGTTAGCTCAGGATTAAGATTAAGTCATCTAGGTCATCAATTAATGAAATAGTCAGTTTTATACATAAAACGACATTTAGAACGTAAAAAGTGACAATTTCATGGTTCAGTCTTATGCAAACTCATTGCATAGGATGCCCTCACTTATATATCTCTATATGAACGATTCAGGATCACATCGTTTGCACTAACTACAAAGTGGGCCACATCCATAGTGTCCCCAGAATAAGGCGCTCAACCTTATTCATATACTATAGACCATTTTGGCTATATATTTGAACTTGATCCACATTTATGTCACTACATAAAGTTCAAAATACATTAAATAGCCTCAAGACCTTAGCTTATTGGATTCAAGATTACAATTTCAATAACAACTTTATCGAAAAACAAAACAGAATATATTTATTAATTTACAAACTACGAGTTTTAGAACATAAAATCCAACAATGCCTACTCCTTCTTTCTTCTCCTTCATGATCGTTGGTCCTTTTTTTTGACATAACATTCTCGGCTGCCTCCGGTCCTGCATCATAGGTAAGGCAAAATGCTTTCTTTTAAGAATGCATCTGGTTCCATCTTTCTTTTGTTAGTTAACCCACCTTTTTCTAAAAGGAATTATAGCAATTATGGTTTTATACGACTTGGAAAAGGCCTAGATGATAGGTGTTAAGTGACTAAAAGCTCAACCTAGTAATGCATGCCTAATTTTTTTTTTTTTTTTTTTTGTGTGGCTAAACTCTTGTTTTGTATTGTAAAACCAAGTGTAGAGTAAATAAAAATAAAGTTTGTAAAAGGAAAAAAATGTTGTAAAGTAAAAGAAAGTTTGTATGTTATTTTTGAAGGGGATTACTCTTATTTCTTAGGATTATGATTAACTTAAGGTGGCTATGAAACTCCTAGTTTCCTTCTGAGCTAAAGTACCCCGATGAATGAGTAAGCTTCGACATCTTATTAGAAGATGTTGCTCGTAGTTGGATGTTTTTCATGTAACCCGTGTGGACAAGCCAAAATGAAGGTGATGTGTCTAGATAAGGGTTCCTCTTTTGTGTAAAGTAAGAAAATGAGAAAAACAAAAAAATAGAATACAATTTTGGTTTCCTTACGTGTGTCATTGCATTGTTAAGTCTAGGAAGCTTAGCTCTTCAACCTTTGACCTAGAGGGAAAACGAGTTGAGAGTCTTATAAAACCATTACGGATTTTTTGGGCTTAACTAGTTAGGGCTTTGGACTCACTCATGCATGAATAGGTTTAGAACCATTTTTAAAATATGCTTCATTGATTGATTGTAATCAAGTTTCATTTTTGATTGCAAATTTTATCCTTATAGACTGTTGAGACTAGAGTAACGACTTTTGTGATTGAGCAAGCATAATTTTTTGTATGATTCTACCTCGCTCGAGGACGATCAAGAATTAAGTTGGGGGTGTTTGATAGCACAAAAAATGTGCTATTTTCCTTTTCTTAATTCTATGTCGTTACTATGTTTAATGTGTTTATTTAATGATTTTATAGGTATCGAGCATCTTTGAGGTGGAATTAAGTGTTACAAGCTATTTGGGGTTAATTTGGAGCAGTTAGAAGCTAATTTAAGTAACCAGGCTTAAAAGGATGTGAAATGATGAAAATGCCCTTGGACGGAGCATTGTGATACTACAAGGCAGTAGTGACTTGACACTGGAAAATAGGGCAGCATTGCAACGCTCCAATTTTTTACGGAGGTGCACGTGAAGCAATGCTGTGCTAGTAGTTTATAAGCTTCCTTCTTCATTTTAGGCAAAAAGAAGAATGGAATAATCACCTCCCAATCGGTTCATATGCCAGTTTTCTCCTCTTCTCACCTCCCCACTTGTATTTTTCTTCATTTTCTCCCCATCTTATGTAATTAGTGAAGACATTGCCGTGTTCTTCTCTTCTTCATCTCCATGGGAAGGTAAGACCTAGCTCTCTAGTTTAGGGATTTGGAATAATGTAATTTTTGGGAGTTTTGTATGAATGTAATTTATATATTCTCGTCTATGGGTTTCAATATGAATTTTATGTTTATGAATTGCATAATTTTATTATAGTTTGACAACCAATAATTTATTGTGTAATTTGAATGCTAAGAGATTGGCTTGTAATATGTGACATATAATGATAGGTTAATCTCAAAGGAAGCAATAGGTTAGTTAGGCTTGCAATTCATTGCCTAAAATGAATAGTATTGCTCCTATCAACCTAGAGAGAAAGGATTGAATCTATCCTAGAGGGTACCTTAATTTGTTGGCTTGATTCAAAGATCTTGTTACTATTTTCCAGCTTGTTTTCTTTTAGTTCTTTGTTCTTATTCTTATTCAATGTCTATCTTTATCCCATTTTGAAACATTGTACTCATGACATTTTATTTAATGAAGTTTGTTGATTCTTTTCTACTTATGAGCTAATTTTCTGAAGGGATTTAGTCATGTGGATACCCTAAGAATAATATGGCTTAAGCCATTGCAAACACATTAAATTGCATCGCCCTCACCTTCTATTTCTCTTGCTGCATCTTATACTATCTTGTTAATTTGAATTTGATCACTTAAACTAGCATGCTGTTTAAGCCTTATGCTATCTTGTTAATTTGAATATTTCAAATTCTCTCAACACACTATTCTAAGGTTTAATCCTTTTACGAGCTAGTAGAGGGAACTAATGGACCTATAGATCATGGCTTCAACGATTTAAGATTAATTGGCTAAATTCTTTAAATCTAATTAATCACCATTTGTTAACTACTGAATCATATCACTATAGCTCAGTCATTGCACTCTCCTCACTGTAGATATATTTATGTCTATTTGATTTAATCATAAACAGTAAATTGATCATTCACAGGTTGTTCGTATTTACAACTAGGTCAAAAATACTGTTTTACCCCTGTAATACATCTTGCTCCTTAAGTCTCCAATGATCGTCTATTGAACAATTTGTTTATGGTCCAACTAATAAACCAAATCCCTCTCTGCCATGAAAGGGTAGGGCCCCTTTGTTCAAGACTAGGAATTAGTACTCAAGGGAACAACCTATCTACTATCCCTTAGTTGGGTAGGAGTGAATTCCGTTTTGCAAAACTATGTCCCCAACTATCTATCCGGTCTTACCCCTAAAATGGGAGGCTTATTGAACGGTGATATTGAACCACTCTCACCTATGTAGATTAAAGGATAATACCAAATAGACAAAAGTTCATAGTTAGCTCAAGATTAAGTCGAGTTACCTTAGGTCATCAAATTTGAAATAGTCAGTTTTTAATAGTAAATAGTTATTTATAAAGAAAAGTCACTATTTCATGGTCTAGTCTTATGTAAATGTCTTTTGTATAGGATGCGCCACTCGCATGTCTCTACATGAACGATTTTGAGATCAGATCGTTTGTATCAATATACAAAGAGGGCCGCATCTATATTGTCCCCAGGATAAGGTACCCAACCCATTCCATATACTTATAGATCTTTTAGGCTATATACGAAAACTTGATCGTCTTTTATGTCTTTACATAAAGTTTAAGTATTCATATTATAGGCATAGATTAGTTTATTGGATTTAATAAAAGAATGCAATTCAATAACACCTTTATTGATAGAAATTTCAATAATAACTTTATTGTGAATAGAATATGTTTAATGCTTACAAACTATGAGTTTTAAGTCATTCCCAACAACTTGATCTTGATATATTGTGAAAATATATGCATAGCATGGAAAACAAGTTTGTTTTTCTTTTAAATTCACATGCTACAACATCAAAATATGTGCTTTTTTACATAAATAAAAATTTCACTATCACCTATTTAGCAAGATTTACTATGTTTGAATGCTTTATAGATTCAGATGTTTTAGTTAGTTTTGTTAATGGATGAGATAGATTTTGGATTTATGAATTCTATTTTTCTTTAACTTTGAACATATATTTTATGATTTGTGTTCATAAGAAATGAAAATTAAGTATAAGGATGGATTTTGGGTAGGATTGTATGTAATTTTGAATGTTTATATTGAACTAATAATTTCAAGTTTGTTGGAAACTAAAGGAACATAACTTTAAAGACCAAACTTACATTTTGTACCCTTTATAGTATTTGTTTTAAAGTGTGATTTATTTTAGAATTTGTGGTTATTTCTTGGCAAATAGGGCAATACCGATCTTTTAATCTTAAAAGAATATTAAAAAAAGCAGGAAGCAAACGTTATGGAGAACAATAAAGGCAAGTGTAAACATTACTACTTATTCATTATATTATGTAGACATCTAGTGCATAGGATTACTTCATTATTAACTATTGGTTCTTTTACTGTAGTGTCCTTTCCAAGTTAGGAGCACTAAATGTGGATACTATGTCATCAGGTATATGAGGGATCTTGTGACCAAAATAAGCATGGCCATCTCAAATTCGATATGTTATCAAACAAGTTTGACATTTCAAATAATGTAGGAAATGTAGAATTCATTATAATATTTAGCTTTTATGTTTATAGATTGATACAGGGAACTTGTACTCAGAAATTGAGTTAGATGTGGTGGGAGTCGAGTTGGCTGAATTTCGGAGTTGCTACATATGATAGTAGGTATTCGTACAATTTGGTCCTATGATAGTGCGATTTGGTCATTTTGTCTCTCTATGTTCATAGCGTAACTCCTCTTTCTCATAGCATAGTTTCCCTCAATCTCATAGCATAGCTTCCAAGATGTCTTCCATGCATCCAAGGTGACTTCCTTCCCCTTATAATTCTTCAAGTTGTCCAACTAGGGTTTTCTTGGAAGTTTCCTATGTGCCCAACTTGCCCCATGCGTCCAACACTATGCACCCAAGATAGTGTTCCTATACTACGAGTTGAACTTCTTAGTCTATGCTATGAGTTGATGCTATTATGCTATGACATTACTTGCTGTACTTTAAATCTTTCGACCATGCTATGATTTTTCCACCTATGCTATGGCATACTTCTCTAACTGTGCTATAAGTTGAGTACCTCTAATAACACCTTAGCCAAAATTCTAGTTTCCTTAACTGAGCCCACAAGTCCTTCTTAATTCTATGGCCCAAGTATTGGCTTGGCTTACTTTTTAGTTTAGATTGAAGGTTTATAATGGATGCGACCCACTTTCTATTTGATACAAACGATGTGATCGTGAATCGTTCATGTGAAGACATGCGAGTGGAGGCATTCTACGCAATGAGTTTACATAAAATCGGACCACGAAATAGTCACTTTTACTTTATAATGCCGTTTACTTATAAGATTGACTATTTCAATTCGATGACCTAGGTAACTCGATCTTAATCCTGAGCTAACTATGAACCTCTATTTATTTGGGATTATCCTTTAATCTGCATAAGCGAGAGTGGCTCAACATCATCATCTCAATATGCCTTCCATTTTAGGGGGAAGACTGGGTAGATAGCTGAGGACATAGTCCTGTAAGATGGAACTCGCTGCTACCCGATTCTAAAGATAGTAGATAGGTTGTTCCTTTAAGTGTTGACTCCGGATCTTAAACAAGAGGCCCTACCCTCTCATTGGCTCAAGAGGGACTCGGTTTGGTGGTTGGACCACAAACCAATTGTGTTGGGAATGTCCTAAAACTCGCAGTTCGTATTAAACATTCTATTTATCAATAATAATGATTTGTTCATTTTGCATCTTATTATGAAAATCCAATAAACATATCCATGGCTATACATTGAATACTGTAACTTTATGTAGTGACATAAACAGGATCAAGTTGATGGTATATAGCCTAAATGGTCTAATAAGTATATGGATGAAATTGGGTATCTCATCTTGGTAACACTATTGGATGCGGCCCACTCTGTAGTTGTTACAAGAAGTTGTAAAGTGCTACAAATGATGTGATCCACAAATCGTTCATGTTGAGACATGTGAGTGGGGGCATCCTATGCAATGAGTTTGCATATAGACTGGACCACGAAAATAGTCACTTTTCTTTATAACAACCGTTTACTGTTAAAACTGACTATTTCATTTATCAAATAACCTAGGTGAACTCGATCTTAATCATGAGCTAGCTATGAACTTCTGTTTTTTGGGATTATCCTTTGATCTGAAAATGGTGACAGTAGTCCAACAACATTGCTTACAACACTGCTCAATAAGCTTCCTAATTTAGGGATAAGTCCGGATGAATAACTGGGGACATAGCCTTACAAGATGGAATTCACTCTTACCCTATTTAAGGTTAGCAGATAGGTTGTTCTCTTAAGTATTGATTTCAGGTCTTAAACAATCGGGGCCCCGCCTTCTCATGATAGAGAAAGGATTTGATTCATAGAGATTATGAATCAGAATTGTTCATTAGAGGGTTAGTAGGAACTTAAGGAACAAGATGTATTCACAGGGGTAAAATGGTAATTTTGACCTAGCTGTGATTACGAACAACTTGTGAAGGATTGACTTATTGATTATGTTTATAAAGTGGACATAATATATCTACAATGAGGGGAGTTCAACTATGGGCTATAGTGGAGTGTCCCATTAGTTAACGAATGGGGGTTAGATCGGACTAATGAGTTTAGCCGATTAATCTCGAATCATTGAATTCCATGATCTGTAGGTCCGCGAGGTCCCCCTACTAGCTCGTAAATGGTTAAGCTAAAGAGTAGCTTGAGAAATTAATTTGAAATGTTCAAATTAAACGGAATAGGAGAATATATTTTTTAAATATGATTTAAATATATGAAGATGATTATTGTGCAAAAATTAATTTAATATTTGATATTAAATTAATTTATGAAATTAATTTTAGAAAATGATTTTTCAGTTATTAAAATCAAAATTGAATTTTGAAATCAAGATTTTGGTTTTAAAGAAAAATTGGAAAAATCGATTTGCATGCACAAAATGGAGTGAATTGAAGCCCACTTGATTTTCCAATATCATCTTCTTCATGCTCACACAAAGCCCACTTCCTCCTCTTCATTAAAGCTCCAAGCATGAGCTACAAGCCATGCATATCTCTTCTTTACATTGTTCATCTGCAATAAATAAAGAAGATTGGAGTGAATTGAAGGCATGCATAATACAGAAATTTTAAGAGAAAATTTTAGTGGGAAGAAAGGGTTCTTCGAAGTGTGCTGCTGTGAGCTTTTCTCCGTTCTTCATCACTTCAAGCTGTTCTTGAGTCCCACAACTTGGTCTAAAGCTCCAAGAGGATAGTGAGAAAGATCTTGAGGTGGTTCACGGTGATCTTTGGTGAAGACTGCTGTTGATGATCAAGTTCTTGAAGAGTTCTACAAAGGTATGATCTTAAACGCTCTTATTTAGATGAGCATGCTTTAGTTTCTACCAAAATTAGTGAATTTGAATGCTTATGAATCCTTGATACTTTCGCTGCATGTTTTCTTACTCTAACAATTGGTACCAGAGCATCATATAAGCATTAAATTCAGTTTAATTGTGTTGTGGTGGGTGTTTTTCATGAGATATATGAAACTGATGCACTGATATGGTTTTCTGAGTTTTGGCATTTTAATTCTCTTTAATTTCTCAATTAAATTTGTAATTGGCTCTTGTTTCATGAGCTTATATGTGTTAGCAAGAGTTTGTAATTTATTTGGAGTCATTAGAGTTGAAATTAAGATGTAATTGAAGAAACAAGTGAAGGAGGCCGAGTTGGTCTTCCAGTTTTTCAGCTTCTGCTCAAAATCGTTGTTAAGGTTCAGTTGCTAAGCGCTTGTCTAGTCCCAGGCGTTACACGATGTGGAGAAAAGCTAGACGATCATATAGCAATGGGCGCTGGTTGTTGTGATGTTGAACGCTAAACGATCGTGTACCTGCGGGAGCTAAAAGATACGTTGGATTTGCTTTTGCACAGGAACTAAAAGATACGTTGGATTTGCTAAACAATGGCACTACACGATCGTTTAGCTACGACGCACGCTAAGCGATGCGATGAAGTGCTACGCGATAGTGTTAAGTGATCGTTTAGATGCGACACTAAGCGATCGTGTAGATGTGGTGCTAAGCGATGCATTGAAGTTTCTATGCGATGGAACTAAATGATCATTTAGTTATGATGCTGAATGACACAATGATGTTCTATACGATAGAGCTAAGCGATCGTTTAGCTGTGGTGGACACTAAATGATGACATGAAGCACTGGGCGATGGTGTTAAGCGATCGTCTAGTTCTATACGATAGAGCTAAGCGATCGTTTAGCTGCGACAGACACTAAGCAAACGTGTACCTCTTCTCCGTACAAGGCGATGGTGCTAGATGGTTGCCTTCAGTGCTACACGATTGGCCTTAGCAAGACTTTGAGGTTGGATTGAGAGCAGTCGGTTCAACCGGTTTTCTCAAGGTCCAATCTGGTTCAGCCTCAAAAGGTTCTTGGCTAGTCTGGTTTAGACTTTGTTGGTCCGGTTCAGACTCATCCAGTCCAGTTAAAGGTGCTCGGGGTCGGTTTGGAGCGGTTCGAGTAGTTCAAAGACAGTTGTGAAGCTATTTGTAATAGTTAGGCATCTGTTTGTTTGTTTATGCCAAAACGAAAACCATATCAATTAGTATTTAATTGTTTATGCATGAGATGTATGTAATAATTAAATAATTCATGTATATGCATACAGTATGCCATGTAGATTTAAAAACCCACCGTAGGAAGCATGTTACATGCATTGAAAGTATGTTATAATTGTTATAATATATAGTATGCATGTTTGGGTTATGTTTAATATAATGGTTATATTAGATGCCTTTTTTGAATGTTGTGGATGTTAAGCATGTCTAAAATTTTGTAAGTTGTTATAAAATTGGTTAGACGTTTAAAATCCATAACAAAGAATAGTTGAATGCTCACTTAGGCTCACTTTGTTAAATAGATTGTTACCTTATAAAATACAGTTACAAACTCATATCGGTTCATAAACCTACCTAAGGCTGGGGGTACTTAAGTTGATGGTTTACGGAACACCTTCTACCTAGGGATTATGATCGAACTATTGAGAGTTGTTAACTGATTTTATGAGCTTGCGTGAGCGATGTGAGGTAATAGAATGGTTTATCACCTAGATATTGTAGGTTAAATCCAATTATAAGAATTATACTTGGATAAACCGCTTAGACTTAGGTTGTATGAAATTAGCCGTCATGCTTAAGTAAAACACCCAAACATTTAGAACACTTCAGTGGGAGATAACAATATATTTGATATATAATTATTAGCTCTCACGTCCTCAAGAGTTCACACCGTGAGATCCATGCTTAGCTTTGTGTCGATCTTACCTCGACTTCTCCATACGAAAAGTGTTTGCATGGGTCAATAACAAGGTGAATGAAGGAGGTAGTTCATAATAAGTGGGTGAAGGAACTGTGTCAACATTGTCCTACGGTCTCCTCCATTAGTTTGAACTGTGAGATTCCTATGTTGCACTTACTGTTGTTTTTATGTGGCACTAGCTAGTCGTTAAGCGCGGCGATCCCTACGGAGGGTTGTCACATAGGATTCGGAACAACCCAGGCTTTAGTAAAATGAATAGGGTCTTATAGTTCCGTCTTGGATGTTGTCTTCTATCTCGAAGGCATATTCATACGGTTCTATAAGATCTGAAAATGGCGGGTCACACTTATAAGAATTACTAATCGTTAGCAAAGATCTTGGCCAAAAACGATAACCAAAAGATCTATTGGAATATGAGTTATTCTGGAAATAGTATTTGGTCAAGAACTGTCTTGCTTCTGTGAAGGAATTCTTGACTGCCCCACAGTAGCATTTGTTTTAAATCACTTAAGTATCGTTGCAAATAAATAAAGATTTATTGGGTACTTTATTAGTTTTGCTAAAAATGGATTTAGATGCATATTTAATAGAGTTTGTTTAAAATGTTTCAGCAATGTGGAACTCAATCATACAATTGTTTGCTTCTTATAAATTTAATGGAGAGGGTTATTCGAACTGGAAGTCAAACATCAATACGATATTAGTAGTAGACGATCGGAGATTTGTGTTGGCAGAGGAATCTCCTCCAGTTCCTAGTTGAACAGCCACCCGAATTGTTCAGGACGTCTATGATAGATGGGTGAGAGCGAACGAGAAAGCTCGGGCCTATATCTTGGCAAGTATATCTGATGTACTTGACAAGAAGCATGAGGTCATGCCCACAGCTCGTGAGATTATGGCATCATTATAGGAGATGTTCAGACAACCGTCCTCTTCTATTAGACATGAAGCCATCAAATATGTTTATGTAACACGCATGAAAGATGGAACCAATGTAAGAGAACACGTTCTCGACATGATGGTTCATTTCAATATTGTGGAGGCTCATGGGGCGATGATAGATGAGATAAGTCAAGTGAGCATGATACTGGAATCTCTCTCAGAGAGTTATCTACCGTTCAGGACAAACGCTGTGATGAACAAAATCACTTATAACTTAACGACCCTATTGAATGAGTTGCAAACTTATCAATCAATGATGAAACTGAGGGAAAAAGTTATAAATGTTATTTCGAAACCAAAAATTTTTTATAAGGGGTCCACGTCAGGTACGAAACCCACTGATGATAAGAAAGTTGATCCTTCTTCTTCTAAGGATAAAACTGTACAAATGAAGAAGAAAGAAAAAGGGAAAAAGAAAGCCACTGCAAAGAAAAACAAAAACAAAACTCCCAAAGGAAAATGTTTCCATTGTGGAGAAGTTGGGCATTGCAAACGAAACAGCCTAAAATATCTGGCTGAAAAGAAAGTAGAAAAGGCTAAACAAGGTAAATCTGTTTTACTAGTTGTTGAAACATGTATAGTGGAAAATTCTCACCTTACCTGGATATTGGATGTAGCTGGGAGTTTGATGTACGCTATGTTGTGTACATGCCTTAACATATGTTTTGCAGTTGGAATCACTAACAGGTTCCAATCAATTCTAGGACACAGGCATTGGACTGTTGTAAAAAATATCCTCAAGTATCTAAGGAGAACGAGGAACTATATGCTTGTGTATGGACCTAAGGATTTGATCCTTACAGGATACACTGATTTTGATTTTCAGACTGACGTAGATTCCAGGAAATCTACCTCAGGATCAGTTTTCACTCTTAACAGAGGAGCTATAGTTTGGAGAAGCATCAAGCAAAGTTGCATCCCTGACTCCATAATGGAAGTGGAATAGGTGGTTGCATGCGAAGCTGCTAAAGATGTAGTATGGCTACGCAAATTCTTGGCTGATTTGGAAGTCGTTCCAAATATGCACTTGCCTATCACACTGTATTGTGACAATAATGGTGTTGTTGCCAACTCAAAGGAACCCAAGAGTCAGAAACGTGGAAAACACATTGAAAGAAAGTATCATCTCATCCGGGAGATAGTATACAGAGGAGATGTGATTGTCACAAAGACTGCCTCTGAAGACAACCTTGCTGATCCATTCACAAAGGCCCTCTCGGCTAAAGTATTTAAGGGCCACCTAGTTGGATTAGGACTCTGAGTAGTGTAACCTAGGCAAGTGGGAGAATGTCTATGGTATTAGAGATACCCTAGTTTATTATATTTTTCCCATTATGTTTCTCAACATTATATTGTATATATTTATTCACACTGGAGTTTTAGTCCAAGTGGGAGATTGTTGGGTATGTCCTAGAACTTGCAGTTCGTGTTAAACATTCTATTTATCAATAATAACGATTTGTTGATTTTGCATCTTATTATGAAAATCCAATAAACATATCCATGGCTTTAGTCTGAATACTGTAACTTTATGTAGTGACATAAATAGGATCAAGTTGACAGTATATAGCCTAAATGGTCTAATAAATATATGGATGAAATTGGGTATCTCATCCTGGTAACACTATTGGATGCGGCCCACTTTGTAGTTGTTACAAGAAGTTGTAAAGTGCTACAAACGATGTGATCCATAAATCGTTCAAGTTGAGACATGTGAGTGGGGGCATCCTATGCAATGAGTTTGCATATATACTGGACCACGAAAATAGTCACTTTTCTTTATAACGACCGTTTACTGTTAAAACTGAGTATTTCATTATTTAGTAACCTAGGTTAACTCGATCTTAATCTTTAGCTAGCTATGAACTTCTGTTTGTTCGGGATTATCCTTTGATCTGCAAATGGTGAGAGTAGTCCAATAGCATTGGTTAATAAGCTTAACATTTTGGGGATAAAACTGGATAAATAGCTGGGGACATAGCCTTGCAAGATGGAATTCACTCCTACCCTATTTAGGGTTAGCAGATAGGTTGTTCTCTTAAGTATTGATTTCAGCTCTCAAACAATCGGGGCCCCGCCTTCTCATGATAGAGAAAGGATTTGATTAATAGAGATTATGAATCAGAATTGTTCATTAGAGGGTCAGTAGGAACTTAAGGAACAAGATGTATTCATGGGGGTAAAATGGTAATTTTGTGCTAGTAGTGATTACGAACAACCTGTGAAGGATCGACTTACTGATTATGGTTATAAAGTGGACATAATATATCTACAGTGAGGGGAATTCAACTATGGGCTATAGTGGAGTGTCCCATTAGTTAACGAATGGGGGTTAGATTGGATTAATGAGTTTAGCTGATTAATCTCGAATCATTAGAGCCCATGATCTGTAGGTCCGCGAGGTCCCCCTACTAGCTTGTAAATGGTTAAGCTTTAGAGTAGCTTGAGAAAATTTGAAATGTTCAAATTAAACGGAATAAGAGAATATATATTTAAATATGATTAAAATATATGAAGATGATTATTGTGCAAAAATTAATTTTATGAAATTAATTTTAGAAAATGGTTTTTTAGTTATTAAAATCAAAATTGAATTTTGAAATCAAGATTTTGGATTTAAAGAAAAATTGGAAAAATCGATTTGCATGTCCAAAATGGAAAAACTTGATTTTCTTATATCATCTTCTTCATGCTCACACAAAGCCCACTTCCTCCTCTTCATTAAAGCTCCAAGCATAAGCTGCAAGCCATGTATATCTCTTCTTTACATGTTCATTTGCAATAAATAAAGAAGATTGGAGTGAATTGAAGGCATGCATAACACAGAAATTTTGAGAGAAAATTTCAGTGGGAAGAAAGGATTCTTCGAAGTGTGCTGCTATGAGCTTTTCTCTCTTCTTCATCACTTTAAGTTGTTCTTGAGTCTCACAACTCGGTCTAAAGATCCAAGAGGATAATGGGGAAGATCTTGAGGTCACGGTGGTTTTTGGTGAACATACTTTAGTTTCTGCCAAAGTTAGTGAATTGGAATGCTTATGGATCCTTGATACTTCCGCTATATGTTTTCTTACTCTAACAAATTGTTTATTAGAGGATCAGTGGGACTTAAGGAGCAAGATGTCTTTTTAGGGGTAAACGATAATTTTGACCTAGCTATAATTACAAACAACCTATGAAGGACCGACTTACTAATCATGGTTAAATCAAGTGGACAGAAATATATCTACAATGAGAAGAGTGCAGCTATTGGGCTTTAGTGGAATGTCTCGGTATTTAATGAATGTTAGTTAATTAGGCTGAAGACTTTAGCTGGTTAATCTTAGATCGTTGGAGTTCATGATCTGTAAGTCCATTAGGTCCCTCTGCTATCTCATATTGGACTAAACCTTAGGACAAGGACAGTGTGATGAGAGAATTTGAAATGTTCAAATTCAGATTTGGGGATAAAGTATTAATTATATACGATATAATTAAATGTTTAATTGTCAAATTAAACAAATTAGAGAGTTAGAAAATATTTAATTATGATTTAGATATTATACATAAATAGAGATTCATATTCGGAATTGGTGTTTATTATTAATTTAATATTTGATATTAAATTAATTATTAGAATTAATTTTGTTTAAAATTATTTTTAGAAAGAAATTACTTTATTTAATATTAATTATTTGAATTAATGTTATTTAAAATTAAAATTCATTTTAATTTATTTTATTAAAATCAATTATTGAAAAGAATATTTGGGATAGTGGGTGTATCCCACATTTCCCATTTTCTTAAACCCTCACATTCCCACTCAAAATTAAGGTTGATTTGGTGTGAACATGAGTTTAATTCTTTTTGCATGGATTTCTTCTATAAGTAGAAAAAAATTTAGCTAAGGAAAACTTCTTTTTGTTGCTGAATTTAAGGAGAAAACTCTTCACACCAATCTCCCTAAGATTATAAAATTCCCTTCAAATTTCATCACAATTAGATCCCATAATCCGTTCTAAGGCCAAAAAATACTAAGGAAGACTCTAGCGGTGGTACATGAAGTGTTTGTGATCAAAATTCATCAAAGGATTGTACCAGTTTGGAGATTCTTCAAAGGTTGTATTTCTGAAACTCTATTTTCCTCCTTTGAACATGCATATTTCTTTCCTAAAATGAATGAAATTAGAGTGCTTAAGATCCAAATTACTTCCGCATGTGCGCTGTATTCTCTTACACCTAGGTCATCCTATTGAAATAGAAACCTGACTAGTTAATAGTATTACATCTAGTGGTTACTATTTCGTGGTCTGGTCTTATGCAAACTCATTACATAGGATACCCCCACTCACATGTCACCTACACGAACGTGTTGGATCATTGTGTTTGTATAAAATACAAAGTGGGTCGTACCCATATTGTCATCAAGATAAGGTACCTAACCTTATACCTATACTATAGACCCTTTAAGTTGTATCTTGAACATTGATCTCTGTATGTCTCCACATACTATTCAAGACTCATAAGACAACCTTGGATGTTAGTTTAGTGGATTTGGGATTATTAAGACAAAACAGAATACAACACAATCCATAACGTTTATTGAAATGACATCAATAACTCTTTATTGATGACGTAACACAATCAATAACGTTTATTGAAATAATATCGATAACTCTTTATTGATGCTGGTCAATTAATTACATTTACTATCTACAAGTTTTAGGGCATAAAACCCAACATGTGTGTGTTTCTAAATTAAATCTTGATTTGTATCCAAGAAATTTCTTGACACTTAAATGCATCTTTTGGGTGTGGCGTTATTAGCATTATACATGAAGAAGTCATTCCCACTTGTAACGTGTTTGGTTGGCTGATAATATTTTATTTTATTTTGTTGGATATTTTGTCTCTAACCTGATGTAGGTATTCTTTCCTTATTGGTGGAAGATTTACTGGGGTGATCTTTTCCTTGTTTGATTTATTGCTATTGGTGGTCTCTTGCCTTATGAGGCTTGATTTTATTTGTGATTTTGGTGTGGTTTTAGGGCAAGCCCTATTCTTGTTAGTGTGGATTGATTCATCGTAATTCAGAAGGATTTTGTGTGTTCGGTGTTGCTACTTAATCAGAGTAAGAAGCATGGCGGTTCTTTAAAGCTTGGGCTGACTAAGTAGTTTTGCTGTAGTAGACTGCTGGTTGAGCATTCCTTCAACTAGCAGGTGAAAAGGGTGTGAACTCATTGTTGTGGTATCAAATTTAAGGGGAGCCTAAATCTACAGGCTCATCTAAGAAGTATAAGTGTTAGAGTAAGCGTAACTTTCTCGCTAGTATTTAGTTATGAGTAAACTGATATTATGTAATCTTAGTTGAAGTGTATGTTTTAAAAACTAAGTTACATTTTAGTAGATTTCTTTCACCTAGGTAGAAATCCTCCCAAACATATGTGTGATTTCACCGAACTGGGTTTACAAGTCTCTGTGTGCATCTCTCTTACTCTTCACTTCTGTCTATTTACCCATACTGTTGTTAATAGCCTTTTTTACTAGCTTATGGTATTATTGTGATTCACTCTTTTTCATTTGGTCAGAGAGGGTTGACTTCTTGCTCAATGAGTCCTTAATTGAGTCGATCAGGGAAGGTGGATCTGCTACACATCCACTAGTTCTGGATGGGACAAACTACTCCTACTGGAACACCTGAATTGTTGGGTTTTATGTCCTAAAACTTGTGGTTTGTAAAAAACAAACTTATTTTGTTATCAATAAAAATTTTATTGGGGTTTTATTCAATAAATTTGTTATTGAATGTATGAATTGCTCATTTCGTTTTAGAAAGAAGAATAAATCCAATAAACTAAAGATCCATGGTTATTATATGAATACATGAACTTTGTGTAGAGATATAAGAGTGGATCAAGTTCAGTAAATACCCAAAATGGTCTATAGTATA
Source organism: Benincasa hispida (assembly GCF_027475165.1). Taxonomy (NCBI): domain Eukaryota; kingdom Viridiplantae; phylum Streptophyta; class Magnoliopsida; order Cucurbitales; family Cucurbitaceae; genus Benincasa; species Benincasa hispida. The sequence goes on along the minus strand of NC_143480.1, from coordinate 60,726,856 downwards.
CGAATAAGGCTGGGTACCTTATTCTGGTAACACTATCGGATGCGACCCACTTTGTAGTTGTTACAATTTGTTGTAAAGTGCTACAAACGAAGTGATCCTGATTCGTTCATGTATTGACATAAAGAGCGGGGGCGTCCTATGTAATGAGTTTGGTCCGATCTTATGCAATGAGTTTGCATGAGATCGGACCAAGAAATAAGTTACTCTTACTTTATAATGTTGTTTACTGTTTAAGACTGACTATTTCAAAGCGATGACCTAAGTAACTTGACCTTAATTCTAAGCTAACTATAACTCATGTTTATTCAGGATTATCCTTAGATTTTCATGGGTGAGGGTTGGCTCAACAACACCAGCTCAATAAGCCTCCCATTTCAGGGGTAAGATCAGGTAGATAGCTGGGGACATAAGATGCAAGACGGAATTCACTTCTACCAACTTTTAGGGATAGTAGAGAGGTTGTTCCCTTAAGTTCTAACTTTGGGTCTTGAACAAGGGGTCGCACCCTCTCATTGGCCTAAGAGGGACTCGGTTTAGTGATTGGATCACAAACCAATTGTTCATTAGAGGATTAGTGGGACTTAAGGAGCAAGATGTAATCTCGGGAGTAAAACAACTTTTGATCCAACCGTTATTACAAACAACTTGTGAAGGCTTGACTTACTAATAATAGTTATATCGAGTGGACATAATATATCAACAGTGAGGGGAGTGCAACTACGGTGCTTTAGTGGAGTGACTCGATAGTTAATGAATGGTGGTTAATTAGGTTAAAGAGTTTGACCGATTAATCTCAAATCATTAGAGCCCATGATCTGTAGGTTCATAAGGTCCCCCTACTAGCTCATATCGGACTAAACCTTAGAACAGTATCGAACAAATTTGAAGAGTTCAAATTCGATTTTTGGAGCACAGTGTTAAATATATACGATATATTTAACCTAATGTTTAATAGTAAGGTAAACATAAAGAGAGAAAATAGGAGATATTTAAATAAGATTTAAATATCAAGATTATGAATAGGGATTCATATTCATTGGGGTTATTGTTGGATTTAATATTAAATCAAATTAATTAATTTTTTTAATTATTTATTTAATATTAATTTAATTTTAAAATTTATTATTAGAATTAATCTTGAAATTAAATCATATGACAAGTGGACAAGGCAAATGAAAAAGCCAGAGTCTACATTCTTGCCAGCATATATGATGTTTTGGCTAAGAAACATGATCGCATGCATACCGCTAAAGAGATTATGGAATCTTTGCGGGGGGATGTTCGGACAACCGTCCTTCTCCCTTAGACATGATGCTATCAAGTATGTTTACAACTATCGTATGAAAGAAGGGTTTCTATTAGAGAATATGTCCTGGACATAATGGTCCATTTTAATGTGGCAGAAGTAAACAGGGATGTCATAAATGAGAAGAGTCGGGCCAGTTTTATTATAGAGTCTCTTCTGAAGAGCTTCTAATTCCGCACAAATGCAATGATGAACAAGATAGTATATAACTTGACTATTCTTCTCAAATAGCTTCAGACTTATCAGTCCCTCTTGAATTCCATGGGACTGGAAGCGGAGGTAAATGTTGCCACCACGAATAAGGTCAACAGAGGATTGTCCTCTAGGACAAAGTCTGGCCCTTCTTCTTTTAAGAACAATAGTGTTCCGAATGAAAAAGTGTAAGGGGAAAGGGAAGACTCTTACTGACCGCAAAGGTAAGGCTAAAGTTGCAGATATATGAAAATATTTCTACTGCAACAAGGTTGGGCACTGGAAAAAAAACTGCCCAAAGTACCTTGCGAAGAAGAAAGCGGAGAAAGAAAAACAAGGAAATTAGTTCTTGAAGATTGCTTGCAGAAAAAGGGATAATTCTCCAAGTTTTGAACATGAGAGATTATCTCAGAAAAATCAGTGGGAGTTTCTTAAGCTATTATCCAGAGATAGATTCATTATATTAGATGATGTACTTTTTGTTTTTGAAATGAAAAGAAATCTTATATCTATCTCTTACTAGAACAATTAAAAGTATCTCTTACTAGAAAACAACTTTTATGTTAAAATCAACCAAAGCATAGGCCTTTTTTTTAATATAGAGATGTTTAAAACGGAATTCACTAAATTAACCACCATTCGTTAACTAATGGGTCACTCCACTAAAGCCCATATTTGGACTCCCCTCACTGTAGATATATTATGTCCACTTGATATAACCATAATCAGTAAGTCGATCCTTTACAGGTTGTTCGTAATCACAGCTGGGTCAAGATCACCGTTTTAACCCTATGAATACATCTTGTTCCTTAAGTTCCTACTGACCCTCTAATGAAAAATTTTGATTCAGAATACCTATAAATCCAGTCCTTTATCTATCAAGAGAAGGCGGGAACCTGATTGTTCAAGACCTGGAATCAGTACTTAAGAGAACAACCTATTTGCTAACCCCAAATCGGGTAGGAGTGAATTCTGTCTTGCAGGGCTATATGTAACTATAAAATGTATGCGATTCTTAGATGGGATGCAAACTCATGTTGCCATAAACTTGATGATGTAAAAATGGAGATGGAATGTGGATGCTTTGTTATCGCTTATGCACACTACTTCTAAATATATGCGTTGTTAATAATATACTTGTAGTATGCTATGGAGTAAGGCGTTGTCACAAGTTTCCTTGCGCTGAAACCAAGCATAATTCCAACGCAAGTTTCTCAGAGTAATCCGAGGTCGAACAAAGGGATTGTTTTCGTTAATGTGTTACTTTTGTGATACATGCGACCGATTTTTACAATTAATAAAGAATTGGTTTGTACATGAATTTAAATTGCGATGAAAATAAAGTTGCGTTGATAAAATAAAAGTGTGATAAAAAGTAAATCCTAAGCTATTATGATACAAGATACAAGCTACACGATACATGATACTAAGTTCGAGACTGACTGTGAAATTATACAAAGGATCGTGGTATGTGATGGTAAGTCTTTATGTATGAATCAAAAAGAGAGAGAATAATTAGTAAAACATCGCAAGTTTGTTAATTGCATTAAAAATGTAACTAAGGTTCCACTTTCCCTTGGCATACACCTCTCGATGATCGGTCGTGAACCCATATCTCTATGGTGAAATAGGGATGAATGTGATGAATGCAAGGTTGCTTCAATCTCTGGAAGTACTTCTCGCTTTAGTTAACGCATTCTTCCAACCCTCTCTCGATAGGCAGAATAGCATCTTTACTTCTGCTCTCACAGGTGAAGACGCCGTCTAGCATGCTTTAGCTAAATATAATTATTTCCTTAACACAGATTAATGTACTTGTTTAATTATTACTAATTACCCAGGGAATTAAGAAAACATCATGGAGAAAATGAATCGTGGATGAACGAAAATAGACAGAGAAATGATAATGGAAATGATCATTACAATTAATACTAAGATTAAGCGTATGATACATGGTGTGAATGATAGAGTAAAGAAGATGAGTACAAGTGATGGAAAAGAGATAGAAACAAATACAGAAGAGTGTTAACGTCTTGACACAGATCTGAATGAAGGTTTTGCTTGCCGGCGTGTGGAATGGATGAAGAGGAGAGCTTCCCTCTCAGGATTGCTCTTCTTGTAGAAGTGGCCTTCGTATAGAGCTTCAATAATGGGGATTGAAAGGATTCTTTACACGGAGACGTACCTCTCGACCTTGTCTCTTGATTCTTTTCAGATCTTCTCTAGAAATTGCTTTAGACCAGTCTCTCTCTCAGCTCAATATATACACGTTTCTGTGTATTCCAGAATATACAAGTATCAAGTCTCTCGTATCGAGTATTTCTTTTCAATGGAATTGCAGAAGCTATTTATAGGCAAAGCTTTGACTCTTGGCATTGTGGTCCCCACTTTATTGTTAAGGAAGTTCCTGAAATGGTGGAGTGAATATTCCTTCTGTTATGCAATCAATCCCGTCAGAAATGCACAACTGACAACTGTACACATGTCTGAATCCTCCATAATTACGTTGCTCTTTTACATCTTCGATCTATCTCTCGCATACGGTGTTGTTTTTTATTATTGCATGTAGTTGAAGTTAAGCTCTTGATCGATTGTCGCATGTGTCGTCATTGCGTTGATCGTCTCTTCATTCTTGATTGACGGGCGCAATGTGACGTAGATGCGTTGTTCATTTCATCTTTGAGCCACGAACACATGCGATGACTTGATTTCCTACAAAATAGAACTGGAACATTCTTTTCTACCATCGCAATGGTGTTAGTTTGTATATTGACGACAATTTATAATTCTCGCATTTTTTAGCCAATTTCTATACAATCGACGCAACTTTTCTTTCTTTTAGCCTTAATATCTAAATAAAACAATATAAATAACTTGTATTTCTACAAGTTATCACACCCCCAAATTTAGATATATGCTTGTCCTCAAGCATATCTTCTACTAAAGCAATATTGCTCAATTCTTATCCTAAACTTTGCATCGATTGGTTGCTCCAAATGCTCCACCTAGGAAACATTACTTAACAATGCAATTTCCTTCTATCCTTGATAATTCATAACAAAGCCCTACTTTATTCTTCTATACCACAACTTTCTGCTCAAAAATCCCTTTCTAGTTTTAAAAAGAATGTTTACCTCTTCTTGTACAAACAACTCGATGAGTCTGGATGGGGTGGTCAAATTTGCGTCATTTATTAAAGACCGTGTATCATGGTTACACCCTTCGTTTTGGCTTATTCCCGCGGCTGTCATGCGAACATCCAACTACGGTTGTGTGCCAATCTAAACTTTAACTCTTTATTTTCAGCTAAGTTTAACTTTTGCTGGCCAGAGGAGTTTTCCCTTATGCTCTTATTTTTCTTTTTCTCATTTTTTTCTCTTTTCATATTGCGTCGTTCTTGGAAACCCACCTTCGTTTTGGCTTGCTCCCACGGGTGTCATGCGAACATCCAACTACGAGCAGGTTTCTTTCATGACTAGCTCTTATCAGGTTGGGATTGTTTTGGGATTTCCCTTGCACTGACATTGGAGTTTTGTATGAAAATTATATTATTATTTTTTTTATGATGATAATGAACGCATTTTCTTAATGACTGCATCACTTGATCTCATATGCTCAGATCTTCCCCACCCCCAAATTTAGAGATGCGCAAGGTTCTCATTGTGTTGTTTGGACAGAATAGACAAACACTTAGACAAAATTTTGAAAAGAAGGTTTGAGCAGAATTTTAAAGGATAAAAGGTAAAGCAGTGCTATTGCTACGAATTATCTAAGTGCTAGGCAGAAAATACAAAGTGTGGGAAATGTTACTAAGTATATGCATATACCTCGTCATGGCAGTGCAATGAATAACGCAAAATAAAAGATCCAAGAATATTGCAAAAATTGACAAAGGATGATAAAGAAGAGGCTAATGCATGTGGAAGGAATTGCTACTCAGTTGTATTAAAAATTAACTAAGTATACAAGGAACTACAATTAACGCAATACAAAATTTTTGCATGTACAAAGAATCAAAGAATTAGCTTCTATACATAGAAAAATAATGAAATGAAATTATCTTTTGTATTTGATTCAGACGGGTGCTCGATTAAAAATTAACACCAAGCTTCCATTAACGCAAATGCATATTTGTAGAGGACGGGCAACAACACATGTATCATCGCAGCACACCCCTCAACTCAACACATTTCTGGAGGACGAGTGCATGTTATTTCTACTGGCGCAACACTACCTCAACATAGTACGTTTCTGCTAAGGATGGGCGAAAAATACATACACGCGCAACACACCCCTCAGCGCAATGCATTTGGGTCGGATGGATGCAAAGTGTATCGTGTTATCACGAGATGCACCCATCATCGCATTGCATACTAATTTTTATTTTTCTTTTTAATTCATCAATAACGCAAGTCGAAAAGACTTTGCGGTGTTCTCGTTTTATTCAGTCATTCACAAAAATTATAAGAACAACGCTACTAATGCATACAAATTAAAGAAATTAAACATGACATGGAAATACACAAATGAATTAAATTGAAGGTAAATACATAAAGCATTAAAGGCTAATTCTAATAAGTAGTAAATATACAATTTAGAAAGTAGTAACTGAAAGCTGTAAAGAAAGCAATTAAACATAGATATAGGGATGCCTAAGTCGATGGTCTCCATGCGTCGATCCACATCACCCCCAAAGTAGGCCTTAATTCGTTCACCATTGACTTTAAATGCATTACTCCCATCTTCGGTTGTCAGTTCCACTGCACCGTGGGGAAAGATGGTCTTGATGCGGAATGGCCCAGACTAGCGGGACTTCAACTTCCCTGGAAACAATTGCAAATGCACGTTAAACAGTAGTGCCTTTTGACCTTCGCAAATGTCCCATTGCTTATGTGGTCGTCATGCCACTTCTTGGTTCTCTCCTTATAGAGCTTGGCATTTTCGTAAGCATCCCTTCACCACTCGACCAGCTGGTTCAATTGTAACTTCCAGACTTTCCCCGCACTTGCTAGATCAAAGTTCAGCTTCTTGCATGCCCACATTGCCTTGTGTTCCAACTCGAGAGGTAGATGACAAGATTTTCCAAAGACCAGAGCATATGGGGACATGCCAATTGGAGTTTTAAAGGTCGTCCTATATGCCCACAACGCTTCATCGAGCTTGGGTGACCAATCCTTCCTGGAGGTACTGACTACCTTCTCCAAGATAGTTTTGATCTCTCTATTAGAAATCTCTGCCTACCCATTAGTTTGTGGGTAGTATGCCGTTGCTACTCTGTGGCTGACATTAAACTTGGTCAATAGGTTGGTGATTATGCAGTTGATGAAATGTGAGCCCTCATCGCTGATTAAGGCCCGGGGCATCCCATATCAAGCAAAGATATTCTTCTTGAGAAATTTTGCCACCGTGGCTGCATCGTTCTTAGCACATGCGATGGCCTCAACCCACTTTGATACATAGTCAACCGCGATCGGGATGTATTGATGACCTTCTGACGGCGGAAATGGGCCCATAACGTCGATTCCCCATACATCAAATAATTCAATCTCCAAGATTGACGTCAAAGAAATTTCATTTCTTCTAGACATGTTCCGCGTTCTCTAGCATCTATCGCACTGCACATCATGGGCATGGGCGTCCTTGAATAGTGTTGGCCAGAAATAGCCACTCTGTAGGACTTTCGCGGTGGTCGTTGCCCCCTAAAATGTCCTCTATAAGGGGACTCATGACAAAGCTCCAAAATGTGCTTGACCTCATGATCAGAAACGCATCGACATAAAATATGATCAGGTCCAAGTCGATACAGGAAGGGGTCATCCCAGAAATAAAACTTGACATCATGTCTCAGCTTTTTCTTCTGCTGGTATGTATCATCTTCTGGTACTTGGCCACAAACGATGAAGTTTACAATGTCTACATACGAGGGAACATTAACGCATACCGACATCAGCAGTTCGTCAAGAAATCTTTCTTCAATGTATTTTTCTTTCTTCTGAACCTCGCAATTTTCTAATCTTGATAGATGATCAAAGACTTGGTTCTCAGTGCCCTTTCGATCCTTAATTTCTAGGTCAAATTCTTGCAGGAGCAACACTCACTATATCAGTCTCGGTTTCGCATCCTTCTTTGTCATAATATATTTGATCGTAGAATGATCAATATACAGCACAACATTTGTTCCAATCAAATATTGTCAAAATTTCTCCAGCGTGAATACCACTGCGAGCATTGCTTTTTCCGTGGTTGTATAATTTTCCTGCGCATCATTCAACATTTTGCTAGCAGAATAGATAGGATGGAATACCTTGTCCTTACTCTGACTCAAGACTGTGCCCACTGCATATCCACTAGCATCACACATCAACGTAAATGGTTGTGTCCAATCCGGCGCAATCAGAATGGGTGCGGTGATGAGCGCATTCTTCAATGTGTGGAATGCTTTAGTGCACGCATCATCAAAATCATATTCACGATCAGCCTCAAGGAGCACACTTAGGGGCCTTACGATCTGAGAAAAGTTGCGGATAAATCTTCGATAAAACCCCGCATGTCCCAGAAAACTCCTAAGTGTTTTCACATTTACTGGTGGTGGTAGCTTGGAAATTGCATCGTCGCTTGGTCAACTTCCAATCCTGCTTCGATATTTTGTGACCTAGTACAATTCCTTCTTCAACCATAAAGTGGCATTTCTCCCAATTCAGAACAAGATTAGTTTCCACACATCTCTTCAATACTTTCTTAAGATTAGATAAACAGGAGTCATAAGTATTGCCAAAAACTGAAAAATCATCCATAAATACCTCTACTGACTCCTCTAAGAAATCTGAAAATATTGCGATCATACATCGTTGGAAAGTACCTGGTGCATTGCAGAGTCTAAACGGTATGCGATAGAATGCAAATGTGCCGAATGTGCATGTGAAGGTTGTCTTATCTTGATCCTCCGGTGCAATCACAATTTGGTTGTACCCTGAGTAGCCATCAAGAAAACAGAAGAATTCATTCCCAACAAGTCGGTCTAACATCTGATCATAAACGGGATTGGAAAGTGGTCCTTTTTAGTGGCCAGATTTAATTTGAGGTAATCCATAAAGATTCTCCACCCTGTAGTTGTCCTTTTAGGAATTAACTCATTCTTACTATTGGTGACGACTGTCATTCCCCCTTTCTTTGGGACACAGTGCACTGGGCTTACCCAACTGCTATCTGATATAGGGTAAATGACACCTACATCAAGCCACTTCACTATCTTCTTCTTCACAACCTCCCTCATGGCAGCGTTCAATCGATGTTGTCTTTCTATAGATCCTATTTTTCCTTCCTCAAGACGAATCTTGTGCATGCAATACGAAGGAATGATCCCTCGAATATCCTCTAAGGTCCATCCTAAGGCTTTTGTGTTGTTTTTCAAGATTTGAATCAGTGCTTCCTCCTTCTTTTTGCTCAGTGAGGCAGATATAATAACAGGTAAAGTGTTATTGCCTCCTAAATATGCATATTTGAGGTGCATTAGAAACGACTTCAACTATAACACGGGTGGTTCTTCTAAGGATGGCTTCGTGCGTTGCGTTGTTCGTTGAGATAACTTGATTGTTTCGAAATTTGATTCAATTTGAATTGTGGCGCAATTCTCCTCCCATATTGCGCCGATCCCAAAATCTTCTTCTTCTAACTCTTCTGAGGGCTCATGCCAAGGTTCTTCATGTAATTCCTCAACATATTGACAATTCTTCATATCACTCCGGTATTTCAACGCATCGAGAATGCTAAACTTAACTTGCTGATCGTCGACCCTGATGGTAAGTTCTCCCTTCTGTACATCGATCAGTGCTCACCCTGTTGCAAGAAATGGGCGACCCAAGATGATAGGCACTTCTCTATCAGCTTCATAATCTAATATGATAAAGTCAGTAGGGAAGATAAACTTATCTACTTGCACAAGTACATCCTCTATTTTGCCTTCAGAATGCGTTATTGATCTATCGGCCAACTGCAATGTAATTGTGGTTGGTCTTGCGTTACCGATATTCAACTTTTTGAAGATTGAAAAGGGCATTAGGTTTATACTCGCCCCCAAATCACACAGCGCATTTCTAACCTTCTTTCCCCCTATTGAGCAGGGCAATGTGAAACTCTCGGGATCTTTCATTTTGGTGGGGACGTTGATTTGAAATAGCGCATTGCACTCATATGTTAATGCAACTATTTCATTCTCCCTAATCTTTCTTTTATTAGCAACTATGTCCTTGAGGAATTTCACATAGCTCGGCATTTGCTCCAAAGCTTCTATTAAGGGAATATTGATGTGTAGTTGTCAGAGGACATCCAGAAACCTCTGAAATTGCTCACTATCATCTTTCTTCTTCAGCCTAGATGGGAAAGGTGGAGGATCCCGCCGTATTTCCTATTCAATTGGTTGTTCCTTGAGGTCCAATGCTTGTTGTGTTTTAGGAACTGGAGGTTGTGGTGATTTTGAATTTGTCTTACTGAGATCCATTCCTTGTAGATGTACTTTCTTCTGAACTGATAATTTTTTCATTTATGGTTGATTGGTCATCGTTGATGGTTAAATCTACTGGTCTTGTTACTGAGTCTGGTATAGGGGGCACAGGGGTTGTTGTCTTGCCACTTCTCAATGTCACTGCTTGACATTGCTCTTTACCACGTGACCCCGATGCTCCCGAACTGCTGGGTAGCATACCAGGCGTTTTATTCTTAAGTTCTATCGCAAGCTGTTCAATCTGCTCCTCCAAATTTCTTAAGGAAGAAGCTTGTGATTGCTTAATTGCTTCGCTCTTCTTAATATAATGTTTCAATAATGTTTCCAGAGACGAGGTACTACAAGAGGTGTCAGAAAAGAACGGTTGGTCGTAGGGTTGTACAAACTACCTAGACTTTGATCCTGATTAATGAAGACCGGAGGGTTGCCTCGATTCTCATGATAACTGCTCTGATGATTACTGTGGCTCCCCTGGTTGTGATTCCCATCCCATCTAAAAGTGGGTGATTCCGCCAACCAGGGTTGTAGGTGTTGTTGAACGGTTCATTGTAGACAGAGTATACGGATTGTTGATTCCACGGGCAGACTTCCACTGAATGTCCCTCTCCACATTGAACGTAATTTATTGCGGCCACGTGTCAATGCATTGGCTTGCGCTGAACTTTGAGAGAGATGTCCTTGCTGAATAGCCATAGTCTGAAGAAGCGAGGTCATTATAGTCATTTGGTCTACAAGGGTGCTCATTGTATCGGCTGGCACAATGGCACCTTCTACTCTTCTCTACTCTGAACCTTTTTCCTCATACCCGTTATCTAACCATTCATCTGTATTCGCGAAATGCGATCTAAGATGATCTTCGCTTCCGTATACGTCTTGTCTATTAATCCTCCTGCCGTGGAGGCATCAGCTACTGCTTGCGTTGATCGATCCAAGCCATTATAAAACGTCTCCATCAGAACGTAATCGAGGATCCTAATGTGTCGACAATTCTTCACTAATTTCCTGAATTGCACCCAGGTGGAGCTCAAAGTTTCATTACCCTTCTGTTCAAAATTCAACACATCCCTTCGTCTTCTTGCGTTGACGGCTGGAGGGAAGAATCTATTCATAAACCTTTCGACCAACTGATCCTATGCGTTGATTTCATGTGGCTGTAATGACTGAGCCCACCTCCTTTCCTCATCCCTCAAGGTGTAAGGGAAGAGATACAATCTAAGTCCTTCTGAAGTCACACCAGGTATGGAGAAGGCGCTGCACATGTCTACAAAGCTAGTCAAATGAGCATGCGGGTCTTTTTCTTGTAGACCTCCTAATTGTCCCGCATTTTGGATCATTTGAAGCATAATCGACCTTATCTCAAAACTTACATTCTCCTCAACCGTGGGTCTTGAAATTCCAGGCGAGAAGTTATAAAAATTCAGCGTCGCATAGTTCCTCATTGGGATGTTGCGATCAGCAGCAAGAAATACAGGTTCTTGCATTGGCCAATTTTCCCCTTGATTCACTTCGGGTGCCTCGTTATTATCTGCCATGTTTTCTCTTCGCCTAATTTGGTTCTGATGTGCTCTTGCGCAAAAAATACACCTGATCTCTGGGTCAGCTTAGAATTTCTAGATCACTTCAGTACTCATAAACTGTCAGATTGCTCTTCGCGATAAACACCCAGTACAAAGAGATCTGTCCTGCAAAATATCACAAACATATTCAACACTAACCGTTACCAATCCTCGGCAACGGTGCCATAATCTTGTAACGATAAAATATATGCGATGCTTAGATGGGATGCAAGCTCATGTTGCCATAAACTTGATGACGTAAAAATGGAGATGGAATGTGGATGCTGTGTTATCGTTTATGCACACTACTTCTAAATATATGCGTTGTTAATAATATACTTGTAGTATGCTATGTACTAATGCGTTGTCACAAGTTTCCTTGCACTAAAACCAAGCATAATTCCAAACGCAAGTTTCTCAAAGTAATCCGAGGTCGAACACAGGGATTGTTTTCGCTAATGTGTTACTTTTGTGATACATGCAACCGATTTTTACAATTAATAAAGAATTGGTCTGTACATGAATTTAAATTGTGATGAAAATAAAGTTGCGTTGATAAAATAAAAGTGTGATAAAAAGTAAATCCTAAACTATTATGATACAAGATACAAGCTACATGATACATGATACTAAGTTCGAGACTGACTGTGAAGTTATACAAAGATCGTGGTATGCGATGGAAAGTCTTTATGTATGAATCAAAAAGAGAAAGAATAATTAGTAAAACATCGCAAGTTTGTTAATTGCGTTAAAGATGTAACTAAGGTTCCTCTTTCCCTTGGTGTACACCTCTCGGTGATCGGCCGCGTTTCCATATCTCTATGGTGAAACAGGGATGAACGTGATGAATGGAAGGTTGCTTCCATCTTTGGAAGTACTTCTCGCTTTAGTTAATGCATTATTCCAACCCTCTTTCGATAGGCGGAATAGCATCTTCACTTCTGCTCTCACAGGTGAAGATGCCGTCTAGCATGCTTTAGCTAAACTTAACTATTTCCTTAACACAGATTAATGTACTTACTTAATTCTTACTAATTACCCAGGCAATTAAGAAAACATCATGGAGAAAGTGAATCATGGATGAACGGAAATAGACAGAGAGATGATAATGGAAATGATCATAACAATTAATACTAAGATTAAGCGTCTGATTCATGGTGTGAATGATAGAGTAAAAAAGATGAGTACAAGTGATGAAAAAGAGATTGAAACAAATACAGAAGAGTGTCAATGTCTTGACACAGATCTGAATGGAGGTTTTGCTTGCCGGCATGTTGAATGGATGAAGAGGAGAGCTTCCCTCTCAGGCTTGCTCTTCTAGTGAAGTGACATTCGTATAGAGCTTAAACGACAAGGATTGAAAGGATTCTTTGCCCGGAGACTCACTTTTCGACCTTGTCTTTTGATTCTTCCCAGACCTTCTCTGGAAATCGCTTCAGACTAGTCTCTCTCTTAGCTCAGTATATACACGTTTCTGTGTATTCCAGAATATACAAGTATCAAGTCTCCCGTATCGAGTATCTCTTTTCAATGGAATTGCAGAAGCTATTTATAGGCGAAGCTTTGACTCTTGGCATTGTGGTCCCCACTTTATTGTTAAGGTAGTTCCTGAAATGGTGGAGTGAATATTCCTTCTATTACGCAATCAATCCCGTCAGAAATGCACAACTGACAGCTGTACATGCGTCTGAATCCTCTGCAATTGCGTTGCTCTTTTACATCTTCGATCTATCTCCCGCATGCGGTGTTGTTTTTTATTACCGCATGCGGTTGAAGTTAAGCTCTTGATCGATTGTCGCATGCACCATCATTGCATTGATCGTCTCTTCATTCTTGATTGACGGGCGTAGTGCGATGTAGATGTGTTGTTCATTTCATCTTTGGGCCATGAACGCATGCGGTGACTTGATTTCCTGCAAAACAGAACTGAAACATTCTTTTCTACCATCGCAAGGGTGTTAGTGGGTGTATTGATGAATATTTATGATTCTCGCATTTCTTAGACAATTTCTATACAATCGACGCAACTTTTCTTTCTTTTAGCCGTAATCTCTAAATAAAACAGTATAAATAACTTGTATTTCTACAAGTTATCACTATGTCCCCAGCTATTCATCCAATCTTATCCCCAAAATGGAAGGCTAATTGAGCAGTGTTGTTGGACTAGTCTCACCCATGCAGATCAAAGGATAATCTCGAACAAATAGAAGTTCATAGCTAGCTCAGGATTAAGATTGAGTTAACCTAGGTTAGTAAATAATGAAATAGTCAGTTTTAACAGTAAACGGTCGTTATAAAGAAAAGTGACTATTTTCGTGGTCCAGTCTATACACAAACTCATTGCATTGGATGCCTCCACTCACATGTCTCTACATGAATGATCTATGGATCACATCATTTGTACTACCTACAAAATGAGCCGCATCCAATAGTGTTACCAGGATGAGATACCCAATTTCATCCATATACTTATTAGACCATTTAGGCTATATACTATTAGCTTGATCTTGTTTATGTCACCACATAAAGTTAAAGTATTCACATTATAGCCATGGATATGTTTATTGGATTTTCATAATAGAATACAAAATCAACAACTTTATTGGATAAATTACTCAATAACATTTTATTGATAAATAGAATGTTTAACATGAACTGTGAGTTCTAGGACATTTCCAACAACTTTGACCTTTGACCAAGTTAGTGGAATGATCTAACAATTGTGAGTGGGAAATGCCAATTTTTTGCATTGCTAAGTGTTGTCTTCATTTGAAGACACTTGCCCCACTAATCCCACTTTGAGTTACTGGATTTTTTGGTGTCAAATTCTCATCAAACTCAAAGTTGCATGTTTTGCATGAAATGACCTTTAAAAGGAAGAGTTTAATGATTTTTTTTCTTTGCCAAGTGGAAATTTATGAGATTATGTGATAATCTCATAATTATTTTCTCTCAAAGACTTAACCTTTTCCTTTCCAAATTAGTCACTCACCAGATCCCACCATGCCGTTTCTAAGGCCAAAGAATAGTCAGGAAGACTCTCATAGTGGTCTATGAACCGTTCGTGAGGAGATTGGAGCTATTTTGGAGAAGATTCATGTCTACAAAGGTTGTATTTCTTCTATCCCTTTTTAGTTGTTTTAATTGCTTGCTTATTCTTTAAAATTAACCTAATTAGAATACTTTAGATCCTTTTTTCTTTCATTGCGCATGTGTTCGTTCCATCATGAATATCTGCCTTCCTTAAATCTATTGATAGCAAGTCTTGGAAGGCGATTTTTATTGGTTGGTCACATCCTACAATTATTGACAAAGATGGGGTTGTCAGTCAAAAGCCTGAAAAAGACTGGACTGAAGAGGAAGATGAAACCTCACTTGGAAACTCACAAGCCTTAAATGCCATCTTCAATGGTGTCAATCAAAATATTTTCAGGTTAATCATTAAATGTGTTACTGCTAAAGATGTGTGGGAGATTGTTGTTGTGGCCCATGAAGGAACATCAAAAGTAAAGATGTAAAGGTTACAACTCTTGACAACCTAATTTGAATCTCTTAAAATGCATTTAATGTTGTGGCCCATGAAGGAACATCAAAAGCAAAACAAATTTGAATACCTTTTCTGAAAATGAACGCTTCATTAACTTCAAAAGATATTTTATACATTTGTTCCATAATACAAGCGATAGATATTAAATTCCTCTTCATAAGAGGTGCATACAAAACATCTTTAAGTATGATATATCTATTGTTGAAAAAAAACTTCAAGTCTCCCACTGTTTCGGCCAAGACAATCTCTCCTGTTCCAACCTTGAGGGTGATCTCGCCTTTTTCAATCTTTTTTCAGGAACTAGTTTTCTAAAAAGAAAATCAAATATGTGTAGTGGCTCCTGAATCTAATATCCAGGTTGAGGTATCATCCTCCACTAAACATGTCTCAGTAACTAGTAAATCATAATTACCTTGTGCTTCTTTCGAGGCAGGGGCCTGAGGACATTCCCCAGTTAAGACAAATCTCAAGTCCTCTATTACTAGAGTTGAATTCATATTGTTTTTCCATGTTGAGTAATTATCGCCGTTTAGTTTCTCAGAAGCTAAGAGTTGATCTAAAGAGCTAGTCATGCTGAAAAGAAAAACATATCCTTTTTCGTAAAAACATTAATCTGTTAAATCCAATCAAGTTTAGCAAAAAAACTAATAATGTACCCTTCATTATTATATTTTGCAACGATATTTCAATGGTTTAGAATAACCTCCACCGAGGGGTGATCGACTATTCATCCGTTGAACCAAGACTATCTTGACTAGATACTATCACTAGAATAACTCTTATTCCTATAGTAACTCAGTTATCGCTACTTTGGTCAAGAATTTCCTAACACTTAGTAATTCTCGTAAGTGTAACCCTCTATTTTCAGACCTCAAAGATCGGAATCATTATGCTCCCGAAGTTGGAAAGACAAGAATGAAAACGAACCTGAGAGACCCTATCTATTTCTAGAGTTCGCGGAGTTCTGAATCCTATAATACAGCCCTCCGATTGGTAAGGTCGCTCCAGGGCGGACATGCAGGCGCATTATAGGAATCTCACGGTGCGACCTAATGGAAGAGACCGTAGGATGTGTTGACACACTTTCTTCTCTCACTTACTATGAACAATTTCCCCAATTCACCTTGGTATTGACTCATGCAAACACTCTCCGAATGGAGTCTGCTCCCAGGGCGGCCTAAAGCCAAGCATGAATCTCACGGTGTGAACTCTTAGAGACGCTAGAGCTAAAAGTACATTACTTCTCTCCAGCTGAAGTGTTCTACACGGTTAAGGTATAAAATACTTAGCGATACATTTCGGCTAACTAAACATATCCTAAGTTTAGGTGATTCATCCGAGTATAACTTTTATACTAGATTTTTAACCTATGATGTCTACGTGATAAACAAATTTTATTACCTCACACCACTCACGCATGCTCATAAAACTGGTTTAACCTAACTCAGACGCCGGCTTGATCTCCAGGTAGTAGGTGTTCCGTGAACCGTCAACTTAAAAACCTTCAACCTTTGTCATCTTATTTTACTTTTTTCCAAGATCTTGTCGGGTGAGTTTTCTTGTAACTTCGGTTTTACAAGATATCGACCTATTTTCTATGAAAATTAGGATTGCTCGATGGTTAACCCTAAATGAGCATGCATCTTATCTTTGTTATAGATTTTAGAAGTCTAGGTTATTTTATAACAATTATAAAATAAATTATCACAATTATAACCCTAGAGCATTCATCTATAACATGCTTCCTTCAATCAAACATGCTTTAATATAACACTTATATTAAAACTAAGCATGCATAGTATCTATTTTATAACACTTATAAGATATAACAAATGCATGTCACATGCTTTTCCTATGGTGGGCTTTTAAAACTATATGGCATACTATATGCACACATAATCAAACAACATTATACATCACATGCATAATAAGTAAACAACACTAAAGTGGACCGATTTTGGCATTAAAAACAAACAAATAACTAATTTATTACAAAATTAAGCAACCAGCATCTCTGAACTGGCTTTAAACACTTTCAACCATCAGGAATCACTCAGAAATCACTCGAACCGGCCCGAAAACAACAAAAACCAAGCTGAACCGGTCAAACCGGCTCAACCAGGTTAAACGAACCGATCCAGACCATCTGGACCGGTTGGTCAACGCACGCTGGGGCAGTCAACGGAGGCGTGGGCGCGCGGGTCTCGGGCAGACGAGCGAACGGGCGCGCGAGACTGCATGAAGCGGAGCGGACGAGCGGGTGGATCCGGGCGGGCAGACGTGCGAAGCTAGGTGCGCGTGCGAGCTACTTCGAACCGGGTTGGGTCTGGGCAGCGTGTCGGGTCTGGGAGCTTGCTCTCGGGTCTGGAAGCTAATTCGAGTCTGTAAGCCATTTTTTTCTCCATTTTTGCTGCTATTTTCTCTCCCGGAATCAAGAAATTACAGCCTAATTTCAACTCTAATGACTCCAACAAATTTACAGACCCTTTTTCACACATTAATGCTCATAAACAAGTGAGAAATTACAAATTTCCACAAGAAATTTAAAGAGAAAAAATGCCAAAATCAAAATAAACCCACTTTAGTCCCCATTTCATTCAACACTTGAATAGATAGGAAAAAAAACACCCATCAAAAGCAATTGAGAGTAATTTTAGCATGCTCTGATACCACATGATGGAATACGAGACATATGCAGCGGAATTGGGACCTAATTACACTCTAATTGCTTCTAAATTAAAAGAAAATAGCATGCAATTGAAGGAAAAATAGTGAATTAAAAGTGTAGAGATGCTACCTTTGAAGCTCCTGAACAACGCTTTTTCTCATCGAATCTCGAGCCGAACACGAACGGACCACCACTAGAGTTGACCTACTATCCTCTGGACTCAGAACTGAGTTGTGGGACCCGGTGGATGAAGAGAACCGAGAGAGAGAGAAAAGAGATGAAAATAAGGTATGGAATTTTAAGTAGGTTTGGGTGTTTCCTTTTTTTTTCACAAAGTTGTAATTTTCCAGCCCAAATATCAAAAAACTAATTTTCAAAATGGCAAAAGTCTTTTAACTAATTAAAAAGCCCAATTTATAGAAAAAAGGCATGCAACAATTGCATGAAAAAACTTCACAAAAAAAACACCTAGAATCCACTCACTTAGTGAGCTTAATGTCTCCACTATAAGCCAACACCTAGCCCACTATTTTATTTGTGAAATTATCCAACAAAAGTTTGGATTTTCCCACTAACTATAGTCAAAGGGCAAAATAGTCATTTGGTCAAAGTCAAACTTTGACCAAAAAGTCAACATTTGGACTTTTTATGATTTTTTCCGTGTTGACTAATTTTGACCTCCCGAGCATGAATCCGCATTCATTTTCTCGAAATCCAAATCACATTTGAATATAAATTCGGTCAAAATTTTGACTTTTCAAAGTCAAAAGTCAACTCTTTGACTTTTTACAACTTTGACCATTTCCATCATTTTCGAGCTTTTGAATATGAACGTATTCATATTCTTGATATTTAAATCACATTTAACTATTAAAGTTGTATCTCTAAGCTAAAAAAAATCCGACCACCATATCACATATACTTGTCGGTTTCTCTCTCTCTACCTAATTCGAACAATTCAAATTATTCTATCATACTGTTTTAAGTTTATTCCATATGAGCTAGTAGGGGAACCTAATGAACCTATAGATCATGGACTCCAACGATCCAAGATTAGCTAGCTAAACTCTTTAGACGGAGCTAATCAACATTCGTTAACTAACGGGTCATTCCACTAAAGTCCCATAGTTGCACTCCCCTCACTTTAGATATATTTGTGTCCATTTGATATAACCATGATGAGTAAGTTAATCCTTCACAGGTTGTTCATAATCTCGGCTGGGTCATAAAAACCGTTTTACCCCCAAGACTACATCTTATTCCTTAAGTTCCACTGATCCTCTAATGAACAATTGGTTTAAGGTCCAACCTATAAACCGAATCCCTCTCGGGCCAAGAAGAGGGTGGGGCCCCTTGTTCAATACCTGGATTCAGTACTAAAGGGAACAACCTATCTACTATCCCTATAATGGGTAGGAGTGAATTTCGTCTTGTACCCTATGTTCCTAGCTATCCACCCGATCTTACCCCTAAAATAGGAGGCTTATTGGGCCAACGATATTGAGCTGCCCTCACCTATGCAGTTCTAAGAATAATTTTGAGTGAACAGGAGTTCATAATTAGCTCAGGATTAAGATTAAGTTACCAAGGTCATCAATTAACGAAATAGTCAGTTTTATACATAAAACGACATTTAGAACGTAAAAAGTGACTATTTCATGGTTCAGTCTTCTGTAAACTCTTTACATAGGATACCCCCACTCACATATCTCTATATGAACAATTCAGGATCACATCGTTTGTACTATCTACAAAGTGGGCCGCATCCATAGTGTCCCCATAATAAGGCGCCCAACCTTATTCATATACTATAGACCATTTTGGCTATATATTTGAACTTGATCCACATTTATGTTACTACATAAAGTTCAAATTACATTAAATAGCCTCGGAACCTTAGTGTACTGGATTCAAGATTACAATTTCGATAACAACTTTATCGAAAAACAAAACAGAATATATTTATTATTTTACAAACTATGAGTTTTAGGACATAAAATCCAACACGACCAAGAGAGGCTGGGCACATAGGGACAAGGGTTGGGTGCATACTTTGAAGTGAGAAGAGGTAAAGTGGATGTATAGTTATACTATGAACAAACAAGAGAGAGCTAGGCTATAAGAAGGAGATGAAAACCAAGGAAGAAAGAAGTTGGGGAAGAGTTTGATGCATAAAGGAAGAATTGAGCACATGGGAATGTTATGGTGAGAATTGGGATAAGTGTTAAATAACATATGACACTACAAGTAGAGGAAACCCTAGGGGTTAGAATGTTGGGCACATAAAGGATAAAGGGGCTTATAGGGGCCCATGTGGACGCATAGAAGAGCTTAAGGAGGAGTAAAAGTATGTTATAAACTCTCATGAGAGTAAACCATGCTATGAAAAGGAAAGAAGAGTCAAGGAAGGACGACTTAGGAAGGGTTGGATGCATGGTGAAGCAACCATGCACCCAACATGAAGATACTATGCGTTGAACTAGGTTTGTTGGACATTTAGGATCACTTTGACAACTAAGTGATGTACATGGTGTTGGGATTGGTGTCCTAATTCTCCCGGAGTCTCGTTGTTTGTAATCTATACACATTGTTATGAATAAAGTAAGAGTTATTTCATTATGACATTTACTCATATCCAATAAACAAAGCTCTGTGGTTATTGTATGTAAACTTAAGCATATATATGAGATATACAAGTGGATCATGCCTTAAGTGATAACCTAAATAGGTCTGTAATAAAAGGATTAAGGAGGGATTCCTGATCCTGGTGACACTACAGATACTGCCCACTTTGTAGAGTTTTGCATGTGTTGTGAACTACTACGATGGTAGATCTTGACCATTCATGTTGAGACATGCGAGTGGGGGTTTCCTATACAAAGAGTTTGTATAAGATCGAACCATGAGATGATTCATCTCTGTATATAATGCCGTTGATACTGGAGACTTACATCTCACCTAAATGACCATAGGTGACATGACCTCAATCTTGAGTGTTTTGAGAACTTCTGCCTTTTAGGGCGGTTCTTTGATTAGTATGGGTGAGAATGACCAGATTGCCAACTCAACATGCCTACCTTTTTGAGGACTTGTCTGACTTGGGAGCTGGGAACTCAGTTACACAAGATAGAATTCACTCCTTCACCGAAGCAGGGGTAAGTAGATAGATTGCTCCCTTAAAGGCTGATTCTGGGGCTTGAACATAGTGGCCACAACTTCTCTTTAGAAGGGAGGACTCAGTCATAGTAGGACTATGACTTATGTTCATTAGAGGGATCAGTGGTACCTAAGGAGTTAGATCTAACTACAGGGGCATAACGGTTATTGGCCTAGCTGTACTTACGAGCGATCTGTGATGGGTTATTGCAATGTTGATTAGTTAATAGATGGTGGATCCCTTGACTAAAGAGTTTTGTCAGTTATTCACGTACCGTTGGAGCTTTGAGCTACAGGTCCAAAAGGTCCCTTTGGTGGCTCAATGGATTAAAGTTGAGAATCAGTTCTTGGTGTTGATTTGAAGTGTTCAAATTGACAAGAGGTAATTCGATTATATATGATATGATCGGTGTGATGTATGAGATACATCAAGTGGAAGATTAATGAAAATGAGATTTACATTAAGTGCCATGGAATAGAAAAAGTGTTATGGTTTATATATTTCATGAGATAAAATATTAAAACTATAGGTTATAAATATAGTATGGTAAGTTGTTTATCATATATATATTTATAATAATATTGATTATTGGATAATTATCTCTTTTTCTCTAATAACCATTTGAGTGGGAGGTTATTGGTGGTTTCATGGTATCTGTGAGATAAAAGGAAAAATGTTTTCCTAAATTTAGTAGTTATTGAATTGAGATTTCTATTCTCGAAAATTTCTCACAGTGACTGTCATGTGAATTAGATTTGCTAAACGACAGCTTGGAAAGACTAGACAATCGTGGAGTGTTTCTATACGATAGATACTCAGCTGGCGGATTAGCTAAACGATCGTGTATCTTTTGCTAAACAATCACATAGATTTTGTTAAACGACTGGGCATCGTCTATACGATAGACTTCGACATCTCCCACTTGCTCAATCGTTTACACGATTGTTCTTCCTCCAGTCTCGTCCTCTAAGCAAGTCCACACAGAGCCCACACTTCTGAATTCTCACACCGAGACTACCAAGGTAGCCATTGTGGTGGTGTCATACTCAACTCGACATAGTCAAGGTTATTTGGAGGTCGTTCGAGATGTTCGTGTGGAGTCCGCTGTGTTCGGGATCTTGGAGATCGCAGTGTTCATGTTCTTTGTTGATCGTGCAGTGTTGCGGTCGTGGTGAACGAGCATTCGTGTGTTGCAATCTTGGAGTCTGTTCGAGCATTCGTGATCAAGGGTGTTGAAGATGAGCCTTCAAAGGTATATGAATTCTATCCCTTGATTGTATAGTAAAGCATGCTATAATGTTGTATGTTGCATAGCCTGTATGTTTCTGTTTGTGATTGTAATTGTTAATGTTCATATACGATTGAAATTTGGAACGATCCTTCCACTGCTCATGGAAATCTTCAGTTCCGATTTTCTTCACGCGGCTCGGCCAAATGAAGTCTTGGACTAAGCCAAGGATGAGGTGGATGCATGGGGGGACATGCAAAGGGTTGGAGTGCCACCTCAAAGGCCTATGCATGGTGAAGACACTTAAGCCTTGCATGAAAGGAGAAGGTGTCAAAGGTGATGTGTTGGACTTTGCATGTTGTTGACACATAGACTTACTATGCAATTGAGGTGTCATGCATTAAGACCATAGGGAGAATGACAAGGACCCCCTTGGATTCTTATAAATATTTCGAGGAGACCTCATTTAATTTCACAACTCAAAGTTTCATGAAGAAAACTTAAAGAGAGAGCATTGGAGAAAATTGAGGTGTTCAGGGAGGGGCCTATGCGTTGAGGTGGGGACACCTTGCATCGAGCATGCCTACCTTGTGTTGAAGAGGAGTACCATACACCCAACTAATCTACAGAAAAGCAACCTTTATACCCATAGATGTCTTGGTTTGTTCTAAGGTCTAGATTAGCGTCTGTTGGGGTTGGTAACGAAGACCAGGAAGGTATTCTAAAATTGTTTTAGCCCTAAATTTAGGATTCTAAGTTGATTTTTGAACTATCGTAGGTTCGGGATCAGAGAGGAACTTGGAAAGTGAGAAAAGCTCAGGAAAGAGAAACTTCCATTGTTGAACTGTGAGTGGTTTATTTTCAAATGTTTTGGTTGTATATACATATATGATATTGTACATATATGTATGGTTTGGTAAAGTTGGCATGATCGGAAAATGTGTCTTCTTGGATTAAATCACTGGTTTTCCATTGTCTTACTTGAATGACTATTTAACCTTGCTTTTTCTTGATAGCATGTTTATAAGAAGTTGACTGGAAACTAAGATTGTACCCTGGGAAAATGTTAGTGTGTCTCAAACACGTGTAATGAGATTTTATCAACATGTGCACATTTGCATCTTGGGTTGGACTTGATTACCCAGAAAACACATGATCATGCCAATATTATCTTAGTTACCATGTTGGGATGGTTATGTTTTATATTCTAACATTGTTTGTGGTTGGTTTCCCGTGAAATTGTTTTCAAAATGGATTTCAAAAGCAAAACCTAGTTTTTATAAAACCATACCACTCACTAAGCTTCCAGCTCACTTTTTCCAATGTTTTGTTACCCCCACCCCCAGATAGCGAAAGAAGATGTTCTGGAGGTGCCACTCGAGGTTAGGATCTACCACTCTAGCAAAGCAAAACCCTGGATCTTACTACTATAGGGAATCATTAGGGTTTAGAAAGAATCGATAATGTGTTTGTAAACTTATTTAATATAGAAATTTTTAGTTGTAATCAAATTAACTTGAAACTAGACATATTTGTTTTATAAGAGTTACCAAGTAAACAGGGATGAGTAAACAGTAGATATCACAAGAGGGTTGTGTCTACCATCTGCATCCTCTTTTTGGGCTTGAGGAGTAAGAATGAAAAAGAGGAAGGGGGGGGGGGGGGGGCACAACTACTACTCAACATACTCCTGTAAACCTATTTCCTCAGCATCTGATAAACAATTTATATCTCTTTACAGTTTAATATCCTATCTAGCAACAACTTAACACATAACAAAAATATTCACATCCAACACATATAGTACCAAAAAACACAGGTGTTCATATTTACAGAGTTTACTCGAAGTTCCACCCTGAACCCTCTAATATGTACAGACAACACTAGGGTTTAAAAGAACATAGTGGACCACCTAAACTTCGAGTTCTTGAAAATCCTGAGTAGTGACTGGCTAGCAGATTTGCTAGGCTTCGAGGCGTCGACTGAAACCTGGGGAAGGAAAACATTTAAAAGAGTGAGCTGAAAATGCCCAATGAGTGACTACTTTAAAGAAACATGCTTTCATACATGAATAACATAAACATACTTATCATAAAACCTTTGCATACTCATTTTTAGGGTTTGGCAATAAAACTAAAAAACATGAAAACATAGCATATGGAAACCTTGAAATAAAATTCATCATGATTTCTTGTAAAGCACATCTACTCCTCTGCCTAAACATGTGGGAGAGCCTTTTTTCTCAATCCCTAATAACCTTAGTTGAGAGAGAGTAATTTTGCTCGATTTGATCAACGTCATTAACATAGATCATACATGCACGAAGAACTGAATAAGACCCTGACCAACTTACCATACCTTCGGTATCCCTTACCATACCTTTGGTATCAGGGATCCATAACAGAACTAAGAATCTGGATGCCTTACCATACCTTTGGTACCAATATTGAAGTAGGGCTTGTACAAGGCACAAAACATTCAAACATTTCATAAACATAAAACAATATTCTCATGTAAAATGATCAAACTTCAAAACTTACATGTCATCGCATGGTGCCTTACTGAAAATTCCTTTCTAGAAAATCATCGTATTTCATAACATGGGCATAAGCTTACTAAAAATTCATGCTAATGCTCATATAAAATTTCTCTTTAAAACTATGGATCATGCGATCAACATATATTAAAAGCATGCATTGAGGAAATCACAATATAAAATAACATGTTATACTAGCTATGCACCAAAAATCATTTATAAAACTATTCATTTGAAATTATTGGTAAAACATGTCACTCACTGTCTTAAGCTACTTATCCAGGGGTCTATAAACTTAAACTTTTGGTTAATATAATGAGCTCCCATTTTGACCTTAACATATAAACTTAACTTCATCGCATACTAGTAATTTCATCACATTATGACTAAGCTCATTGTATCGCTTATAATTAGCAAATTTATCTTCTACTTGATTTTAGATAGGTGATAATGGGCAGAAATACATGTTATAATAGTGCTAAGTTCTTAAACAATGTTGGATTATGTTGATAAAACATGTTAAATTGCGTCCATCAAGCATCAATTTCATAATATTGCGGTCGTATGCATTCATCGCATACGAAAAGTTGATTTTTGTGTTTTTATGCAGAATATGCGTTGATGCAATGCAAGAATTGTGATCATAGGAAATCATTGGTCGAGTGCAATTTCACTGCAAGGCTTCACGATGATTGTGTTTGCAAATATTCGCCCGAGAAGGATTTGGTCAGTGCAACATGGTGGGCGCATCTGGGTGAAAGGCTAATTAATCGCGATGGGACAGAAAGCTGATGATAGTCAAATCCGAATTAAGTTGACAACCGCTAACGATACAAGTACATTCAGCTTTTTGGTGACAAATATTCGGCACATCGATCAGGGGAATTAAAGCCGTCCCATCTGTGCAATCATGAGAGAGAAGCTGCCGGTCACCTTGGATGTTCTATAAATACCAGAGGCATCCTTCAGAAAAGGGGTTGAGCTATCTTTTGTTCCATAAGTTCATGAGTCTGTTCATGGTCTTCCTTTCATTTTAAGGCGGAGCAAGAGAAGAGTGGTGACACCGGAGATCGCTCAGGGCAACTCGAGAGAGAACCTTGGGGCGTAGAAGCAGAGAGCGGGCCGACTCTCGCGAGAGTGAGATTATCTTTTGAACACAAGTAGAAAACAGTGAAAAAGCCTGGGCAGCAAGAGATTTCTACCAGACCCTTTATCTTATACTTGCATTGTTATTTTGTACTTCATCTTTATATTTATACAATGGAAGTTTTATTTATACATCTGTTCACTCTCTTAGCACGCATGAGTAGCTAAACTAGTCGAATGGGTTGAGAAGAACTAAGCTAACATGACCTAGGAAGTTCATTGCTTGTGATTGTCTTATTTTATGCTATGCAAAATACCCTTTAGAGCTACTCGAGAGAGAGTCTAAAGAAAGAACCTAATGACTCGAGAGAGCTAGGTTAGAATCTAGACTCGAGAGAGAAATACTAGAACTGCATAAACAAGAGATAGGGACTTAGAGATAAGCTTTGTTTGTCAACCTGCATCGCATGATCCTAGAGATGGGAATGACATTATGTGGTCGCCTTATTTGTGTGTGTGTCAGTTTGTCATCGCATAAATAAGAATAGAGGCTTATGTGTAGGTCCTATAGACTTAACACATATATCGCATGCGTTCTAGCCTTGGAAACTGTGGCATTCGCACCGAGAGGTGGTTTACTTGTGAACCCCGAATCCTAATTTCTCTACTTGAGTACATTCCCTATTGAGATCAGTGTGATGAGTAGGTTGATGTGGAAGTTAGTGTGGAATGATAGAGAAAAGGATGGAGACTTGAAGAAAAGAGGAAATTTGGAAGCTTAACTTTTGGGGGAAAAATTTGGAAATTTTGGCTAAGTATAAATTTTGTGTGTTGATGCGTTGGAAGGGTGGTGTTGATGCATTGGAAGAGTGGTTGGGGATGGCATGCGGCTGAAGGTAGAAAGATGGAGGTGATGCGTTGGAAGGTAGCCCATGTGTCGAGTAGCCTCGGCCAGACGCCCTACCCATGCATCGAGTAACCTCAGCCAGACACCTCTGTCGTGCGTCAAGCGGCCATGCCCATGCATTGAGTGCACTACCGGGTGACCATGCTCGTGCGTTGAGTGCACTGCTAAGCGGCCATGCCCGTGCGTTGAGTGCACTACCGAGCGGCCACACCCATGCATTCAGATCCCTGCTGAGCAGCCATGTCGTGCATCGAGGTGCCCTACCATGCCGTCAAGTGCGCAGCCCATGTGACCAAGCACGCCCAAGCAGCCGAGCGAGCGAGCGATGGTCAACATACACCGCACGCCCATGTGTCGAAGCAGCATGCCCATGCATCGAGTGGCCAACCCATGCAGCACGCCTATGCATTGGTAGCCAGCACCATGCGCCCATGCCAAGCAAGCCATGCGCGCCTACCTAGTGAGCCATGCGTCGAGGATGAGTGGCCACCCTATGCATTGGTGATGGCTAGCTCTTATGATGGCTAAGTTGGATTTCAATGATAGTAAGTGGCTTGCTACGTGTTGAGTAGAGGCTATGCGTTGGTTGTGGACTAGGCATTGAGCATCCAAGAGTTGGATGCATACAAAGGGTGAGGTCACATAGAAAACGTCATCAAACCATGTGTCTTCTTGGGAGGAAGCCTTAAGACTTAAGAATTTGAGGTGGTTGCATCTAAGGACATGAAATTTGAGGCTCATGCATTGGCTTCATAGGAGGAAGACACTGAGATTTGCGTTGATCAAAAGATGTGTTGGTAGTGTGAGGAGGAACCACTTGGACATGCAACCAAGTAGGAGGTGTCGAATTGGGAGGAGGTTTGGATTCCTATAAATAGGACCAAAGACTTCATTCTTCAGATCACAACTCAAATTACATTAGAAAAGAGTGGGGAAGTTGAGCAAACCTTGCGTTGAGAGCAAAATCCATGCATTGGTCATAGAATTTCAAAGAGGACGCATTGGACAGTGAAGTCTGGGAAGCAACATGAACTTGGGACGTGATGTTCTCCTAATTTACTCGTGTGTTTGGAGTGATTTCAAAGCCAGCTGAAATCTCTTGAAGTCTAGTTTTCAGGGTTGGGCTTCCGGAGGAAAATCTCGAAGGGATCGGGCTGGAAATTGAGAAGAAGACAGAAGAGTCAGGCTGTCGGATAAGCTTGGACCAGCCTTGGAGATTCTATGACTCCGGCCAAACTACGAGGATTTCTGAGCTCAAATCTTAGGGTAAGCTTCCTGAGACATTTTAGAATATGTTTGTAGAAGGAAGTATCTCAAAATAAGATCTAGAACTTTGAGTAATCTGAGCTGTAATTTGAATCTGAATTCTAGGGGTGAAAAGGGAGCCCGAGGTAGAAAAGAAACTACTAGAGTGAAAAGTTCCTAAGCGATCGAGGTGAGTAACTAAAAAGTTTGGCTAAAACATTTGCTTAAAATGTTTGATTTACAACGTGTTATAGAAGGCATGTTTTAGAGAAGATTATTCTCATGCCAGCTAGTTTTACAAAGTAATTTCCAAGCAAACTATGATTTATGTTTTAAACGCATGCATGTGAGGGAAGTTTGTTGAAAAGCTATTTATATGTGTTAAATATACCCAGTATGTGTTAGTATCTTTAAAGCTATGTTTTTATATGTGTTATACTTTACATGCTTTAAAGAGAGTCATTTATGACTAGTTTTACTTAAAACGCGATACCGAAGGACGTTTGAGAAGGTATCTGCCCAACTAGATACTGAAGGACATTTGAGAAGGTATCTATTCGTACTGAAGGACGTTTGAGAAGGTACCAAACCAACCGGATACTGAAGGACATTTGAGAAGGTATCCTAGTAGCTCGATACTGAAGAACATTTGAGAAGGTATCTGAGCGGAAGTACCTAAGGTAGAATGGTACTTAGTATGGCCACGTGCACGTAGGTAGTTAGAGTCAGAGATTGAGCAAAAGGGTTCTCTCTTGACTAGTAGTTGGTGTCGGGATTAGTTTTACCCATAGTGGGGTTACTTTCAATTGAGAAACAGTTTTACTGTTTTATGATTAAAACAACTTTATATGCTTTATGCTTGGAAAATGTTTACACTGCAATACAAGTACTGTAGAAGCTTATATTTCAGTTTGAACTCTTTATTGAGATTTTGCATGAGAATCAATTACCTTTCTTAAGTCACTCACTGGGCACAAGCTCACCCCATTTTCAAATGTTTTCCATTCCCCCAGGTAGCGGTCAAATCCTCAGAAGATAGCTGCATCTACTCTGCCACTAAAGGATAAAGAGATTTGTAACCCGTCTGTTTAGGTGGTTACTGTTAATATTGTACACATGTTACTGTTATTCATGTAGGGACTAGGGTTTTTGGGCTTGGGACTTATGAATCTGGTGTTGTAATGACTCTAAACTTGTTATGTTTCTGAATTAATAAATTTTGGCCCAAAGATATTCCGCTGTGTATAAGTTATATTTTGGTATCAAAGTTATTCCGCCAGAGTTATTAGGCAGTAAGTGTCAGCCGTTGATAACTGCTGCAGTCATGCCCTTTCCTAGGCTAAGAGGGTGGTCTGGAGTGGGGTGTGACATTACTGTTGTATGCATGTTGCATGATCGCATCCTAGGATAGCCGAAACTTTTCTCAACCCGTTCACCGCATACTCATCGCATCTCCCGTTTAATCAACTCTTTTCAAACTCCACCACATTTGTTTATTTTTCATTAACGCAACCAACAATCCCAACAATTTATTTTTTTATCCGGTTACCAAAACGTTTTCATAAAAATTACCAACACAACCTGTTTTCACAAGTCCCTGAGTTCGACCCTGGACTTACCAGGAAACTCAGTGGAATTTACATTTGGATTCCGCTGAAGAAACTTGAGTGCACAACGCAATTTCACCATCGCATACCATCCATATTTAACTTCATAAAAAATAAGAAATCAATAGGAAACCCTCGCTACCGAACATCCACTACACGTCTATTCCTATGCGGCGAACATCCACTACACGTCTCACTTAGCGTGCCTCGGCTATGGCTACTGCTCTTTGCGTAGCCACACGCCTCACGTCGCACACACCTTACTCGAAAACTACTTCTGCTCTCATAAATCCTCACTTCATGCCTATGCATGTCGTCACATATCTCAACAGGTCAGTTGCTTGCTTATTCTTCAGATTCAGTTTCCTGTTTAATAATCCACAATCATTATTCTAGATTTCAACTCCTAAGTTCATAACTTTTAATCCAACCATTATTTAACTACATTTTCTTCCATAATTTTCTCATAAACATCGTAATTCTTCTTACCTTAAAAATTCTAGCATCAAATTCTTCTGAATAGGCTGAAAATCCTCTACTCTTATTGAGCTTGCCCAAAATTACTTTAATACAAATGAGCTTTAAGTGGCAGCAACACCTCACCTTAGGCGTCTAAAAACTTTTGGCAAAACAGTTCCCTTTTTCACAAAGCCTATTTATACTTGGGCTTGCATGTAAGCCTATCTTAATTAAATGCCACCTAACATGCTAATCCTCCATGAGCATTTCTAAGGTTGCCACTTAGCCTACTTACTAAAGGATTAAATTAAACTCTTCAGCTTAACTTCATTGTATAAGGTTTGCGATCACTTAACCCCTTTCTTGATCATCTTATACTCCTATCCATCATCGCATCAATCCACGACAGGCTCGTTTGCTAACTTCTAAGCCTTTCGACCAACACTTACTTTGTGATCCTCCTAACATACTATCTTAACATCCTCTTGGAATGCTAGCTTATGCAATTGGTTTGCTTGCACAACGCCTACATTGATCCTCATGAATCTCATGTGAGATTGTTCGCATACTTCCCATATACCAACCTCAACTATTTTTCCCACTCGAGAACCAATTTACTTCTTCCATGGTCTTCTGTATACAACATGGCTATACTTAGCCGCAATGTCCCCTTCTCGGACTTCTGGCCATAGAGTTCAACAATACTGGGCGCATAGCGTGAATAACTTCACCGCATAAAATTCTCTATTTCCTTTTAAATGTTAATTCCTCTCTATACCACCCGAGGGCCTAAAAATCCATACTTAGAACATTTTTCTGCCCTCCAAGTACTCAAGAGCTTGACCTTTTAACTTGGCTTCATGCCCAACTTTCCCTTGCCTTAAACTTTCAGAATTCACTAAGTGTTGGGTTGCTTATCAATCTACCCGAGAGCATTCTTTCCCAACACTTAAGAATTTTTCCTTCTTCTTAATATTTACATACATACTCATTATGCTTTCATATTACTTCAACTAATACAAACATCATAAATACATGCTTACAAAGACTTTAACACATAATTAAAAGGACTTAAACATAATTAACTAGTAAAACAAGTTTAGGGGTTTACAGGTTATCACATATCCTCTCATGGATTTCCTTCATCACATAATTTGCCTCATCATTGGTGAAACACTTTAGCAAGGGCATTGAGTAACTTCTCTTGTAGCGTCATCCTCTTTTCCAATTTCAAATTTGAAATCAATTTCGTGAGTACAAAAATAATTTATTTTTTCAGTTTCTTCTTTAGAGACACTTGATAACGGGTAGAAATGTACGTTATTACAGTGCAAAATTATAAAACAATGCAGGATTGCGATGGTAAAAATATACAGTATTGCGTCCAAAAGCATTAAGTTCACAACATTGCGATCGCATGCGTCCATCACATTAAAATAACTAACTTATGTATTTTTGTACAGAAAATGCGTTGACGCAAGGCGAAAATGCGATCTGAAGAAATTAACATCCGAGCGCATTAAGAGATTGCGACCGCGAGGCTATGCGATCATTTGCGCTCGCGAATATCTGCTCAAGATGGTGGCCGCATAGAGCTGGCGCATCAAGGTGGGCGCATCTGGGTGAAAGCTTAATAAATAACGATGGGACAAAAAGCTGATGACGGTCAATTCCGAATTAAGTTGACAAGCTGTTAACGACCTACTGTAGCAAGTAAAATTTTTGGTGACAATTATTCAGAGCATCAGACAGAGAATTAATGCCATCCCATCAGTGCAATAATAAGAGAGAAGAGGCTTTTCACCCTGAAGCTCTATAAATACCGGAGGCAACCTTCAGTGAAGGATTTCGCACAGTTACATAATTCACCATACAGATAGAAGTAGCCTTGTGATAACTTGTAGAATACAAGTTATTTATACTGTTTTATTTAGATATTGCAGCTAAAAGGAAGAAAAGTTGCGTCGAAAGTATGGAAATTGGCTAAGAAATGCGAGAATTATAAATTGTCATCAATACACCCACTAACACCATTACGATGGTAGAAAAGAAGGTTTTAGTTCTGTTTTGCAGGAAATCAAGTCACCGCATGCGTTCATGGCTCAAAGATAAATTGAACAACGCATCTACATCGCAGTGCACCCGTCAATCAAGAATGAAGAGACGATCAACGCAATGACGGTGCATGCGACAATCGATCAAGAGCTTAACATCAACCACATGTGGTAATAAAAAACAACACTGCATGTGGGCTATAGATCAAAGATGTAAAGAGCAACGCAATTGCGGAGGATTCTGACACGTATGCAGCTGTCAGTTGTGCATTTCTGACGAATTTGATTGCGTAATAGAAGGAATATTCACTCCACCATTTCAGGAACTGCCTTAACAATAAAGTGGGGACCACACTGCAAAGAGTCAAAGCTTCGCCTATAAATAGCTTTTGCAATTCCATTGAAAAGATATACTCGATACAGGAGACTTGATACTTGTATATTAAGGAATACATAGAAATGTGTATATACTGATCTGAGAGAGACACTGGTCTGAAGTGATTTCCGGAGAAGATCCGGGAAGAATCAAAGAGATAAGGCCGAGAGGTGAGTCTCCAGGCAAAGAATCCTTTCAATCCCCGCCGTTGAAGCTCTATACGAAGGTCACTTCTACCAGACGAGCAAGCCTGAGAGGGAAGCTCTTCTCTTCATCCATTCCACACACCGGCAAGAAAAACCTCCGTCTAGATTTGTGTCAAGAAGTTGACACTCTTATGTATTTGTTTCTAACTCTTTTTCATCACTTGTACTCATCTTCTTTACTCTATCATTCACACCATGTATCAAACACTTAATCTTAGTATTAATTGTTATGATCACTCCCATTATCATCTTTCTGTCTATTTCCGTTCATCCATGATTCACTTTCTCCATGATGTTTTCTTAATTGCCTGGGTAATTAGTAAGAATTAAGTAAGTACATTAATCTGTGTTAAGGAAATAGTTAAGTTTAGCTAAAGCATGCTAGACGGAATCTTCACCTGTGAGAGCAGAAGTGAAGATGCTATTCCGCCTATCGAAAGAGGGTTGGAAGAATGCATTAACTAAAGCGAGAAGTATTTCCAGAGATGGAAGCAACCTTGCGTTCATCACGTTTATCCCTGTTTCACCATAGAGATATGGGAACGCGGCCAATCACCGAGAGGTGTACACTAAGGGAAAGCGGAACCTTAATTACATCTTTAACACAATTAATGGACTTGCGATGTTTTTACTAGTTATTCTTCCTATTTCTAATTCATCCATAAAGACTTGCCATCGCATACCACGATCCTTTGTATAACTTCACAGTCAGTCTCGAACTCAGTATCATGTATCATGTATCATAATGGTTTAGAAATTAATTTTTAATGCACTTTTATTTTATTATCGGAAATTTATGTTTATCGCAATTTAAATTCATGTATAAACAACCATTCTTTATTAATTGTAAAAACCGGTCGCATATATCACAAACGTAACACATTAACGAAATAAATCCCTGTGTTCGACCTCGGATTATTCTGAGAAACTTGCGTTGGAATTATACTTGGTTTCAGCGCAAGGAAACTTGTGACAACGCATTACTCCATAGCATACTACAAGCATATAGTTAACAACACATATATTTAGAAGTAGTATCGCATAAAGTATGCATGAGCAATAACACAACATAACATTCCATTCATATTTGTTCACATGCTGTAAAATAGAATCATTATCAAATTTATCGTTACAAGTTTATGGTAACATGAACTTATAGCACATTATCATGCATGCACAATACACAATCAATTCTCAAGTCATCAAGTTTATGACGCCGTTACGGGGATTGGTAATGGTTAGTGTTGAGTACGTTTGTGATATTTTGCAGGATAGATCTCTTTGTACCTGCTGTTTATCACGAAGAGCAGTCTGATGGTTTATGAGTACTGGAATTGATCCAAAAATTCTAAGCTGACCCAGAGATCAGGTGTATTTTTCACGCAGGAGCACATCAGAACCAAATTAAGCGCCAGAATTTCAAGACCTACGGTTGCGGAGAATGCAAGGTTTAGAAATGTGCAACACATTCTCCATCCTTGGTGTGACTCCCGAAGGAATTAGATTGCACTTCTTCCCGTACCCACTACGGGATGAGGCAAGAGGTGAACAATGTCCTTGACGACATTGCGCAGGCAAGCTTGACCGCCTGAAGGGGATGCTATTGTGGTAACTCTGAAAAACTTCTTTCAATCAGCATCCCTATATCTATGTTTAATCGCTTTCTTTACAGTTTCCTTTACGATTTTCTACATTGCGTTATTTACTGTTTACTAGAATAACCTTTACTGCATTACGAGTTTACCTTAAGTTTAATTCAATTCCATTATTTCCATGCTTTGTTTAAGTTCCTTACTTTCCTGCATTAGTTGCATGATTTTTAAAGCGTTGTGAATGACTGAATAAAAAGAAAATGAACACCGCAAAGTCTTCTCAACTTGCGTTGTTGATGAATTTAAAAAGAAAAATAAAAATTGGTATGCATTGCGATGATGGGTGCATCTCGGATAACACGATACACTTTGCATCCATCCGACCCAAATGCATTGCGCTGAGGGGTGTGTTGCGAGCGTATGTTTTTTTTGCCTGTCCTCAGTAGAAATGCAATATGTTGAGGTAGTATTGCGCCAGTAGAAATACAGTGCGCCCGTCCTCTAGAACTGCATTAAGTTGGGGTGTGTGCTGCGATGGTACATGTGTTGTTGCCCGTCCTCTGCAAATATGCATTTGTGTTAATGGAAGCGTGGTGTTAATTTTTAATCGTGCACCCGTCTGAATCTAATACAAAAGATTACTTCATTCATTATTTTTTTTCTATGTATAGAAGCTAATTCTTTGATTCTTTGTACATGATAAAAGTATTGTATTGCGCTATTTGTAATTCCTTGTACACTTAGTTAATTTTTAATACAATTGAGTAGCAATTCTCTCCATATGCCTTAGCCTCTTCTTTATCATCCTTTGTCAATTATTTGTGATATTCTTGATCTTTTATTTTGCGTTATTCATTGCGCTACCATGATGTATAATATGCATACACTTAGTAAAATTTCCCACACTATGTATTTTCTAACTAACACTTAGTTAATTCGTAGCTATAGCACTACTTTACCTTTTCTCCTTTAAAATTCTGCTCAAACCTTATTTTAAAATTTTTTACTAAGTTTTTGTCTATTCTGTCCAAACAATGCAATGAGGACCTTGCGCATCTCTAAATTTGGGGGTGGGGAAGGTCTAAGCAGATAAGATCAAAGCGGTCATTAAGAAAATGCGTTCATTTCCATAAAAAAAAATTTCATACAAACTCCAATGATCCCAACCTGAGAAGAGTTAGTCGTGAAAGGAACCTGCTCGTAGTTGGATGTCGCATAACACCCGTGGGAGCAAGCCAAAACGAAGGTGGGTTTCCAAGAACGATACAACATGAAAAGAAAAAAAAGTGAGAAAAAGAAAAATAAGAGTATGAGAGACAACTCCTCTGATCAGCAAAAGTTAAACTTAGCTGGAAATCAAGAGTTAAAGTTGAGATTGGCACACAACTGTAGTTGGATATTTGCATGACACCCGTGAGAACAAGCTAAAACGAAGGGTGTAACCATGATCAGCAGTCTCTAATAAATGATGCAAATTTAGACCACTGCATCCGGACGCATCACGTTGTTTTTAAAAGAAGAGGTAAACATTCTTTTTAAAACTAGAAAGGAATTTTTTGAGTAGAAATTTGTTGTATAAAAGAATAAAGTAGGGCTTTGTTATGAATTATCAAGGATAGAAGGAAATTGCATTGTTAAGTAATGTTGCCTAGGTGGAGCATTCAGAGCAACCAATCGATGCAAAATTTAGGATAGGAATTGAACAATATTGCCTTAGTAGAAGATATGCTTGAGGACAAGCATATATCTAAATTTGGGGGTGTGATAACTTGTAGAAATACAAGTTATTTATATTGTTTTATTTAGATATTGCGGCTAAAAGGAAGAAAAGTTGCGTCGAAAGTATGGAAATTGGCTAAGAAATTCGAGAATTATAAATTGTCATCAATACACCCACTAACACCATTGCGATGGTAGAAAAGAATGTTTTAGTTCCATTTTGCAGGAAATCAAGTCATCGCATGCGTTCATGGCTAGAAGATAAACTGAACAATGCATCTACGTCGCAGTGCACCCGTCAATCAAGAATGAAGAGACGATCAATGCAATGACGGCGCATGCGACAATCGATCAAGAGCTTAACTTCAACCGCATGTGGTAATAAAAAACAACACCGCATGCGGGCTATAGATCAAAGATGTAAATAGCAACGCATTTGCAAAGGATTCTGACGCGTGTGCAGCTATCAGTTGTGCATTTCTGACAGATTTGATTGCGTAACAGAAGGAATATGCACTCCACCATTTTCAGGAACTGCCTTAACAATAAAGTGGGGACCACATTGCAAAGAGTCAAAGCTTCACCTATAAATAGCTTCTACAATTCCATTAAAAAGATATACTCGATATGGGAGACTTGATACTTGTATATTCAGGAATACATAGAAACGTGTATATACTGATCTGAGAGAGAGACTAGTCTGAAGTGATTTCCAGAGAAGATCCGGGAAGAATCCAAGAGACAAGGCCGAGAGGTGAGTGATAACTTGTAGAAATACAAGTTATTTATGCTGTTTTATTTAGATATTGCGGCTGAAAGAGAGATAAGTTGCATCGAATGTATGGAAATTGGCTAAGAAATTAAAGAATTATGAATTGTCGTCAATACACCCACTAACACCATTGCGATGGTAGAAAAGGATATTTCAATTCTTTTTTTTTGCAGGAAATCAAGTCACCGCTTGCGTTCAAGGCTCAAATGAGAAACTGATTAACGCATCCCCATCGCATTGCGCCGGTCAATCAATAATAAAGAGACGATCAACGCAATGACGACGCATGCAACAGTCGATCCAGAGCTTAACTTCAACCGCATGCGGTAATCAAAAAACAATACCGCAAGTGAACACACGATCGAAGATTCAAACGAGCAACGCAATTACGGAGGATTCAGACACGTGTACAACTGACCGTTGTGCATTTCTAACGGGATTGATTGCATAACAGAAGGAATATTCATTCCACCATTTCCGTAATTTCCTTAACAATAAATTGGGGTCCACACTGCAAAGAGTCAAAGCTGAGCCTGTAAATAGCCTATGCAATTCCATTGCAAGATATACTTGATACGGGGTTATTTTGATACTTGTATATTGAGAGAAAGACTGGTCTGAGTGCTGATCGGAGAAGATCTGGGAAGAGTTAAGAGACAAGGATAAGAGGTGAGTCTCAGGGCAAATCCTTCAAATCCCCGCTGTGAAGCTCTGTACCAAGGTCACTCTTATCGGACAAGCAAGCCTGAGAGGGAAGCTGTTCCTTCCATTCATTCCATACGCCGACAAGCAAATCCACCGTCCAGATCTGTGTCAAGACGTTGGCACTCTTCTGTATTTGTTTCTATCTCTTTCCATCAATTGTATTCATCTTCTTAATCTCTATCAGTCACACCATGTATCAGACGCTAAATATTAGTATTGAATGTCATGATCATTTTCATCTCCATCTTTTTGTCTATTTCCGTTCCTCCATGAATCACTTTCTCCACGATGTTTTCTTAATCCCTTGGTAATTAGCATGAATCTAACAAGTAAATTAATCTGTGGTAAAGAAATAAATATGTTTAGCTAAAGCATGCTAGACGGCATCTTCACCTGTGAGAGTAAAAGTGAAGATGCCATTCTACCTATCGAGAGAAGGTTAGAAGAATGCGTTAACTAAAGCAAGAAGTACTTCCAAAGATGGAAGCAACCTTGCGTTCATTACGTTCATCCCTGTTTTACCACAAAGATGTGGGAACATGGTTGATCACCGAGAGGTGTATGCCAAGGGAATACGGAACCTTAGTTATATCCTTAACGCAATTAAGGAACTTGCGATGTTTATACTAATTATCCTTTCTATTTCTACTTCTTACATAAGGCCTTGCAACCGTATAACACGATCCTTTGTATAATCTTCACAGTCAGTCTCAAACTCGGTATCATGTATCATGTATCCTGTATCTTGTATCATAATAGCTTAGGTTTACTTTTATTACACTTTACTTTATTATCACAACTTTACTTTTTTTGCACAATTTTACTTTACCGCACTTTAGATACCTGTACACACACACACTTTTTATTAATTGAAAAACCCCCAGTCGCATATATCACGAACGTAACGCATTAACCTAAAATAGTCCCTGTGTTCAACCTTGGATCACACCGTGAAACTTGCGTTGGAATTATACTTGGTTTCAGCGCAAGGAAACTTGTGACAACGCA
This sequence comes from Benincasa hispida, assembly GCF_027475165.1. Lineage (NCBI taxonomy): Eukaryota > Viridiplantae > Streptophyta > Magnoliopsida > Cucurbitales > Cucurbitaceae > Benincasa > Benincasa hispida. Next base: position 60,688,430 of record NC_143480.1, on the reverse strand, counting down.
TAGCATACTACAAGCATTCCAGTAATAACGCATACATCTAGAAGTAGTACCGCATAAAGTCTGAATAAGCATAACACATCATCTACATTCCATTTTCTATCCCAAGTCATCAAGTTTATGGCAACATGAGCTTGTATGATCCATCACTCATCACTATCCACATGCTTATTTAGAACACATCAATTCTCAAGCACAACAAGTTTATGGCACCGTTGCTGGGGATTGGTTAACGGTTATTGGTGAGTATGTTTGTGATATTTTGCAAGACAGATCTCTTTGTACTGGCTGTTCAACGCAGAGAGCAGTCTGACAGTTTATGAATACTAGGACTGAACCAGAATTCGAAGCTAACCTAGTGATCGAGCGTATATTTTGCGCTAGGGCACGCCAGAACCGAGTGAGGCGAAAGAAGGCTACCATGGCAGATAATAATGACAATGTGGCTCCCGCAGGAAATCAAGGGGTGGGACGGCCAGCGCAAGATCCAGTTTTCCTTGTTGCTGACCGCAACATTCCCATGAGGAACTATGCGGTGCTCAATCTGTATGATTTTTTTCCCGGAATTTCAAGGTCGATAGTCGAGGAGAATGCAAGATTCAAGATTAAGCCGGTCATGCTCCAAATGATCCAGAATACGGGGCAATTTAGAGGTTTGCAAGGTGAAGACCCACATGCCCACCTGACCAGTTTCGTCGAGATGTGCGGCAACTTCTCAATACCTGGCGTTACCCCTGAAGGTATCAAATTGTATCTCTTCCCTTACACCTTGAGGGATGAGGCCAAGAGGTGGGCTCATTCACTAGAGCCAAATGAGATTACTTCATGGGATCAACTGGTTGAGCGGTTCATGAAGAAGTTCTTCCCTCCGGCTGTCAACGCAAGGCGACGGAAGGACGTGTTGAACTTTGAACAAATGGATAATGAGACCTTTAGCACCGCCTGGGTGCGATTCAGAAGACTGGTGAAGAATTGCCCACATATCGGGATACCCGATTGCATCCTGATGGAAACTTTCTACAATGGCCTGAACAGATCAACGCAGGCTATTGCTGACGCCTCCACGGCAGGAGGTTTTATGGATAAAACGTATACTGAGGCCAAGGTCATCCTTGACCGCATGTCATGGAATATGGATGACTGGGTCGACGATGGATATGGAGGAAGAGGCTCCAAAAGAAGAAGAAATGAAAGTGCCATTGTCCCTACAGAGACAATGACCACCTTGGCCGCCCAGATGCCCGCAGTGACCTCTATCCTCCAGTCGATGGCAATCAATCACGGTGCCCTCTCACAAACAACTGCGCAACCCACTACACCAGTTCAAATGGTCACAATCAGTTGCGTTAATTATGGAGGGGCCCATGCAGCGGACACGTGCCCATCGAATATCCAATAGGTATGTGCTATCCAGAATAACCCCTACAGTAACACGTATAATCCTGGTTGGAGGAACCATCCTAACTTCGGTTGGGGAGGGAATCAGAACCAAGGTGGGCCAAGAAACCATCAGAGTGGCAATTCAGGGAATTGAGGAAACCCTCCACATTTTCACCACAATTCGAATCAGGGTCAACAAAGACAATCGCACAACCAACAACCCTTATATTCCAACACCTCTAGTAATTCATTGGAGGCCCTGCTCAAGCAATACATGGATAAAAATGATGTGGTGATGCAAGCGCAGGCGTCTTCAATTCAAAATTTAGAGATTCAAATGGGGCAGCTGGCATCTGAGCTTAGAAATAGAGCACCTGGAACGTTGCCCAGAAACTCTGAAGCCCCTGGATCTCATAGAAAGAAGCAATGTCCCTGAAGACATTGGGCAGGCAAGCTGGACTCCCTATAGAGGTGTGGATTGCGCTCATCAAAGAATATTATCTTCCGGTCCATATCTCAAATCTATGTTTATATGCTTTATTTCAATTCTTGTCTTTGTTTATTTATGAACTTTATCGTTTACCGTTTTATTCAATTATCTTTCAATGCTTTATGAATTTAAGATTCATTTAATTGTCTTGCATTTATTTATGTACTCTCTTTAGTTTCTGTAACTTTTCTATATTTAATGCATTATTCTTTTAAACCTAGTGAATGATTGGATTAATAAGAAGAAAATTATTACCGCAAGGTTCTTATGACTTGCGTTTATGAAAAAAAAAGAAAAAATAAAGTAAAAATAAAAATAATAATAATAAAACAATCAACACCCGGTATGCATTGCAATAATGGACGCATCTTGTACCAACAAGATACACTTTGCGTTCATCCAGTTAAATGCATTGCACTGAGGGGTGTGTTGCGCGCATGTGTGTCCCTTACCCGTCCTTAGCGAAAATGCAGTATGTTGAGGTAGTGATGCGTTGGTAGAAATACCGTGCACCCGTCCTCCAAAAATGCATTGATTTAAGGGGTGTGTTGCGGGGATACATCCGTTGTTGCCCGTCCTCTACAAAGATGCATTTGCGTTGGTGAACTCATTGCATTAATCTTTACCTTACGTCCATTCGAATAAAACATTAAAGATAATTCTTTTTGCAAATTGAAAAGTCCAATCGTTTCGCTTCCCAAAGAAATGATGATTGAGCAGACGAAAGGATGTTTTTTTTGATACCTCATAAATGAGGGGAGTGCAAATGGCAGGCCTTTTGAGTGTCTTGAGGCCTGCCACCGAAAAAATATTGTTGAGCCCATCAAGGCCCAACCTATAAATTGACACCCCCCCCCCCCCCGTCTGTGAGCTCATTTTGCTTCATTTTGCAATCAGAAATCCTAAATAACTTTTGCATACCAAACGATTTCTTCTTTCCCAGAATCCCAAAGTTCTTCCCAGTTCTCTTTCACTCAAGCATCCATGGCAGATCAAACATCCCAGTCATCCACTTCACCCTTAACACCTTCAACAGCCCAACTTACCATGCGAAAGGCAGCATTCCTTGCAGCCAATCGTCATCTTGCCACTCAGCCACAAACCGTCTCTCGAGTCGCCGGAAGACTCAAGTGAAACCCTCTCGCAACCAGGCCATAACAGTTCAGAAGAGGGCAGAGTTTTGAAAGCACCCCACTCCCAACACCAACACTCTCTACTAAAGTGAGAAGAAGAGGCAAGATGACAAAGAGGTGTTTGGGAGCATCCTTAGCAACCTGGAGAAAGGAGGAGGACTGCCCGAGGCTGAGGTTGTGAACCAACCACTGCCTACGGAGGAGGTGACAGCGGAGGTGAAGGAAGAGGAAACAAGGAGAAGCGCTCTGGTCATCGTGGATCCTAAGGAGACTGCCAATGCAGAATCTAATGAAGAACCCTTCAGAGTTGCATTGGAAGAAATGGTGGTTGAGAAGCAGCCGGAGGTGGCTGAAGAAAAGAAGAAGAAAAAAAAGAGCAAAGAAAAGAAGGTTGGAGAAGGTGAGCCATCCCATCATCGCAAAGTAGAGAAAAAGACCAAAGAGAAGGAGGATGAAAAAGATGAGGAGGGCAGGCTGAGGAAGAGGAAAGAAAGAAGTGAAAGGAAAGAGCGCAGGTAGGAGGAAAGGCGCCTGAAAAAGGAAGAAGAAAGGAAGAAGAGGGCTGCAAGCCCAGAGATGGACGGGGAATCCACCTCCGTGAGGGAGGATAAGAGGGAACCAGTGCAACTTAGAGATCCAGCGAAACCTGAAACAATGCAGACGGTTGCGACTGACGAAGGAGAAGAAGAAGATGTTACCCCTTTGATGCGGCGTTACAAGGAGAATGCGCCGTAAGGGTCTACCATTGACCCTCAATTTTTTATTGATGTAGTAGAAGGAGAAGCAGGAGAAAATGGCGCGGGCGTAACTCATCATGGCAGAATGCAGTCAGAGGAGAAGATTGCAGGATGAGTAGGTGCACCGCAATAATGAAATCTCGAGAGTCGAGGAAATAAGAAGGCTCTAAGAGGAATAGTGTCTTTTGCTGGCCTCTGAGCAGTTTGAGAAAGAGATTGAAACAAAAGAGAGAGAAGAGGCAGAAGAAGAAAAGAAGAAGAAGGCAAAAGAAGAAAGAAGGAAGCAAGAAGAGAAGGAGAGAAAGCGCCAAGCAAACAAGCGACACTTATGAGAGAAGAAAGGGAAAGAACTCCTTGAACAGGAGAAGAAGGAACAATGCAAGGAGCGGGAAAGAAAACAAAGGCAAGAAGCCCCCCTTGCGTTGGCTAAAGATAAGGGCAAAGCAGTTGCAGAGAGTAACGAGCTCGCGTTGGCAAGGGGGTGTCCATCGAGGAAAAGGGAAAACGATGACATGCTGATGGAGATGGGATTTTACCCTACGCCAATGCCACTACCAGACCTAATCACGAGCATGATCGTAGAACATGGTTGGGACACATTTTACTAGTGCCCAGTCATTGTCATTCCAAAGGTAGTGAGGGAGTTCTACCACGGATGGCTACATGGCACCAGGGATGTGGTGACCATGAAGGGGGAGATGATGTCTTTCAGCGCAAGGGACATCAATGAACTCTACCAGATGAGAGATAACCCAGATGCACTGGGAAACAAAATCATTGATGACCCTACTGAAGAGCAAATGAAGGACACGCTGGAAACGTTAACGCAACTGGGCACCAAGTGGACGGTTTCCCCTAAAGGCATCAGAACCTTGGCTCCAAGGCATTGCTTCCTGAGGTGAGGCTTTAGGTATACTTGGTCAAACGGCAGCTGATCCCAACAATGCATGACAAGATAGTATCGAGGAATCGCGTCATGGACGTATACTACATTGCGTGCGGCATTCCAATCGATGTAGGGTAGTTGATCGCAAGACAGCTCAGAGCCTTGGTGGGGCACATAAGAGGACAGTAATTCTTTCCATGGACTATCTCAAGTCTATGCCTATCACTAGGTGTAGGCATTGATGAAGAACCCATGCATGAAGTCCATGGCCTCATTAATATCAAGATCCTAAGGATGCTCCTCAAAGACTCCCCACATTGCCCCGAGCTCCCTTTGAAGAAGCCCACCATTGATCTCAATGCGCCGCAAGAACCCAAGCTGAAGAGATAGCGCAGAGATGATAAGGGAAAAGAAAAAGTCCAAGACTCACCAACGCAAGAACCATAACTCTTGGACACTTTACCCTTAATAATTTTCCCTCCAAGCCCTCCCACACAACCTTCTTCTCCATTTTATGAGCATTTTACCAACCTTCTCCTTCCCCCAGACTCTTCAACCGCATATCCAGTAGCCTCAACATCATCCTTGGCATCATTGATAACTTGTAGAAATACAAGTTATTTATGCCGCCTTATCTAGATATTGTGGCCAAAAGTGTGTAAATATGCGTCGATTGTATGAAAATTAGCTTAGAAATACAATAATTACGAATTATCGCAACTACACCCACTAACATCATCAAGATGGAAGAAAAGAATATTTCTACTCTGTTTTGCAGGAAACCAAGTCACTGCTTGCGATCAAGGCTCAAGATAAACTGACCAACGCATCTCTGTCACATTGTGCCCGTCAATCAACAATGAAGAGACGATCAATGCAATGACGGCGTAATGCGACAGTCGATCCAGAGCTGAATTTCAACCGCATGCGGTAATAAAAACACCACATGTGAGCACTCGATCGAAATATGCAGTTGAGCAACGCAAACGCAAAGGATTGTGACACGTGTGCAACTAACCATTGTGCAAATTTGACGATTTGATTGCATAACAGAAGGAATAATTATCCCACCATCTTCGGAATTTCCATAACAAAAAGTGGGGTCCACCAGCCAAGAGTCAAAGCTTATGACCTATAAATACCCTCATAGACTTCAGTGAAAAATATACTTGATACGGGGCGAATTGATGCTAGATTACTAAGAGAGAGGCTGAGTTGAGTGCTTATTGAAAGAAATCCAGAAAGAGAAGAGACAAGGTCGAGAGGTGAGTCTCAAAGCGATTCTACCAAATCCCCACCGCGAAGCTCTATACTCAGATCCCTGCTACCGGTTGAGCAAGCCTGAGAGGGAAGCTCATCCTTCCGCACGATCCATCCACGTCGGTAAACAAATCTCCATCCAGATCAGCGCCAAGACGTTGGCGCTTATTTGTATTTGTTTCTAACTCTATTCATCACTATATTTCATCTTCTTAATCTCTTCATTTACAAATTATGTATCAGATGCTAAATAGAAGTATTGAATGTCTCGATCGTTTCCATTCCCACTTTTCTCTCTATTTCTGTTCCTCCGTTAATCGTTTTCTTCATGAAGTCTTCTTAATGACTTGGTGATTAATATGGATTAAATGAGTAACTTAATATGTGCTAAATAGATAAATGCGTTTAGCTAAGGCATGCTAGACGACATCTTCACCTGTGAGAGCAGAAGTGAAGATGCCATTCTGATCTATCAATAGAAGGTAAGAAGAATATGTTAACTAGAGCGAGTAGTACTTCAAGACATGGAAGCAACCTTGTGTTCATTACATTCGTCCCTATTTCACCATAGAAATGTGGGAACATGGCCAATCACCGAGAGGTGTACGCTAAGGGAAAAGCATAACCGCAATTATATCATTAACGCAATTGAGGAACTTGCGCTGTTTATATTAGTTATCTTTTCTTTTCTGCTTCATACATAAGACTTGCCACCACATCACACGATCTTTGTATAATCTTCATAGTTAGCCTCAACCTCTGTATCTTGTAACATCATAGCTTAAGTTTATTTTATTGCACTTTATTTTATTATCGCAATTTTACCGCTTTACTTTACTTTATCGCATGTTTATATTCTTGTACACAACACCTTTTATAAATTGAAAAACCCCTGGTCACATGTATCACAAACATAATGCAATATCCTCAAACAGTCCCTGTGTTCAACCTCGGATCACACCAAGAAACTTGTGGTGGAATTATACTTGGTTCCAATGCAAGGAAACTTGTGACAACGCATAGTATACTACAAGGTTATCATAATTAATGCATATCTAGAAGTAGTATCGCATGGACTTATCTCTTACATCATATATTGCTATGCGTATGCCTAAGATAGAAACATTCAGCCATAGCATATCAATTTTGCGTTACAATCATCACCGCAACATTCCCTTCCACCGCCGCATGCTGATGACCCACAGGACTTGGGTGAAGGCACTTCTGCCCAACCCCAAAACGTTGAGGCGAGACATCGCAGGCACAACCCACTATCGCCTCCTTAGCTGCTGAGTTAGTGGATATGCGGTCCCTTCTTGCCCAGCAACAACAACTCTTCTCCCAACAGCAGGAACTCTTCTCCCAGCAACAAGCCTTCTTCGGCTAGAGAATTGATGCGGTAATCGAGCGAGTCGAAGATTTACAATGCAGTGCTGCCATGACAAGGCAGGTGATGATTAATATTCAGCGTAACACTTATACCATCAACCTGCATCAAAGACAGCTAGTGGAGCACAACCATGAGTACTTCAATTTTTTGACAGCGTACCTTCATGGTCCCATGGTGCCTCCGCATCTTCAGTAGCCTCTGATCTTTGAAGAAACTACCGTACCACATCAAAACCCTCCTGTGGAACCTCCTGCTCGTCAATAATCTTTACATTTTTTTATTACGGCCATTCTACTTCAATTCATTATTTCTCTATGTTTATCTAAATTCTTTGATTCTTTGTACAGGCAATAGTTTTGGTATTGCAATATTTGTAATTAATTGTATACTTAGTTAATATTCAATACAACTGACTAGCAATTCTTTCTATATGCCTTAGCCTCTTCGTTATCATCCTTTGTCAATTTTTGCGATATTCTTGATCTTTTATTTTTGCATTCTTTATTGCGCTGCCATGATGTATTATGTGCATACACTTAGTAACATTTCCCACACTTTGTAATTTCTAACTAACACTTAGTTAATTCTTAGCTATAGCATTACTTTACCTTTTATCCTTCAAGATTCTACTCAAACCTTTTTTTTGAAATTTTTTCTAAGTGTTTGTCTATTCTGACCAAACAACGCAATGAGGACCTTGCGCATCTCTAAATTTGGGGGTGGGGAAGGTCTGAGCAGATGAGATCAAGATTATGTGGTCTTTAAGAAAATGCGTTCATTTTCTATCTAAAAAATAATTTTAGAAAACAATTTCATACAAAACTCCAATGTCAGCGCAAGGGAAAACCTCAAAAACAATCCCAACCTGATAAGAGTTTGTTGTGAAAGGAACCTGCTCGTAGTTAGATATTCGCATGACACCCGTGGGAGCAAGACAAAAAAAAGGTGGGTTTCCAAGAACGACGCATTATGAAAAGAAGAAAAAAATGAATAAAAGAAAAATAAAAGAATGCAAGAGACAACTCCTTTGAAAATCAAGAGTTAAAGTTGAGATTGGCACACAACCGTGGTTGGATGTTCGCATGACACCCGTGGGAACAAGCCAAAACGAAGGGTGTAACCATGATCAACAGTCTCTAAATAAATGACGCAAGATTTGACCACCGCATACAGATGCATCAAGTTGTTTTGACAAGAAGAGGTAAACATTCTTTTTAAAACTAGAAAGGAAATTTTGAGCAGAAATTTGTTGTATAGAAGAATAAAGTAGGGCTTTTTTAGGAATTAGCAAGGATAGAAGGAAGTTGCGTTGTCAAGTAATGTGCGTAAGTGGAGCATTCAGAGCAACTAATCAACGCAAAAATTTAGGATAGGAATTGAGCTTTATTTATGCTGTTTTATTTAGATATTGCGGCTAAAAGAAGGATAAGTTGTGTCGAATGTATGGAAATTGGCTAAGAAATGCAATAATTATGAATTGTCGCCAATACACCCACTAACACCATTGCGATGGTATAAAAGGATATTTCAATTCTGTTTTGCAGGAAATCAAGTCACCGCTTGTGTTCAAGGCTCAAAGAGAAACTGATTAACGCATCCTCATCGCATTACGCTCGTCAATCAATAATAAAGAGACGATCAACACAATGACGGCGCATGCGTCAGTCAATCCAGAGCTTAACTTCACCGCATACGGACACATGATCGAAGATGCAAATGAGCAACGTAATTGCGGAGGATTCAGACACGTGAACAACTGACCGTTGTGCATTTCTGACCTGATTGATTGCATAATAGAAGGAATATTCATTCCACCATTTCCGTAATTTCCTTAACAATAAAGTGGGGTCCACACTGCAGAGAGTCAAAGCTGAGCCTATAAATAGCCTATGTTTCCATTGCAAGATATACTTGATGTGGGGCTATTTTGATACTTATATATTGAGAGAGAGACTGGTCTGAGTGCTGATCGGAGATGATTCGGGAAGAGTTAAGAGAAAAGGCCGAGAGGTGAGTCTCAGGGCAAATCCTTCAAATCCCCGCCGTGAAGCTCTGTACCAAGGTCACTCCTACAGGACGAGCAAGCCTGAAAGGGAAGCTCTTCCTTCCATTCATTCCATACACTGGCAAGAAAATCCACTGTCCAGATCTATGTCAAGACATTGGCACTCTTCTGTATTTGTTTCCATCTCTTTCCATCAGTTGTATTCATCTTCTAAATCTTTATCAGTCACACCATGTATCAGACGCTAAATATTAGTATTGAATCTCATGATCATTTTCATCTCCATCTTTCTGTCTATTTCCGTTCCTCCATGAATTGCTTTCTCCACGATGTTTTCTTAATCCCTTGGTAATTAGCATGAATCTAACAAGTAATTTAATCTGTGCTAAAGAAATAAATATGTTTCGCTAAAGCATGCTTGATGACATCTTCACCTGTGAGAGCAGAAGTGAAGATGCCATTCTGCCTGTCGAGAGAAGGTTAGAAGAATGCGTTAACTAAAGCAAGAAGTACTTCCAGAGATGGAAGCAACCTTGCGTTCATTACGTTCATCCCTATTTCACCACAGAGATGTGGGAACACGGCCGATCACCGAGAAGTGTTCGCCAAGGGAAAGCGGAACCTTAGTTATATCTTTAACGGAATTAAGGAACTTGCGATGTTTATAATAATTATCCTTTCTATTTCTGCTTCTTACATAAGGCCTTGCCACCGCATAACAAGATCCTTTGTATAATCTTCACAGTCAGTCGCAAACTCGGTATCATGTATCATGTATCCTGTATCTTGTATCATAATAGCTTAGGTTTACTTTTATTGCACTTTACTTTATTATCGCAACTTTACTTTATTTGCACAATTTTACTTTACCGCACTTTAGATATCTGTACACACACACTTTTTATTAATTGAAAAACCCCCGGTCGCATATATCACGAACGTAACGCATTAACCTAAAACAATCCCTGTGTTCGACCTTGGATCACATCGAGAAACTTGCGTTGGAATTATACTTGGTTTCAGCGCAAGGAAACTTGTGACAACGCATAGCATACTACAAGCATTCTAGTAATAACGCATACATCTAAGAGTAGTACAGCATAAAGTTTGAATAATCATAACACATCATCTACATTCCATTTTTCATCCCAAGTCATCAAGTTTATGGCGACATGAGCTTGTATGATTCATCACTCATCACTATTCACATGCTTATTTAGAACACATCACTTCTCAAGCGCAACAGTGAGTCCCTGGGTAAAGAATCCTTTCAATCCCCGCCGTTGAAGCTTTATACGAAGGTCACTTCTACCAAACGAGCAAGCCTGAGAGGGAAGCTCTTCTCTTCATCCATTCCACACGTCGGCAAGCAAAACCTCCGTCCAGATTTTTGTCAAGACGTTGACACTCTTCTATATTTGTTTCTATCTCTTTTTCATCACTTGTACTCATCTTCTTTACTCTATCATTCACACCATGTATCAAACGCTTAATCTTAGTATTAATTGTTATGATCACTCCCATTATCATCTTTCTGTCTATTTCCATTCATCCATGATTCACTTTCTCCATGATGTTTTCTTAATTCCTTGGGTAATTAGTAAGAATTAAGCGAGTAAATTAATCTGTGTTAAGGAAATAATTATGTTTAACTAAAGCATGCTAGACGGCATCTTCACCTGTGAGAGCAGAAGTGAAGATACTATTCCGCCTATTGAGAGAGGGTTGGAAGAATGCATTAACTAAAGCGAGAAGTACTTCCAGAGATGGAAGCAACCTTGCGTTCATCACGTTCATCCCTATTTCACCATAGAGATATGAGAACGCGGAACCTTAATTACATCTTTAACGCAATTAATGAACTTGCGATGTTTTTACTAGTTATTCTTTCTATTTCTGATTCATCCATAAAGACTTTCCATCGCATACCACGATCCTTTGAATAACTTCACATTCAGTCTCGAACTCAGTATCATGTATCATGTATCTTGTATCTTGTATCTTGTATCATAATAGTTTAGGAATTATTTTTTAATGCACTTTTATTTTATTATCGCAAATTTATGTTTATCGCAATTTAAATTCATGTATAAACAACCATTCTTTATTAATTGTAAAAACCGGTCGCATATATCACAAAAGTAACACATTAACGAAATCAATCCCTGTGTTCGACCTCGGATTATTCTGAGAAACTTGCGTTGGAATTATACTTGGTTTCAGTGCAAGAAAACTTGTGACAACGCATTACTCCATAGCATACTACAAACATATAGTTAACAACACATATATTTAGAAGTAGTATCGCATAAAGTATGCATGAGCAATAACACAGCATAACATGTCACACCCCGCCCCAGACCACCCTCTTAGCCTAGAGAAGGGTGTGACTACAACAGTTATCAACCCTTTGGCTGACACTTACTGCCTAATAACTCTTGCGGAATAACTCTGATACCAAAATATAACTTATATATAGTGGAATTTATTAATTTAGAAACATAAATATTTAGAGTCATTACAACACTAGATTTACAAGTCCCCAAAACCCAAAAACCCTAGTCCCTATATGAACAACAATAACATGTGTACAATATTAACAGTAACCACCTAAACCGACGGGTTACAAATCTCTTATTCCTTTAGTGGCAGAGCAGATGCAGAGCTATCTTCAGAGGATTTGACCGCTACCTGTGGGGGGGGGGGGGGGGGGAAGAAAACATTTGAAAACGGGGTGAGCTTGCACCCAGTGAGTGACTTAAGAAAGATAATTGATTCTCATGCAAATCTCAATAAAGAGTTGAACTGAAATATAAGCTTCTACCGTACTTGTGCTACAGTATAAGTATTTTCCAAGCATAAAACATATAAAGCTGTTTTAATCATAAAACGGTAAAACCATTTCTCAGTTGAGAATAACCCTTACTGTGGATAAAACAATCCCAACACCAACTGCTAGTCAAGAGAGAACCCTTTTGCTCAATCTCTGTCTCTACCTACGTGCACGTGGCCATACTAAGTACCGTCATACCTTAGGTACTACTGTTCAGATACCTTCTCAAATGTTCTTCAGTATCTAGTTGGTTTGGTACCTTCTCAAATGTCCTTCAGTACCAATAGATACCTTCTCAAATGTCCTTCAGTATCTAGTTGGGCGGATACCTTCTCAAAATGTCCTTCGGTATCGCGTTTTAAATAAAACTAGTCATAAATGACTTTCTCTCTTTAAAGCATGTAAAGTTTAACACCTATAAAAAATGGCTTTAAAGGTACTAACGCATGCTGAGTATATTTAACACATATAAATCGCTTTTCAACAATTTTTCACACGTGCATGTGTTTAAAACATAACTCACGGTTTGCTTGGAATTCACTTTGTAAAACTAGCTAGCATGAGAATAATCTTCTTTAAAACATGCTTTCTATAACACGTTGTAATAAAAAATTTTAAGCAAATGTTTTAGTCAAAACGTTTTAGCTACTCACCTTGATTGCTTAGGAGCTTTTCACTCTAGTAGCTCCCTTTTCACCCCTAGAATTCATATTCAAATTATAGCTCAAATTACTCATAGTTCTATATCTTATTTTGAGATGCTTCCTTGTAAAAACATATTCTAAAATATCTCAGGAAGCTTACCCTAAAATTTGAGCTCATAAATTCACGTGGTTTGGCCGGAATCACAGAATATTCAAGACTGGCCCAAACTTATCCGACAGTCTGACCCTTCTGTCTTCTTCTCAGTTTCCAGCCCGATCCCTTCAAGATTTTCTTCCAGCAGCCCTATCCGGAAAACTAGACTTTCAGAGATTTCAGGTGGCTTTGAAATCACTCCAAACATACGAGTAAATTGGGAGAACTTCGCATCCCAAGTTGATGCGTCATCTTTAGAACTCACTATCCAATGCGTTCTCTATGACTAACGCATGGATTTGGCTCCAACGCAAGGTTTGCTTAACTTTCCCACTCTTTTTATGGTATTTTTGAATTGTGAACTAAAAATGAAGTCTCTTGCTCTATTTATAGGCGTCCAAACCTTCTCCAGAGTTGACACCATCTACTTGGCTGCATGGCCAAGTGTCTCCTTCTCACCCCATCAACACAATGTTGTGATCATCGCAAGCTAAGTGTCTTCCTTCTGTGTAGCCAATGCATGAGCTTCCAATCAGATGCCAAGACCTCAAATTCTTAAGGCTTAAGGCTTTTCTTCCAAGAAGACACATGGTTTTGATGATGTTCTCCTGCTGATCTCATCCTTTGTATGCGTCCAACTGTTGGATGTTCAACACATAATCAATACTCAACGCATAGCCTATCATTAACGCATAGCAAGCCAAATCACTACCATCACAATTCAACTTAGCTATTGCTAACCATCACAAATGCATAGGGTGACCGTCTATCCTCAATGCATGGCGCACTAGGTAGCATCGCACGACTTGCTTGGCATGGGCGCATGGTGCTGGCCACCAACGCATAGGCGCGTTGCATAGGCTGGTCGCTCGACGCATGGGTGCGTTGGCTGCTCGACGCATTGGGCGTGCTTGGCCGCATGGGCTATGCGCGGTGCCTTGATGCTTGGCCGGGTGCTTCGGTGCATAGGCGTGCGGCATATGCTGGCCATCACTCACTCGCTCGGCTGCATGGGCGTGCTTGGCCGTATGGGCTGCACGCTTGGCTGCATGCAGGGCACCTCGACGCATGGCATAGCTACTTGACAGGGCGCTCAACGCATGAGCGTGCCTGCTCGACGCATTGGCAGGGTGTCTGGCCGAGGCTGCTCGACGCATGGCATGGGCGCTGGCCGCGGCTGCTCGATGCATGGCAGGGGTGCTGGCCAAGGCTGCTCAACGCATGGCATGGGCGCTGGTCGAGGCTGCTCGACGCAAGGCAGGGGTGCTGGCCGAGGCTGCTCGGCGCATGGGCTGCCTTCCAACACATCACCTCCATCTTTCTTCCTTCAGTCTCATGCCATCCCCAACCACCCTTCCAACGCATCAACACACAAAATTTATACTTAGCCAATTTTCCAAATTTTCTCAAAAGTTAAACTTCCAAATTTCCTCTTTTCTTCAAATCTCCACTTTTTCCTCTACCATTCCACACTAGTTTCCACATCAACCTACTCATCACACTAGTATTAGTAGGGAACATACTCAAGTAGAGAAATTAGGATTCGGGGTTCACATAACATTCCATTCATATTTGTTCACATGCTCTAAAATAGAATCATTTTCAAATTTACCGTTACAAGTTTATGGAAACATGAGCTTGTAGCACATTATCATGCATGCACAGTACACAATCAATTCTAAAGTCATCACCTTGCTCATAGTTTTTCTTTTACTTAGAAGGCGGAAACAAGTGAAGGGAGATTACACCGAGAGATTGTCCTGGTGAACTCGGAAGAGTGCCGGGGAGCATCGAAATCAGAGAGAGGGCCAACTCTTGTGGAAGCAAGAACATCATTTGGGCAGAATAGAGATAACAGTGTAAAAGCCTTGGGAAGCAAGATATTGCTACCAGGCTCTCTACCCTTATTTTCCATTGTCATTTTTGTACTCTGAACTTATTTATAAAAATTGAAATCTCATCTTTATATCTATCCACTCTCTGTACATTACGCATGAGTAGCTAAATCTATCGAATGGGTTGAGAAGCACTTAGCTAGCATAACCTGAGATCTTCATTCTATGCAATCATCTTGTATTATGTATGCATCATTCGTCCATTGGAGATACTCGGGAGGGTACTCTAAGGATAGAATCTAGGCTTGGAAAAGTCAGATTAGAACCGAATAATCAAGAGATAGAAGCTTAGAAATAAGCCCTGATTGCTATTAACGCATCACATGCACCCTAGAGATAGGTTATGATTGTATGCAGTCACCTTGTCCTTGTGTGCATCTTGCATCATCGCATAGGCAAGAAGTAAAGACTTAGGAATAAGCTCTATAGACATTATCGCATTCATCGCATGCATCCTAAAATTAGGAGCTATCACATTTGCATTGGAAAATGGTTTCCTGTCGTTTGAGTATAGCATGAATGCATTCTCAGGAAATGCTAGCTAAAGACCTTCTCAACCCGTTCCTCCGCATACTCATTGTATCTATCGTAGAATTACTTTTTCCTCAAATCCGCCGCATACTTTATATACCGTAAACAACAAACCAACCAAACTATTGATTTAATTGTTACCATAAAGTGACCGAAAATTACAATCGCATATTGTCTTCCTTAGTTCCTGTGTTCGACCCTGGGCTTACCAGGCAACTCAGTAGGATTTATACTTGGGTCTTACTAAGAAAACTTGTTTGCACAACGCATATTCCACCATCGCATTCTACTCCATTATTTCACTGCATAACAACACGCATCAAGTTTTTGGCACCGTTGCCGGGGACTTTGGCAATACATTGTGCTAACTTTAATTTTTTTCTTTTCTTTGCAGCTTTCAATCTCTGGCGAATTACAACCCAAAGATTGAAAGAACGTTCTGACGAAGATTGAGAGACAGCCACCAACAACAACAACAAGGGAAAGATAACATGGTGGAACAACCAGGAAATGAACCACCAAATGAAAATAATGTCATGGCGAATCCCATCCTCTTGGCGAATGACCGCAATAGACCCATTTGGGACTATGCATCGCCCAACCTATATGATTTCTCCCCAGGAATCATAAGGCCAACGCTGGACGGATCGAGGTTTGAAAAGAAACCGGTTATGTTGCAGATGATTCAAACGGATGGACAGTTTGGTGGAAGGTGTGGCGAGGATCCGCACGCCCATCTCCAAAGTTTTATTGAAATCTGCAACACTTTTGTATTCCCAAATATCTCTAACAAGGTGGTTCGACTAACGTTGTTCCCATTTTCCATATGCGATTAAGCATAAAAATGGGCTTATTCTCTCAAACCAGGGGAGATAACGTCGTGGGAACAAGTCATGGAAAAGTTCATGAAGAAATACTTCCCTCCAATGGAGAATGCAAAAAGGAGGAAGTTAATCACGAATTTTGAATAGGAAATTGACGAATCGCTCAGTGACGCTTGGGCGAGGCTTAAGAGGCTGGTAAGAGATTGCCCGTATAACGGCTTACCAAATTGCTTACAGATGGAGATCTTCTACCCAGGACTGAACCCTGCATCGCAGACGGTTGCCAGCGTGGCTGCAGCTGGTGATCTGCTTGATAAAACTTACGATGAGGCGAAAATATACTTGATCGCATTTCAAAAAATCACGAGGACTGGAGAGAAAGCGATCAAAGATTAAGAATTAAAGACAGTGACGCGAACAACGAGGCCATCGCATCCATTCAGAACCAAATGACTGCGATGATGAGTTTGATACAAGGCATCACAATTAATAGCACGGGAACGCAAAAAGGGCAAGTCAACGCAATTGCTGAAACGACCACAAGTTTTGTTATCTGTGGAGAAGCACATCCGATGGAAGAATGCCCAGGAAATCCGCAGTCAGTATGCTTCATAAAGAGAAACCCTTATTCTGATACGTACAACCCCGGGTGGAGAAACCACCCCAATTTCGAGTGAAAAAATCAACAACAAAGCTTTCAACCAGTGGCACAAAAGGAAGGGCCACCAGGATTTTTCCCGTGAACAAACGGTCAGAAGCATAACCAAGCCTGCAGTTTGCATGCACCACAATCTTCATCCTTAGAGAGCTTGCTGAAGCGGTATATTGAGAAGAATGAATCAGTGCTTTAGAATCAAGCATCGTCCATCCGAAACCTTGAAGTTCCGCTAGGACAGATCGCGGACGAACTCAAAAATAGACCGCAAGAAGCGTTGCCGAGCTCAACTGAGCTCCCTCACAACTCTGGGGGTATAGGAAAGGAAAAATGCTTAGCAGTCTCTTTGCTAAGTGAGAAAATGACAGCGGAAAAAGGGGAGGAACCTATCACGACCAACTTGAATGCGGTGACAAACAAGGACCCGTTGATATATGATTCAGGAGAGCTCGAGAAGATGAACCCAGAAGTTGCATCCACCTTCAAGTCTCTAGAACACGAGATAGAAGAAGTTCAGCTACCACCATTCCCACAGAGATTGAAGAAGAAACAAAATGATGAAGATATGATTGCTACAAAGGCAGTAACGCAAAATGCTATGATCCCACAAAAAATGTGCAACCCAGGAAGCTTTATGATACCATGTTCAATTGAAGGGGTCTACATTGGTCAAGCACTATGTGATCTTGGGCAATTATAAACGTAATGCTGTTATCAATCTTCAAACGATTGAACATGGGCAAACTCACGCCCACGATGGAGACTCTTCTACTT
The DNA here is from genome assembly GCF_027475165.1 of Benincasa hispida. NCBI lineage: Eukaryota > Viridiplantae > Streptophyta > Magnoliopsida > Cucurbitales > Cucurbitaceae > Benincasa > Benincasa hispida. The sequence continues at coordinate 60,670,842 of NC_143480.1, read as the reverse complement.
ATGGATGGATCCCGAATACATCCCGAGGGAGAGTTGAAAGATGTCGCAATCTCAATTGACAAATTCATCCTGCCAGCAGACTTCATCATTCTGGACTATAAAGCGAACAAAGATGTGCCCATCATATTGGGGCGATCATTCCTTTCGACCAGTCGTGCTCAAATTGATGTGCACAAGGGGGAGATCATGATGAACATTAACGGGGAAAAGCTCTGGATTAAGGTAATTAATAACGAGTAGAAATGCACGTTATTACAGCGCAAAGTTATAAAACAATTCAGGATTGCGATGATAAAGACATACAATATTGCATTCAAAAACATTAAGTTCACAATATTGCAGTCGTATGTGTCTATCGCATTAAAACAACTAACTTATGTATTTTTGTGCAGAAAATGCATCGACACAAGGTGAAAATGCAATCCAAAGAAATTAACGTCCGAATGCATTAAGATATTGCGTTGACACAAGGATATGCGATCATTTGCGCTCGAAAATATCTACTAAAAAAGGTTGCCACATAGACTTGACGCATCATGGTGGGCACATCTGGGTGAAAAGCGTTAACGACCTACTGACAAGTACACTTAACTTTTCGGTGACAAATATTCGGCACATGATATAGAGAATTAATGTCATCCCATTAGTGCAATCATAAGAGAGAAGAAGCCTTTCACCCTAAAGCTCTATAAATACCGAAGGCCACCTTCAGAGAAGGTGTTCATTCAGTTAGATAATTTTCCATATAGATAGAAGTAGCCTTGTTCATATTTTTCTTTTACTTAGAAGGCGGAGGCGATTGAAGGGAGATTATACCGAGAGATCGTTCCAGTGAACATGGAAGAGTGCCAGAAGCATCGAAACCAAAGAGAGGACCAACTCTTGCGGGAGTAAGAACATCTATTAAGCATAATAGAGATAAAGGTGTAAAAGCCTTGGGAAGAAAGGAATTGTTACCACCCTTATTTTCCATTGTCATTTTGTACTCCGAACTTATTTATAGAAATGGAAATTCCATCTTTATATCTGTTCACTCTCTGTACATTACGTATGAGTAGCTAAATCTATCGAATGGGTTGAGAAGCACTTGGCTAGCATAACCTGGGATCTTCATTCTATGCGATTATCTTGTATTATGTATGCGTCATTCGTCCATTAGAGATACTCAGGAGGGTAGTATAAGGATAGAATCTAGGCTTGGAAAAGTCAGATTAGAATCTAGGTTCGGGAGAGTCAGATTAGAACCGTATAATCAAGAGATAGAAGCTTAGGAATAAGCTCTATTTGCTATTAACGCATTGCATGCACCCTAGAGATAGGTTATGATTGTATACGGTCACCTTGTCCTTGTGTGCATCTTGCATCATCGCATAGGCAAGAAATAGAGACTTAGGAATAAGCTCTATAGACACTATTGCATTCATCGCATGTGTCCTAAAATTAGGAGCCACCGCATTTGCATTGGAAAATGATTTGTTGTCTTATAAGTGTAGCATGATCGCATAGTTTGAATGCATTCTCGGGCAACGCTAGCTAAAGGCCTTCTCAACCTGTTCCTCCGCATACTCAGTGCATTTGTCGCATAATCACTCTTTTCTCAAATTTGCCGCATACTTTTTAAAGTGTAAACAACAAACCAACCAAACCATTGATTTATTTCTTACCGCAAAGTGATCTATAAATTCCACCGCATATTATTTTCCTTAGTCCCTGAGTTAGACCCTGGTCTTACCAGGAAACTCAGTAGGATTTATACTTCGGTCCTGCTGAGAAAACTCGTTTGCAAAACGCATTTTCCACCAACGCAATCCTTACCATTATTTCATCGCATAAAATAATGCATCAGCAATCAAGATCCCAGAAGACCAAGAAAAGAAGAGAAAGCCACCGTGGACGTAAAAAGCACAGATTGAAATAAGTAGTCCCTACATTGCTAAGCGACTCAAATTCATCAGGGATGCAATCCTTTTGGAATATCCTTTTTTTATCAATGCTTCATGAACTTTCATTACTTTGCATTTATTTGTTATCGTATATTTGTCTTTGCATTAAAAAAAACAGAGAGAATACGATCGTGGTAAACGATTTTGTTAACTTTGTTTTTTATTTGACCCTCTCAATGTTTTCTTTGCAAATGATCGAGGTGAACAATTGCAGAGTCGCTACACGAAAGACGTAACTAGCTTATTCCATCACTGCAATTGAAGATAACAGTTCGACGCAAAGAAGGATGCGTTCACACATAATGCGGACAACAGTGCAAATTTGGGGGTTGTATCTTTCCTTGACTTTATTTATTCCAAATTTTGCACTATCGCATCGCATTTTAACTTTGATCATTTTATTATCGCATCCTTTTTAGTCAGCACAATCATTTAACATTGATTAATTTAGTAAGTCACCGCATTATTTCTCCTTGCCAATTATGATTTCAATGATGAAACGCATGCTTCTATTTTTTTTGTATATACTAGAGTCAACTTAATTTTAGGACAGTCAACTCATGAAATATTTCTAGAAGTTAGTGGTCTGCTAGCTTTCTTTCAAACTGACTTTCCACGAAACTTCCTAAGAGCATCGCATGACTTCTTTCAATCTTTCAGCAATGGGGACATTGCTGCATTTTAAATTTGGGGGTGCGGTATTCATTTTCAACCTTGCTATTTTTAGGTTAAAAAAAATCATAATGTTGCGATCAGATCCTACTCGTAGTTGGATGTCCGCATGACACACGTGGGGACAAGCCAAAACGAAGGTAGGAATCGTGATCAACACATAAATAAATGATCGCAACTCCGCTGCCAAACGGGCATGAGTTTAGACTGAGAAAGAGCGCCTTGCTCGTAGTTGGATGTCTGCATGACACACGTGGGGGCAAGCCAAAACGAAGGCTAAGCACTTGGATCAACGCAAGGTCATAGAATATATATACATATACATATATATATACATATATATATACATATATATATACATATACATATACATATATATACATATACATATACATATATATACATATATATATATATCTATATATATATACATATAAATATATATATATGTGTATAAAATACGCAAGGATAAAAATTATTTGGAAAGACCCCAGTTGGAAAAGTTTTTTTTATGAAATAAATCACGCGATGCCCTGGAATCTAGTAAAGTCTTTTTGAAAGTTAAACTTGCAGTCTCTAAATTTTAGAAATATTTTAAGAGGCCTGGATAAAAATTAAGGAGATTTTGGTACATAGGATTTGAATAAGGCATCTTGAGAAATCTAGGAAAGAGAAGGCGGTCAACTTTCTAAAGAAAATATTTAGTTTATGCTGAGGACAAGCATTGTTTAAATTTGGGGGTGAATGCAAGTTATTACAGCGCAAAATTATAAAATAATGCAGGATTGCGATGGTAAAAATATATAGTATTGCATCTAAAAGCATTAAGTTCATAACATTGCGATCGCATGCGTCCATCGCATTAAAACAGATAACTTATGTATTTTTGTGCAGAAAATGCATTGACGCAAGGCAGAAGTGCGATCCGAAGAAATTAACGTCTGACCACATTAAGAGATTACGACGAAAGGCTATGCGATCATTTGTGCTCGTGAATATCTTCTCAAGAAGGTGGCCACAAAGAGTCGACGCATCAAGGTGGGCGCATCTGGGTGAAAGCCTAATAAATCATGATGGGAAAAAAAGATGATGACGGTCGATTCCAAATTAAGTTGACAAGCCGTTAACGACCTACAGTAGCAAGTACACTCAACTTTTCGGTGACAATTATTCGGCACATTGATGCGTTATTTTATGCGGTGAAATAATGAAAGGAATTGCGGTGATGGAAATGTGTTGTACAACAAGTTTTCTTAGTAGAATCCAAGTATAAATCCTATTGAGTTTCCTGGCAAGTTCAGGGTCGAACTCAGGGACTAAGGAAAACAATATGCAGTGATAATTTTTAAGATTGCTTTGCGGTAACAAATAAATTAATGGTTGGTTGGTTTGTTGTTTGAAATGTAAAGAGTATGCGGCGGATTTGATAAAAGATTGATTATGCGACAGATACACTAGTATATGGAGGAACAGGTTGAGAAGGTCTTTAGCTAGCATTTTCCGAGGATGCATTCACACTATGCGATTATGCTACACTCATGCGACAACAAATCATTTTCCAATGCAAATGCGGTAACTCCTAATTCTAGGACGCATGCAATGGATGCGATAATGTCCATAGAGCTTAATCCTAAGTCTCTACTTCTTGCCTATGCGATGATCCAAGATGCACTCAAAGACAAGATGACCGCATACAATCATAACCTATCTCTAGGATGCATGCGATGCGTTAATAGCAAACAGCGCTTATTCCTAAGCTCCTATCTCTTGATTATGCATTTCTAATCTGACTCTCTCGAGCCTAGATTCTAACCTGACTTTTTCAAGCCTAGATTCTATCCTTAGACTACCCCCCTGAGTATCTCTAATGGATGAATGACGCATACATAATACAAGATAATCGCATAGAGTGAAGATCCCCAATTATGCTAGCTAAGTGCTTCTCAACCCATTCGACAGATTTATCTACTCATGCATAATGTACAGAGAGTGAACAAATATAAAGATGTGAATTCCATTTTTATAGATAAGTTCAGAGTACAAAATGGCAATGGAAGATAAAGATAGAGAGCCTCGTAGCAATTCCTTGCTTCCCAAGGCTTTTACACTGTTATTCTACTCAAAAGATGTTCCTGCTTTCGCAGGAGTTGGCCCTCTCTCTGATCTTGACACTTTCAGCACTGTTCCAAGTTCACCGGAACGATCTCTCGGTACAATCTCACTTCTCTCACTTCCACCTTCTAAATAAAATAAAAACTAAGAACAAGGCTACTTCTAACTATGGAGAAAATTATCTAACTGTCGAACTGGACGAACCCCTTCACTGAAGGTTGCCTTCGGTATTTATAGAGCTTCGGGGTGAAAGGCTTATTCTCTCTTATGATTGTACTGATGGGATGGCATTAATTTTCTGTCTGATGCGCCAAATATTTGTCACCGAAAAGTTGAGTGCACTTGCTACAGTAGTTCGTTAGTGACTTGTCAACTTAATTCGAAATCGACCGTCAATAGCTTTCTGTCCCATCTTGATTTATGAGGCTTTTCAACCAGATGTGCCCACCAAGTTGTGCCGGCTCTATGCAGCAACCTTCTTGGGCAAATATTTACGAGCGCAAATCACCTCATTGACTTGCGGTAATGCAATCTTTTGCTGCGCTCAGCTGTTGATTTCTTTAGATCACATTTTCTGCCTTGCGTCAATGCATATTCTGCACAAAAATACACAAGTTAACTGTTTTAATGTGATGGACGCATGCGACCGCAATGTTGTGAACTTAATCCTTTTTGGATGCAATCTTATATATTTTATCAACGTAAACCTGCATTGTTTACTAACTTAGCACTGTAATAATGTGCATTTCTACCCGTTATCACACCACTAAATTTAAACAATACTTTTCCTCAAGCAAGCTTTAAAAAGTTGACCACAATATCTTTTCCTAGATTTTTCAAGGATGCCTTATTCAAATCCTCTACACCAAAATTTCCTTAATTCTTATTCAGGTCTCTTCTTAAAATATTTCTAAAATTTAGGGACCGCAAATTTAAACTTCAAAAAGACTTTACTAAATTCCAGGACATCGCATGATTTTTTTCAACAAAACTTTTTCACTGGGGTGTTAAATGATTTTTTTTATCCTTGCTTATTTTAGACATTATTTGAAACACCCCAAATTTTATTAGTAATATAATTTCAGTAATTTATATTAATTAAGGACATTTTTGGAATTTTTTGGAAGTTCAATTTTGATTATTGAGATTTAATGTAAATGGGGATTTGACTTTTAATTTTGGAATTTTGTTTTGAAGAGGAAAGGATTTAATATGTTATGTCTAGAAGGAATGAATAAAAAATAAAATGAACTAAAGTAAAGTAAAATCAATTAAAATTTTATTTTATTTTATTTTTCATTTTTCTTTAAAAAAAATAATAAATCTCTCCCTCACCCCTCTCCTTTGTAACCAAGACCCCCTCCGTTTTCTTCTTCCTTGCTGCACACCCAACCGCCACTAGTCGTCGTGCACCTCCAGCCGACCACCGTTCGTTGACCTCGAAGCGCCGCATGTCCGCTTTCAACCGGTTGCACCACTGGATCTAGCCCCCGCATGCCACCAGTCGCCCAGCCATCGACCTCCCTCCAACTGCGTTGCTTGCCATTCATGGGTTTTGACCGACTAGATCCTGCCAGTCAGACTACGCTGCTCACCGTCGCGTCGTCCCTTTCAGCCGTTCATTCTGTCCATGAGCAACCAGAAGCTCTCTAGCCGCTGTCGTGAGCCTCCGTCCAGTCGGGCCGCTCGCCAAATTCCCTCCAGCCACGCGTCCGCCACCCCAGTCTCACCACTGTCGGTCGCCGTTGTCCCTGCCGCGTCGGGTCCGCTTTGGTCTTTGTCGGAATCTTGGATTAAGTGTAAATTGTTTTAATTGGATTCCTTGAGGATTTTGAGCAGTCACTATAGTTTGGCCTTGAGTTGTTGGTACACGTGATGTTTTGGATGTAGGCAAAATTTTAGGTTGCTGAAGTTGTCGTCCAGCCGAGTAAAGGGGTAGTCGACAAATCTTGGTCAAGAGTAAGGCTCTAAACTTATGTGGGTTGTTAAGCATGTTGTATGTTTATGAATTTCTCTATTTAAGTTTGACTGAACCATGGACTGCGGCCTAAAATATTTTGCCATGGTGTTGGGTGTTAGGTTTGGATCTTGAGGTGTCTTGGTGTCTTTGTTTTGGGTGATTTAGTTTTGAGCCTGTGGGCTTTCGGTTTCGTTGGACAAGGAAGAGGTTGAGCTTTCTAGTTTCTAGAGTTTGCGAGTAAAGGTAAGTAATCTTACTACTGGAACCGCCTTTATACCGAGTGATAAATTTACGATTTATTTTGAGGATTTTAAGACTGTTTACAAGGATAATTTTGATTGTTCTGAGATTGAATGGACTGTTTAGAAGAGATATATGAGCATGTGATAATATGTTTGAAACATGTTAATGTATGATCATGATTTAGAATCTTATGAGTTATATTAAAGTAATGATTGAGCATGACCTTTAAATGTAAGTTAAGTAGTACTCCTACTAGAAAGTCTTAAAGTTAGATGAGGATTCAACATTTGCTGATTCACATAGTTATGCGATTTATTATGAGAATGTGTAGACCGTACTATATATTATGAAATCTAAAATACTTGATTGTTTACATAGTTTAGTGCATGAAAGGGATGTACTAGAGCAGATCCATTAACACTAGATTAATTACATATGTTGAGGTTAATGAACATGACCTTGATGAGGAGATTTTAGAGGATTCATGATTAGGTGAATGTTACATGTAATAGAAAGTTAGATGCCATTTTTTTTCCTTTCCAGACTATGTGATTGCATGAAAGTAATACACGTCCAAGGACCTAGTACATGAAAGAGATGTACTAGGGCTGGTGTGTATGAAAGTGATACATACCTAGAGGGTACTGGGGTGTACGAAAGAGGTACATACTCAGTGGGTTATGTGTATACGAAAGAGGTGTATGCCTAACCATGTGTACGAAAGAGGTACACATCCCTACATTTATAGAGAGGATCTGGGGTGTACGAAAGAGGTACATACTCAGTGGGTTATGTGTATATGAAAGAGGTCTATGCCTAACCATGTGTACGAAAGAGGTACACATCCCTACATTTATATAGAGGATCTTGGGTGTACGAAAGAGGTACATACTCAGTGGATTATGTATATATGAAAGAGGTTATACATAATTAGATGTACGAAAGAGGTACATACTTAGTAGGTTAGGTGTATACGAAAGAGGTGTACGAAAGAGGTACACCGTCAATGGGTTATGTGTATACGAAAGAGGTGTATACGTAACTATGTGTACGAAAGAGGTACACATTAAGTGGGTTATGTGTATATGAAAGAGGTGTATGCATAACCATGCATATGTAAGAGATTGTGTTTCCTTCGGGATTCACCAAAGGTTGTGGGTCCTACGGAACTTATTTGAGGTAGTGGGCATATTCAATTACCTTAGGATAGAAATAAGTTTTTCATGTATATATGTGTTCCATGAGGACAAGAATAATTTATATGTTCCACTAGGGGTAGGCATCTAGAGGACATAGATGCCTAGCCTGACCCCAGTAGTGGGGTTACTTACTGAGTATTTTATACTCATTCTTTCTTATGTTGATGTTTCAGGTAAGGGGTAGAGATGCACCAGTGATGGCATAGCGGGACTCGTGATCGTGCCACTGGGACTAGTTTTTACGCTTCCACATCATGAGATTTAGAGTTCTTTTCATGTTTCTCTTAATGTTTAGTTTTGATGTTTGAAACTTATTATTAAGAATTGTTTTTCATATGTATTTATTAACCTTTATGATTTATGGGTACCCTATTATTGTTGTTGCATTTAATAAATATCTTTTGAACTTCTCTTGTTTTAATTAGCATTTATTTCAAATAACTGAGCGTTGTTTTAAATTCTTTGCATGCATTTATTTTAGTAACGACCTTACCTAAGTCCTAGGGGGTCGGGTCGTTACATTATTATTTTTTTCTCTCTAACCTTGCGCTGATCCAAGTGCCTCGCCTTCGTTTTGGCTCGCCCCCACGTGTGTCATGCAGACATCCAACTACGAGCAAGGTGCTCTTTCTCAGACTAAACTCATGCCCATTTAGCAGCAGAGTTGCAGTCATTTTTTATGCGTTGATCACGATTCCTACCTTCGTTTTGGCTTGCCCCCACGTGTGTCATGTAGACATCCAACTACGAGCAAGGTGTTCTTTCTCAGACTAAACTCATGCCCATTTGGCAGCGGAGTTGCGGTCATTTTTTATGCGTTGATCACGATTCCTACCTTCGTTTTGGCTTACCCTCATGTGTGTCATGCGGACATCCAACTACGAGTGAGATCCGGTCGCAACGTTATGATTTTCTTTAAAAGGCTAACAATAGAAAGGTCGAAAATAAATACTGTACCCCCAAATTTAAAATGTGGCAATGTCCTCATTGCCAATAGATTGAAAGAAGTCATGCGATGTTCTTAGGAAGTTTCGTAAAGGGTCAGTTTGAAAGAAAGCTAGCAGACCACTAACTTCTAGAAATGTTTCATGAGGTGTCTGTCCTAAAATTAAGTTGACTCTAGTGTATATGAAAAAATAGAAGCATGCGTTTCATCATTGAAATCATAATTGGCAAAGAGAAATCATGCGGTGACTTACTAAATTGATCAATGTTAAATGATTGTGGTAACCAAAGAGGATGCGGTGATAAAATTTTCAAAATTAAAATGCAATGCGATAAAGAAATTTGGATAAAGTCAAGGAAAGATACAACCCCCAAATTTGTGTTGTCGCCCATATTATTTGTTGATGCATCTTGCTTTGCAGCGATCTACTTTCTTTGGATTGCGGTGACGAAATAAAGTAGTTGTGTCTTCGTGTAGCACCTCCGCAATCGTTTACTTCGATCGTTTCCAAAGAAAACATTGAGAGGGTCAAATAATAAAAAAAATGAAGTTAACGAAAATTTTCTTTTTTTCTTTTTTTTTTATAATAGAAGTAAAATGAAGATAGATAAACGATAATAGAACTAACATCATAGTAGCGAGAGTTCATGAATCATAAGTAAGAAAAAGGATACTCCAAAAGACTTGCGCCCCAGATGATTTTCTGTCACATGCCAGCGTAGGGGCCACTCCATTTTCCTTCATTCCGGATTTCTCAGGTCTACAGATGTCTTTTCTTGATGAAAATCACTCCCGCAATATGCTTTGACTCTTCACCCATTAACCTTGAATGTACGGGTCCCTTGCTCATTGATCAGCTCAACTGCACCATGCGGGAATATTTCTTTAATTATAAAGGGTCCAGACCAGCGCGACTTTAATTTGTCGGGAAAGTGCCGTAATCGTGAATTGAAAAGTAAGACCTTATTTCCGACGTGGAGATTTTTGCCGCATAGCCGGTTGTCATGCCAACGTTTTACTCGTTCTTTGTCAATTTTGGCATTTTCATAAGCTTGCATTCTCCACTCATCAAGCTTGACCAGTTGTAGTTTTCTTGCTTCCCCTGTTGCTTTTAAGTCAAAATTAAGCTTCTTCACCGCTCACAGCGCTCTGTTCTCCAGCTCCAGTGGTAAAGGACATGCTTTACCAAACACCAACGCATACGGAGACATGTCTATCGGTGTTTTGTAGGCAGTTCGGTATGCTTAAGCGCATCGTTCAACTTGGTTGCCCAATCTTTTCGTGAAGGCTTTACCACCTTCTCCAATATCAACTTAATTTCTCAGTTGGACACTTCAGCCTGACCATTCGTCTATGGATGGTATGCAGTGGCCATTTTGTAGAGGATATTATATTTGAGCAGTAGATTTTTTATGAGGTAATTAACAAAGTGGGAGCCTTCGTCACTTTTTATGGCACGTGGAGTGCCAAAACGAGTGAAAATATTTTTCTTCAGGAATTTGGAGAGTACTGTTGCATCGCTGCAAGCGAATACTACTGCCTCTACCCACTTGGCATGTAGTCGACGACTAACAGAATATACTTGTGACCATTCGAAGGTGGGAATGGTCCCATGATATCAATGCTCCAGACGTCGAACAACTCCAATTCTAATATAATGTTCATGGGCATCGCATGTTTCCATGAAATATTACCCGTGCGTTGGCACTGGTCACACTTCATGATGTAGTCTCTTGCATCCTTAAATAGTGTAGGCCAATAGTACCCACTTTTTAATACCTTCGCTGCGGTGCATTGGCCTCCAAAGTGCCCGTCATATGGTGAATCATGGCATTGCGATAATATGCATTGTTGAGCAGCATTTGGTATGCACAGTCGCAGAATCTGGTCTGACCCTCTTTTATACAGATTTGGCTCATCCAAATAATATGATCTACATTTATGTTTGAGCCTCCTCTTTTGGTAGTCGGTATAATCTTCGGGAAATTGCTCGCAAACTAGATAATTTACCACGTCTGTGTACCATGGCAATTCTTCAATCTGAAATAGCTGCTCATCTGGGAACACTGCGCTCACGTCTGATTGATTGCGATCGACCTCAGAATTTTCTAATCTAAATAAATGGTCCACAACGTGGTTCTCCATCCCCTTGCGATCAATTATTTCCATATCGAATTCCTGGAGAAGGAGAACCCATCTGATCAATCTCAGCTTCGCATCCTTCTTTGTTATCAGATATTTTATCGCCGAGTGGTTAGTATGGATGAGTACTTTTACTCCCAGCAAATATGCTCTGAATTTCTCCAACACAAATATTACCATAAGCAACTTTTTTTCTGTGGTGGTGTAGTTAGTTTGAGCAGGGTTTAAAGTCTTACTTGCATATGCGATGGGATGCAGTATTGTTTTTCTTTTCTGCGCTAGCACTGCTCCCATCGCATACCCGCTTGCATCGCACATTAATTCAAAGGGAAGTTTCCAATCTGGTGCGATCAACACGGGCGCGGTCGTCAGTGCGTTCTTCAAAATCATGAATGCGTTGCGACAATTATCATCAAAGTCAAATTTTCTATCGGCCTCCATCAATGCACTCAGCGGTCGTGCTATTTTCGAAAAGTTCTTGACAAAGCGTCTGTAAAATCCGGCATGCCCCAAGAAACTCCTTACAACCTTTACACTTGTTGGAGGTGGGAGCTTTTCAATTGCTTCAATTTTTTCCTTGTCCACCTCCAACCCATCTCGAGATACCTTATCTCCCAGCACAATGCCCTCCTTCACCATAAAATGGCATTTCACCCAATTAAGCACGAGGTTCGTCTCCTCACATCTTTTCAATATCTTCTCCATGTTGTCGAGACAGACTTTGTATATGTGCCAATATACAAACAAGTCGTCCATGAATATTTCTACAGAATCTTTGAGATATTCTAGAAAGATGGCCATCATGCACCTTTGGAAAGTGCTCGGCGCCTTGCAGAGGCCGAACGACATGCGACGAAAAGCAAAAGTTCCATACAGGCAGGTGAATGTGGTCTTTTCTTGATCTTCGGGAACAATCATGATCTGATTATAACTGGCATACCCATCCAAAAATAAGTAGAAGTCATTTCGAGCTAGACGATCCAACATTTGGTCGATAAAAGGTAAAGGGAAATGATCTTTCTTTGTTGCCGCATTGAGTTTGTGGTAGTCCATACAAATCCACCACCCAGTGACGATCCTTTGCAGTATCAGCTCATTATTTGCGTTAGGGACTACTGTATCCCTCCTTTCTTCGGCACGCACTACATGAGGTTGACCCACGTGTTGTCTACTTTCGGATAGATGATGCCCGCGTCTAACCACTTGATTATCTCCTTCTTTACGACCTCTTTCATCATAGGGTTGAGTCAGCACTGATGTTCGATCGATTCTTTTGTAGTTCTCTTCGAGACGAATTCTATGCATACAGTATGCGGGACAAATTCCAACGCCAAAATTTTGATGCGTTATTTTATGCAGTGAAATAATGAATGGAATTGCGGTGATGGAAATGCATTGTGCAACAAGTTTTCTTAGCAAAATCCAAGTACAAATCCTACTGAGTTTCCTGGCAAGTCCAAGGTCGAACTCAAAGACTAAGGAAAACAATATGCGATGATAATTTTTAAGATCGCTTTGCGGTAACAAATAAATTAATGGTTGGTTGGTTTGTTGTTTGAAGTGTAAAAAGTATGCAACGGATTTGAGAAAAGATTGTTTATGTGGCAGATACACTAAGTATGCGGAGGAACTAGTTGAGAAGGTCTTTAGCTAGCGTTTCCCGAGAATGCGTTCAAGCTATGCGACAGCAAACCATTTTCCAATGCAAATGCGATAGCTCCTAATTTTAGGACGCATGCGATGAATGCGATAATGTCTATAGAGCTTATTCCTAAGTCTCTACTTCTTTCCTATGCGATGATGCAAGATGCACACAAAGACAAGGTGACCGCATACAATCATAACCTATCTCTAGGATGCATGCGATGCGTTAATAGTAAACAATGCTTATTTCTAAGCTCCTATCTCTTGATTATGCATTTCTAATCTGACTCTTTCGAGCCTAGATTCTAACCTGACTTTTCCAAGCCTAGATTCTATCCTTAGACTACCCTCCCGAGTATCTCTAATGGACGAATGACGCATATATAATACAAGATAATCGCATAGAGTGAAGATCCCCAGTTATGCTAACTAAGTGCTTCTCAACCCATTCGACAGATTTAACTACTCATGCGTAATGTATAGAGAGTGAACAGATATAAAGATGTGAATTCCATTTCTATAGATAAGTTCATAGTACAAAATGGCAATGGAAGATAAAGATAGAGAGCCTAGTAGCAATTCCTTACTTCCCAAGGCTTTTACACTGTTATTCTGCTCAAAAGAAGTTCCTGCTTCTGCAGAAGTTGGCCCTCTCTTTGATCTCAACGCTTCCAGCACTCTTCCAAGTTCACCGGAACGATCTCTTGGTACAATCTCACTTCTCTCGCTTCTGCCTTCTAAATAAAAGAAAAACTAAGAATAAGGCCACTTCTAACTATGGAGAAAATTATCTAACTGTCGAACTGGACGAACCTCTTCACTGAAGGTTGCCTTTGGTATTTATAGAGCTTCGGGGTGAAAGGCTTCTTCTCTCTTATGATTGCACTAATGGGATGGAATTAATTCTCTGTCTGATGCGCTGCATATTTGTCACCGAAAAGTTGAGTGTACTTGCTACAGTAGTTCGTTAGCAGCTTGTCAACTTAATTCGGAATCGACCTTCATCAGCTTTTTGTCCCATCATGATTTATGATGCTTTTCACCCGAATGCGCCCACCAAGTTGCGCTAGCTCTATGCGGCAACCTTCTTCGGCAGATATTTTTGAGCGCAAATCACCACATAGCCTTGCGGTAACGCAATCTTTTGCTGCCCTCGGCCGTTGATTTCTTAGGATCACATTTTTCGCCTTGCGTCAATGCATATTCTGCACAAAAATACACAAGTTAACTGTTTTAATGCGATGGACGCATGCGACCACAATGTTGTGAACTTAATACTTTTTGGATGCAATCTTATATATTTTATTAACGCAAACTTACATTGTTTACTAACTTAGCATTGTAATACGTGCACTTCTACTCGTTATCAAGCATCAGACGGAGAATTAATGCCATTCCATCAGTGCAATCATAAGAGAGAAGAAGCTTTTCACCCTGAAGCTCTATAAATATCGGAGGCCATTTTTAGCGAAAGAGTTTGCCCAGTTACAGAATTCACCATACAGATAGAAGTAGCCTTGTTCATAGTTATTCTTTTACTTAGAAGGCGGAAGCGACTGAAGGAAGATTACACCGAGAGATTCCCGATGAACTCGGAAGAGTGTCAGGGAGCATCAAAATCAGAAAGAGGGCCAACTCTTGCAGAAGAAAGAACATCTTTTGGGAAGAATAGAGATAATAGTGTAAAAGCCTTGGGAAGCAAGATATTGCCACTAGGCTCTCAACCATTTTTTTCCGTTGTCATTTTTGTACTCTGAACTTATTTATAAAAATGGAAATTGCATCTTTATATCTGTCCACTCTGTACATTATGCATGAGTAGCTAAATCTGTTGAATGGGTTGATAAGCACTTAACTAGCATAACCTGGGATCTTCATTCTATGCCATCATCTTGTATTATCTATGTGTCATTCGTCCATTAGAGATACTCGGGAGGGTTGTCTAAGGATAGAATCTAGGCTTGAAAAAGTCAGATTAGAATCTAGGCTCGGTAGAGTCAGATTAGAACCGTATAATCAAGAGATAGAAGCTTAGGAATAAGCCCTGTTCGCTATTAACGCTTCGCATGCACCCTAGAGATAGGTTATGATTGTATGCAGTCACCTTGTCCTTGTGTGCATCTTTCATCATCACATAGGCAAGAAGTAAAGACTTAGGAATAAGCTCTATAGATATTATCGCATTCATCACATGTGTCCTAAAATTAGGAGCTATCGCATTTGCATTGGAAAATGACTTCCTGCTGCATGAGTATAGCATGATCGCATAGCTTGAACGCATTCTCGGGAAATGCTAGCTAAAGACCTTCTCAATTCGTTCCTCTGCATACTCAGTGTATCTGTCGCATAATTACTCTTTCCTCAAATCCGTCGCATACTTTTATATCGTAAACAGCAAACCAACCAAACTGCTGATTTAATTGTTACCGCAAAGTGATAAAAAATTACCATCGCATATTGTCTTCCTTAGTCCCTGTGTTCGACCCTGGGCTTACTAGGCAACTCAGTAGGATTTATACTTGGCTCTTACTGAGAAATCGTGTTTTCACAACGCATATTCCACCATCGCATTCTACTCCATTATTTCATCGTATAACAACACGCATCAACACTTGGCTGGAGTAATACCCTACTGAGACTATCCTGCCCATCTATGTTCAATAGGCAGCCGCTAACCAAGCCAAATAATCAACATTTACATTTTGTGATCTTGGAATTTACTTCATTTCATACTTTAGGAATGAGGTGAGCATTTTTTTTACTTTAGATAAATATACTGCCATTCTTTGTTCCTTGGCTTGATATTCGACTATCACTTATTTTACAATCAATTGAGAATCATTTAATATTGAAAGGTTAGAGTTACCTATTTCCTTTGATACCCTTAACCCTACGAGGAGAGCTTCATATTCAACCTTGTTATTGCAAGCTCAAAAATTGAATCTAAGTGCATATTCAAAATGCTCTCCATAAGAGGATATGAGCAACAACCCTGCCCCACACCCTTTTGCATTTGCTGATTCATCAACGAATAAGGTCCACGAGGTTTCAGAAATAGTCAACTGAAGAGAATTCTCCTCGTCTTGACCTTAATTTTGACTCGCCTGGAGGTGGCCTCAATCTGACCAACATCCATTGCAGTTAGTTCTGCTATAAAATCAGCTATGGTTTGACCTTTTATAGATGCTCTCGGTTTATAGTGAATGTCATGTTCACTTAATTTTATTGTCAATTTCAAAAGTCGTCCCGATGCCTCTAGCTTTTGCAACACTTGTCTCAAGGAAAAATTAGTTAAGACAGTAATTTTATGCACCTGAAAATATGGGTGTAACCTTCTAGCTGAAATGACCAATACAAGGGCGGGCTTTTCTACTTGAAAATATCTAGTTTCAGCCCCCACCATCGCTCTGCTTGTATAATAAATTGGTCGTTGGGGTCCATTTTCTTCTTTCACTAAACCCGAACTTACTACGAATTTTTAGGCTATTAGGTATGGCAATAATTCGTCCCCAAGAATAGGCTTTTCAAGAAAGGGAGCTTATCTGAAATACGTCTTCAATCTCTTAAAAGCTCTTTCACATTCTTCTATCCATTCAAATTGAGGCCTTTTCCTTAGAATCTTGAAAAAAAAGGTAAGCATCTATCTATGGCCCTGCTTACAAATCTATTAAGTGATGTAATTCTTCCATTAAGACTCTAAAGTTGTTTGAGGTACGTTGGAGATGAAATTTCCATGATAGCTTGAATTTTGTCTGGGTTTGCCTTTATCCCTCTTTTAAGAACTATAAGACCTAATTTTGCCCCAATATTGATTCTCTTTTCTTCAGATATGAGAGGGACCAATTTTAGTGCTTTTGCAGGTTGTCCCCTCTGGTCAATTTTGACTATAGGATGGTCAGCCCTATCCTGCTCCTGTAGGATGGTTGTCTTCAACCTTGGGTTTACCTTTCTAAATTAGGTTCCTCTTGACTTTGGCTTGGCCTAAGTTCACCTCGGCACGAGCCTAAGCTTGGGTTATCCTCAGCCTCAACCTGGCCTAGGTTTTCTTTAGCCTCAACCATTGATGCCAAGGTGTGTTGTGTGGTCTTCATAATTTCTACTCTTCGTTTTTGTTGCCTCAATTTATCCTTATTTTGATGTTCCTTTTTACATGGTTTCCGATTATGAGTGTTAAATTTTTTTCCCACCTCCTTCCTGAGGGCAATCCTCTTTAGTGAGAATGTGGGCAACCTTGACTAAACCTCTCAAATCTTTCATGGGTAGATCTCGCTTCTTTGGAATTTTCAGAACTTGAAACAAGTCTCAATTTGTCTTCTCTGCTTCATGGATCTTTTTAGACTTCAGCTCTACCTCTTCCCTAGGAGGATGAGGACGATCTAAGCTTGTAACGCTCAGGACATTTCTCTATGTCTCCAAGAGTTCCACGATTTGAGCCAGGTTTTGATCCAAAGTCGAACTTTGCCTCTAAAGCCACAAAATTTGCCCCTGCCTCTTTCTCGAGAGACCAAGGTCGAGGTGAGCTTAAGGTGAGCATATTTTTTGTTGATCGTCTTGCTATTCTCTTAGGGTGTTATTCTTGATCCAATTTTTCTCCCATATGTCTATCCATCCTATTGTAATCTTTTATATCTCTTTTAAGTCTATTAAGATCGTAAAAACTTATTCTCCATAGACAGCACCAACTATTGAAGTCAAAATTCGAGTAGGAAGACTCACCTAACCTTCTTGGGCCTTCAAAAATGAATTTATAACTTCGGGGAAGGAAGATGACCTGCAAGACAAGAAAAGAAAACATTGTTGTGGTGTTTGCCTTAGAACCTCAAATGCTTAAGTTAGTATTTAGCAAAGAGTTAGAGCAACCTATAGACAGGGAAAAAGAACTTATCTTTGGGTGTGCCTATAACTCCCTATTTGTAGAGTTGTCACTTTGGATCTCTAATCCTAAAGAGGAGTAGGAAAGGTAAAGGAGATTAGGAAATGTTGATTCAAGTTGACCAAGAAAACTTAAATTGTGGCCTTTGAGAGGCAACTCTTTTGAGAGGTCGAGGCGACAAGTTGGGCCCTTTTGGCCCAATGCTTCTCCTCTTTTTCCTCCCTCGACTCATTGGCCCATTTCTTACTCTCCTCATGTATACTTGAGCTTGTGATTCTTGGTTCAAAGTTGACCTATAATACCATAGATTCGATTGCCTCTTTGAGGCATCGGTAGAATTTGAGCAAAATTTGAATAAATTGAAATTTCACATCTCTATACTATCATTAAATTAGGGTGGAATAATGCTTTTAGAAGTTTTTTTTCTTTTCTTTTCTTTTTTTTCAATAAGAAAATTTTATTAGATTTGATTAAAGATTCATTTTTTTTAAACAATCCTTCAATAACTTGACCAACAAGTTTAGAGATTAAATACACATTTTATTTAATTTAGAAATTAAAAAAAAATAAAAACGGGTGCCTAGAGAAAATGTAAATACCTTATTTAGTGCGCTATGCTCTAATTTCCTAATCAAAATTTTTAATTTTTTAGAAGAGTGCATATAATAAATGAAGTAAAATGGCATTTTCATTCCAACCTTCCTCTCCTAATCAAGTATTGAGCAGTTACAAATATAGCAATCAAGTCCAAAGTATTTGCAGATGTAACATAATATAAAAGAATTTACAAATATAGTGAAATTTAGATTCAACTCTAAAAGTTTATTAGTGATAAACCATATCATTAATATGAGTTTATCACGTATAGATTTTGGTATATTAGCAAATCTTTAAAAAGGTTGTTATGCACTTAATTATTAGCCTAAAAGTGTTACACATTGAAATTACCCTAATTAAAACCCAAAAGAGGCTTCAAAATTAATACCCATTTTAAAATGGGCTCCTTACATATATAGCAAAATGAGGCAAAAATGTTGCAAAATTAGTAAAACTTAAAACTAATTGCAAATATAGCAAATAATTTATCTTCAACTCACAGAAAATGTTCAAACAGTCCATTGAAGGCATGAAATTCCCGATTTTTTAAGTCTATAAGTGATAGATCCTATCCGTGATAGAAGTCTATCATTGATAAGCTCTTTTTACAAATAGACTTCAACTAAGATAGAGCACAAGTGCTTCACATGTGAGTTTGATAGGTAGAGTAGAGACCGAGTGGTCCGTCTAACTGAATCCCACCGGGACAGAACTTTCATGATCACTGGAAAGGAAAGCATTTTCGTTTGGCTAATTGACTCATTAAAGGAAGTGTTATATGCTCACAAGCCTCAGAAGTTCTTTCGAAAGTCCTGCAATGGAGGATTTATTTGGATCCAGAAAATAAGAAATAAAAGAGGAAGCTTTTTAGAGATAACAAAAGTATTGAACTTGGGGAAAAAAGGTAACTTGTTATTCCATCTGGAGTGGACTTTAAAGGATAGGGATGCTTTAGAAACCAGCTAATCAACTTTTTGAATGGAAAGGAGAGCACGAGACCCTCCTAAAAGGGTAAGAAAGGTGATCGTTGGTTTGTTGATGTTACCAGAGGTCCGATCCCATCGTTGCACCACCCATCTTTAGGCTTTGTTTCTCTACTCTCACGAACAACGTTTACAGAAGTGTTGACAAAAATAGATCAGACACATTTGCTAGGAAGACACCCTGGTAGTCACCAAATGTGATTTCCACGACAATTGGAGCAGAGTCCTATACGTCCTTCAGATGCAGACACAACGCTCCTTTATCATTAATCTTTTTCATCCTGATAAAGCCCTCCTCAAATGCCCTACTCCAAATATGGTGAAACTCCTCATGATAAACAAATGATGGGCTACTTATGGGCCACTGACGCTGAAAATGCAGAGTTCGTATGTTGAAAAACACGGAAGAATACGAGTAGTGCCTACTTATGGAGGATGGTTCAAGCTCAGAAATATCCCCTTGCAATTAGTAACTTTTTAGGATACCAACCTTCTTATCAATAGAGTCGTTGGAAACCATGGCTCCTTCTCATCAGAGCAAGCTGAACATTTCTATAATGGACCCAAGGGCCTGGACTCGAATCCAATAGACATCTGTGCATGGAAAGATTTGAGGTGTGTCTTGAAAGAACTCTTATCAAAGAGAACCTATGAGCGGAAGCAAGATCGTTCCAAAATCATTGTGATAGAATTACAAGCATTCACAAACATACAAGGAAGTTATGCATCTTCTAACAAATTACGGCATGCTTTCATAAATTAAATACAAAGGAACGAGAGACATACCTTTGAAGAACTTTTCTTCTAACTTTCTCTCGCTCTCGTGGAGACTGGAACAACACCTCTCGCTATCGCCCAGTTCGTCTACCCAATCGTCTGGTCACGAACAAGTAGCCTCTCGGACACTGCCACTTAGTGACCTTGGTATTCTCAGAGTGAGAATCTAGGACGTGTGGGCTCTATTGGATTTGGTAGAGGGAAGGAAGAAACAACGATTGTCTTCAACAACCAAGCAAGTATGAGAGTTTTGTGTCTATCGTATAGATTTGTACTTGATTGTTTAGAAAAAGGTACACGATCATTTAGGTAATCAGTTTGATCATTTAGTGAATCTCGCTCAGGCACACGATCGCTTAGTAAAGACAACACGATCGTTTAGTAAAAACTATGTGATCGTTTAGTAAAACAACACGATCGTTTAGACAGATATGAGTGAACACAATCTTTTAGACAAACACTTTGAGCTATCGTGTAGTCTCTCGTGAGCTAAACAGTAGGTAGTGTACTCTTATGAAGCGATTATGAGATTCTCTTTCAAAATGAAAACATTTTTTATTTTATCCTTCAGTTATGAAAACTGAAAACAACCTCCCATTTTCACACACGGTTAAGGAGAAAACCACGAACAATTATCTCATAATTGTTTTAATTATAAATAAATATAATAACTAACTTATCATATTATCTATACCACCAGCAATTATCTCATAATTGTTTTAATTATAAATAAATATAATAACTAACTTATCATATTATCTATAACCTATAGTTTTAATATTACATCATATGCAACATTTAAACCATAGTATTTTTCTCCTTTACATAATATAAATCATATTTATATCATTTTCCTCCAATTAATGGATCTCATACATCATGTCAACTATATTATATATAATTGAACAAGTTTAATCATATCATATATAATCAGACTCCCTCTTATCAATTTGAACACTTCAAACTAACCCAAAAACCGATTCCCAACTTGAATCCATTGAGCTACCAAGGGGATCTTATGGACCTGTGGCTTGAAGCTCCAACGGTATGTGAATAGGTGACTAAACTTTTTAGCCACGAGATCCATCATCCGTTAACTGCCAGGCACTCCACTAAAGACCAATAGTTTCATTCTTCTCATTGCAGATATATTTCTATGTCCATCGAATATAACCAATCAACAGTACGATAACCCTTCACAGATGCTCGTAAGTACAACTGGGCCAATTTGCCGTTTTGTTCCTATAGTTACATCTAACTCCTTAAGTACCACTGATCCCTCTAATGAACAATACATCATAGTTCTACTATGAGTGGACATCTCTCGAGCCATGAGAAGGTGTGTGGTGCCACATCGTTCAAGCCCCGAAATCAGCCCTTAAGGGAGCAATCTATCTAGTTACCCCTACTTCGGGGAAGGAGTGAATTCAATCTTGTGTAGCTGAGTTCCCAGCTCCCCAATCAAACGAATCCCCAAAGTGGTAGGTTTGAGTCGGCAATCTGGCCACTTGCACCCATGCAAATCAAAGGACCACCCTCAAAAGTAGAAGTTTCCAACTCACTCAGGATTGTCATGTTACTATGGTTATCCTAGTGAAGTGAAGTCTCTGTCATGAATGACATTATATAACGAGACTAAACACTACACAGTCTGGTCTTATACAGACTCCTTTATATAGGACACCCCCGCTCGCATGTCTCCACATGAATGATCAGGATCAGACCATCTGTAGCAAGTCACAACACTTGTAACTATCTACAAAGTAGGTTGCATCCATATTGTCATCAGGATAAGGTTTCCCTCCTATATCCATATACTACAGACCATTTTGGTTATTACGTAAGGCTTGATCCACTTATGTGTCTCCACATACATGCTTAAGTTACAACGATAACCAGGGATCTTAGTTTATTGGTTCGTGGTAAAGAAAATAAAACATCTCATGTTTCATAGACAACAATGAAGAAAATATCTCATATCATTACATCACAAGCATTTGTTCATACAGGTGTTTACAAACTACAGGACCCAACGAGAGTTTAGGGCATCAACCCCAACATATCTGACAGTTGATGTGACAGCAGATGATCGAGTTTGTTGTACGAAAAAGCTACAATGTCCAAAAAGCCATAGTTTTATCCAAGACGAAGCAGAACCACATGGTGAAGAGGATTTTTCAAATTTGGCACCTAAAGACTTAGAACTGGGCATGGGCCTTGGTGCGAGCGGGCTGATGATAAAAGGAAGGTGATGACGGGCAGAAATGCACATCATCTTAGGCCTTTTATTTAGAATTATGAGGGCTGTTAAGAAGAATATGCGGCAATTATGTTAGGAATTCATGAGAAAATGAGTTTGAATCATTCAGCATTAAGAATCTAGGCTAACCCACTATTATGTGTTATTATGCGTTCAATTGTCTATCTTTGTACCTAACGCAGGAATCAGACACAATCGCGGAAGTCGAGCTATCACATAGACGATCGCATACGCTCGACGCATGAATATTGCGTCCATTAATCACATGCAATGATTGCATACGACGGTCGTATGGGTGTTGCGGCTGTTGGGCGAATGCATCCATCGCATTGGAATTGCGGTCATCGCATAGAAGATGCGGTCATCGTGTAGAAGTTACGGTAATCAAGAAAATACGGTCATTGCAAGATTGCGGCTACACGATTCTAACCATAATAGAGGGATGAACGCAAGGTTGGTGGAATGGAAGCAACAACGCATATCTCGGGAAAATCAAAAGATGATGTTGACATTTCACCTACCACACCGTTAACAGTAGAGATTCAGAAAAGGACTAACATGCCGTGAATGTCAGAATCAGAGCAGGTCCATTAATGTTTTCGGCGATCAAGCTCTATAAATAGAAGTCGTTGAGCAGAAATTCAAGACATCCAAGTTTCGGCCTTTGGTCGGATCCTTGTGATTCAGACTAACACGTGAGAAGAAAGCTTGAGAGTTCTTCATCTCCTTCCTCCATTCCGAGTGACGACCGGAGCCTTCGCCAAAAATAGATCTCGAGAGAGTCAGCTCCACCGCCCTTCCATGGCACCACCGGCAGCCTTGATACACATTTGATGGAAGCAAGACATTGCTTCCAGATGGTCCTTTCATTTTCTCTTCTTTTCTTATAATGTATTGTATTACATTTTGGATTAAGAAATTAATACATTGTGTGTTCAATGCATTTCTACATTTCCTTCGATTCCATCTCCATCTTCATTTACTTAGTATCCTTAATCTACATTGCATCACTTAGTGAGACTGTTAGAGTATCGCATAATTAGTCATGCGAATTAGAGATATGAAGCATGTAGCGAACCACCGGAAGTTGTGTGTTGTGTGAGTGTGTGATAAAACCTTATTTGCTTAGTTTGAAGCTGTAGCAACGCCTGTCTATAGGCTGACGCAATGCTTGTCTATGAGTAAAGTCAACAACAACAAACTACTCGGGAGGGTAAGTGGTTGGTCGCATTAAGTAATGTAAGCCAGTGTTCACTAAAGATAGGAATAATCTTGCGTCAGTCAGGTTTATGCGGTTACATTGCCTTATGAGCGCATCATTCATCATTTAGGCATACTTGGAAGAGTAGTCTAAAATCCAAATCTAAGACTCGAGAGAGCGGATTGGATCGCATAAGCAAGAATGGGGAACTTAGGAATAAGCTCCGTTTGCTATTACACATCGTATGCACCCTATGGAGAGGATATTGCATGCGTCCAAGGAGTAGGATACGGTGGTATGCGATTATCTTGTTTATGTGTTCACATGAGCAAGAATAGAGACTTAGGAATAAGGCCTCTCGACACTTCGCATATACATCGCATACGTCCTAGAATTAGGCACAAGTGTGTGTAGCATGATCGCATAGCTTGCGTTGGCTGAGGTTGCCCTTGCAGTCAATCTTAAGGGTTGCGATGAAGACATCCTCACATTTTATCTATTTCTCCATCCATTTACTATGTGGCATCAGTTGTCGTATCTCTACCTCTCAATCATATTCTCACTGCTTAATCTGTTAGTTAGGAGTAGGAGTAGTTTGTAGCTTATACCCTCCATCATTCTTTTATTCAATCGCCACAAACAGATTACTGCATACATTTAGTTACAAGTCCCTGAGTTCGACCTCAGATCACCCGAGAAACTCGTGTTTGTGTTATACTTGGCGCGAACGCAAGAAAACTTGTGACGGGAATGCATGGTCATTGCATACATTCATTAACACATATTGTAAGTAACGCATGACCACCGATGCATGATAATCAACACATAACCTAAGACATGCATCGCATATTGCGTTCAACTAAATTTCGTCATCAGAAGGGGAAGGCCCATATTTAAACTGATGGCTTAGGGCATAGTAAATTTACAGCTCCAAAGGACATTATGATTCGTGAGAATGTTATTCCCTCGTTGACTGGTAAGATTAGAATGGCAACCTATTTTTCTATGTCCGATAAAATCAAAAACCTAAATCCTAAAGCCCAAAAGCCTAAGGGGATCGAGTTTGCTAAAAAGAACAAAGTCTATACCTTTCTCAAAAAATGGATCATCTGTTCGACGAGCGAAGGGGAGGTTTCTTCAACAAAGCCCCAAAGCCCCAATGACACCGATAACAACCATGAACATTCCTCAGAAATTATGCTTTCAAGCCCTGGCAACTTGGTTTCAGAAAATCCTTTTG
The DNA here is from genome assembly GCF_027475165.1 of Benincasa hispida. Taxonomy (NCBI): domain Eukaryota; kingdom Viridiplantae; phylum Streptophyta; class Magnoliopsida; order Cucurbitales; family Cucurbitaceae; genus Benincasa; species Benincasa hispida. The sequence continues at coordinate 60,646,050 of NC_143480.1, read as the reverse complement.
CCCTTATTGAAGACGACATGTCAAATACCCTTTTAGATCTCCAAAATGTTTTTCACGAAGGGCCCAATCAGAGGAATGAGTTTAGGTAGCAGTAACTCATCGAGGTTTGTACTACCTCTCCTCTCCAAACTACTATTGATGATACGACATGAGTGGAAAGCGAAACGGAGCTTAAGCTTATACCCTCTTCTCAAAACTCATTTCCTCTGACTAAGGAATTAGTTGTCACTTTGTTAAAACATAATCTATGCATTCGTGCCATTATGCAGAAGAGAAGGATGCAAAGTAAACGTGGGGCCTCCAAAAATAAGCTTAGCAGAGAAGTGAAAGCCTAAATTAGTAGTTGAACGAAGGAAACGTTTGTGGCTAAATCTAGTACTTCAAAGGGCCCCGATGTTTCTCGATGTTAGTTCTTTCCTAGAATGTAAGGGGTTTAAATGCTCGCCCCAAAAGAGCTCGGGTCAAAGACCTATTGGTGAGATACAACCCAGACGTGGCTATTCTTCAAGATTCTAAAATTATTGATGTCGACAGAAAGATGGTGAAATTGGTTTGGAGCAGTCGTCACATTGGCTAGAGGGCTTTACATGCAGTTGGCTCCTCGGGAGGTATCTTAATCATGTGGAAGGAGAACTCTATTTCAGTAATAAACTCTGTTTAAGGTCAGTTTTCTCTCTCAATTATCTGTAGAACTAATGTTGACTTCCATGGTTGGATCACAGGTGTCTATGGTCCCTCTTAAAAAAATAAAGACAAGTTCTGATAGGAGTTAACTGATTTGTATAGGCTTTGTAGTAGTTTCTAGTGTGTTGGGGGCGACTTCAATGTGGCAAGATGGATATATGAAAAGAGCTCTAGAGGCCACGCCACAAGAGGTATGAATATGTTTAACAACCTCATTGAGGAGATGGACTTATTGGATATTCCCCTTCGAAATGGTTCTTTCTCTTGATCAAGATCCAGAATTAGACCACCAACTTCCAAGATTGACGGTTTCCTCCTCTCAAAATCATGGGTTGGTTTCTTTAGAGAAGTCAAAGCTGATAGGCTTCTGTGCGTGACGTCTGACCACTACCATATCTTACTATGTTTAGGTGCACAATCTTGGGGCCCAACTCCTTTAGATTTGAGAACTTCTAGCCTGATCATCACACGTTTCTTTCAAACCTTGAAAATTGGTGGGGCAGTTTTAGTAGTGAAGGTTGGCCCATTTATTCCTTTATGGAGAAGTCGAAACTTTTAAAAGGTATTTTAAAAGTCTAAAACGGTGAAGTTTTTGGTAATATACTTTCTCAAAAGAAAGCGATTCTTGAGAAGATCAGCTCTTATGATTCTTTGAAGGATGACTCCCTTATCAAAGATGCTCTCAGAGAAAGAGATGAATGTAAAGGTGCTTTTTTTGAGTTAATCATCAAAGAGCATAGATTATGGGCGCAAAAAAGAAAAATTCAGTGGCTGAAGGAGGGGGAGGTGAACTCTAGCTTTTTCCATAAATGGGTCTCTGCTCGCAAAAGTAAGAATCTTATTCTGGTCCTTGAAAGTAATGGTGGTCAGTTGCTCACGAATACTAATGAGATTATGGCTGAAATTCTTGCTTTCTACTCAAATATTTACGGTAACAAAATCTCTCAACCTTTCACCTTCGATGGCCTTGCTTGGAAGTCTTTCAACATTCAGAAGTATTTATCATTGGAAGCTCCATTTGCCAAGAAAGAGATTCATGAGACCATTTTTGATATGAGGGTTCTTAAGTCTCCAGGCCCGGACGGTATGACAGGAGAATTTTATAAAAAAAATCTTGGAACATTTTGAAATCCAACTTAGTAAGCGTGTTCCAAGATTTTTTAAAAAATGGTACTGTTAACAAGTGTTTCAATGGAACCTACATTTGTTTTATTCCAAAGAAGAAAAAGGCCTCTTAGGTAAACGATTTTAGACCAATTAGTTTGGTTACTTCCCTCTACAAGATCATTTCTAAGGTGCTTGCTACAAGGCTTATGAAAGTGCTTCCCTCCATTGTGTATGAGTCTTAAACAGCCTTTGTGGAGGGGAGGCAGATTCTTGATGCTATTCTTATAGCTTCCGAATCCTTAGAGGAGTGGCAAGTGACTGGGAGTAGAGGCACCCTTTTTGAAACTTGACCTCGAGAAGGCTTATGACAATGTGGATTGGGCTTTCCTCGACACGATTTTGAAACTCAAATGGTTTGGCAGGAGATGGACGAGATGGATTTGGGGTTCTCTTTCTACGACCAATTTTTTTCGTGGTAAAATTTTGGCAAAAATGGGTCTGCATCAGGGAGACCCCCTTGTTCCTTTCCTTTTCACGGTTGTAGGGGATGCTTTAAGCTGTCTTACTTAGTATTGCAATGAAAGGAGGTGTATAAAAGGATTCTCTTTTAGAAACTTGAATGTTGAGTTAACGCATCTATCATCAGGGAAAACCAACCGGTGCAAGATAACATTAGGTCTTCACCTCCCCTGCTTTCGCCACCATCACTGATGGACCTTCGACTGCAGCCGTCACTGCCACTGCTGACCAGTATCTTCAATCCCTTCGCATACATTTGCCATGGCATCTGATTAGAAACTCTAGTGCGACCACTTTCTTTCCCAATGTTGATGTTGTTGATTTTGGTTCTATTGCCGATAGTCGCTTCATCTAGCCATTGGAATATGAAGTCGGTGCTATTGAGTCTTCCGCCCAACATAGAGGCAAGTCACCAGCCGCGTATGATATGCCAGCTACGAGCTACGGTCCAACTGCTAAGTAGCCGCCAGCTGCATACCTATCGCTGTCGAGTTTTCTTTCTCCTACACTGCCGAGCTACGAACACCAAGGATCGATGGCTCTATCTCTAACAATGGTTCAACAACAACTGGCTAATTTTCATGCGAGTTTTCAACAACAAATCACTGCTCTTGGGGTAGCCCTAGGTGCTTCCACAAACTTAAATTCAAGTGTATTGAATTCCGACGTTCCTTCCAGTCTACCAATGTATCCAGAGAATCTGGTAACCTCTTTCCCTGCTCTAACTACTGCAAACTATTTGTCTGGATCTATGGGAAATTCCACCGACTTAATTACAAGAGAAAAGTTAAATGGCTAGAGTTATTTATTTTGGTCTCAGTCCATTAAAATGGCTTTTGAGGGGCGTCATAGGTTTGGGTATCTAACTGGTGAGATACCTAGACCTAGACCAAGGGACCCTCAAGAGAACATTTGGAAAGGAGAAGAATCCTTGCTACAATCACTACTAATTAATAGTATGGGGCCTCAGATAGGGAAACCATTGTTGTATGCTGCAACTACTCGAGATATCAGGGATGTAGTTCAAAAATTATATTCTAAGAGGCATAATGTGTCTCGTCTTTACACTCTGCGTAAACAAGTTCACGAGTGCAAATAAGGGATGATGGATGTCATTTTGTACTTTAATAAATTGTCCCTAATTTGACAGGAGATGGACTCGGGTCGTGAAATTATTTGGGATTGTCCTGGTGAAGGTGTCTAGTATTCAAAAATTGAGGAAGTGGATCATGTATATAATTTCAAGTTGGTTTGAACTCCAAATTTGATGGAGTGTGAGGTGATGACAGGAAATTAGAGGTCAATTACTTGACGACTAAAATTCATTATTATTTTAAAATCCCTCAGCTACTTCTTACAAATTCGTAATAGAAAAAATTAGAAAATAGTTATTTATTATTAACTAACTCATTATTGTAATTCTTACCATAAAATAAAAACTTACAAGAGCAAAACTGTGATGAGAAATTAGAGAGAAAGATCTAAGAGAAGTTCTGTAAAGAAGAAAGAGGAACTTATCTTAAAATAAAGAGATTTCTGAGAGCATTTGGGAGTGCATGTAGGTGTTCTACACCGAGCCACTATAAACTCGTGTTTCAATCTTTTTCTTCCCTCCCTTGACTGATTTTTGTTGATGAATAATTAGTGTTGATGCCATCTGAGATCTACTTTCTTTCTTCTTCCAATTTATGAAGATCTTGTTCTTGATTGAGGTTTACCTCAAAGTTTGCTTGAAGGACTTCTTCTTCTGTCACAAATTCTACATTTACAAAATAGAAGAGTAAAGTTAGAGAGAAGTTTTTGGATTTTATGAGAGATGTAATGCCTGTATTTTCTTTTATTTTTAACAATTTTACTCACTGCTAAAACCTATCTCTTCTTCCTCCTACTTGATTTGGTTATCATTTTGTTCCTCTACCCATTATGAAAACAAAATTTCATAAAAGAGATATGTTGGGTGAATATTTAACTTTGTTTTTTAAAAAGAAAAAAACTAAAGGGAACCAACCTTTGGTTTAGAATCCCACATTGGTAGATTTTGAAAATGGAGTCACCTTTTCGTACTCCAACCTTGGGCTATGGGTTTGGTCCCAAGGGGTTCCCATGTTTTGGAAGGAGTGAGGAGATAGACCAATGTGGGTTTGGTGGACATCCCACACGCGTGGCGCCACTGTCTTCCATATGATCGGATGGGCGGGTGTGACGAGGCGAGGCACACGTGTGTGTATCTCCTTTTGTGTGCACGTTCAGAGGCTGAACGTGTTACCTTCTCATTGAATTTCAGCTTTGAAGGCATATAAAAGGCACGTCTTTTAGAAGTTTAAGGCACAACATTCATTTTCATTCTCGATCGCTCTCCTCTATTTTTTCTTTACCCATTTTCATTTTATGAGCGTTCAGTCAGAAAATGTGAGTTTCGGTCGGTAACGGTGCAATTTCGATCGAGTTTTCTATTGGATTGTTTTATCCTAGGGGAGGCTGAACGTGTTTCCTTCTTGTAGAAGTTCAGCTTTGAAGGCCTATAAAAGGCACGTCTTTCAGCAATTTAAGGCACAACATTCATTTTCATTCTCGATCGCTCTCCTCTATTTTTTCTTTCCCCATTTTCATTTTTCGAACATTCAGTCAAAAAGATATGTGTTCCGATCGATAACGGTGCATTTTTTATCGAGTTTTCTTTTGGGTTGTTTTATCTTGCGGACGACGTGGCAGTAATTCTTGACCTACTAGTGGATCTTCTTCCACTAGAGTTGCAGGCGTTGGATGTAATTTTGTGAATGGATTTCTTATTCACTTACTATGCTTCTATGGATTGCCATAGGAAGAAAGTGACTTTTAGGAAACCAGGTTTGGCTGAAGTGGTTTTCAAGGGTGAGAAGAAGATTATTCCTACGAGTTTGATTTCAACTCTGAAAACTGAGAAGTTGTTGAGAAAGTGTTGCACAGCGTTTCTTGTACACGTAGTAGAGGTGCAAGAAGAAAAACTGAAACCAAAAGATGTTCCTGTAGTGAACGAATTTCTTGATATTTTTCCAGCTGATCTATCAGGTTTGCCACCTGATAGAGAGGTGGAGTTCACTATTGAATTGTTACCAGGAATAACACCTATTTCACAGGCGCCGTACAGAATGGCTTCGAGCGAGCTTAAGGAGCTGAAGGTGTAGTTACAAGAACTAGTTGACAAGGGATACATCAGGCCTAGTGTATCACCTTGGGGAGCTCCAGTGTTATTCGTGAAGAAGAAAGATGGTACCCTCAGATTATGCATTGATTACAGGCAGTTAAACAAGGTCACGATACGTAACAAGTATCCTCTACCACGCATTGATGACTTGTTTGACCAATTAAAGGGAGCAACAATGTTCTCTGAGATTGATTTAAGGTCAGGATACCATCAGTTAAAGGTTAGGGAATCAGATATTCCTAAGACAACATTCAGGACGAGGTATGGGCATTATGAGTTTTTAGTGATGCCATTCGATTTAACGAATGCGCCAGCAGTTTTCATGGACCTCATGAACAGGATCTTCCATCAGTACTTAGATCAGGTTGTGATAGTGTTCATCGATGATATACTAGTTTACTCAATTGACAGGAAAGCCCATGAGGAACATCTGAGGATTGTTCTACAGACACTACGTGATAAACAGTTGTACGCTAAGTTCAGCAAATGTGAGTTCTGGTTGAAACAGGTAGTGTTCTTAGGGCATGTAGTTTCAGTGGACGGAGTTAGTGTTGATCTGCAGAAAGTGGAAGCTGTTGTCAACTGGGAGAGACCAGCTAGTGCAATAGAGCTTTAACAAGGAAGAATGCTAAGTTTGAGTGGTTGGATAAATGCAACCAGAGTTTCTAGGAGCTGAAGAAGAGATTAGTGACAACACCTATTCTGACACTTCCTGTAACAGGGAAGGAGTATGTAATCTATTGTGATGCTTCGAGGCAAGGATTAGGTTGTGTGCTTATGCAGGAAGGAAAGGTAATAGCTTATGCTTCAAGGCAGTTGAAGAAGCATGAGTGTAATTACCCTACCCATGATCTTGAGCTAGCAGCAGTTGTTTTAGCACTGAAGATCTGGAGACATTATTTATTCGGTGAGAAGTGCCACATTTTCACAGATCATAAGAGCCTGAAGTATACCTTTGTTCAGAAAGAGCTGAATCTGAGACAGAGGCGATGGCTAGAACTGATTAAAGACTATGACTGTACCATTGAATACCATCCGGGTAAGGCTAACGTAGTGGTAGATGCATTAAGTATGAAGTCGAGACTTCCGAAGAGTGCCTTCTGTGGTATTCAAGCAACCTTACTAAGTGAGTTAAAAGGTTTCAAGGTGGTTGTGATTGCAGAGAGTTGAGCGAGTCTTTTAGCTCAATTTCCGGTTAGGTCTTCTCTAGTAGCAGAGATTGTGAGGAGACAGGCAGAAGATACTTGCAAAGTCCATATCACACCCCCTTCCTAACCTTAACCCCCAAGACCGGGAAGGGAGAATGAGGGTAAACCAGTAGTATTCCAAGACAAAATTTAAATTTAACATTCCCCCTATATCTATTAAGGATTTCAACATGTTTACAACACTCTATCTATCTTGCATACACATAGTTTAATTTCCTATATTCTTTATTACATGATCCGAGCATTGCCCTGAGAATTTACCAAGTCCTGGTGTGATGGTGGTTAGCAGACTCCTCCTTGAACGCTCCGCTTTGTAACCTGGGGGGGGGGGGGGGGATATAAGAAAACATTTGGAAGAGTATGAGCTACTAAGCCCAGTGAGTGGATCTTTTAAAATAATAATCACTTTGCAAATCATATTTTTGGGAAATCAATCACATAATCATAATTCCAGTATAATTTATGCATGATCATGTATATATTCATTCAATCAACATTCTCCAGTCCCATGCTATACGTGGCATGCTCATATCATGGACACATTATCAATCATCATAACATTTGATGGAAACTTCCCTATAACCCAGTTTTTCCGCCAATGTGCAAACCGAAAATTCTTTATCCCCTAGTCATGCTTAGGTATTTGACTATATTTCCCGCCGGTCGTCACCGACTATTATTTCTCGCCAATCGAGGCCGACTATATTTACTCGCCAAGAACCTTTTTTTAAGTATGCTAACTATGTAATCTGGGTATAATCTCAGTTTCCATAACAATTTCACAAACAATATCATGACAATCATCATAACATCATAAGCATGTATTTTGGACTTACATATGCATTTATTCACATATCAGAGCATAAAGCTATGTAAACACTCACCGTCAGCAAGTTTTTCCACTAAAATCACCTTCAGACTACCTTCCTGAGAATTCCTCTATATCAATGAAAATTCTTCAATTAATACTTGTTATATCAATAAATAGTGTCAAATTTCGCCAAAATATCATTATATATTGAAAACACCAGCTTACCCTACTCAAAATTAGCCAAAATACCAAAGTTAGCCTCTTTAGAGGTTATTTGGACCGAGATAGGCAGCTGGGCGTTGGGTAGTAGGCAGAGTGGGCGTGTTGTGCCGCACAAGGGCTGGCATGTTTGGGCGTGCGCTGCACTGGGCATGTGTTGGGCATGCGTTGCGCTGGGCGTGCGCTGGGCATGATGCGCTGGGCGGGGAAAGTAGCTACATTGGGCTAGCATACGGGATACGTCGAGCGATGCGCGCGCGGACGGATGGATAGACACAGTGTTGTGTGCGTGCAGGGCGTGGGCTGGCTATGCATCCGGCTGCCTCAATGCCTCACAAACATAACCTTATTTCTTTTGATCTCCATTCAACTTGGCAGCCTAATAACTCAAACGTCACTCTCTAAATATGCTCTCAACCCACGATTTAGGTGCTGGTATGAATGACTTCCCCTTGCCCAACTCCCTATTTATAGCCATTTCAAACTCGCCCCATGTTGGCAACACAACTCCATTTGTCTCACTTTGGAGCTGCCAACATTTAGTCTACCTAGCCTATCCTTAGCCTAGCCTTGAGTTGTTCTCCTTCTAGCTTGCCAACCAAAATCCCTTTTGTTGCATGAAATCTCCTTCACCAACCTCACGCTTGGGTGATAAGACTTCAATTTGCATGAAATCTCTTTTAGCCACCTCCTACTTGAATTTTATGTCATCTTTCTTTTGCCACCTAAATCCCTTAAATACCTCACATATTTCTCTACTTAAATTGTTTAAGTCTTATATTTGTATACCCTTGGCATTCTCCCTTGAATATTTCCATCAATTAGTCTCACCTTTTATCCTTAACGCATAGAAACTCACCTTTCCCTCATCAAAGTTCAACTTAGCCAACGCATGAGTTGGTCATCAAGAATGCATAGGGTGGCCGCTCACCCTCGATGCATGGCTTGCTAAGTGTGCTTGCTTGGCCTACTAGGCATGAACGTATGGTGCTGACCATCGACGCATCGCTGGCTTGGCCACATAGGCATGCTCGGCTGCATGGGCATGCGCTTGGCCTGGCGCATCAATGTATGGTTGCTCGGCAGCGCATAGGATGGCTCGCCCGCTTGCCCGTTCGATGCATAGGCAGGGCGCTCATTGAAGCATAGGCTGCGCGCTCGGCATACACCATCGACGCATGGGCTGCGCGCTTACCATCGATGCATGGGTTGTGCACTCGGCACATGGCCTATGCGCTTGGCCTCGACGCATGGCCTGTGTGCTTGGTGCATGGCCTGTGCACTTGGCCTTGACGCATGGCTGGCACGCCTAACATGCTCACTTCGACGCATGCTTGTTGCCCTTGTCCTTATGTATGCCTTTGCATTGGTTATGTGCAACCCTTAGCCATTTTTCAAGTCTTCTAGCTTCCATCCTCCATGCCTTCTTGCGTCCAACATGTTTTAAGCCCTTCATAGGCGTTTTGATTTTGGTCACCTTTTTGGATAATTTTGATGTTTTCCTCCCTTTGTTCCAATATCCTTACTTAGGATTTTTATTCTCTATTTAACTTCCCACTTTAGATTTAATGTTAGGGTCTTACATTTACCACCCTCTTAAAATAATTTCGTCCTCGAAATTCAACGAAACATAATTTACAATAGAACTTTTATTTAATAATTTACCTCATACAATTTTATTACACCACAACTTTTATTCTAGTCTTCTAAAACTTTCTCTTTCCCTTTTCCTACCACTGACATATTGTCCTCTCAATCTTGAGTTAGTCCATATAGTTTCCCCAACATCATTTTTCCTGTTTCCTCTTTTCTTCCTCCTATACTTCGTCCTCCTTCAACCGTTGTTGATCTTCCTCCCGGGTTGTTTGGTGGTTGTATCTTCCAGTATCCATCAACTGAGGACATTCTCATTTAAAGTGCCCTGGTCTGCCAAACTTAAAACACGTGTGCGACCGTTCTTGGGTTTGCTCCCAACATCTTCCCCAGTGATATTTATTACAGAACGGGCATCTTGGTCTTTAGTTAACACTCATCATTGATTCCTTTATTTGGCTCTCCCGTTAAGGGTCTACTTTAGTGTTGGTAGTTCCTTTTCTTTTCCATCCACTTCTGCTTTCTACCCTGGGGGTAAAATTTCTTGGTTCTTCCCTCCGCCACTGACTCATTGACGAGTCTCTTTCTGGTCTTACTTCTTCCGTCGTTAAGCTTCTTTCTACTCTCATCGCGGCTTCTATTAGCTTTGAAAATTCTCCCCATTCCGCGATTGCTGTAACATGAGTTCGAATCTCTTGTTTTAATCCTGTTTCAAACCTCTGACAACGTTCTTTTTCATCTACCACTATGTTTAAAGCATACTTGGATAATTCTGTATACTTTAATTCATACTCCGCTATAGTCATGTTTCCCTGCATGAGCTATAGGAATTCATCTTGTTTCATATCCCTAAATGATCGAGGATAGAATCTTTCGAAAAATGCCTTTCGAAAGTTCTCCCAACATATTTCTTCTTGATCGCCTCTCCTATTCTTTAGTACCTTCTACCAATCTTCTGCCTTTTTTTTGAAGTAAGAATGTGGCAAGTCTTACCTTACGGTTTTCAGGACATATCATCACTTGGAAAAAATTTTCTATTCGATTCATCCATGCCTCCGCATCTGCACGATCCTTTGTTCCTTCAAAGTTTGTGGCTACAAATGCCTTTAATCATTCTATCCCATATTTCTTCTCGGGATCAGGTTGTATATTTTATAAGCTTGCTTGAAGTCTTTGGGTGAATTTATCCATTTGTACTTCCTCCCTGGATTTTTCTTTTGGAAGGCTTGAGGCACTTTCACTTTCGTTTCTAGAGGGTTGCCCCATTCTACGTTTTCCACTTCTCAGCATTTTTTCTACAACCATTCACATATAAATTAGGCACATGTTATCAACATACTATTTTTATTTATGAACATGGTAACTATTTACATTAGTAGTTTCTTTCTGTCTACATAGTCTTTCACTCATTTTCTGGTAGTCGTAATTTTTCAAAGTTAAGACGCATTCTCTCGTCTCTCCATACACATCTTTCTTGCACATGTCCTATTTCCTTACAGAAGATACAAAATTTATAGGATTCCGCATTGTTAGAGTCATAGGTGGGCTGTTCCTCGAATTCAATTACGATTCATCGAGGAATGTCCTTCTTTCCTGCACGTGCCCATTCTTGGTCCACTGCCAGTTCAGGCAATATGTTGTTGCTTCCTGAACTTGAACCTCCAGCAAGTTCCCGTTGATATGTTTCCTGAATCTCTCTTGTTTTTCATTGGAAAGTATAACAGTTTTTGCGGATATGGCCAACCTTGCCACATCCGTAGCATATTTTGGTTCCTCTCAGACACATACCACTATGATTTTTCCCACACTATGGAAATCCCATGTTAGTTCGGGATTCCACCAAGTTTCCATTGTTCAAGGTAATAGGATATTCATTATTATTGTTCACACTATTCTCATATTTTTTAGGGTTTTCCTTGGGCTAGTGCCGCGGTCTCCAGCTTACGTTCCGGAGTCATTCCACCACCAGTCTTGTCTGCTCGGATTCATTTCCTATAGTTGACATTATTCAAGTTATTACTTACTAATTATTTTCACTTCCCCCTTTTCTCATGTTTCCCTATGTCCACTTATTATTTCTCATTTCTTTCTCCTAACTTTTCTTGATTCTATTTTAGGTTTCCTAATATATTTCATTATATTTACTCCTCTTTAGGTTTTGACCTGACCTAGTTTTTATTATTATCTGGCTTCCCTACCTTAGGTAAGCCTTTTTCTGATGCCGCTTTGGCTTTAACCTATCACTTTTTCCTTTATTTTTCCTATATTCTATTTATACTAATGCTAGACTCAAATTTTCCCCAGGTTTTACGTAAACCTTTACTCTGATACCAAGCTATCACAACCCCTCCCTAGCCTTAAACCCCAAGACCAGGAAGGGAGTATGAGGGTAAACCAGTAGTATTCCAAGACAACATTTAAATTTAACATTTCCCTTATATCTATTAAGGATTTCAACATGTTTACAACACTCTATCTATCTTGCATACACATAGTTTAATTTCCTATATTCTTTATTACTCAATCCGAGCCATGCCCTAAGAATTTACCAAGTTCTGGTGTGATGGTGGTTAGTAGACTCCTCCTTGAACGCTCCACTTTGATACCTGGGGGGGATATAAGAAAACATTTGGAAGAGTGTGAGCTACTAAGCCTAGTGAGTGGTTCTTTTAAAATAATAATCACTTTGCAAATCATATTTTTGGGAAATCAATCACATAATCATAATTCCAGTATAATTTATGCATGATCATGTATATGTTCATTCAATCAACATTCTCCAGTCCCATGCTATACGTGGCATGCTCATATCATGGACACATTATCAATCATCATAACTTTTTATGGAAACTTTCCTATAACCCACTTTTTCCGCCAATGTGCAAACCGAAAATTCTTTATCCCGCTAGTCATGCTTAAGTACTTGACTATATTTCCCGCCGGTCATCACCGACTATTATTTCCCGCCGATCGAGGCCGACTATATTTTCTCGCCAAGCACCTTTTGTTAAGTATGCTAACTATGTAATTTGGGTATAATCTCAGTTTCCATAACAATTTCACAAACAATATCATGACAATCATCATAACATCATAAGCCTGTATTTTGAACTTACATATGCATTTATTCATATATCATAGCATAAAGCTAAGTAAACACTCACCGTCAGCAAGTTTTTCCACTAAAATCACCTTCAAACTACTTTCCTAAGAATTCCTCCATATCAATGGAAATTCTTCAATTAATACTTGTTATATCAATAAATAGTGTCAAATTTAGCCAAAATATCATTATATATTGAAAACACCAGCTTACCCTACTCAAAATTAGCCAAAATACCAAAGTTAGCCTCTTTAGAGGTTATTTGGACTGAGATAGGCAGCTGGGCGTTGGGCAGTAGGCAGAGTGGGCGTGCTGTGCCGCAGAAGGGCTGACGCGTTTGGGCGTGCGCTAGGCATGATGTGCTGCACAGGGAAAGCAGGTGCGTTGAGCTGGCGCACTGGATGCGTCGAGCGATTCGCACGTGGAAGGACGGATGGACGCAGTGCTACGTGCGCGCAGGGCATGGGCTGGCTGTGCGTCCGACTGCCTCAATGCCTCACCAATGCAACCTTGTTTCTTTTGATCTCCAATCAACTTGGCAGCCTAATAACTCAGACGTCTATCTCTAAATATGCTCTCAACACACGATTTAGGTGCTGGTATGAATGACTTCCCCTTGCCCAACTCCCTATTTATAGCCATTTCAAACTCACCCCATGTTGACAAGACAACTACCATTTGTCTCACTTTGGAGCTGCCAACATTCAGTCTACTGAGCCTATCCTTAGCCTAGGTTTGAGTTGTTCTCCTTCCAGCTTGCCAACCAAAATCCCTTTTGTTGCATGAAATCTCCTTCACCCACCCCATGCTTGGGTGATGAGACTTCAATTTGCATGAAATCTCCTTTAGCCACTTCCTACTTGAATTTTATGTGATCTTCCTTTTGCCACTTAAATCCCTTAAATACCTCACATATTTCTCTACTTAAATTGTTTAAGTCTTATATTCGTATACCCTTGGCATTCTCCCTTGAATTTTTCCATCAATTAGCCTCTCCTTTTATCCTTAACGCATAGCAACTCACCTTTCCCTCATCAAAGTTCAACTTAGCAAACGCATGAGTTGGTCATCACCAATGCTTAGGGTGGCCGCTCACCCTCGACGCATGGCTTGCTAAGTGTGCTTGCTCAGCCTACTAGGAATGAACGCATGGTGCTGACCATCGACGCATAGTGTGCTGCCTAGGCGCTTGTGCCTTGGCTTGGCTGCATGGGCATGCTCGACCGCATGGGCGTGCGTTTGGCCTGGCGCATCGACGCATGGTTGCTCAGCCGCGCATAGGATGGCTCGCCCACTTGCCTGTTCGACGCATAGGCAGGGCGCTCATCGATGCATGGGCTGCGCACTCGGCATTCACCATCGACACATGGGCTGTGCGCTCATCATTGACGAATGGGCTGCGCGCTTACCATCGAAGCATGGGCTGCGCGCTCGGTGCATGGCCTGTGCGCTTGGCCTCGACTTATGGCCTGTGCACTTCGCCTCGACACATGACTGGCATGACTAGCATGCTCACTTCAACGCATGCTTGCTGCCCGTGTCTTCATGTATGCCTTTGCATTGATTGTGTGCAACCCTTAGCCATTTTTCAAGTCTTCTAGCTTCCATCCTCCATGCCTTCTTGCGTCCAACATGTTTTAAGCCCTTCATAGGTGTTTGGATTTTAGTCACCTTTTTGGATAATTTTGATGTTTTCCTCCCTTTATTCCAATATCCTTACTTAGGATTTTTCTTCTCTATTTAACTTCCCACTTTTTATTTAATGTTAGGGTCTTACAGTCCAAGCAAAGCCCAGAGGCAAAATTTGAGTTGAGAGTAGACGGAGCCATAGTTAAGCAGAGAAGACTATGCGTTCCGAGTATTAGTGAGGTTAAGGGTGCTATACTAGAGAAGGCTTACAGTTCAGCTTACGCTATGCATCCAGGAAGCACCAAGATGTACAGAACTTTGAAGAAAACTTATTGGTGGCCTGGTATGAAGCGAGAGATAGCTGAATATGTTGATAAATGTTTGATCTGCCAACAGGTTAAACCAGTGAGACATAGGCCAGGAGGACTCCTTAATCCACTGCCAGTGCTGGAGTGGAAGTGGAAGCATATTACCATGGATTTTCTGTTTGGATTACCTCATACTACTGGTGGATGGTATATGGGTAATAGTAGAAAGACTCACCAAGACAGCGCAGTTTATACTGATTAAAGCGACGTCTACACTAGATCAGCTAGCTAAGCTATACGTCGACAGGATTGTGAGTCAGCATGGAGTGCCAGTGTCCATAGTTTCAGATAGGGATCCGAGGTTTACTTCTAAGTTTTGGCCTAGTGTGTAGAAAGAAGTGGGAACAAAGTTAAAGTTCAGTACAACATTTCATCCCCATACAAATGGTCAATCAAAGAGGATCATCCAGACCTTAGAAGACATGTTGAGAGCATGTGTCCTTCAGTTTAAGGGAAGTTGGGATACCCACTTATCACTTATGGAGTTTACTTATAATAACAGCTATCAGTCTAGTATCGGCATGGCACCATTTGAGGCTTTGTATGGCAGACCATGCAGAACTCATGTATGCTGGAACGAAGTGGGAGAGCGAAAGCTAGCTGGTTCTGAGTTAGTACAAGTTATGTTAGACAATATTAAGTCGATTAGAGAGAACCTGAAGATAGCTCAAGATCGATAGAAGAACTATGCAGATAAGCAACGAAGAGACTTAGAATTCCAGGTTGGAGATCAAATTTTCTTAAAGTTATCTCCGTGGATAGGTGTTCTTTGCTTTGGGAGGAAAGGTAAGCTGAGTCCTAGATATATTGGTCCTTATCAGATAACAGAACGATTTGGACCAGCAGCCTATAGACTTGAGTTGCCAGCAGAACTTGCTCGAATACATGATGTTTTCCGTGTGTCCATGTTGAGGAAATATATTCCAGATCCGTCACATGTGTTGCAAGCACAACCGGTTGAGCTGAAAGAAGACTTGAGTTATAAAGAGGAAGCGGTTTAGATTCTCGACAGAAAGGAGCAAGTTTTGAGGAACAAAATGATCCCACTCGTGAAAGTCCTTTGACGACATCACGGAGTGGAGGAGGAAACCTGGGAGTTAGAAGACCAGATGAGGAGGAGTTATCCAACACTCTTCACCTAAGGACTTCTAAATTTCAAGGACGAAATTTCATAAGGGGGAGATAAGTTGTAAACCCGAGACTTTCCTTGGATTATTTGCTCTTGTCACATATTGTAGGATGTTGGATTTAAGTTATTGTTGTTCCATTGTTGAAGAAAAATAGCAAAGCTTTTGGTTGAAGTTGTCTTTGATAATTTTAGAATTTATTAATAAAGAAAAGAAAAGAAATGAAATAAAGAAAAAGAAAAGAAAAGAAAAGAAAAGGAAAAGGAAAAAGGAAAAGAAAATGAAAATGAAAGGAAATGGAAACCCATTCGGCACCACTGCCTAACTCATTTCAGCCCATTTCTCCATCATTTCCCATCATATTTTCAGAGAATTTCGAGAGAGAGAGTGAAGGAAGAGGAAGAAGAAGCTTGCTGAAGGTTGGAGGTTGAAGAAGGGAGGAAAAAGTTCGTGCAAGTGCAACCATAGAAGAATCTGGGTTCAACCTGCCTATCTCTGGTTTTTAAGTCAGTTTGAGCTACACAAGACGAACTAAGAGGTGAGGCCTGACTTCCTTGAAATTTAATCCATTTTCTAACAAATTTCATGAAGGAAGCTTGAGCTAAATCTGATGATAAGTTAATGGTTTTTGAAAAGGAAAACAGAGCACAAAATTTTCGTGCAAATCAGAAGGATCTAGGGTTTTCTCTGGTTTTTCGAACATTATGGGGCGTAGAAGTTGAATTAGAAGATCAATTGGGTATAGTTGGAAAGCTTATTCAATTTCCTATAACATACATGAAGCATTCGTGAGCCAAAAATGACTAGATGTAGGTTTAATTTCAGGAGAAAAGTAGAGGGTAGCAGAGAAGCACGAATCTGTATTTGCTGTGTTCGGGGGATTTCTGGAAAAATCCGTTGGGAATATAGTTTCTATTCTTTCATGTAAGTTGTAGAGGGTTCCAAAATGAAGAGTTTGATATATATTACATTAATTTTTCTCAAGTATTGAGGAAGTTATGAGTATTGGAAGTTAAAGTATTGAATCTGAAAAATCTGGAAAAAAAAGTGGGAAGTATGATTTTATTTCTAGAATTTAGAATTCATGAGCATGGAAAGACAAGATAATTTATAGTTCTGATGCTCGGTTTTGATTTATTTGACAGGCCAAGAGGAAATAGGCCGAGTCTACGGACCAGGGAACTAGCCAAGACTGTGAGTGACAAAATGAATTTCGAAAATGATTTCTAAACTGTAATTTATGCTTAAATGGTTTACATGCTTGAATATGAACTTATGAATGATACATGGACATATTATCAATCACATATTTGGAAGAGTGTGAGCTACTAAGCCTAGTGAGTGGTGCTTTTAAAATAATAATCACTTTGCAAAACATATTTTTGGGAAGTCAATCACATAATCACAATTCCAATATAATTTCTGCATGATCATGTGTACATTCATTCAATCATCATCCTCCAGTTCCATGCTATACGTGGCATGTTCATATCATGGACATATTATCAATCACAACAACTTTTTATAGAAACTTTTCTATAACCCAATTTTTCCGCCAATGTGCACATCGACAATTCTTTCCCGCTAGTCATACTTAGGTATCTTAACTATATTTTCCGCCGGTCGTCACCGACTATTATTTCCCGCCGACCGAGGCCAACTATATTCCGCCAAGCACCTTTTGTTAAGCATGGTAACTTACGTAGTCCGGGTATAATCTCAGTTTCCATAGGAATTTCACAGACAATATCATGGCAATCAACATAACATCATAAGCATGAATTTTGTACTTACATATGCATTTATCCACATATCAACGCAATAAACTAAGTAAACACTCACCACAAGCAATTTTTTCCACTAAAATCACCTTGAGAATACCTTCTTGAGAATTCCTCCATATCAATGGAAATTCCTCAATTAATACTTGTTATATCAATAAATAATGTCAAAATAGCCAAAATATCATTATATAGTGAAAATACCAGCTTACCCTATTCCAATTTAGCCAAAATCCCAAAATTAGCCTCTTTAGAGGTTATTTGGACTGTGGTAGGCAGCTGGGCATTGGGCAGTAGGCAGGGTAGGCGTGTTGTGCCGTACAGGGGTTGACGTGTTGGGCATGCGTTGTGCTGGGCATGATGCGTCACACGGGGAAGGTAGTTGTGCTGGGCTAGCGCACGGGATGTGTCGAGCGAGGCGTGCGGATGGACGCAGCGCTACGAGGCATGCGCGCAGGGTGTGGACTGGCTGTGCGCCCGACTGACTCAATGCCTCACCAACGCAACCTTTGTTTCTTTTGATCTCCAATCAATTTGGTAGCCTAATAACTCAAACGTAACTCTCTAAATATGCTTTCAACACAAGATTTAGGTGATGGTATGAATAAATTCCACTTGCCCAACCCCTCTATTTATAGCCATTCCAAACTCACCCCATGGTGACAACTCAACTCCCATTTGTCTCACTTTGGAGCTGCCAACACTTAGTCTACCCAGCCTAGCCTTTAGTTGTTCTCATCTCAGCTTGTGAGCCAAAATCTCCTTTTTTGCATGAAATCACCTTCACCCACCTCCTACTTGGGGTGATAAGACTTCAATTGCATGAAATCTCCTTTGTCCACCTCCTACTAGAACTTTGTGTGATCCTCCTTTTGCCACCTAAATCACTTAAATACTTAACATATTTCTCAACTTAAATTGTTTAAGACTTATGCTCGTATACCATTGGCATCTTCCCTTGAAGTTTTCCATCAATTAGTCTTACCTTTTATCCTTAATGCATAGCAACTCACCCTTCCTTCATTAAAGTCCTACTTAGCCATCGCATGAGTTGGCCATCACCAACTCATAGGGTGGCCGCTCACCCTTGACGCATGGCTTGCTAGGTATGCTTGCTCGGCCTACTAAGCATGGACGCACGGTGCTGACCATCAATGCATGGGCGTGCTGCCTAGACGGTTGCGCGCTTGGCCGCATAGGCACGCTCGGCCGCGTGGGCGTGTCTAGCCGCATGGGTGTGCGCTTGGCTTATCGCATCGACGCATGGATGCTCGGCAGACTCGACAGTGCTTCGACGAATATGATGGCTTGCCCGTTCGACGCATAGGCAAGGTGCTCGGCATACACCATCGATGCATGGGCTGCGCGCTTGGCGCATGGCATGTGCGCTTGGCTTCAACGCATGGCCTACGGGCCTAGCATGCTCACTCGACACATGTTTCCTGCGCGTGTCTGCATGGCTCATGTATGCCTTTGCATTGGTTGTATGCAACCCTTAGCCATTTTCGAAGTCTTCTTGCTTCCATCCTCCATGCATTCTTGCGTCCAACATGTTTAAGCCCTTCATAAGCGTTTGGACTTTTGGTCACCTTTTTGGATAATTTTAGTGTTTTCCACCCTTTGCTCCAATATCCTTACTTAGAACTTTTCTTCTCTATTTAACCTCCCACTTTAGATTTAGTGTTAGAGTCTTACATTTACCACCCCTTTAAAATACAAGCAGTGAGGAAGAGCCATCGAGTGACAAGGATGGGCCAGGCATGAGCAAGGATGCGTCTGGTTGCACACAAGTGTGGGCGCTGGGCATAGATGCATTGCGCACGGACGATCGCATAGCTGCTTGCGAGGTTGCACGATAGCGCTAGACGATGAGCATGAACGCTAGATGATGAGCATAAACGCTAGACGATGAGTGAGAGTGCTAAATGATGAGCTATGTGATGGGTGCAAAGCTGGACAATTGAGGATGGGCCTGTGTGCGGGCCAGTATGGGCGTTGAGTGCATGGCACTTGCTACTCGATGTACGCCAGAGCTATGCGTTGGAGTAAAGCAACGTGCACTGAGGCATCAAGCAATGTGCTAGGCGATGGGCGCATATGTGATGTATGCGTTGATGGAGCTCACGGCACACAAGGCTTGCGAGGTTAGGTGGTGAATGCATTGATCTTGTGCACGTGGCTATGGGCGTTGGCAAGCAACAAGGGCATGCTTGCATTGGTCAAGAGGTATGTGTTAGCAAGAGGCCAGGCGATGGCAAGGCAAGCCTTGGGCATTGATGCAAGGGCACATTGGTAGTAGGCATACGGTGAGGGTATGCAATAAGACAAACCATGAGGCGTTGACTTGAGATCTAGCCTTACCCAAGGGTTGGTATGCGGTGGTGATGTGTTATGCGTTAAGACTGAATTATGTGCCAAGGACATCCGAGGGCATGTGGGCGCATATGACAAGGCTAGCAGCATGCAAGGGAAAAATGCAATGGTCATAGTGCTAGTTGAATGCATATGCCAAGGGTGAGTGTCACACGCCGCTCCAGATTACCCTCTTAACCTGGATGGTGTGGTGACTGCAACACTTATCAACCCTTTTGTTGGCACTTATTGCCTATCTAACCTGTTAATTTGCTCAAACCCTAAATATGTACATTTAATCAATATACTGAACAAATTAACTCAGAACTTAACACATTTACATTACAGGGTTTCATAGCATTGTTCTTACATAAATATTACAACTTAGTGAGCCCCATCTAGAATACTAGTCCCTATATGATAGACACATGTGTACTAACTAATACATGTCTTCAATTAAGCTTCTTCAACCTGACTCTTTGAATGGCAGAGCAGCAGTAGAGAAGTCTTTTGGGAATTGACTGCTACCTAAAAGGAAAACATTTGAAAACATGAGCTAGAAGCCCAGTGAGTGACTAATATTTAAAGCATAACTTTCATACATAAATTTGATATTAAATCTGAAAGCTTTATCTGAAAACATAAACTTTGCAACTATTATTCATATCATCATTAACATCACATAGCACTTTTTCATGCTTTGCTAGACTATGCCTTAGTCTATTAGTCTAGAGTGGCCTTTTTGCTCACTCTTTATCATTCTTTACTGCATTAGTACTTAACTGGGAAGGAACCCTTTTGTTCACTTCCTAAAAACATAATTTCCGTCCTTAGTTGAGAGAGAACCTTTACTCAATTCCTCAACATCAATCCATAGCTAGTGTGGCGTGATCTCAACACTACAAATAACAACGTTTCTTTCATTCATGTGATTCTAGTTTAAGTACCGTCATACCTTAGGTACTACTGCTCAGATACCTTCTCCATGTCCTTCAGTATCAAGTTGCTCGGATACCTTCTCTGTGTCCTTCAGTATCAAGCTATTCAAATCTAAGACTAAGCTTCAGTACCTTCTCATTTAGTCCTTCAGTACTGAGCTATTCAAATCTAAGACTGAGCTTCAGTACCTTCTCATCTAGTCCTTTAGTACTAAACTTGCATATTCTTATCTCTTAATGACTTCCTTGCCCAAAAGCATTCTATACTAACACATCCTCATGTTCATTGAAAAGTATAGCATAAACATAACAATAATGTGAGATGCATTGCTTGATAACTATTTGAGAATAATTGTCATAAATAGCTTTCAGTAAACATGCATTGCTAGACATTCATACGCATTAGCAATTTACTTAAAACATTTAAAGCATTTAGAAATTTCCTAATGCTTATGAAAGCGCACTAAACGTCAGCCTTAAAGAACGCAAGCAAAAGAGGCTAAGGAAAAAGGTGCTACAAATAGCACAGTAGGAAAAGAGAAGGCACCAAAGAAACAAACGATGCAAAGAGAGGACAAGGGTAAGGCACCCTTAGTGGAAGAAAGGGTGCCAAAGAAGAGACCCTCGATCCTGATAGAGATGGGTTTTCTACCATCCACATCGCCTCTCCCTGACTTCATTGCGCAGACAATCGAAGCGTTGGGATGGCATGATTTTTGCACGGGAGCAAAGACGGTCAAGCCGACCGCAGTGGCTGCATTTTATGAAGGAAAGCCCCACTCGGGGTGCTATAAGGTTGACATTGGGGATGGCTCAATCGGGTTTGGCATCTCAAAGATCAATAGAATTTTCAACTTAAAATACACTGGTAATGCTGAAGGAAACCAAATCATTGAAAACCCCACATCTGAGGAGCAGAAAAAGGCCTTGAAGGCGGTAGAATTGCCCGAAAAGAAATGAAACATTTTTATCAAAGGAGTTAAGACGCTATCGCCTCATGACTTGACACCTGAAGCCAACGTATGGCTTCACTTCATCAAGCAGAAATTGATGCCAACAACTCATGACCATACCATTTCACGAGAAAGAGTCATGGTGATCTATTGAATTATGCATCGCATCCCAATCAATTGGAAAGATGATTGTCGACCAAATTTAGACACAGTTCTCCAGACCAAAGGGACAGCTATTCTTCCTGTCACTCATTACAGAGCTATGTGTGGTGCAAGGTTGGTTTGAAGAAGAAAAAGACGTGGTAGTCAAGGCTGTGCTCACAGACAAGTCTCTGCATAGACTGATGAGATTGCGATCATAAGAAGCAGGCCCATCCATGACTCTTCAAAAGCGGCATCCTCCCAAATCTGTAGCTACTGAAGGCCCTCAGTAAAAGAAGTAGAGGGTTGATAAAAGCCTGGTCCTCTCCCCTAGAGTTAAAAAATCCCCTTCTCTACTCACCATCGCAGAAAATGCAAGTTGGCATCGATCTCAACACTCCACCCCCTCCAGAAAATACGCCAGTTGATCCACTCGTCATCTTTCCTTTGGCCACTCAACACCCAACTCCCCCACCATCGCCTAAGCACCAAGTAGCCCGTCGCGTCCTATTGATGACCCAAGTAAGCTATCGCCTCATTATGAAAAAGGCAATAGCTTAGACATTTGTGAGACTGGTATGCGGCAGCCCGATGATGAATAGCCACAAGCTCACCCTAATGTGACTGCAGACGTCGACGTTGAAGATGAATGGTATATATTTCGACAAGCTTTCACCAGAATAAAAGTTGCTTAAATCTCAAGTAATGAATTTACAAGAAGAAAATGAGGAGCTCAAAAAAATTATACGCGATCAATAGAGGCAAACGCGTGGATTCATCAGGCAGATAGCTCAGAGACAGCACGACCAGCTTCGTTACATGGTAAATTACTTTGAAAGTGTAGTTTCACGTCTCATGGTTGTACCACCGCTTCCCCCCCATCTAGACGTGCTCTTAGACCTACCTGAAGATTCTCACGAAGGACACGATCAACATGATTTGGGCAAAAATTAAATTTGGGGGTTGTGTCCCTCCTTGCCTCAAAATCTTATTTCAATTCTTGTACTTCAGTTTCAATTTAATATTACTAAATTATACTATCACATTCTCTCTCGTTTGACTCAATTCTAAATTTTTTATTACTTTAACATTTGGTCGCCGCATTTATCCTTTGCCCATTACGACTTCAATGATGAAATATTTGCCTCTTCTCTCATCGCATGAACTAGTGCCAGATTAATTTTAGGACATTCCATTCACACAACATTTCTAAAATTTAGTCTGTCTGCTAGCTTTACTTCAAAACTATTTTTACAAAATTTTCTGAGTCCATCGCATGAATTATTTCGTTTTCAGCAATGAGGACATTGCTGCGTTTTTAATTTGGGGGGTTTTATTTGTAGCCTTGAAAGAGTTTCAATAAATAATAATAATAATAATAATAAATATATATAAATATCTAAATATATAAATATCTAAATATATAAATATATAAATATATATAGATAGATAGATTGATATGGCATTGAGATCGGATCCTACTTGTAGTTGGATGTCTACATGACACCCATGGGGGCAAGCCAAAACGAAGGTGGGAATCGTGATCAATACAGAAACAAATTGATCGCAACTCCTCTGCCAAACAAAAAGATGGGCATGAGTTTTAACTGAAAAGAGCACCTCGTTCGTAGTTGGATGTCTGCATGACACTTGTGGGGGCAAGCCAAAACGAAGGTTGGGCACTCGGATCAATGCAAGATCACAAAACTAAGATTTAAACCAGGCGATGGCCAAAACCACTTGAACACCCTGGTTGGATCAAATTTAAAATAAATCATGCGATGTCCTGGGAAATTAGTACAGATTTTTTTTTAAGATTAAGCTCGCGGTCCCTAAAGGTTAGAAATATTTTAGGAAGAGATTAGGATAGAAATTAATAATGACAACGGTTCAGCAATTTGAATGAGGCATTATGAGAAGTCTAGGGAGGATAAACGCAATTGAAATTTTGAGAAATCTTTAGTTTATGCTTGAGGACAAGCATTGTTTTAAATTTGGGGGTGTGATAACTTGTAGTAATACAAGTTATTAAAGCTCAAATTATTAAAAAAAAATGAGAGAAGCCAAAAGCAAATAGGTAATATTACGATTGAATGCGCAAACCAAAAAGAAAAATCGCGATCGCTAACTCTCATCACATAAAAGCAATTAGACTGAGTTAATCTTGTATTTCTGTGCAGGAACAAGGTCAATAGTGCAATCTCATAAGTTTGCAATCCAATGGTACTTCAAAGAGGATCGCGTGACAACCTTACATAATGGCGGTGACCTAATGTGATAAAGTGTGGTGGGACGTAAAGCTGATAGCGGTCAAATCAGAAATTCAGTTGGCGGCCGTGAAGACCATACCGTTGCAAATAAATTGAACCTTCGATGACCATCAGATGACACAATAGGGTATGGAAATTAATGTTACCCATCCACACAATCATTAGTGAGATGAATAACTAATTTTATATAGAAGTCTATAAATACCATTCAGTGCTACCAAACCAACGGTAGAAGAGATTTTCGGAGAGGTCGAGAGACTGCCGAAACAGCACGGAAGAGATACACTAACCCACACCTAACCCTTGTGAGAGCAAGAGTTTACAACTTAGAAAAGAATTGGAGTGCTAAAGACTGTGTAAACGCCAGAGGATGCAAGACACTGCTTACCTGGTTTAGCATTTACATCATTTATTGTTTTGTACTCAAGCATTTTATTTGCAAGAATGGAAATCACATTTCAATCTATGTTCATTCTTTTCACGCCATACATGAGTATCTAAATTTGTGAATGGGTTGAGAAGTACTTAGCTAGCACAACTTAAGCTATGCACTTTAGGCGATCATCTTCTCTTATGTATGCTTCATTCATCACTTTGAGTACTTGAAAGAGTAGTCTAAAGACATAGAATCTAGGCTTGAAAAAGTCAGATTAGATCTCATAAGCAAGAGTAGAGGAGACTTAGAAATAAGTTTTATCTGTTGCATTCCCTACATATCGTATGCATCCTAGACATATGAAATGTGTTAATATGCATTGAGAAATGTAGTGCTTACTATTTGTGTATAGCATGATTGCATGACTTATACAATATCTTAAGAAATGTTAGCAAAACCTCTTCTCGACCCTTTATCGCATATTTGTTACAACACCAATCTTCCATCGCTTTGCATTTAATTCCATCGCCTTAAGAAATCAAAGTCAATCATCATCCAACTTCTTAAACTTAAAATAGCAATAAGATTAGAGATAGAGTCTGTCGCATATCTGTCTGGGTAATCCCTGCGTTCGACCCTGGACATACCAGAACCCTAAGAAGGCTTATACTTGGGCTTTGTTAGGAGTCATTAGAGTTGAAATTAGGGTGTAATTGCTCGATTCTGGGAAAGAGGGAAACTTCAATTTTGGAGAAAAAGGCTCACAGACCGGAGAGACGTGCTCCTAGAGCCGACCCGAAGCTTGGATCTGGCTCTCGCTTTTTGCACGGTCCACCAGACCCGAGACATGCTTAGATCCGACCCGGTTCGCTGCACACCTACTCGCACCCGCGTGCCCGCTTTTCTGGCCCAGATCCGACCCAATTTGTCGCACGCGCGCGCCAGCTGTTACGAAGCATTCCAACCCTTTTTCGTCGACCCGCTCGCTTCCGTTGACTGTGCCAGCAAACGTTGACCAGCTGGTCCAGCCGGTTTGATCGATTCAACCTGGTTTTTGGAGTTTTTTTTGACTAGTTCGAGTGTTTGAATCTAGTTCGAGAGCGGTTTTTTGTACTACACCAAATTATTATTGTAATAATTTAGTTGTTAGCTTAATTTAAGAGCCAAAACCAATCCATTTTAGGGTGTTTAATTAATTATGCATGTTGATGTATGTATTAATTAAATTTTGAATCTTGTTGTGTATAAAGTATGCCATATAGATTTAAAATCCCACCATAGGTAAACATGTACATGCATTTAATATATGTTATAATTATTATAATGTATATAGTATGCATGTTAAGTTTTTTTTAATGTAAAGTGTTATATTAAAGCATGATCATCAAGTATGAATATATGTTATAGATGTATGATTCTAGGGTTATAATGGTTATAATTTTATTTTATAATTGTTATAAAATAACCTAGACTTTAAAATCTATAACAAAGGTAAAAGTTGCATGCTCACTTAGGATTAAATTGGTGCAATTTAAATCGGCTTTTCTAAAGACTTAGAATAGGTCGATTACTTTTTAAACAAAGAGTTATTTACTTACCCGGGGAGATCTTGTCTAAGGTTGGGGGTTCTTAAGATAACGGTTTAAGGAACACATCCTACCTGGAGATCAAACTAGCATCTAAGTCAAATAACCCTAGTTTTAATGAGCATGCGTGAGAGATGTGAGGTAATAAAATTTGTTTATCACCTAGACATCATAGGTTAAAATCCAGTATAAGAGTTGTACATGGATCTATCATCTAGAATTAGCATATGTTTAATTTAGCTAAAAAATGTCTCTAAGTATTTTTTTTATACGCTAAACTGTTATAGAACACTTCAGCTAGAGAGAAGTAGCATACTTTTAGCTCTAACGTCCTTAAGAGTTCACATCGTGAGGTCCATACAAGGCTTTGGGCCGTGCTTAGGAGCGGACTCCCTTCGGAGAGTGTTTGCATGGATCAATATCAAGGTGAATAGAGGAAGTAGTTCATAGTAAGTGGGTAAGGGGTATATAACAACATATCCCACGGTCACTTCCATTAGGTCGCACCGTGAGATTCCCATAATGCGCTTGCATGTCTTCCCTAGAGCGACCTTTCCCTTCGAAGGTTTGTATTATAGGATTTGGAACACCGCGAACTCCAAATTTTGATAGGCTCTCTTAGATCAGTTTTCATATTGACTTTCCACTTTCGGGAGCATGTTGATTCTAGTTTCTGAAATCCAAAAATGGAAGGTTACACTTACAAGAATTACTAAGATGTTAGTATATTCTCGACCAAAGTAGCAATAACTAAAGTGCTATAGGAATAAAGAGTTATTCTGGGGTTAGCATCTAGTCAAGATTGTCTTGGTTCAAAAGAGGAATAATCGACTGCCTTTCGGTGGAGGTTACTCTAAATTTTTTAAATATCGTTGCAAAATATAATAATGAAGGGTACATTATTAGTTTTTGCTAAATTAAATTGATTTCTTTGTGATTATAGTTTTTTCTAAAAGAATATGTTTATCTTTTTCAGCATGAATAACTCAATAATTCAACTCTTAGCTTCCGAAAAACTAAACGGCGATAATTATTCAGCATGGAAATCAAATCTAAGCACAATACTGGTAGTTGACGATCTAAGATTTGTCTTAATTGAGGAATGTCCTCAAGCCCCAGCCTCAAATGCTAACCGAACTATTCGAGAAGCATACGATCGATGGGCCAAAGCCAATGAAAAGGCCCGTATTTACATTCTTGCCAGCATGTCTGATGTTTTTGCAAAGAAACATGAATACTTAGCTACGGCTAAAGAGATAATAGATTCATTAAGAGAAATGTTTGGGCAAACATCATGGTCTCTTAGACACGAGACAATTAAGCACATTTACACGAAGCGGATCAAGGAGGGGACCTCTGTTAGAGAACATGTCCTGGACATGATGATGTACTTCAATATCGCTGAAGTAAATGGCGGACTCATTGATGAGGCTAACCAGGTTAGCTTTATCTTACAATCTCTTTCGAAGAGTTTTATACCTTTTGAGACAAATGCATCTTTAAATAAGATAGAATTTAACATCACCATCCTTCTTAACGAGCTCCAGTGATTCCAAAACCTTACTTTAGGTAAGGGGAAGGAAGTGGAAGAAAATGTTGTTACCACTAAGAAAAAATTTATAAGAGGATCGTTCTCTAAAAATAAAGCTAGACCCTCTAAAGCTCAAATGAAAAAGAAGGGAAAAGGGCAGGCTCCCAAGATAAAAAAGGGAAAGAAGGATACAGATAAAGGAAAATGTTTCCACTATAACCAAAATTGGTATTGGAAGAGAAATTGACTGACGTACCTTGTAGAGAAGAAAGCTGAGAAAACAACACAAGGTAAATATGATTTATTGGTCGTTGAAACATGTTTAGTGGAATATGATACTTCAACCTGGATATTAGATTCAGGATCCACTAATCATATTTGTTTCTCGTTTCAGGAAACTAGTTCTTGGAAAAAGCTTGAGGAAAGTGAGATAACCCTTAGAGTTGGAACAGGAGAGGTTGTCTCAGCTGAAGTAGTGGGAGATCTGATGTTGTTTTTTTAATATAGATGTCTAGTACTTAAAAATGTTTTATATGCACCTCTTATGAAGAGAAATTTGATATCTATTGCTTGTATTATAGAACAATTATATACAATATCTTTTAATATAAATGAAGCGTTCATTTTTTGTAAAGGTATTCAAATTTGTTCTGCTACACTTGAAGACAACTTATATAAGTTAAGACCAACTAGAGCAAATTTTGTTTTAAATACTGAAATGTTTAGAACATTAGAAACTCAGAATAAAAAACAAAAGGTTTCTTCCAACACCTATCGATGGCACCTAAGACTTGGTCACATAAATCTCAATAGGATTGGGAGATTGGTCAAGAGTAGACTTTTAAGTCAGTTAGAAGATAACCCTTTACCTCCATGTGAATCCTGTCTTGAAGGAAAGATGACCAAGAGATCTTTTACTGGAAAAGGTCTCAAAGCTGAAGTACCCTTAGAGCTTGTACATTCGGAACTTTGTGGACCAATGAATGGCAAGGCTTGAGGTGGGTATGAATATTTCATCAATTTTATTGATGATTATTCAAGATATGGTCATGTTTACCTACTTCATCATAAGTCTAATTCTCTTGAAAAGTTCAAAGAATATAAGGCTGAAGTTGAGAATGAATTAGGTAAAACAATAAAGACACTTCGATCAGATCGAGGTGGAGAGTATATGGACACACGATTTTAAGACTATTTGATAGAAAACGAGATCCAGTCACAACTCTCTGCAACTAGTACGCCTCAGCAAAACTATGTATCAGAAAGAAGAAACCGAACCTTATTAGATATGGTTCGCTCTATGATGAGCTATGCTCAATTGCCTGATTCCTTTTGGGGATATGCACTTGAATCTACTGTCCATATTTTGATTAACGTTTCCTCTAAAAGTGTTTCAGAAACACCTTATGAGCTATGGAAAGGGCGTAAAAGTAGTTTACGTCACTTTAGAATTTGGGGTTGCCCAGCACATATGTTGGTAAAAAAATCCCAAGAAATTAAAACATCGTTCAAAATTATGCCTATTTGTAGCTTATCCAAAGGAAACAAGGGGTGGTCTATTTTATCATCCTCAAGAGAATAAGGTATTTGTATCGACAAATGCCACATTCTTAGAGGAAGACCACATAAGAAGTCATCAACCTCGTAGTAAACTAGTATTGAATGAAATTTCCAAAGACGCTACAAATAAAGCTAGTTCATCTACTAAAGTAGTAGATAAAACTAGTACATTAGATCAGTCACATCCTTCTCAAGAGTTGAGAATGCCTCGACGCAGTGGGAGGGTTGTTCATTAGCCTGACTATTACTTAGGTTTAACAGAAACACAAGTCGTCATACCTGATGACAGCACAGAAGATCCATCGACCTATAAATAGGCGATGAAAGATGTGGACCGTGATCAGTGGATCAAAGCCATGGACCTTGAAATGGAGTTTATGTACTTCAATTCTGTCTAAAAACTTGTAGATCAACTAAACAATGTAAAACCAATTGGTTGTAAGTGGATCTACAAGAGAAAATGAGACCAAGTCGGTAAAGTATAGACTTTTAAGGCTCAACTTGTGGCAAAGGGTTATACCCAGAGAGAGGGAGTAGACTATGAAGAAACTTTCTCTCCCGTTGCCATGCTTAAGTCGATTAGAATACTCTTATCCATTGCCACCTTTTATGACTATGAAATTTGGCAGATGGATGTCAAGACAACCTTTCTAAACGGCGATCTTGAAGATAGTATCTATATGGCTCAACTAGAGGGGTTTAGGTTTGTAAGCTTCAAAAATCCATTTATGGGTTAAAACAAGCTTGTAGATCCTGGAATATAAGGTTGGATACTGCGATTAAATCTTATGGTTTTGAACAGAATGTTGACGAGCCTTGTGTTTACAAGAAGATTGTCAATTCTACTATAGCGTTCTTAGTTTTATATGTCGATGATATTCTACTCATTGGGAATGATGTAGCATATCTTACTGACGTCAAACAATGGTTAGATACACAATTCCAAATGAAAGATTTAGGAAATGCGCAGTATATTCTTGGGATTTAAATTGTTCGAAATCGCAAGAATAGGACACTAGCCATGTCTCAAGCATCTTATATAGACAAAATATTGTCTAGATATAAAATGCAGAATTCCAAAAAGGGTCTGTTACCTTTCAGACATGGAATTCATCTGTCAAAAGGACAATGTCGTAAGACACCTCAAAAAGTTGAGGATATGAGAAATATTCCCTATGCCTCCGTATTTGGAAGCCTGATGTATGCAATGTTATGTCTTAGACCTGACATATGCTACTTAGTAGGGATCATCAGTAGATACCAGTCTAATCCTAGACGTATCTTAAAGTATCTTAGGAGAACTAGGGACTACATGCTCGTGTATAGTGCTAAGGATCTGATCCTTACTAGATACACTGACTCTAATTTCCAAACTGATAAAGATGCTAGAAAGTCTACATTTGGATCAGTGTTCACTCTTAACAGAGGAGCAATAGTGTCGAGAAGTGTAAAACAAGTCTGTATAGCTGACTCCACAATGGAAGCTGAAAACTTAGCTACTTGCGAAGTAGCAAAAGAAGTAGTATGACTGAGCAAAAGAAGCAATATGGCTGAGCAAAAGAAGCAGTGTGGCTGAGCAATAGTATGGAGAACCATGGTGATGTTGTAGTGACCCAGATACCTTCTGAGAAAAACAATACTGATCCTTTTACAAAAACCTTCACGACTAAAGTTTTTTAGGGTCACCTACAGAGTTTAGGTCTACAGTGTTTCTAAACTTGGACAAGTGGGAGATTATGTTGGGCGTGAATACCCTAGTTTATTGTATTCATATGTAATATTAATTTCTCATAGTTAAACTCAGCATCGTTTGATCCTACTAGGAGTTTTAGTCCAAGTGGGAGTTTTTTGGATTTTATGTTCTAAAACTCGTAGTTTGTAATATCATAGTCTTGTTCAATAAAGCTATTATTGAAAATCTTTAGTAAATTTAAATTCTATATTCATGAATCCAATAAACTAAGGTTCCAAGGCTATTAAGTTTAAGTTTGAACTTTATGTAGTGACATAAATGTAGATCAAGTTCAAATATATAGCCAAAATGGTCTATAATATATGAATAAGGTTGGGTGCCTTATTCTAGGGACACTATGTATGTGGCCCATTTTGTAGTTAGTACAAACGATGTGATCCTAAACCATTCATGTGGAGACTTGAAAATGGGGGCATCCTATGTAAAGAGTTTACATAAGACTTAACCATGAAATAGTCACTTTTCACGTTCTAAATGCCGTTTAATGTATAAAACTGACTATTTCGTTAATTGATGACCTAGGTAACTTAATCTTAATCCTGAGCTAACTTTGAACTTCTGTTCACTCAGAACTATCCTTAGATTTGCATAGGTGAGGGCAGCTCATTATCGCTGGCCCAATAAGCCTCCCATTTCAGGGGTAAGATCAGGTGGATAGTTGGGAACATAGGGTGCAAGACGGAATTCACTCCTACCCATTATAGGGATAGTAGATAGATTATTCCCTTTAGTACTAAATCCAAGTCTTGACCAAGGGACCCCACCCTCTCATTGGCCCGAGATGGTTTGGTTTATAGGTTGGAACTTAAACCAATTGTTCATTAGAGGATCAGTGGAACTTAAGGAATAAGATGTAGTCTCGGGGGTAAAACAGCTTTTATGACCCAGCCGAGATTACAAACAACATGTGAAGGATTAGCTTACTAATCATGGTTATATCATATTGACACAAATATATCTATAGTGAGGTGAGTGCAACTACGGGACTATTGTCGAATGACCTGTGAATTAATGAATGTTGATTAGCTCCATCTAAAGAGTTTAGCCAGCTTATCTCGGATCATTGGAGCCCATGATCTATAGGTCCATTAGGTTCCCCTACTAGCTCATATGGAATAAACTTAGAACAGTATGATAGAATAATTCAAATTGTTCGAATTAGGTGAAGAGAGAGAAACCGACAAGTATATATGATATAGTGGTCGGTTTTTTAGTTTAGAGATACAGCTTTAATATTCAAATGTGATTTAAATATCAAGAATATGAATACGTTCATACTCGGAAGCTCGAAAATAATCGAAATGGTCAAAGATGTAAAAAGTCAAAGAGTTGACTTTTGACTTTGAAGTGTCAAACTTTGACCAACCTTATATTCAAATGTGATTTAAATTTTTAGAAAATGAATGCGGATTCATGCTCGGGAGTTCCAAATTACTCAAATCATAAAAAGTCAAAATGTTGACTTTTTGGTCAAAGTTTGACTTTTACCAAATGACTATTTTGCCCTTTGACTAAAGTTAGTGGGAAAATCCAAACTTTTGTTGGATAATTCCACTAATAAAATAGTGGGCTAGGTGTTGGCTTATAGTGGAGACATTAAGCCCACTTAGATAGTGGGTTCTAGGTGTTAGGTTTTTTTGAAGTTATTTCATGCAATTTTGCATTGGCCTTTTCTATAAATATGGGCTTGTCATTTTGGATTAAAAACTTTTGGGAATTTTGCAAAATAAGTTTAAAAAATTTGGCTGAAAAAATCCAAATCCAACCCAAATTTCACTCTACTATTTCCATCTCTTTTTCTCTCTCTCGGGTTCTTCATCCATTGGGTCCCACAACCCTGTTCTGAGTCCGGAGGATAGTAGGTCAGCTCTAGTTGTTGTCCGGTTCGTGTTCGAGTGAGGAGTTTCGGGAGCTTCAAAGGTATTGTTTTGAAATAAACCTAATTAGTTTATTTAGGGTTGCATGTTTAATTTGTGCAATTAGAGTAAAATCAATTCTCATTTCCGCTGCGCATGCCTATATTTCCATTAGGTGGTTCTACTAGGGAAGGTTGCATTGTTTTTCTTTCTTCTTTTTCTGTTGGCTTTACTTCTTCATTTGCAATCATCTCCTCTTCCTAGCTTGTTTTTGTTATGATCGCATTGCAGGCAGCAACGGATGCGCTGGCATCCTCTTCTTCATTTTCTTCATCAAACTTTTCTTCTTCAATCACATTTTGGTCATCATCTGAGTCATGTAGGTCTTCTTCATCTGAAAACTTCATGGCACGAATTATGTTAAACTTGAGCTTCTGTCAGTTGATGCTCAAGGTGATTTCCCCTTTATGCACATCAATCTGAGGACGACCCATTGATAGAAAAGGCCACCCCAGAATGATTGGCACATCTTTGTCGGCCTCGTAGTCCAAAATGATGAAGTCGGCTGGCAAGATAAATTTGTCAATGGTTATCAGCACGTCCTTCACCTTTCTCTTTGGATGCACCAGAGATCTATCGACCAATTGAAGAGTCACCGTTTTGGGCACAAGTTGCCCCACATTCAGCTATCTAAAGATTGATAAAGGCATCAAGTTTATGCTGGCTCCCAGGTCACACAAATCTTGCCTAATGTACAGTCCTCCTATGGAGCATGGTATAGTAAAGCTCCCAAGACCGCTCATCTTCGGTGGAATTATTGATTTGGAACTTTGTGTTAATGCCACCGTGGCAAACTTACCAACTCCCCTCTTCTTAGTTACCATATCCTTCAGAAACTTTGCATAGGCAGGCATTTCCTCAATCGCTTCACTGAAAGAAATATTAACATATAATTGCTTTAACATGGATAGGAAGCGTTGGTACTATACCTCTTCATTCTTTTTCTTCCTTAGTCTCTACAGGAAAGGGGGTAACTACACTTTCACGGTTCCTGTCTCAGTTAGCTTTGAGGTCGACGCAACCTCTTGTTCTACTGCTTCTTTTTCTCTTTCTTCTTCTTGCATCACCGCAGCTTCAGATACTACCGCAATGGGAGCTGTCTGACTAAGCTCCTTCTTTTCTCCCTCCACAGTCTTCCCACTTCGCAATGTCACAACCTGACATTGCTCTTTACCTGATCCCCCCGGGTTGAATGAGAGTTCTGTTGAACTTGGCAGAGCCCCTTGCGGTTTACTTTTTAGCTCACTCGTAATTTGGCCCATCTGTAATTCTAGATTGAGAATGGACGTAGCCTGACTTTGAAGCATAGTTTCGTTTTTCTCTATGTATTGCTTCAATAGGCTTTCCAAGGAAGAGGACTGTGGTGGTTGTGAGTTACTTACTTGATTGCTCGTTTGACTGTTTTGCATGGGAAGAATCCTGTTGGCCCTTCTTTCTGTACCACGAGTTGGAAATTCTGTTACTGATTCTTCCGAGCAAAATTAAGGTGGTTTCTCCACTCGGGGTTGTAGGTATTCGAAAAGGGGTTATTCTTTACAAAGTAAACAGATTGTGGATTTTGCGGGCAATCTTCCATCGCATGGCCATCACCGCAAGTCACACACCTTACGGTGTTTTGACTGATTGAGATGATTTGCCCATTTTACGATGTCGACTGCTGATCGCAATGCCCTGTATTAAGTTCATCATTGTGGTCATCTGGTTTTGTAGTGAAGCAATAGCACCATTACTTGTATCATTGTCTTTGAGTCTTAATTTCTGGTCACACTCTCTCCAATCTTCATGGTTCTTAGAGATGCGATCAAAGATATTCTTCGCCTCGTCATATGTTTTATCAAGCAGACCACCAGCGGCTGCCGCATTGGTAGCGGTCTGCGAAGCGGGATTCAAACCATGATAAAAAAATTTACATCTGGAGGCAGTCTGGCAACCCATTGTGTGGACAATCCCTAACCAACCTCTTAAACCTCGCCCAGGCATCGCTGAGTGATTCATCCATGTCTTGTTCAAATTTTGTAATAAGTTTCCTTCATCTGGCATTCTCAGTAGGTGGAAAATATTTCTTCATAAACTTCTCCACGACCTGCTCCCAAGAATTGATCTATCCCGGTTCGAGAGAATACGCCCATTTCCTAGCCTGATCACAGAGAGAAAATGGAAACAAAGTTAGTCGAACTTCTTCTACAGAGATGTTCGGGAACACAAAAGTATTGCAAATTTCAATAAAGCTTCGAAGTTGGGCGTGCGGGTCCTCGCCACGTCTTCCTCCAAATTGTCCTGCAGTCTGGATCATCTACAGCATCACCGACTTCATTTCAAATCTGCTTCTGTGGAGAGCAGGCCTCATGATTCCCGAAGAGAAATCATAGAGGTTTGGCGATGCATAGTACCTAATGGGTCTATTACGATCATTTGCTAGCAGAATTGGATTCGCCATGATATTGTTATCATTTGGTGCTCTGTTTCCAGGCTGCTCTGCCATCTCTTCTTTATCTTACTGCGGTTGCTGTTGGCAGTCTCTCAGTCTTCGTCTGAATGTTCTCTCAATCTCTGGGTCGTAATTCGTCATAGATTGAGAGTCTGCAAAGAAATCAGAAAAATTATCGTTAGCACACTATTTTGCCAAAGTCCCCGGCAACAGTACCAAAAACTTGATGCTTAATTTTATGAAGTGAATTATGGATGATATGCGATGGAAATTACGTTGTGCACTCAAGTTTCCTTAGCGGAATCCAAGTGTAAATTCCACTGACTTTTCTGGTAAATCCAGGGTCGAACTCAGGGACTTGTGAAAACAGATTGCGTTGATAATTTTTATGAAAACTTTGCGGTAACCGGTAACTCAATTAATTGTTAGTTTGTTGTTGATTGCGTTAATGAAAAAAATAACAAATGCGGCGGATTTGAGAAAAGTCAGTTGTGTGATAGATGCACTGAGTATGCGATGAACGGGTTGAGAAGATCTTTAGCTAGCATTACTTGGGAATGCGTCAGACTATGCGATCATGCTACAACCATGCACAACAAGTCATTTTCCAATGCAAATGCGATGCTCTTGCGTCTGGGATGCATGTGTTGAATGAAAAAATGTCCATAGAGCTTATCCCTAAGTCTCTACTCTTGTCTTAGGCGTTGATTCAAAATGCATAAAAGCAAGGGTCGCATACAATCATATCCTATCTCTAGGATGCATGCGGTGTGTTGATAACAAATAGTGCTTATTCCTAAGCTCCTATCTCTTGATTATGTGTTCTAATCTGACTCTCTTGAGTCTAGATTCTAACCTGATCTTCCCAAGCCTAGATCTTGTCCTTAGACTACCCTCTCGATTATCTTTAATGGATGAATGAAGCATACATAATACAAGATAATCGCATGGAATGAAGATTCCCTAGTTCTGCTAGCTAAATGCTTCTCAACCCATTCAACTGATTTAGCTACTCATGTGTAAATAACAGAGAGTGAACAGATATAGAGAAGTGGATTCCATTTCGATAAATGAATGGAGTAAATATTAAATGGAAGTTAAAGGTAGAGAGCCTGGTAGCAATTCTTTGTTGACCGAGGCTTTTACACTGTAATTCTCTATTTAGTTCTAAAGATGTTCCTGCTTTCGCAGATGTCGGCCCTCTCTCTGTCCTTGAAGCTTTCGATGCTCTCCCAAGCTTACCGAAACGATCTATCGGCACAACCTCCTCTCTTGCATCCGCCTTAAAACAAAAGAAAACTATGAACAAGGACGTATGAAACTTCGAACTAATGAATGGTGAACCGATCAACCCCTTTTTTGAAGGATGCCTCTAGTATTTATAGAACATCCAAGGTGAACGGAGGCTTCTCTCTCATGATTGTACAGAAGGGACGACTTTAATTCCTGACTGATGCGTCGAATATTTGTCACCGAAAAGCTGAATGTACTTGTGATTGTTATCGGCTGTCAACTTAATTCGGATTCGACTGTCATTAACTTTCTATCCCATCGCGATTAATTAGCCTTTCACCCAGATGCGCTCACCATGTTGCGCTGACCAAGTTGCGGCAATCCTTCTCGGGAAAATGTTTGTGAACACAATCATCGCAAAGCCTTGCGGTGAAGTTGCGCTCGACCAATGATTTCCTATGATCGCAATTCTTGCATTGTGTCAACGCATATTCTGCATAAAAACACAAAAATCAACTGTTTCTATGCGATGAACACATGCAGCGGCAATATTATGAAATTGATGCTTGATGAACGCAATTTAACATGTTTTATCAATGCAATCCAATATTGTTTAAAACTTAGCACTATGATAACGTGCATTTCTGCCCATTATCAATCATTCACTGGTTGTTTGTAACCACAATAAGGTTAAATACCAAAATACCTCTGAGTTACATATTTTCTCCTTAAGTACCAATATCCCTCTAATGAATATTTGATTTAGGATCATAATCACTTAATCCATTCCCTCTCAAGCCAACGAGAGGATAGGACCCCTTGTTCAAGACCTAGGATCAACCCTTAAGATAACAACCTTTATACTATACCTAAAATGGGTAGGAGTGAATTCCATCTTGTAAATTCTATGTCCCCAACCATCTACTCGGTCTTATCCCTGAAATGGGAGACATACTAGCACCTATGCAGATCAGGGGACAATCGTGAATAAACAGGAGTTCATAGGCAACACAGGATTCAGATCAAGCTGTCCATGACATCAAGAAATGAAATTAATCAGTGTTAAAAGTAAATGGTGTTAATACGTAGCAGTGATTATTTTCTGGTCTGTCCTACACAATCTCATCCTATAGAACACCCCCACTCACGTGTAACTACATGAATAAACTAATCCCATCGTTTATGAAACTTTACAACATTTGTAACAATCTTAAAGCGGGTCGTATTCAATAGTATCCCCATAAATAGGTACCCAGATGAATCTAAGTACTATAGAATGTTTAGGCTATTTGACTCGAACATGATCATGTTTATGTATCCACATAAAGTCCAAGTATTCATGACAATAGCCAAGGGAGTTTATTGGATTTAGAGTTTTTAAACAATCAACAACACTTGTCTATGTTTACTATTTACAAAACTATGAGTTTTAGGACATACAACCCAACAAAATAATCATTTAAACACATTAAACCCCAAAATGTACCCGAGCTAAACAGAGTAAGATGACACATTTCAAGTGTTATCTAATATTTAATAAGGTCATTGCACTGGGTAGCATTTTTAAGGCTAATAAGTAAGTATATAAGAATATTTTTAAATTATGGCAAATGTAGAAAAATCAATAAGTGATTGACTCCATTATTGATAGACTTCCATCAGTGATATAGTCCATCACTTATAGACTTTGAGAACTGAATCTAAATTTTGCAATATTTTAATTAATTAATTTATTTATTTTCATTGTGAAATATCTATTAATACTTTAGGTCTGATCCCTATGGTCGTAAATTCCCTTATTTGGTGTGTTTGTGTGTAAGTCAAATATTGAAAACTAAAAACATACGTAACTTTTAAAACATTGTTTTAAAAAGAACTAAGAATATAAGTTTTTATTCAAAACTGTGAAAATAGTAGAATGAAATCTCAGAGAAAACAAGCATAAATTTTAAATGACATTAGATTACAAATAATTTTATACAACATGTCTTAATTTTTTCCATAAAGAATCTTGAGGTGCATTTGTAACAATTACACAACTTCAAGGATGGTTTGTAGATTTTTCTAAATCACAAACGTTTTATGATGAATATGTATCACTTTGGATTAAAAGATGTTGTTTGGTTTTATGTTCTAGAACTCGTGCTTTGTAAACAATTAACTCATTTTGTAAATCGATAAAGTTATTATTGAATATATGAATTGGTCATTTCGTTTTAGAAATAAATCCAATAAACTAAAAGATCCATAACTATTATATGAGTACTTGAATTTTATGTGGAGACATAAAAGTAGATCATGTTCGAGTAAAAAGTCAAAATGATCTATAGTATATGAATAAGATTGGGTGCCTTATTCTGGTAACACTATCAGATGCGGCCCACTCTGTAGTTGTTACAAGGAGTTGTAAAGTGCTACATACGAAGTGATTCTGATTCGTTCATGTAGTGACATTAGAAGTGGGGGCGTCCTATGCAATGAGTTTGCCTAGGATCAGATGAAGAAATGAGTCACTCTTACTTTATAACGTTGTTTACCATTTAAGACTGACTATTTCATAACGATAACCTAAGTAACATGACCTTAATCCTAAGCTAACTATGAACTCCTGTTTTCATGGGTGAGGGTTGGCTTAATAGCACCAGCTCAATGAGCCCCCCATTTTAGGGCTAAGACAAGGTAGTTAGCTAGGGACATTGGGTGCAAGACCAAATTCACTCCTACCTGATTTTAGGGATAGTAGAGAGGACGTTCCCTTATGTGCTGACTCCGGAACTTGAACAAGGAGCCTCACCCTCTCATTAGCCTGAGAAGACTCAGTGGGACTTAAGGAACAAGACATAATCTCGAGGTAAAATAGCCTTTTGACCCACCCATTATTACGAACAACTTATGAAGGATTAACTTACTAATTATGGTTATATCGAGTGGGCACAATGTATCTAAAGTGAGGGGAATGAAACTATTGGGTTTTAATGGAGTGATCCGACAGTTAACGAATGGCAGTTAATTCGGTTAAAGAGTTTAGCCAATTAAACTCGGATCGTTGGAGCCCATGATCTGTAGGTCCACGAGGTCCCCTACTAGCTCTAAATAGATTAGCATTACAGTAGCGTGATAAGTTAATTTGGAACGTTCAAATTGGAATTAAGGGAATTAGTAATGATATGTGATATAACTACACGTTTAATTTTGGAGTTAAACATAATTGGAGAATCGATTAATATATAAATATGATTTAAATATTAATTTAATGAATAGTGATATATGGTGGAATTGGTGACAAATTAATTTAATATTTGATATTAAATTAATAGAATTAATTAAATT
This sequence comes from Benincasa hispida, assembly GCF_027475165.1. NCBI lineage: Eukaryota > Viridiplantae > Streptophyta > Magnoliopsida > Cucurbitales > Cucurbitaceae > Benincasa > Benincasa hispida. The sequence goes on along the minus strand of NC_143480.1, from coordinate 60,606,350 downwards.
ACTTGATTAATTATTAATTATTAAATTAATTAGAAAATTTAATTATTGAATTAGTTTTTATAAAATTAATAACATTTCAATTTTAATTATAGAAATAAAATTGGAAAAATATTTTGATTTTTGAAATCAATTTCAAAATCAAAAAGTGAAATTGAAAATTAGGAAAATTCCCAATATGAGATTTTCCCACTTTCAAGTAAGAAGGTTCTACCTTCATACACATAATTCCACCACCAAATACAAGGGATTGCTGGTATCACTTGAGGTGATCAGTTTTTCATGAGAATCATGTAATAAAACAACTCTTAATTGAGTGGAAAAGATGATGCAATTGTGGAATTGCTGAGTTTTTGAAGGTTGAAGATGTTCTTCAACAAGCTGAAAAACCAGAAAACCACTCCTCCAATTCCCTAAGTTCAAACTTGTTTTGAGTCTCACGACTCAATCTAAGGCTTCTATAGAAAAGTAGAGAAGTTCTAGTGGTGGTCCACGATAAGAATTGGAGACGATTGTAGCTGAATTTCGAGTTTGAAGAGGATCTTCAAAGGTATGTTATGAAACCCGATACCCCATGAACATGCATAATTTTGATGTCAAAATTAATGAATTAGAATGCTTAATGATCCTATTTTCTTTCGCTCCATGTTTCTATATTCCAACAGATGCAACTTAACAAGGTGAGTTTTTGACAAATTTAGAATGAAAAGGTAGTTTGGTAACAAAAACACCAATATGACAATTGTATTTTCCATGTTTAAACCATCCTCTCTCTCTCTACCATCTTATTTAAGTTCCTCCCCACGACACCATAACACATCCCTTATTTACCCAAAATCTAAAAAACTTGAAGTATCCTCCACTTATATTTTGCATTCCAGTTTTTCATTTCTGTTCAATGGCATTTCAACATGATACTTTATTCTTCACATTCTTCTTCCTCCTTGCCATGTCTTCTCCATCCACGCTCATGGCAGCTTCATTACAAGCTCCAGTAACTTTAGAAGCTACAGTTCCTATTTTTAGAGAATCTATTGTTGAGTTACCTGAGTCATCAATATCCCTTCCTCCAAGCTCTCATGAGTTTACTACATTTAATCCTAATGGAATGGGTGCAATGGCACCAACCCCTGCCTCAATGATCCTTACTTGCATGCCTAAGGGGCCGGTCCCATGGTCGGCTCCAAATCCAAAACACAATGCTATTTTGCCATCAAGCATATGCGCAACCACAACATGAAAAATAACACATTGTTAATTAATACAATAATCTGTAATTGTTTTTTCGATACTTGTATCAATACTTGTATAAAAAACCCAATACTTGTATCAATACTTGTATAAAAAACACAATACTTGTATCAACCCCATTTATTAAAAGTTTTTATGTACAAGTCTTTTTCTTTTGGTATAAAAAACCCAATACTTGTATCAAATAATTGTTTTGTATTATATGTTTATGCAAATAAAAAGATGGTTGAAATAAAGATAGATTCAATATAATTAATTAAAAAAAAGGACCAAATAGTACATAAAAATATATATAAACAACGAACAATGAAAATTAGTATCAATGTTTTACTTTAAGTATATTATTTTTTAAAAAATGCCTCATATTTGGTATATTAACAATTTGATATAGAACAGAAAAAAACATTATTGATATACTTTTCTTCCTCTCTAAATCTAGTTTATCAATCAATCAATATGTAACTTACATTTACATCAAAATCATTTCAAAATTTCGAAAATAGAACGAATTAGCCGATATACTTTACATTTGACATATTAGTTGACATAGCTAATGTAATTTAGATATAACACTATCAATATTATATTAAATTTTTTTCAATACATAAAAAAAACTAAAGTAGACAATCGAAATCTAGACTATCATCAACATACTTTAATTTTTCCTACTCGACGATTAACACGTGATTGCATATCACATATCATATATGTCAATCTATAGCCTAGTAATGAATAGGAAGGCTGATCAAGCCATATATAGACTCAAAGCATGGGAAGTTATAATGCATTCAAGAACCATGAGAATTCAACAAGTAAATAAGAAAATATAAGTTTCCCTAACAAAATAAAAATTAATTTCGAAGAATTAAAAGCAGTTTTAGAATGATCTTGAAAATTGTACATGTGATTTCGATTATATAACAGGCAATAAATGATGTGAAGGGTTATCATATTATATATTTTAATGAAAAGCCTTCAACCATTAGGGTTAGCGGTTATTATACTAATCTCTCTAAAACTCCATGTTTTTAGAAGTAATATTATTTTAATATCTAATGAAAAAATTGGATAGGTGGAAAAATTTTGACATCAATTGTTGGGAATGTCCTAAACTCCCAGTTCGTAAATATTGTTAACATATTCTATTGATCAATAAAAGTATTATTGATTATTTTTTCAATAAATTGTTATTGATTTTTGCTTCTATTATAAAAATCTAATAAAGAAATCCATGGCTATAATATGAATACTTTAACTTTATATGGCGACATAAAAGAGGTTCAAGTTTTAGTATATAGCCAAAATGGTCTATAAGTATATGGATGAGATTGGGTAGTTTAAAACATTTATGTGTTGATTTAAATATTAAAATTACATCAACAAGATTCATGTCTAATTCGATGATTGATTAATTTAATATTTGATATTAAATTATAATTTAATTAATTAATTAAATTAGTTTAATTAATTATTTAAATAAATAAAACATTATTTCGTTTATTAAAATTCAAATTCAGATTCGAATTTCCAATATATATATAAATATATACATGTATGTATATATATATTTAAACTTACTGAAAAATTAAATGAAAATTAAAAAAAATGAAAAATTCGAAAAAGGAAAATTCCACTCAAAGTGCTTCATTTGGAGTTGCTTGGAGTGGAATTTTCCAAGTTTTTCCTTCATTTGGAGTGGTTTCACCCAAATCAGCCACATTTCCCACTTGCTTAGTGTTGATTGAAGTGTCAATTAGCAGGTGAGTAAGTGTTTGCATGAATAGAGTTGATAAATAAGCTGAATTCCAGCTTTGATGAATTCATGTTGCTGGAAAATTTGAAACCCTCTATCCATCAATCAAACCCTATCCAACTCTTCACAAAATTAGCTCCAATTCTGAGTTCTACTTCTTAAATCCAAGTTAGAGGATAGTAGAGAAGCTCTTTGTGGTGGTCCATTGAAGTTTTGGAGTTTAATTTCATGTTGAAAATTAAGCATCAAAGGTAATTATATTCTTGAAACCTACTTTAGCGGAAAACTGTTTTGCATGCTTTTAAAACTCAAATTAAATATAATTAGAGTACTTATTGATTATGATTTTTTCGGTTTCATGTTAGTTTTCTCTATCAATTGGTATAAATGCATGATTTAAGCACTCAATTAACGTTAATTTGAGTTTGGTGGGTAAATTTCTATAATTGCATGTTTTGTTGACTAATATGGTAAAAATTCAATTTTGGCATTAGAGTTCTCTTTAACTATAAAGTTTAATTTCTAATTGGCTCTTATCTGATGAGCTTAAATGTGTTCTCTAAAGTCTATAATTTTATTAGAGTCAATAGAGTCCAAATCAAGCTGTAATTGAAGAGAACAACAAGCGAGGTCGAGCTACAGTTTTCAGAATACGAGCTTCTGCCCGATAGCATCGAGATGCCGTTCATCAAGCGTTGCAATGCTGTTCATTGCAACGCTGGGATGCAACATCACGATGTTGTTCATCCCAGTCCAGAAAGATGCGCTGGCAGAGCCTAAAAGCCTACGTCGTAATTAAGCCTCGAGTATGGTCAAAAGAAAATTTATAACATCACCGAACTACTCCTAGTACTACTAAAACGTAGCAACAATGGTAAGTCTGAGTTGATCCGCAGAGAAGCGCGATTAGTTTCATTGAGTTAATTTTCAAACTAGAGCAATAAATGCGGGTTTAGGTGTGGAAGAGATAATATGTGCAAAACTAAAATAAAAGTGTAAGTGTAATCTAGGATAGAAGTCTATCTAATTTATAAAGCAAGAAAGAGTTCCTATGTAATTTCTTTCACCAAGCACCAATTATTTACACTCATGCTGTCAATCCTTCAACCTATTAGAAAATCTAATAGCCCAATTAGCCAAATTCGATATTAAACTAAATTAGCCCTAATTCAATTTACAACTCTTCCTTCTTAGCGACATCCAAGTTAAAATTGAAAAGCATTAAGAAAGGGTTCAATTGTTGAGACATACAACAAGCCAGAAAGCCATATTTTGTAGCATGATTTATTTGGAAAGATTATACTAGGACATACATGAGTTTGGCCAGAAAAAGTCTAGACCCTAAACATGTGATCCTAATACGGGAAACTAAATCAATCAATGACACATAAGCTAGAATGATTTTGCAAACAAGAATTTCAACAAATTAATTTCTCAAGAGAATTTATCAAAACACCATTAAGATTAAAACAAATCCATCCAAGGAATTCACAAGATTGCAGTTAAATTAATTAAGAAACCTTCAAGAAATTAAATACAGGGCTCTTGCTCAAAGAAACTAGATAGAATTTACCTCTCAAATCATAGATAAATCTGAGATACACATTCGTTCCATTCATTACAACCTAAAATAAAAAGCAAAAACTACCCTAAAAATACCAAAAGTTGAAGGGAATGGATGAAGGAACAAGTTTTAATTTGACCTAAAGACGAAGGGGAGTATTTATAGGAAAGATCGCAACGTCCCAATGCTAAAAATCACATTGCAACGCTCACTTGAACGTGCGCTTACTGTGTCCATCCGTCAAAGGTCGTAGCGTCGCGATGCTATAAAGCAGTGTTGCAACGCTGCACATTTTTCCTTAGAGCGTCAGGGTAGAGCGTTGCAACACTGTGACATTGCAGTGGTAGTTTCGTAATTTACACTGTTTTGGAGCCTGACAGCTCAAATCACCTTGAAATTGCATCAAATCAGTCCCGTTTGACTATGATTTCTTGGTTCTACCTCCTCGGTTCATGATACATAAAAAAAATAAGACAATAAACACATAAAATCCATTAACGAGCCTAAATTAAGCTAAGAATAATAGCTCTTTTTGAGAGCTAACAAACATCCCCAACTTAATTCTTGCTCGTCCCGAGCAAGGTAGACCAAAATATAGGCATGAAACTTATGATAAATGAGCAACTTAGATCTCAAGGCTAAAGATAACAAACTCTTCTCAAAGAAAGGGTCATTCAAATGCATGCACTTAATCAAGAAATTTAAATTAATTCTATATCCCCTACGTGTGGTTATGCTTGGCCAATCCTATCTAGGTATCTACAAGCCCAGAAAAGTTCTATTCAGCCCTCAACTCATTTTCTCCTACTTTGGCTCAGTGGATCAAGCATTAAGCTCCCTAGACTCAAAGTGGCAATGAAACACTTAAGGGAACCAACCCCCTTTTTTTGCTATTTATTTCACTTTCATACACACGAAAGAGGAAACCTTATCTAGACGCCTTCATTTTGGCTTGCCCACATGGGTGTCATGTGAATCATCCAACTACGAGCAATATCTCCTAACAAGATTCGAAATCTTACTCATTCGTCGAGGTACTTTAGCTCAGAGAGAAACTACGGTTGTCATAACCGCCCCAGGTTAATCATAACCCAAGAAATAGGAGTAATTCCCTTCAAAAATATTATACAAACATTCTTTTACTCTACAACATGCTTTCCCTTTAATTAGCATACAATAGGCTTTTACTTTACAACACAACAGTTTGGAGAAAACCTAAGCATGCATTACTGAGTTGAGCTTCAGTTGCTTAACAACCCTTACCTAAACCTTTCGGGGTGACAACAAGCATATGGACCAAATAATAAAATTTTAAGCATTCAAAACCTTAAATAAGAGGGCTATGTGCTCAATATATGTAAGGGAATCAAGAAAAAATTTTAAATTTAGCCCAAAATCATGCATACATTCTATGAACTCTTAACAGATCGAAGAGAGAGTTATCTAAATCCTACCACAGAAAGTCATCATCACAATACATGTATCATAAAAATCATATCAATAGTTCAACCACAAAGTCCGAGCTCAGGTGCTCAAGGACTTGCTAGACATGTATATATAACTACCACCCCCAACTTTAATACGATACATTGTCTCTAATGTATCTCTAATTTAAGCCCAATGAAAATAAAGACAAGGGAACAAAAAACTTTCCCGGAAAACATAGTTGCGCATGGGATGGTGGTGGACGTAGGCTCACCTTAAAAAGATGCTCCTCTCCTCTAGGTCATCCCTATAAAAAAAAAAAAACAAAAAGAAACCTAATCTAGAAAAAAAATAAAGAAAGCAGTAAATTTTGTTATCTGGCTCCCTCTAGGAAGAGCAAATTTTTAACGTCGATTGCTTGACGTGACCTATCCCCTGTCAAGGCACAATGAAATTCTCGTATTTCTCTGGTCCCTTCTTGGATGATGTGATATAGCCTGGTAAGCCTATAAGGCTTTTCATCTCTTAAAGAGAGACAAACAGGTCGAATTTGGGATTTTTGGTATTTATAAAAGGAAATAAAATAAAAGGCACTTGGACTGACTATACAGAAAATAAATACTCTAACTCAACTGACTCAACAACTCTTGAGAACAAGAAGAAAAAAACTAAAAAATATACGATATAGAAGACGACAGAAAAGGGCGAGTTTTTTTAACCTCTAACTCTATAACCTAGAAATCGACAGGTTTAGGGTCAGGTTCTCCATAGTCCTCCCAACTTATTCTAAACATGGCATGATATCCTCCAACTCATCCTCGATGCCGACATAGATCACCTCATCGCTGCAAGCCTAGGTGATGTCAAAAGAATTATGTAGCAAGGGTTCGCATCCTCTCTCAACTGAATCAAAAGATTGAGTGATTGTGTCTCTAAAACTCTGAAGGTCAAATCCAATTAAGCACATTTACACGAAGCGGATGAAGGAGGGGACCTCTGTTAGAGAACATGTCCTGGACATGATGATGTACTTCAATATCGCTGAAGTAAATGGCGGACCTATTGCTAAGGCTAACCAGGTTAGCTTTATCTTACAATCTCTTTCGAAGAGTTTTATACCTTTTGAGGCAAATGCATCTTTAAATAAGATAGAATTTAACCTCACTACCCTTCTTACCGAGCTCCAGCGACTCCAAAACCATACTTTAGGCAAGGAGAAGAAAGTGGAAGCAAATGTTGTTACCACTAAGAAAAAATTTATAAGAGGATCATTCTCTAAAAATAAAGCTGGACCCTCTAAAGCTCAAATGAAAAAGAAGGGAAAAGGGCAAGATCCCAAGATAAAAAAGGGAAAGAAGGATACAGATAAAGGAAAATGTTTCCACTGTAACCAAAATGGGCATTGGAAGAGAAATTTCCCTAAGTACCTTGCAGGGAATAAAGCTGAGAAAACGACACAAGGTAAATATGATTTAATGGTCATTGAAACATATTTAGTGGAATATGATACTTCAACTTGGATACTAGATTCAGGAGCCACTAATCATATTTGTTTCTCGTTTCAGGAAACTAGTTCTTGGAAAAAGCTTGAACAAAGTGAGATAACCCTCAGAGTTGGAATAGGAGAGGTTGTCTCTGCTGAAGTAGTGGGAGATCTGAAGTTGTTTTTTGAAGATAGATATCTAGTACTTAAAAATGTTTTGTATGCACCTCTTATGAAGAGGAATTTGATATCTATCGCTTGTATTATAGAACAATTATATACAATATCTTTTAATATAAATGAAGCGTTCATTTTTTGTAAAGGTATTCAAATTTGCTTTGCTACACTTGAAGACAACTTATATAAGTTAAGATTAACTAGAGAAAATTTTGTTTTAAATACTGAAATGTTTAGAACATTAGAAACTCAGAATAAAAAACAAAAGGTTTCTTCCAACACCTATCGATGGCACCTAAGACTTGGTCACATAAATCTCAATAAGATTGGGAGATTGGTCAAGAGTGGACTTTTAAGTCAGTTAGAAGATAACTCTTTACCTTCATGTGAATCCTGTCTTAAAGGAAAGATGACCAAGAGATCTTTTATTGGAAAAGGTCTCAGAGCCGAAGTACCCTTAGAGCTTGTACATTCGGACTTTTGTGGACCAATGAATGTTAAGGCTTGAGGTTGGTATGAATATTTCATCAGTTTTATTGTTGATTATTCAAGGTATGGTCATGTTTACCTGCTTCATCACAAGTCTTATTCTCTTGAAAAGTTCAAAGAATATAAGGCTGAAGTTGAGAATGAATTAGGTAAAACAATAAAGACACTTCGATCAGATCGAGGTGAAGACTATATGGACATACGATTCCAAGACTATTTGATAGAAAACGGGATCCAGTCACAACTCTTTGCACCTAGTACGCCTCAGCAAAATGGTGTATCAGAAAAAAGAAACCGAACCTTGTTAGATATGGTTCACTCTATGATGAGCTATGCTCAATTGCCTAATTCATTTTGGGGATATGCACTTGAATCTTCTGACCATATTTTGAACAACGTTCCCTCTAAAAGTGTTTTAGAAACACCTTATGATCTATGGAAATGGTGTAAAAGTAGTTTATGTCACTTTAGAATTTGGGGTTGCCCAGTAAATCTGTTGGTACAAAATCCCAACAAATTGGAACATCGTTCAAAATTATGCCTATTTGTAGGTTATCCAAAGGAAACAAGGGGTGGTCTGTTTTATCATCCTCAAGAGAATAAGGTATTTGTATCGAAAAATGCCACATTCTTAGAGGAAGACCACATGAAAAGTCATCAACCTCACAGTAAATTAGTATTGAATGAAATTTCCAAAGACGCTACAAATAAAGCTAGTTCATTTATTAAAGTAGTAGATAAAGCTAGTACATCAGGTCAGTCACATCCTTCTCAAGAGATGAGAATGCCTCGACGTAGTGGAAGCGTTGTTCATTAGCCTGACCGTTACTTGGGTTTAACAGAAACACAAGTTGTCATACCTGATGACGGCACAGAGGACCCATCGACCTATAAACAGGCGATGAAAGATGTAGACCGTGATCAGTGGATCAAAGCCATGGACCTCGAAATGGAGTCTATGTACTTCAATTGTGTCTGGAAACTTGTAGATCCACCAAATGATATAAAACCAATTGGTTTTAAGTGGATCTACAAGTGAAAATGAGACCGAGCCGGTAAAGTACGAACTTTTAAGGCTCGACTTGTGGCAAGGATTATACCCAGAAAGAGGGAGTGGATTATGACGAAACTATCTCTCCCATTGCCATGCTTAAGTCGATTAGAATACTCTTATTCATTGCCACCTTTTATGACTATGAAATTTGGCAGATGGATGTCAAGACAACCTTTCTAAACGGCGATCTTGAAGAGAGTATCTATACGGCTCAACCAGAGCGGTTTATTGCACAGGGTCAAGAACAAAAGGTTTGTAAGCTTCAAAAATCCATTTATGGGTTGAAACAAGCTTGTAGATCCTGGAATATAAGATTTGATACTGCGATAAAATCTTATGGCTTTGAATAGAATGTTGTCAAGCCTTGTGTTTACAAGAAGATCGTCAATTCTACTGTAGCGTTCTTAGTTTTATATGTCGATGATATTCTATTCATTGGGAATGGTGTAGCATATCTTACTGACGTCAAACAATGGTTAGATACACAATTCCAAATGAAAGATTTAGGAAATGCGCAGTATATTCTTGGGATCCAAATTGTTCGGAATCGCAAGAATAGGACACTAGCCATGTCTCAAACATCTTATATAGACAAAATGTTGTCTAGTTATAAAATGCAGAATTCCAAAAAGAGTTTGTTACCTTTCAGACATGGAATTCATCTGTCAAAAGGACAATGTCCTAAGACACCTCAAGAAGTTGAGGATATGAGAAATAAACCCCACTGAGTTCCTGGTAAGTCCAGGGTCGAACTCAGGGACTTGTGAAAACAGGATGCGGTGGTAATTTTTAGAAAACTTTGCGATAACTGGTAACTCAATTAATTGTTGGTTTGTTTGTTGATTGCGGTGATGAAAAATAAAAAAATGCGACGGATTTTGAGAAAAGTATGATTGTGTGATAGATGCACTGAGTATGTGGATGAACAGGTTGAGAAGGTCTCTAGCTAGCGTTACTTGGGAATGCGTTAGACTATGCAATCATGCTACAACCATACACAGCAAGTCATTTTCCAATGCAAATACAATGCTCCTAAGTCTAGGACGCATGTGTTGAATGCAAAATTGTCCATAGAGCTTATTCCTAAGTCTCTACTCTTTTCCTATGCGATGATGCAAAACGCACAAAGGCAAGGTGACCGCACATAATCATATCCTATCTCTAGGATGCATGCAATGCGTCAATAGCAAATAGTGCTTATTCCTAAGCTCCTATCTCTTGATTATGTATTCTAATCTGACTCTTCTGAGCCTAGATTCTGATCTAACCTTCCCAAGCCTAGATCCTATTCTTAGACTATCCTCTAGAGTATCTCTAATGAACGAATGAAGCATACATAATACAAGATAATCGCATAGAATGAAGTTCCCCAGTTAAGCTAGCTAAGTGCTTCTCAACCCATTCAACAGATTTAGCTACTCATGCGTACATAATAGAGAGTGAACAGATATAGAGAAGTAAATTCCATTTTTATAAATGAGTTTGAATACAAAATAACAATGGAAGTTAAAGGTAGAGAGCCTGGTAGCAATCCCTTGCTGCCCAAGGCTTTTACACTGGTAACTCTATTCGATTCAGAAGATATTATTGCTTCCGCAGGAGTCGGCCCTCTCTCTGATCTTGAAGCTTCCAGCGCTCTCCCAACCTTACCGAAACGATCTGTCGGCACAACCGCCTTCTCTTGCGTCCGCCTTAAAATAAAAGAAAATCTAAGAACAAGGCTAAATTATGAACAAAACTTGTGAACTCGTAAACAGTTGAACTGGTGAACCCCTTATCTGAAGCATGCCTTCAGTATTTATAGAACTTCTAGGGTGAAAGGAGGCTTCTCTCTCATGGTTGAACAGATGGGACGGCTTTAACTCCCTGACTGATGGGCCGAATAATTTTCACCAAAAAGATGAATGTACTTGTTATCGTTAGCGGCTGTCAACTTAATTCGGATTCGACTGTCATTAGCTTTTTGTCCCATCGTGATTAATTATGCCTTTCACCCAGATGCGCCCACCATGTTGCACTGACCAAGTTGCGGCAATTCTTCTTGAGCAAATGTTTGCAAACACAATCACCGCAAAGCCTTGCGGTAATGCTGCGCTCAACCAATGATTTCTTGTGATCTTTATTTCCGCTTTGCGTCAACGCATATTCTGCATGAAAATATAAAAATCCACTGTTTCTATGCGATGAACGCATGCGACCGCAATATTATGAATTTGATACTTTTTGGACGCAATCTAACATATTTTATCAATGCAAGCCAACATTGTTTAAGAACTTAGCACTCTGATAACGTGCATTTCTGCCTGTTATCATGTCACTTCAAAGTCCACTTAGTTAGTTGGAAAATCCAACAATTTGATTTTTCCACTAACTATTTTTTTACTAAAAGAAATAAAATACAAATTTTCAAATTTAGAAATTATTTAATTAAAAAAAATCAACTAAATAAAATAAAATAAATTTAATATCATATATTAAATTTTCTTTGACACCTAGCTATGATTAATCATATTAATCAAGTTTCAAAAAAAACTTTCATGCTAATGATCAAGTATAATCTAAAAAATAATTAATTAATAAATTAATGATTTAATTGTAAATTATATCTCATATAAAATACAATTTTTCCTAAAATTCGAATTTGAACATTTCAAATTCTTACTTCACCTAGTTCTTCAATGTTCGTATTGAGCTAGCATGGAGACTAGATGGACCTATAGATCATGGAGTCCGATGGACCTATGATCCGAGACTAACCGATCAAACACTTGAACCTAGTTAATCAACATTTGTTAACTAACAGGAATGTCCACTATAACCTGTAGTTGCACTCCCCTCATTATAGATATATTATGTGTCCATTTGATATAACTGTCATCAATAAGTTGATCCTTCACTGGTTGTTCGTAACCTCAACAAGGTCAAATACCAAAATACCCCTGAGTTACATATTTTCTCCCAAAGTACCAATATCCTTTTGATGAACAATTGATTTAGGATCATAATCACTTAATTCATTCCCTCTCAAGCCAATGAGAGGATGGGACCCCTTGTTCAAGACTCGGTATCAATCCTTAAGATAACAACCTTTCTACTATACATAAAATGGGTAGGAGTGAATTTCATCTTGCAAATTCTATGTCCCCAGCTATCTACTCGGTCTTATACCTGAAATGGGAGGCATACGGAGCAGCAACGTTGAGCTTACCCTCACCTATGCAGATCAAGGGACAATCGTAAATAAACCGGAGTTCATAGGAAACACATGATTCGGATCAAGTTGTCCAGGACATCAAGAAGTGAAATTAATCAGTGTTAACAGTAAACGGTGTTAATATGTAATAGTGATTATTTTGTGGTCTGTCCTACACAATCTCATTCTATAGAACACCCCCATTCACATGTAACTACATAGACAAACTAATCACATCATTTATGAAACTTTACAACATTTGTAATAATCATAAAGTGGGTCGCATTCAATAGTATCCCCATAAATAGGTACCCAAACGAATCTAACTACTATAGACTGTTTAGGCTATTTGACTCGAACTTGATCATATTTATGTCTCCACATAAAGTTCAAGTATTCATGACAATAGCCAAGGGAGTTTATTGGATTTAGAGTTATTAAACAATCAACAACACTTGTCTATATTTACTATTTACAAAACTATGAGTTTTAGGACATACAACCCAACAAAATAATCATTTAAACACATTAAACCCCAAAATGTTCCCAAGCTAAGCAGAGTAAGATGACACATTTCAAGTGTTATCAATATTTAATAAGGTCATTGCACTGGATAGCATTTTTAAGGCTAATAAGTAAGTATATAACGTTTAAATTATGGCAAATGTAGAAAAATCAATAAGTGATTGACTCCATTATTGATAGACTTCCATCAGTGATATAGTCTATCACTTATAGACTTTGAGAACTGAATCTAAATTTTGCAATATTTGAATTTATTCATTTATTTATTTGTATTGTGCAATATCTATTAATAATTTAGGTCCGATTCTTATGGTCACAAATTCCCCTATTTGGTGTGTGTGTGTGTAAGTCAAATATATAAAACTAAAAACATACGTAACTTTTAAAACATTGTTTAAAAAAAACTAAGGATATAAGTTTTTATTCTAGACTATGTAAATAGCATAATGAAATCTAGAAAACAAGCATAAATTTTGAATGACAAGATTACAAATAAATTTTATACGTGTATTAATTTTTACCCTAAAGAATCTTGAGGTGCATTTGTAACAATTACACAACTTCAAGGATGGTTTGCAGATTTTTCTAAATCACAAACGTTTTATGATGAATATGTATAACTTCTGATTAAAAGATGTTGTTGGGTTTTATGTTCTAAAACTCGTGCTTTGTAAACAATCAACTCATTATGTAAATCGATAAAGTTATTATTGAATATATGAATTGGTCATTTCGTTTTAGAAATAAATCCAATAAACTAAAAGATCTATAACTATTATATGAGTACTTGAACTTTATGTGGAGACATAAAAGTAGATCAGGTTCGAGTAAAAAGTCAAAATGATTTATAGTATACGAATAAGGTTGGGTGCCTTATTCTGGTAACACTATCAGATGCGGCCCACTCTGTAGTTGTTACAAAGTGTTGTAAAGTGCTACAAACGAAGTGATTCTGATTCGTTCATGTGGTGACATGAGAAGTAGGAGCGTCTTATGGAATGAGTCTTCCTAGGATCAGACGAAGAAATAAGTCACTCTTACTTTATAACGTTGTTTACCATTTAAGACTGACTATTTCGTAACGATAACCTAAGTAACTTGACCTTAATCCCGAGCTAACTATGAACTCCTGTTTATTTGGGATTATTCTTAGATTTACATGGGTGAGGGTTGGCTCAATAGCGTCGGCTCAATGAGCCCCCGATTTTAGGGGTATGACGTGGTAGATAGCTAGGGAGATTGGGTGCAAGACCAAATTCACTCCTACCTGATTTTAGGGATAGTAGAGAGGATGTTCCTTTATGTGCTAACTCCGGGTCTTGAACAAGGGGCCTCACCTTCTCATTGGTTCGAGAGGGACTCGGTTTGATGATTGGATCATAAATCAATTGTTCATTAGAGAATCAATGGGACTTAAGGAACAAGAGGTAATCTCGGGGTAAAATAGCCTTTTGACCTACCCATTATTACGAACAACTTGTGAAGGATTAACTTACTAATTATTGTTATATCGAGTGGGCACAATGTATCTAAAGTGAGGGGAATGAAACTATTGGGTTTTAATGGAGTGATCCGGCACTTAACGAATGGTAGTTAATTCGGTTAAAGAGTGTAGCCAATTAAACTCGGATTGTTGGAGCCCATGATCTGTAGGTCCACGAGGTCCCCTACTAGCTCTAAATGGATTAGCATTACAGTAGCGTGATAAGTTAATTTGGAACGTTCAAATTAGAATTAAGGGAATTAGTAATGATATGTGATATAACTACATGTTTAATTTTGGAGTTAAACATAATTGAAGAATCGATTAATATCTAAATATGATTTAAATATTAATATAATGAATAGTGATATATGGTGGAATTGGTGACAAATTAATTTAATATTTGATATTAAATTAATAGAATTAATTACATTACTTGATTAATTATTAATAATTAATTTTATTAGAAAAATTAATTATTGAATTAGTTTTTATAAAATTAATAACATTTCAATTTTAATTATAGAAATAAAATTGGAAAAAGATTTTGATTTTTCAAACCAATTTCAAAATCAAAAAGTGAAATTGAAAATTCGGAAAATTCCCAATGTGAGATTTTCCCACTTTCAAGCAAGAAGGTTCTACTTTCTTACACATAATTCCACCACCAAATACAAGGGATTGCTAGTATCACTTGAGGTGATCAATTTTTCATGAGAATCATTATAAAAAAACTCTTAATTGAGTGGAAAAGATGATGCAATTGTGGAATTGATGAGTTTTTGAAGGTTGAAGATATTCTTCAACAAGCTGAAAAGCCAGAAAACCACTCCTCCAATTCCCTAAGTTCAAACTTATTTTGAGTCTCACGACTCAATCTAAGGCTTCTATAGAATAGTAGAGAAGTTCTAGTGGTGGTCCACGACAAGATTTGGAGAAGATTGCAGCTGAATTTCGAGTTTGAAGAGGATCTTCAAAGGTATGTTATGAAACCCTCTTGATACCCCATGAACATGCATAATTTTGATGTAAAAATTAATGAATTAGAATGCTTAATGATCCTATTTTCTTCCGCTCCATGTTTCTATATTCCAACAGATGCAAATTAACAAGTTGAGTTTTGACAAATTTAGAATGAAAAGGTAGTTTGGTAACAAAAACACCAATATGGCAACGGCACCAACCTCTGCCTCAATGATCCTTACTTGCATGCCTAAGGGGCCGGTCCCATGGTCTGCTCCAAATCCAAAACACAATGCTATTTTGCCATCAAGCATATGCGCAACCACAACATGAAAAATAACACATTGTTAATTAATACAGTAATATGTAATTGTTTTTTTGATACTTGTATCAACCCCATTTATTAAAAGTTTTTATGTACAAGTCTTTTTCTTTTGGTATAAAAAACCCAATACTTGTATCAATTAATTGTTTTGTATTATATGTTTATGCAAATAAAAAGATGGTTGAAATAAAGGTAGATTCAATATAATTAATTAAAAAAAAAGGAGCAAATAGTACATAAAAATATATATAAACAACAAACAATGAAAATTAGTATCAATGTTATACTTTAAGTATATTATTTTTAAAAAAGTGCCTCATACTTGGTATATTAACAAATTGAGATAGAACAAAAAAAAAAACATTATTGATATACTTTTCTTCCTCTCTAAATCTAGTTTATCAATCAACCAATATGTAACTTACATTTACATCAAAATCATTTCAAAATTTCGAAAATAGAACGAATTACCGATATACTTTACATTTGACATATTAGTTGACATAGCTAATGTACTTTAAATATAACATTATCAATATTATATTAAATTTTTTTCAATACATAAAAAAAACAAAAGTAGGCAATCGAAATCTAGACTATCATCAACACACTTTAATTTTTCCTACTCGACGATTAACACGTGATTGCATATCACATATCATATATGTCAATCTATAGCCTAGTAATGAATAGGAAGGCTGATCAAGCCATATATAGACTCAAAGCATGGGAAGTTATAATGCATTCAAGAACCATGAGAATTCAACAAGTAAATAAGAAAATATAAGTTTCCCTAACAAAATCAAAATTAATTTCGAAGAATTAAAAGCGGTTTTAGAATGATCTTGAAAATTGTACATGTGATTTCGATTATATAACAGGCAATAAATGATGTGAAGGGTTATCATATTATATATTTTAATGAAAAGCCTTCAACCATTAGGGTTAGCGGTTATTATACTAATCTCTCTAAAAATCCATGTTTTTAGAAGTAATATTATTTTAATATCTAATGAAAAAATTGGATAGGTGGAAAAATTTTGACATCAATTGTTGGGAATGTCCTAAACTCCCAGTTCGTAAATATTGTTAACATTATTTCATTTATTAAAATTCAAATTCAGATTTGAATTTTCAATATATATATAAATATATACATTTGGAGTTGCTTGGAGTGGAATTTTCCAAGTTTTCCCTTCAGAGTTTCTTGGAGAGGAATTTTCCAAGTTTTTCCTTCATTTGGAGTGGTTTCTCCCAAATCAGCCACATTTCTCACTTGCTTAGTGTTGATTGAAGTATCAATTAGCAGGTGAGTAAGTGTTTGCATGAATAGAGTTGATAAATAAGTTGAATTCCAGCTTTGATGAATTCATGTTGCTGAAAAATTTGAAACCCTCTATCCATCAATCAAACCCTGTCCAACTCTTCACAAAATTAGCTCCAATTCTGAGTTCTACTTCTTAAATCCAAGTTAGAGGATAGTAGAGAAGCTCTTTGTGGTGGTCTATTGAAGTTTTGGAGTTTAATTTCATGGAGAAAAATAAGCATCAAAAGTAATTATATTCTTGAAACCTACTTTAGCGGAAAACTGTTTTGCATGCTTTTAAAACTCAAATTAAATGTAATTAGAGTACTTATTGATTATGATTTCTTCGGTTGCATGTTAGTTTACTCTATCAATTGGTATAAATGCATGATTTAAGTACTCAATTAACGTTAATTTGAGTTCGGTTGGTAAATTTCTATAATTGCATGTTTGGTTGACTAATATGGTAAAAATTCAATTTTGGCATTAGAGTTCTCTTTAACTATAAAGTTTAATTTCTAATTGACTCTTGTCTGATGAGCTTAAATGTGTGCTCTAAAGTATATAATTTTATTAAAGTCAATAGAGTCCAAATCAGGCTGTAATTGAAGAGAATAGCAAGCGAGGTCCAGCTGCAGTTTTCAGAACTCGAGCTTCTGCTCGATAGCGTCGAGACGCCGTTCATCAAGCGTTGCAACGCTGTTCATCATTTTTCAGAAGCATTGCAACGCTGGGATGCAACATCACGATGTTGTTCATCCCAATCCAGAAAGATGCGTTGGCAGAGCCTAAAAGCCTACGTCGTAATTAAGCCTCGAGTATGGTCAAAAGAAAATTTATAACATCACCGAACTACTCCTAGTACTACTAAAACGTAGCAACAATGGTAAGTCTGAGTTGATCCGCAGAGAAGCGCGATTAGTTTCATTGAGTTAATTTTCAAACTAGAGCAATAAACACATAAAATCAATTAACGGGCCTAAATTAAGCTAAGAATAATAGCTCTTTTTGAGAGCTAACAAACATCCCCAACTTAATTCTTGCTCGTCCCGAGCAAGGCAGACAAAAATATAGGCATGAAACTTATGATAAATGAGCGACTCGGATCTCAAGGCTAAAGATAACAAACTCTTCTCAAAGAAAGGGTCATTCAAATGCATGCACTTAATCAAGAAATTTAAATTAATTCTATATACCCCACGTGTGTGTGTGCTTGGCCAATCCTATCTAGGTCTCTTCTAGCCCAGGATAGTTCTATTCAGCCCTCAACTCATTTTCCCCTACTCTAGCTCGGAGGATCAAGCATTAAGCTCCCTAGGCTCAAAGTGGCAATGAAACACTTAAGGGAACCAACCCCCATTTTTTGCTATTTATTTCACTTTCATACACACGAAAGAGGAAACCTTATCTAGACGCCTTCATTTTGGCTTGCCCACATGAGTGTCATGCGAATCATCCAACTACGAGCAATATCTCCTAACAAGATTCGAAAGCTTACTCATTCGTCGAGTTACTTTAGCTCAAAGAGAAACTACGGTTGTCATAACCGCCCCAGGTTAATCATAACCCAAGAAATAGGAGTAATCCCCTTCAAAAATATTATACAAACTTTCTTTTACTCTACAACATGCTTGCCCTTTAATTAGCATACAACAGGCTTTTACTTTACAACACAACATTTTGGAGAAAACCTAAGCATGCATTACTGAATTGAGCTTCAGTTGCTTAACAACCCTTACCTAGACCTTTCGGGGTGACAACAAGCATATGGACCAAATAATCCAATCTTAAGCATTCAAAACCTTAAATAAGAGGGCTATGTGCTCAATATATGTAAGGGAATCAAGAAAAAATTTTAAATTTAGCCCAAAATCATGCATACATTCTGTGAACCCTTAACAGATCGAAGAGAGAGTTATCTAAATCCTACCACAGAAAGTCATCATCACAATACATGCATCATAAAAATCATATCAATAGTTCAACCACAAAGTCCGAGCTCAGGTGCTCAAGGACTTGCTAGACATGCATATATAACTACCACCCCCAACTTTAATACGATACATTGTCTCTAATGTATCTCTAATTTAAGCCCAATGAAAATAAAGACAAGGGAACAAAAAACCTCCCCTGAAAACTTAGTTGCACATGGGATGGTGGTGGTCGTAGGCTCACCTAAAAAAGATGCTCCTCTCCTCTAGGTCATCCCTATTATACAAAAACAAAAAGAAACCTAATCCAATGAAATCGACAGGTTTAAGATGTGACCTAATCCAACAAAAACAAAAAATCTTATGAAAATAAGATGTGACCTATCCCCTGTCAAGGCACAATGAAATTCTCATATTTCTTTGGTCCCTTCTCGGATGATGTGATATAGCTCGGTAAGCCTATAAGGCTCTTCATCTTTTAAAGAGAGACAAACAGGTCGAATTTGGGATTTTCTGTATTTATAAAAAGAAATAAAATAAAAGGCACTGGGATTGACTCTACAAAAAATAAATACTCTAACTCATCTGACTCAACAACTCTTGAGAACAAGAAGAAAAAAACTAAAAAATATATGATATAGAAGACGACAGAAAAGGGCGAGTTTTTTTAACCTCTAACTCTATCACCTGGAAATCGACAGGTTTAGGGTCAGGGTCTCCATAGTCCTCCCAAACTGATTCTAAACATGGCATACTATCCTCCAACTCATCCTCGATGCTGACATAGATTACTTCATTGCCGCAAGCCTTAGTGATGTCAAAAGAAGTGTGTAGCAGGGGTTCACATCATCTCTCAACTAAATCAAAAGATTGAGTGACTGAGTCTCTGAAACTCTGAAGGTCAGATCCAACCTCAGTCTAAAGACTAAAGCTCTCCTAGAGGTCGCGGATCTCTTGCTCAAAAGCAATGTTGTTAATAGTAATTTGTCTAGTGACATCTTCTAATGATATACTTAAGTCGGCGGTGTGAGCATGCATTATCATGTCGAATGTGGCAGGGGATGAATCATAGTGGAACTGGTCCCATCTTATGTTTCCATAGTCATAGGACTCCTCCCATGTGGGCCCTTAGAAATCATCCTCCATATAACTGGGATACCCTTCGATGGAGTAATCTTGTGGCATAGGGCTCCATTGCAAACTTGGGCATGCTTGCTCAGGGTGATCAGTCCTACGTGCTCGCTATTGCTGTGGGTTACCTATAAATGACTGAATAACCAAAGAAGTTAACTCAGCAAGTTGACCTTGAAGGTCATGAACCTCGTCGTTAAGCCAAGATGCTCCATTCGATTGTCCCCATCCTTGCTGATGATATATGTCCGTGCTTAAAACACTGACACACAAAGAAAAACAAATCAAAAGCAAAGGAATACTCTAACTAGAAATTTAACAAATAAAACTTCAAAGTCTTCCCCGTCAACGGCGCCATTTTGGGTAGAGCCCAACAACCTACGTCGTAATTAAACCTTGAGTCTGGTCAAAAGAAAATTTATAATATCATCGAACTACTTCTATTACTACTAAAACGTAGCAACAGTGGTAAGTTTGAGTCGATCCGCAGAGAAGCGCGATTTGTTTCATTGAGTTAATTTTCAAACTAGAGCGATAAATGGAGGTTTTGGTGTGAGAGATATACTATGTGCGAAATTAAAATAAGAGGGTAAATGTAATTTAGGATAGGAGTTTATGTAATTTCTAGAGAAAGAGAGAGTTCCTATGTAATTTCTTTCATTATGCACCAATTATTTACACTAAATCTGTCAATCCCTCAAACTATTAGAAAATCTAATAGCCCAATTAGCCAAATTCGATATTAAACAAAATCAGCCATAATTGAACGTACAATTTTTCTTTCTTAGTAACATCCAAGTTAAAATTGAAAAGCATTAAGAAAGGGTTCAATTGTTGAGACATACAACAAGCCAGAAAGTCATATCTTGTAACATGATTTATTTGGAAAGATTATATGAGGGCATACATGAGTTTGGCCAGAAAAAGTCTAGGCTCTAAACATGCAATCTTAATATGTGCAACTAAATCAATCAATGATGCATAAGCTAGAATGACTTTGCAAACAAGAATTTCAACAAATTAATTTGTCAGAAGAATTTATCAAAACTCCATTAAGATTAAAACAAATCCTTCCTAAGAATTCACAAGATTGCAGTTAAATTAATTAAGAAACCTTCAAGAAATTAAACACAGGGCTCTTTCTCAAAGAAACTAGATAGATATTACCTTTCAATTCATAGATGAATTTGAGATACACATCCATTCCATTGATTACAACCAAAAATAAAAAGCAAAAACTACACTAGAGATACAGAAAATTGAAGGAAATGGACGAAGGAACGAATTTTACTTTAGCCTCCATCAATTTGGCCTCCCAAATTCAGCATATTTTGACCTAAAGACGAAGAGGAGTATTTATAGGAAAGATGGCAACATCGAATGCTGAAAACAGCGTTGCAACGCTCACTTGCACATGCACCTACCGTGTCCGTCCGTCAAACTTTGCGACGTCATGACACTGTAAAGCAGCGTTGCAACACTATGCATTCTGCCTTAGAGCGTCAGGGTAGAACGTTGCAACTTGTGACAGTGCAGTGGCAGTTTCATAATTTTCACTATTTTGGAGCCTGATAGCTCGTATCACCTCCAAATTGCTTCAAAATAGTCCCATTTGACTCCAATTTCTTGGTTATAGCTCCTTGGTTCATGATACCTACAAAATAATACAATAAACACATAAAATCCATTAACGAACCTAAATTAAGCTAAGAATAATAGCTATTTTTTAGAGCTAGCACATGGCTTCACGAATCGGTTCATGTGGAAGGACATCTGGTTTGACCAATTTGGTCTTCTTTCGGTTTGGTTTAGCGACATCTGGTCTAGTTCAGCCTCATCTGGAGTATTTGGAGGCAAGTTTAGGTGGTTTGGGTCTGATTCGGGTCGAGTCGAGCGGTCTAGACCTCTTTTGAAGCTGTTTTTGGGTTGCTTTTGTAATAATTAGTTATTTTGCTTATTTAGGATGCCAAAGTTGAACCATATTGACGTTGTTTAATTATTTTAATTATTTTATGCATGTGATGTATATTTATTTGAATTATACATATTTGTGCATATAGTATGCCATTTTGATTTAAAATCCCACCATAGGAAAGCATGTTACATGCATAATATTATGTTGTTAGTTATAATATATAATATGGATGGGTTTCTTAAATTAATATAAGTGTTATGTTATTTGTGAATGCATTTGATGTATGTTATGGTTTTAATGCATGTCTATGGTTTTATAAGGTGTTATAAAACTGGATTAGACATTAAAATCCATAACAAAGTTAAACAACATGCTCACTTAGGTTAACAACTTGTTTTAATAGTTAAAATAGGTCGGTATCTTATACAAATCAGTTACAAACTCAATCAATTTATAATCCTGTCTAAGGCTGGAAGTATTTAAGTTGATGGTTTACGTAACACTTCCTACATGGGGATTATAACCGAAGTTTTGAGCATTGTTAACCGGTTTATGAGCTTGCATGAGCAGTGTGAGGTTTAGAAATTGGTTTAACACCTAGACATCGTAGGTTAAAATCCTGATATAAACGTTATACTTGGATAAATTATATAGACTTAGGTTGTTTAAAATTAGCGGGACTATACCTAAGTTAAAGAATCCTGAAATATTTAAAACACTTCAATGGGAGATTAATAATATTATTGATATATCATTTTTAGCTCTCACATCCTCAAGAGTTCACACTGTGAGATCCATGCTCGACTTCGTGTGAAACCCAGATCTCAATTTCCCTACTTAAGCAAGTAACTAGAGTAATTAACCAAGTATAAGTAATCTTATACAAAAGGGAAGAAGTTTGGAGAAGAGAAGAAGATAAATTCTAAGTATTGGAATAGACTTTTGAGTAGCTTTGACATAAACCTTAACTAGTAAAAATTTCGCTAAGTATGAAGCCAAAAAAAAAGCATGTGTTTGGCGTTAGAGAGCATTAACACATAAGGCTCTAATGAGGCCAAGTTTGGCCCATCGCCTAGCTCATCGCTCGCTGCCTCAGTGCAAGTTGCTTTACTCCAGCGCATATCTCTGGCGTACATCGAGTAGTAAGCAGCTTGCACTCAACGCCCATACTTGCCCGCACGCAGGCCCAGCCTCAATCGTCTAGCTTTGCACCCATCGCATAGCTCATCGTCTAGTGCTCTCACTCATCGTCTAGTGCTCTCACTCATTGTCTAGCGCTTACGCTCATCATCTAGTGCTCATGCTCATCGTCTAGCGCTATCGTGCAACCTCACAAGCAGCTATGCGATCGTCCGTGTGCAATGCATCTATGCCCAGTGCCCACACTTGCGCGCAACCAGACGTATCCTTGCTCATGCCTGGCCCATCCTTTTCACTCGATGGCTTTTCCTCACTGCTTGCTCACGCAGCCTCTTGCCATCCCAATGCATGTGTCCATACCTCATAAGCTCGACATATGGCTGTCCTTGCCTTCAACACATAATTCTTTATAACCTTTAACGTCCCTAAGAGTTCACATCATGAGGTCCATGCAGAGCTTTGGGCCGTGCTTAGGAGCGGACTCCCTTCGGAGAGTGTTTGCATGGATCAATATCAAGGTGAATAGAGGAAGTAGTTCATAGTAAGTGGGTGAGGGGTATGTAACAACATATCCCACAGTCTCTTCCATTAGGTCGCACCGTGAGATTTCTATAATGCGCCTACATGTCTGCCCTGGAGCAACCTTTCCCTTCGGAGGGTTGTATTATAGGATTCGAAACACCGCGAACTCCAAATCTGGATAGGCTCTCTTAGACCAGTTTTCATATTGACTTTCCACTTTCAGGAGTATCTTAATTCTGGTTTCTGAAATCCAAAAATGGAAGGTTACGCTTACAAGAATTACTAAGATGTTAGTATATTCTCCACCAAAGTAGCGATAACTAAAGTGCTATACGAATAAAGAGTTATTCTGGGGTTAACATCTAGTCAAGATTGTCTTGGTTCAAAAGAGGAATAATCGACTTCCCTTCGGTGGAGGTTACTCTAAATTTTTGAAATATCGTTGAAAAATATAATAATGAAGGGTACTTTATTAGTTTTTGCTAAATTAAATTGGTTTCTTTGTGATTATAGTTTTTTCTAAAAGTATATGTTTATCTTTTTCAGCATGAATAGCTCAATAATTCAACTCTTAGCTTCCAAGAAACTAAATTGCGATAATTATTCGGCATGGAAATCAAATCTAAATACAATACTGGTAGTTGACGATCTAAGATTTGTCTTAACTGAGGAATGTCCTCAAGCCCCAACCTCAAATGCTAATCAAACTGTTCGAGAAGGATATGATCGAATGGGTCAAAGACAATGAAAAGGCCCGTGTTTACATTCTTGCCGGCATGTCTGATGTTTTGGCAAAGAAACATGAATCCTTAGCTTCGGCTAAAGAGATAATAGATTCATTAAGAGAAATGTTTGGGCAACCACTATGGTCCCTTAGACACGAGGCAATTAAGCACATTTACACAAAGTGGATGAAGGAGGGGTCCTCTGTTCGAGAACTGCCCTGGACATGATGATGTACTTCAATATCGCTGAAGTAAATGGCAGACCCATTGATGAGGCTAACCAGGTTAGCTTTATCTTACAATCTCTTTCGAAGAGTTTTATACCTTTTGAGACAAATGCGTCTTTAAATAATATAGAATTTAACCTCACTACCCTTCTTAACGAGCTCCAGCGATTCCAAAACCTTACTTTAGGTAAGGGGAAGGAAGTGGAAGCAAATGTTGTTACCACTAAGAAAAAATTTATAAGAGGATCGTCCTCTTAAAATAAAGCTGGACCCTCTAAAGCTCAAATGAAAATGAAGGGAAAAGGGCAGGCTCCCAAGATAAAAAAGGGAAAGAAGGATACAGATAAAGGAAAATATTTCCACTGTAACCAAAATGGGCATTTTAAGAGAAATTGCCCAAAGTACCTTGCAGAGAAGAAAGCTGAGAAAACGACACAAGGTAAATGTGATTTAATGGTCATTGAAACATATTTAGTGGAATATGATACTTCAACTTGGATACTAGATTCAGGAGCCACTAATCACATTTGTTTCTAGTTTCAGGAAACTAGTTCTTGGAAAAAGCTTGAAGAAAGTGAGATAACCCTCAGAGTTGGAACAGGAGAGGTTGTCTCAACTGAAGCCGTGGAAGATCTGAAGTTGTTTTTTGAAGATAGATATCTAGTACTTAAAAAGGTTTTGTATGCACCTCTTATGAAGAGGAACTTGAAATCTATCGCTTGTATTATAGAGCAATTATATACAATATCTTTTAATATAAATGAAGCATTCATTTTTTGTAAAGGTATTCAAATTTGCTTTGCTACAGTTGAAGACAACTTATATAAGTTAAGACCAACTAGAGAAAATTTTGTTTTAAATACTTAAATGTTCAAAACATTAGAAACTCAGAATAAAAAACAAAAGGTTTATGCCAACACCTATCTATGCCACCTAAGACTTGGTCACATAAATCTCAATAAGATTGGGAGATTGGTCAAGAGTGGACTTTTAAGTCAGTTAGAAGATAACTCTTTACCTTCATGTGAATCCTGTCTTGAAGGAAAGATGACCAAGAGATCTTTTATTGGAAAAGGTCTCATAGCTGAAGTACCCTTAGAGCTTGTACATTCGGACCTTTGTGGACCAATGAATGTCAAGGCTTGAAGTGGGTATGAATATTTCATCAGTTTTATTGATGATTATTCAAGGTATGGTCATGTTTACCTGCTTCATCACAAGTCTGATTCTCCTGAAAAGTTCAAAGAATATAAGGCTGAAGTTGAGAATGAATTAGGTAAAACAATAAAGAAACTTTGATCAGATCGAGGTGAAGAGTATATGGACATATGATTCAGAGACTATTTAATAGAAAACGGGATCCAGTTACAACTCTTTGCACCTAGTACACCTCAGCAAATGGTGTATCAGAAAGAAGAAACCGAACCTTGTTAGATATGGTTCACTCTATGATGAGCTATGCTCAATTGCCTGATTCCTTTTGGGGATATGCACTTGAATCTGGTGTCCATATTTTCAACAACGTTCCCTCTAAAAGTGTTTCAGAAACACCTTATGATCTATGGAAAGAGGTAAAAGTAGTTTACGTCACTTTAAAATTTGGGGTTGCCCAGTACATGTGTTTGTACAAAATCCCAAAAAATTGGAACATCGTTCAAAATTATGCCTATTTGTAGGTTATCCAAAGGAAACAAGGGGTGGTCTGTTTTATTATCCTCAAGAGAATAAGGTATTTGTAACGAAAAATGCCACATTCTTAGAGGAAGACCACATGAGAAGTCATTAACCTCACAGTAAATTAGTATTGAATGAAATTTCCAAAGACGCTACAAATAAAGCTAGTTCATCTACTAAAGCAGTAGATAAAACTAGTACATCAGGTCAGTCACATCCTTCTCAAGAGATGAGAATGCCTCGACGTAGTGGAAGGGTTATTCATCAGCCTGACTGTTACTTGGGTTTAACAGAAACACAAGTTGTCATACCTGATGACGGCATAAAGAACCCATCGACCTATAAATAGGCGATGAAAGATGTGGACCGTGATCAGTGGATCAAAGCCATGGACCTCGAAATGGAGTCTATGTACTTCAATTATGTCTGGAAACCCTTAGATCCACCAAATGATGTAAAACCAATTGGTCGTAAGTGGATCTACAAGAGAAAACGAGACCGAGCCGGTAAAGTACGGACTTTTAAGGCTCCACTTGTGGCAAAGGATTATACCCAGAGAGAGGGATTGATTGGATTATGATGAAACTTTCTCTCCCATTGCCATGCTTAAGTCAATTAGAATACTCTTATCCATTGCCACCTTTTATGACTATGAAATTTGGCAGATTGATGTCAAGACAACCTTTCTAAACAGCGATCTTGAAGAGAGTATCTATACGGCTCAACCAGAGGGGTTTATTGCACAGGGTCAAGAACAAAAGGTTTGTAAGCTTCAAAAATCCATTTATGGGTTGAAACAAGTTTGTAGATCCTGGAATATAAGGTTTGATACTGTGATAAAATCTTATGGCTTTGAACAGAATGTTGTAAAGCCTTGTGTTTACAAGAAGATCGTCAATTCTACTGTAGTGTTCTTAGTTTTATATGTCGATGATATTCTACTCATTGGGAATGATGTAGCATATCTTACTGATGTCAAACAATGGTTAGATACACAATTCCAAATGAAAGATTTAGGAAATGCGCAGTATATTATTGGGATCCAAATTGTTCGGAATCGCAAGAATAGGACACTAGCCATGTCTCAAACATCTTATATAGACAAAATGTTGTCTAGATATAAAATACAGAATTCCAAAAGACTTTGTTACCTTTCAGACATGAAATTCATCTGTCAAAAGGACAATGTCCTAAGACACCTCAAGAAGTTGAGGATATGAGAAATATTTCCTATTCCTCCGTATTTGGAAGCCTGATGTATGCAATGTTATGTACTAGACCTGACATATGCTACTCAGTAGGTATCATCAGTAGATACCAGTCTAATCCTGGACGTGATCATTTGACTGCCATTAAGAACATCTTAAAGTATCTCAGGAGAATTAGGGACTACATGCTCATGTATAGTGCTAAGGATCTGATCCTTACTGGATACACTGACTCTGATTTCCAAACTAATAAAGATGCTAGAAAGTCTACATCTAGATCAGCGTTCACTCTTAACGGAGGAGCAATAGTGTGGAGAAGCGTAAAACAGGCCTGTATAGCTGACTCCACAATGGAAGCTGAATACGTAGCTACTTGCGAAGCAGCAAAAGAAGCAATATGGCTGAAAAAATTCTTGACAGATTTGGAAATTGTTCCAAATATGCATCTACCCATCACCTTGTATTGTGACAACAGCGGTGCAGTTGGAAATTCAAAAGAACCTCAAAGCCATAAATAGGGAAAGCACGTCGAACGCAAGTACCACCTTATTTGGGAAATCGTACACCGTGGTGACGTTGTAGTGACCCAGATACCTTCTAAGCAAAACATTGCTGATCCTTTTACAAAACCTTCATGGCTAAAGTTTTTTAGGGTCACCTACAGAGTTTAGGTCTACGTTGTTTCTAAGCTAGGACAAGTGGGAGATTATGTTGGGCGTGTACGCCCTAGTTTATTGTATTCATATATTTATTGTACTCATATGTAATATTAATTTCTCACAGTTAAATTCAACATCGTTTTATCCTACTAGGAGTTTTAGTCCAAGTGAGAGTTTGTTGGATTTTATGTCCTAAAACTGGTAGTTTGTAATATCATATTCTTGTTCAATAAAGCTATTATTGAAAGTATTTAGTAAATTGAGATTCTATATTCATGAATCCAATAAAATAAGGTTCCGAGGCTATTATGTTTAAGTTTGAACTTTATGTAGTGACATAAATGTGGATCAAGTTCAAATATATAGCTAAAATTGTCTAAAGTATATGAATAAGGTTGGGTGCCTTATTCTGGGGACACTATGGATGCGGCCCATTTTGTAGTTGGTACAAACGATGTGATCATAAACCGTTCATGTGGAGACACGAAAATGGGGGCATCCTATGTAAAGAGTTTACATAAGACTTAACCATGAAATAGTCACTTTTGACGTTCTAAATGACGTTTAATGTATAAAACTGACTATTTCATTAATTGATGACCTAGGTAACTTAATCTTAATCCTGAGCTAACTATGAACTCCTATTCACTCGAAATTATCCTTAGATCTGCATAGTTGAGGGCAGCTCATTATCGGTGGCTCAATAAGCCTCCCATTTCAGGGGTAAGACCAGGTGGATAGCTGGGAACATAAGGTGCAAGACAGAACTCAATTGTAAACCCCAAACTTAGGTTCCCTAGATAAGCATGTTTAGCCAAAGTGATGTCATATTACATATTTATTAAGTAGAAATTCATGTTGTTTTTAGAGGTTATGAAGAAAGGGAAGGAAAATATATTAAATGAAGAAACTCAGTCATTAGTTTGACTGGAGGCACTAAGTGTGAGGTGACGTGACGCATGGGCATGTTGCTTCGACACATGAGCGTGCGGTGTATGCTGGCCATTGCTCACTCGCTCGGCCACATGGGCGTGCTTGTTGCATGGGCTGTGTGCTTGACTGCATTGTAGGGCACCTCGACGCACGGCATGGCTGCTCGGCAGGGCGCTCACCGCATGGGCGTGGCCGCTCGACATGGCGCTCAACGCATGGCCGCTCGACACATGGCAGGGGCGTCTGGTCAAGGCTGCTCAACTCATTGCAAGGGCGCTTGCTGATGCTACTAGACGCATTACATGGGCGCTGGCCGAGGCTGCTCAACGCATGGGTGGGCATTTGGCCGAGGTTGCTCGACGCATGCCACACTCCAGCCCTCGTGCCATCCCAATGCCTCACTTCCATTTTCCTTCCTTCACCAACGCATCCAACGCATCCATCATCCAACGTATCCAACGCATCCATCATCCAATACATCCAACGCATCCATCATCCAACACGCCCTTCCAATGCATTGGTCCCTTCCAACGCATCCCATACAAAATTCTATACTTAGCCGAATTTTTCCAAATTTTCCCCAAGCTAAACTTCCAAATTTCCTCTTTTCTTCAAATCTCCACTTTTTCCTCTACCATTCCACACTAGTTTCCACATCAACCTACTCATCACACTAGTCTTAGTAGGGAACATACTCAAGGAGAGAAATTAGGATTTGGGGTTCACAGTCTATATAAGATGTTTAAGACATGGCTAGCGTTCTGTTATTTCGATTTCAAACAATTTGAATCACAAGAATATACTGCGCCTCTCCGAGATCTTTCATCTGAAATTGGGTTGCTAGCCAATTTTTAATCTTAGTTAGGTATCCTACATTATTCCCAATAAATAGCACATCATCTACAAAACTAGAAATGCTACAGCAGGGTTGATGATCTTTTTGTATACGCACGGTTCATCAACGTTATGTTCAAAGCCATAAGATTCGACCACAATATCAAATCTTATATTCCAAGATGAGGATGCGTGTTTCAATCCATAAATAGATCTCTTCAGTTTGCAAACCTTTTGCCCATGGCCTCTTTCAATGAACCCTTCTAGTAGGACCATATAAATACTCTCTTTAAGATCTCCATTTAGAAAGCCAGTCTTGACAGCCATTTGCCAAATTTCAGAATTATAAAAAATGGCAATGGACAAGAGTATCCTGATTGATTTGATCATAGTAACAAGTGAGCAGGTTTTTTCATAGTCCACCCCCTCAACCTGGGTATAACCCTTTGCTACTAATTGGGCTATATAGGTATGTACCTTCCCCGTGTGGTATCTTTTACAATTGTAGATCTAGTTACAACCGATAGGTCTTACCTCAACAGGTTTATCTACAAGATCCCAGACTGAATTAAAGTACAAAGACTATATTTTTAGGCCCATGGCTTTGATCCACTGATCTCGATCAACATCGTCCATTTCCTATTTATATGTTAATGGATCCTCTAAGCCATCATCATGTATGTTGACTTCGGTTTCAATTAAACCCATATAGCAGTAAGGCTGTCTCACAACCCTCCTACTACATCGAGGCTCTCTCAACTCTTGAGTAGAATGTGATGGACCAGACATCCTTGTTCTATCTACAACTCTTGTTGATGAGCAACGTTGATAAAAAACTTTTGTTGATTAGTCTATAGCATTATTTGAAATCTCTTCCAATACTAGTTTATTGTGGGGTTTATGATCTTGAATGTGGACTTCCTCTAGGAATGTGACATTTATCGATACAATTACCTTATCATCCTCAAGATCATAAAACTGACCACCTCTTATTCCTTTAGGGTAACCTACAAACAGGAATAATTTTGAACGATGTTCCACTTTCTTATGTTTTTGCACCAACACATGTGTCGGGCAACCCCAAATCTGGAAATGACGTAAATTAGTTTTACGTACTGTCCATAACTCATAAGGTGCTTCTAAAACACTCTTTGAGGGAAGTTATTCAAAATGTAATCTGTAGTCTCTAATGCATACCCCCAGAACGAGTTAGGCAACTGAGCATAACTCATCATGGATCGAACCATCTCTAACAAGGTTCTATTTCTCCGTTCAAATACACCATTTTGCTGAGGCGTTCCTATTGCAGGGAGTTGTGATTGAATCCTTGTTTTATCATATAGTCCTGCAATTTCAAGTCCAAATACTTCCCACCTCGATTTGATCGAAGTTTCATAATAGATTTACATAATTGGTTCTCAACCTCGGTCTTAAATTCCATGATCTTTTCAAGAGCTTCAGACATAAAATGAATTAGGTAAATGTAAACGTACCTTGAATAATCATCTATAAAGCTACTGAAATATTCATAACTTTCCCGTGCTTTAACACTCGTTAGTCCACAGAGGTCCGAATGCACGAGCTCTAAGTTTCTTTAGCTCGAAGACCTTTTCCAGAAAAAGATCTTTTTGTCATTTTTTCTCCAAGACATGACTCACATGGCGGTAAAGAGACATCTTCTAACTTGTTTTGAAGTCAACTTTTTGTCAGTCTGATACCAATTTTTGGAATATAAAGAACACATGTATAGGGGAAGCAAGGATTGATAACGTTCTAATTACATATAAACAAGAATAAGCATGCATAAAGGTTAGAAATTACAACCTTTGTAGAATTCACAACAATATTCCTCTCCCGAGCTCAATTGACACCACCAACGGCAAATCCTTGCTATTCTTCGATTGAAGAACATGGTTGTGGGACCGTTTTGTTAGTGAAGACAAGGGAAAAGCTTTTTAGTAAAAGGGGAGTAAAGAGATTTTAGAGGAAGAGCTTAGGTTAAAGGTCAACGAAGCATTAGATTTTACAAATTTCAAAAATCAAACTATTTATAGAAAGAATACATGCAAAATCCTATCTTGAATGTCTTCCACCTCAAACTCCACTAGCATGTAAACTTTAGGTCTCAAGCATTGGAAGTGCCATGATGCATTATTTTATGATGTGAAATTATGGAGGAAATGTGGTGATGGAATTGTATTGAGCACTCAAGTTTTCTCAGTGGAATCCAAGTGTAAACCCCACTGAGTTCCTGGTAAGTCCAGGGTCGAACTCAGGGACTAGTGAAAACAGGTTGCGGTGGTAATTTTTAGAAAAATTTGCGGTAACCGGTAACTCAATTAATTGTTGGTTTGTTTGTTGATTGCAATGATGAAAAATAAACAAATGCGGCGAATTTTGAGAAAAGTCTGATTGTGTGATAGATGCACTGAGTATGCGGATGAACAGGTTGAGAAGGTCTCTAGCTAGCGTTACTTGGGAATGCGTCAGACTATGTAATCATGCTACAACCATGCACAGCATGTCATTTTCCAATACAAATGCAATGCTCCTAAGTCTAGGACGCATGTGTTGAATGAAAAATTTCCCATAGAGCTTATTCCTAAATCTCTACTCTTTTCCTATGCGATGATGCAAAATGCACAAAGGCAAGGTGACCGCACACAATCATATCCTATCTCTAGGATGCATGCGATGTGTTAATAGAAAAAAGTGCTTATTCCTAAGCTCCTATCTCTTGATTATGTATTCTAATCTGACTCTCCCGAGCATAGATTCTGATCTAACCTTCCCAATCCTAGATCCTATCCTTAGACTACCCTCCCGAGTATTTCTAATGAACGAATGAAGAATACATAATACAAGATAATTGCATAGAATGAAGATCCCCAGTTAAGCAAGCTAAGTGCTTCTCAACCCATTCAACAGATTTAGCTACTCATGCGTACATAACAAAGAGTGAACAGATATAGAGAAGTAAATTCCATTTTTATAAATGAGTTTGAATACAAAATAACAATGGAAGTTAAAGGTAGAGAGCCTGGTAGCAATCCCTTGCTGCCCAAAGCTTTTACACTAGCAACTCTATTCGGTTTAGAAGATATTCTTGCTTCCGCAAGAGTCGGCTCTCTCTCTGATCTTGAAGCTTCCAATGCTCTCCCAACCTTACCGAAACGATCTGTCGGCACAACCTCCTTCTCTCGCGTCCGCCTTAAAATAAAAGAAAATCTAAGAACAAGGCTAAATTATGAACAAAACTTGTGAACTCGTAAACAGTTGAACTGGGGAACCCCTTATCTGAAGGATGCCTTCGGTATTTATAGAACTTCCTAGGTGAAAGGAGGCTTCTCTCTCATGGTTGCACAGATGGGACGGCTTTAACTCCCTGACTGATGCACCGAATATTTTTCACCGAAAAGCTGAATGTACTTGTTATCGTTAGCGGCTGTCAACTTAATTCGGATTCGACTGTCATTAGCTTTTTGTCCCATCGTGATTAATTATGCCTTTCACCCAGATGCGCCCACAATGTTGCGCCGACCAAGTTACAGCAATTCTTCTTGAGCAAATGTTTCAAACACAATCACCGCAAAGCCTTGCGGTAATGCTGCGCTCAACCAATGATTTCCTGTGATCGCTATTTCCGCGGTAATGCTGCGCTCAACAATTGATTTCCTGTGATCGCTATTTCTGCTTTGCGTCAACACATATTTTTCATGAAAATATAAAAATCCACTGTTTCTGATGAATGCATGCGACCGCAATATTATGAATTTGATTCTTTTTGGACGCAATCTAACATATTTTATCAACGCAAAGCCAACATTGTTTAAGA
This sequence comes from Benincasa hispida, assembly GCF_027475165.1. Classification (NCBI taxonomy): domain Eukaryota; kingdom Viridiplantae; phylum Streptophyta; class Magnoliopsida; order Cucurbitales; family Cucurbitaceae; genus Benincasa; species Benincasa hispida. Next base: position 60,572,628 of record NC_143480.1, on the reverse strand, counting down.
ACTTAGCACTCTCATAACGTGCATTTCTGCCCGTTATCATGCCACTTCAAAGTCCACTTAGTTAGTGGGAAAATCCAACAATTGGATTTTTCCACTAACTATTTTTTTACTAAAAGAAATAAAATACAAATTTTCAAATTTAGAAATTATTTAATTAAAAAAAATCAACTAAATAAAATGAAATAAATTTAATATCATATATTAAATTGTCTTTGACACCTAGCTATGATTAATCATATTAATCAAGTTTCAAAAAACACTTTCATGCTAATGATCAAGTATAGTCTAAAAAATAATAATTAATAAATTAATGATTTAATTGTAAATTATATCTCATATAAAATACAATTTTTCCTAAAATCCAAATTTGAACATTTCAAATTCTTACTTCACCTAGTTCTTCAATGTTCGTATTGAGCTAGCATGGAGACTAGATGGACCTATAGATCATGGAGTCCGATGGACCTATGATCCGAGACTAACCAGTCAAACACTTGAACCTAGTTAATCAACATTCGTTAACTAACAGGACTGTCCACTATAACCTGTAGTTGCACTCCCCTCACTATAGATATATTATGTGTCCATTTGATATAACTGTCATCAATAAGTTGATCCTTCACTTGTTGTTCGTAACCTCAACAAGGTCAAATACCAAAATACCCCTGAGTTACATATTTTCTCCCAAAGTACCAATATCCCTTTGATGAACAATTGATTTAGGATCATAATCACTTAATTCATTCCCTCTCAAGCCAATGAGAGGATGGGACCCCTTGTTCAAGACTCGGGATCAATCCTTAAGATAACAACCTTTCTACTATACATAAAATGGGTAGGAGTGAATTCCATCTTGCAAATTCTATGTCCCCAGCTATCTACTCGGTCTTATCCCTGAAATGGGAGGCATACGGAGCAGCAACGTTGAGCTTACCCTCACCTATGCAGATCAAGGGACAATCGTAAATAAACCGGAGTGCATAGGAAACACATGATTCAGATCAAGTTGTCCAGGACATCAAGAAGTGAAATTAATCAGTGTTAACAGTAAACGGTGTTAATATGTAATAGTGATTATTTTCTGGTCTGTCCTACAAAATCTCATTCTATAGAACACCCCCGCTCACATGTAACTACATAGACAAACTAATCACATCATTTATGAAACTTTACAACATTTGTAATAATCATAAAGTGGGTCGCATTCAATAGTATCCCCATAAATAGGTACCCAAACGAATCTAACTACTATAGACTGTTTAGGCTATTTGACTCGAACTTGATCATGTTTATGTCTCCACATAAAGTCCAAGTATTCATGACAATAGCCAAGGGATTTTATTGGATTTAGAGTTATTAAACAATCAACAACACTTGTCTATATTTACTATTTACAAAACTATGAGTTTTAGGACATACAACCCAACAAAATCATCATTTAAACACATTAAACCCCAAAATGTTCCCAAGCTAAGCAGAGTAAGATGACACATTTCAAGTGTTATCAATATTTAATAAGGTCATTGCACTGGATAGCATTTTTAAGGCTAATAAGTAAGTATATAACGTTTAAATTATGGCAAATGTAGAAAAATCAATAAGTGATTGACTCCATTATTGATAGACTTCCATCAGTGATATAGTCTATCACTTATAGACTTTGAGAGCTGAATCTAAATTTTGCAATATTTGAATTTATTCATTTATTTATTTGTATTGTGCAATATCTATTAATACTTTAGGTCTGATTCTTATGGTCACAAATTCCCCTATTTGGTGTGTGTGTGTGTAAGTCAAATATTGAAAACTAAAAACATACGTAACTTTTAAAACATTGTTTAAAAAAAACTAAGGATATAAGTTTTTATTCTAGACTATGTAAATAGCATAATGAAATCTCAGAGAAAACAAGCATAAATTTTGAATGACAATATTACAAATAAACTTTATACGTGTATTAATTTTTACCCTAAAGAATCTTGAGGTGAATTTGTAACAATTACACAACTTCAAGGATGGTTTGCAGATTTTTCTAAATCACAAACGTTTTATGATGAATATGTATAACTTCTGATTAAAAGATGTTGTTGGGTTTTATGTTCTAAAACTCGTGCTTTGTAAACAATCAACTCATTATGTAAATCGATAAAGTTATTATTGAATATATGAATTGGTCATTTCGTTTTAGAAATAAATCCAATAAACTAAAAGATCTATAACTATTATATGAGTACTTGAACTTTATGTGGAGACATAAAAGTAGATCAGGTTCGAGTAAAAAGTCAAAATGATCTATAGTATACGAATAAGGTTGGGTGCCTTATTCTGGTAACACTATCAGATGCGGCCCACTCTGTAGTTGTTACAAAGTGTTGTAAAGTGCTACAAACGAAGTGATTCTGATTCGTTCATGTGGTGACATGAGAAGTAGGGGCGTCTTATGGAATGAGTCTTCCTAGGATCAGACGAAGAAATAAGTCACTCTTACTTTATAACGTTGTTTACCATTTAAGACTGACTATTTCGTAACGATAACCTAAGTAACTTGACCTTAATCCCGAGCTAACTATGAACTCCTGTTTATTTGGGATTATTCTTAGATTTACATGGGTGAGGGTTGGCTCAATAGCGTCGGCTCAATGAGCCCCCCATTTTAGGGGTATGACGTGGTAGATAGCTAGGGAGATTGGGTGCAAGACAAAATTCACTCCTACCTGATTTTAGGGATAGTAGAGAGGATGTTCCCTTATCTGCTAACTCCGGGTCTTGAACAAGGGGCCTCACCTTCTCATTGGTTCGAGAGGGACTCTGTTTGATGATTGGATCATAAATCAATTGTTCATTAGAGAATCAATGGGACTTAAGGAACAAGAGGTAATCTCGGGGTAAAATAGCCTTTTGACCTACCCATTATTACGAACAACTTGTGAATGATTAACTTACTAATTATTGTTATATCGAGTGGGCACAATGTATCTAAAGTGAGGGGAATGAAACTATTGGGTTTTAATGGAGTGATCCGGCACTTAACGAATGGCAGTTAATTCGGTTAAAGAGTGTAGCCAATTAAACTCGGATTGTTGGAGCCCATGATCTGTAGGTCCACGAGGTCCCCTACTAGTTCTAAATGGATTTGCATTACAGTAGCGTGATAAGTTAATTTGGAACGTTCAAATTAGAATTAAGGGAATTAGTAATGATATGTGATATAACTACACGTTTAATTTTGGAGTTAAACATAATTGGAGAATCGATTAATATCTAAATATGATTTAAATATTAATATAATGAATAGTGATATATGGTGGAATTGGTGACAAATTAATTTAATATTTGATATTAAATTAATAGAATTAATTACATTACTTGATTAATTATTAATAATTAATTTTATTAGAAAAATTAATTATTGAATTAGTTTTTATAAAATTAATAACATTTCAATTTTAATTATAGAAATAAAATTGGAAAAAGATTTTGATTTTTCAAATCAATTTCAAAATCAAAAAGTGAAATTGAAAATTGGGAAAATTCCCAATGTGAGATTTTCCCACTTTCAAGCAAGAAGGTTCTACTTTCTTACACATAATTCCACCACCAAATACAAGGGATTGCTAGTATCACTTGAGGTGATCAGTTTTTCATGAGAATCATGTAATAAAACAACTCTTAATTGAGTGGAAAAGATGATGCAATTGTGGAATTGCTGAGTTTTTGAAGGTTGAAGATATTCTTCAACAAGCTGAAAAACCAGAAAACCACTCTTCCAATTCCCTAAATTCAAACTTGTTTTGAGTCTCATGACTCAATCTAAGGTTTCTATAGAATAGTAGGGAAGTTCTAGTGGTGGTCCACGACAAGAATTGGAGAAGATTGCAGCTGAATTTCGAGTTTGAAGAGGATCTTCAAAGGTATGTTATGAAACCCTCTTGATACCCCATGAACATGCATAATTTTGATGTCAAAATTAATGAATTAGAATGCTTAATGATCTTATTTTCTTCCGCTCCATGTTTCTATATTCCAACAGATGCAAATTAACAAGTTGAGTTTTTGACAAATTTAGAATGAAAAGGTAGTTTGGTAACAAAAACACCAATATGACAATTGTATTTTCCATGTTTAAACCATCCTCTCTCTCTCTACCATCTTATTTAAGTTCCTCCCCTCGACACCATAACACATCCCTTATTTACCCAAAATCTAAAAAACTTGAAGTATCCTCCACTTATTATTTTGCATTCCAGTTTTTCATTTCTGTTCAATGGCATTTCAACATGATACTTTATTCTTCACATTCTTCTTCCTCCTTGCCATGTCTTCTCCATCCACGCTCATGGCAACTTCTAGAATCATGCTCGATTCAGTACAAGCTCCAGTAACTTTGGAAGCTACAGTTCCTATTTTTAGAGAATCTATTGTTGAGGTACCTGAGTCATCAATATCCCTTCCTCCAAGCTCTCATGAGTTTACTACATTTAATCCTAATGGAATGGGTGCAATGGCACCAACCCCTGCCTCAATGATCCTTACTTGCATGCCTAAGGGGCCGGTCCCATGGTCTGCTCCAAATCCAAAACACAATGCTATTTTGCCATCAAGCATATGCGCAACCACAGCATGAAAAATAACACATTATTAATTGATACAGTAATCTGTAATTCTTTTTTCGATACTTGTATCAACCCCATTTATTAAAAGTTTTTATGTACAAGTCTTTTTCTTTTGGTATAAAAAATCCAATACTTGTATCAATTAATTGTTTTGTATTATATGTTTATGCAAATAAAAAGATGGTTGAAATAAAGGTAGATTCAATATAATTAATTAAAAAAAAAGGAGCAAATAGTACATAAAAATATATATAAACAACAAACAATGAAAATTAGTATCAATGTTATACTTTAAGTATATTATTTTTAAAAAAAGGCCTCATACTTGGTATATTAACAAATTGAGATAGAACGAAAAAAAATACATTATTGATATACTTTTCTTCCTCTCTAAATCTAGTTTATCAATCAACCAATATGTAACTTACATTTACATCAAAATCATTTCAAAATTTCAAAAATAGAACGAATTAGCCGATATACTTTACATTTGACATATTAGTTGACATAGCTAATGTACTTTAGATATAACACTATCAATATTATATTAAATTTTTTTTCAATACATAAAAAAAACTAAAGTAGGCAATCGAAATCTAGACTATCATCAACACACTTTAATTTTTCCTACTCGACGATTAACACGTGATTGCATATCACATTTCATATATGTCAATCTATAGCCTAATAATGAATAGGAAGGCTGATCAAGCCATATATAGACTCAAAGTATGGGAAGTTATAATGCATTCAAGAACCATGAGAATTCAACAAGTAAATAAGAAAATATAAGTTTCCCTAACAAAATCAAAATTAATTTCGAAGAATTAAAAGCGGTTTTAGAATGATCTTGAAAATTGTACATGTGATTTCGATTATATAACAGGCAATAAATGATGTGAAGGGTTATCATATTATATATTTTAAAGAAAAGCCTTCAACCATTAGGATTAGCGGTTATTATACTAATCTCTCTAAAAATCCATGTTTTTAGAAGTAATATTATTTTAATATCTAATGAAAAAATTGGATAGGTGGAAAAATTTTGACATCAATTGTTGGGAATGTCCTAAACTCCCAGTTCGTAAATATTGTTAACATATTCTATTGATCAATAAAAGTATTATTGATTATTTTTTAAATAAATTGTTATTGATTTTTGCTTCTATTATAAAAATCCAATAAAGAAATCCATGGCTATAATATGAATACTTTAACTTTATATGGCGACATAAAAGAGGTTCAAGTTTTAGTATATAGCCAAAATGGTCTATAAGTATATGGATGAGATTGGGTAGTTTAAAACATTTATATGTTGATTTAAATATTAAAATTACATGAACAAGATTCATGTCTAATTAGATGATTGATTAATTTAATATTTGATATTAAATTATAATTTAATTAATTAATTAAATTAGTTTAATTAATTATTTAAATAAATAAAACATTATTTCATTTATTAAAATTCAAATTCAGATTTGAATTTCCAATATATATATAAATATATACATACATATATATATATATATAATTTTACTGAAAATTAAATGGAAATTAAAAATATTGAAAAATTCGAAAAAGGTAAATTCCACTCAAAGTGCTTCATTTGGAGTTGCTTGGAGTGGAATTTTCCAAGTTTTTCCTTCATTTGGAGTGGTTTCACCCAAATCAGCCGCATTTCTCACTTGCTTAGTGTTGATTGAAGTGTCAATTAGCAGGTGAGTAAGTGTTTGCATGAATAGAGTTGATAAATAAGCTGAATTCCAGCTTTGATGAATTCATGTTGCTGAAAAACTTGAAACCCTCTATCCATCAATCAAACCCTGTTCCAACTCTTCACAAAATTAGCTCCAATTCTGAGTTCTACTTCTTAAATCCAAGTTAGAGGATAGTAGAGAAGCACTTTGTGGTGGTCCATTGAAGTTTTGGAGTTTAATTTCATGGAGAAAAGTAAGCATCAAAGGTAATTATATTCTTGACACCTACTTTAGCGGAAAACTGTTTTGCATGCTTTTAAAACTCAAATTAAATGTAATTAGAGTACTTATTGATTATGATTTCTTCGGTTGCATGTTAGTTTACTCTATCAATTGGTATAAATGCATGATTTAAGCACTCAATTAATGTTAATTTGAGTTTGGTGGGTAAATTTCTATAATTGCATGTTTGGTTGACTAATATGGTAAAAATTCAATTTTGGCATTAGAGTTCTCTTTAACTATAAAGTTTAATTTCTAGTTGGCTCTTGTCTGATGAGCTTAAATGTGTGCTCTAAAGTCTATAATTTTATTAGAGTCAATAGAGTCCAAATTAGGCTGTAATTGAAGAGAACAGCAAGCGAGGTCGAGCTGCAGTTTTCAGAATTCGAGCTTCTGCCCGATAGCATCGAGACGCCGTTCATCAAGCGTTGCAACGCTGTTCATCATTTTTCGGAAGCATTGCAACACTGGGATGCAACATCACGATGTTGTTCATCCCAGTCTAGAAAGATGCGCTGGCAGAGCCTAAAAGCCTACGTCGTAATTAAGCCTCGAGTATGGTCAAAAGAAAATTTATAACATCATCGAACTACTCGTTGTACAACTAAAACATAGCAACAATGGTAAGTTTGAGTTGATCCGCAGAGAAGCGCGATTAGTTTCATTGAGTTAATTTTCAAACTAGAGCAATAAATGGGGGTTTAGGTGTGGAAGAGATAATATGTGCAAAACTAAAATAAAAGTGTAAATGTAATTTAGGATAGGAGTCTATCTAATTTCTAGAGCAAGAGAGAGTTCCTATGTAATTTCTTTCACCAGGCACCAATTATTTACACTCATTCTGTCAATCCTTCAACCTATTAGAAAATCTGATAGCCCAATTAGCCAAATTCGATATTAAACCAAATCAGCCCTAATTCAATTTACAACTCTTCCTTCTTAGCGACATCCAAGTTAAAATTAAAAAGCATTAACAAAGGGTTCAATTGTTGAGACATACAACAAGCCAGAAAGCCATATTTTGTAGCATGATTTATTTGGAAAGATTATACTAGGACATACATGAGTTTGGCTAGAAAAAGTCTAGACCCTAAATATGTGATCCTAATACGGGCAACTAAATCAATCAATAACGCATAAGCTAGAATGATTTTGCAAACAAGAATTTCAACAAATTAATTTCTCAAGAGAATTTATCAAAACTCCATTAAGATTAAAACAAATCCATCCAAGGAATTCACAAGATTGCAGTTAAATTAATTAAAAAACCTTCAAGAAATTAAACACAGGGCTCTTGCTGAAAGAAACTAGATAGAATTTACCTCTCAAATCATAGATAAATCTGAGATACACATTCGTTCCATTGATTACAACCAAAAATAAAAAGCAAAAACTACGCTAAAGAAACCAAAAGTTGAAGGGAATGGATGAAGGAACGAGTTTTAATTTCACCTAAAGACGAAGGGGAGTATTTATAGGAAAGATCGCAACGTCCCAATGCTGAAAACTGCATTGCAACGCTCACTTGCACGTGCGCTTACTGTGTCAATCCGTCAAAGGTCGTAGCGTCGCGATGTTGTAAAGCAGTGTTGCAACGCTGCACATTTTGCCTTAGAGCGTCAGAGTAGAGCGTTGCAACACTGTGACATTGCAGTGGTAGTTTCGTAATTTACACTGTTTTGGAGCCTGACAGCTCAAATCACCTTGAAATTGCATCAAATCAGTCCCGTTTGACTATGATTTCTTGGTTCTACCTCCTCGGTTCATGATACCTAAAAATAAGACAATAAACACATAAAATCCATTAACGAGCCTAAATTAAGCTAAGAATAATAGCTCTTTTTGAGAGCTAACAAACATCCCCAACTTAATTCTTGCTCGTCCTGAGCAAGGCAGACCAAAATATAGGCATGAAACTTATGATAAATGAGCGACTCGGATCTCAAGGCTAAAGATAACAAACTCTTCTCAAAGAAAGGGTCATTCAAATGCATGCACTTAATCAAGAAATTTAAATTAATTCTATGTCCCCCACGTGTGTGTGTGCTTGGCCAATCCTATATAGGTCTCTACTAGCCCGGGAAAGTTCTATTCAGCCCTCAACTCATTTTTCCCTACTCTGGCTCAGAGGATCAAGCATTAAGCTCCCTAGACTCAAAGTGGCAATGAAACACTTAAGGGAACTAACCCCCTTTTTTTGCTATTTATTTCACTTTCATACACACGAAAGAGGAAACCTTATCTAGACGCCTTCATTTTTTTGTGTCTTCATCCAACTACAAGCACTACAAGGTTCGGCTTACTCATTGTCGAGGTATAGCTCGAAACTATCATAATCCAATCTACAGGAGTAATCCCCTTCAAAAATATTATACAAACTTTATTTTATACAACATGCTTGCCCCATACAAAGCTTTTACTTTACAACACAACAGTTTTAAGCATGACTGAGTTGAGCTTCAGTTGCTTAACAACCCTTTCTTTTGGGGTGACAACAAGCATATGGACCAAATAATCCAATCTTAAGCATTCAAAACCTTAAATAAGAGGGCTATGTGCTCAATATATGTAAGGGAATCAAGAAAAAATTTTAAATTTAGCCCAAAATCATGCATACATTCTGTGAACCCTTAACAGATCGAAGAGAGAGTTATCTAAATCCTACCACAGAAAGTCATCATCACAATACATGTATCATAAAAATCATATCAATAGTTCAACCATAAAGTCCGAGCTCAGGTGCTCAAGGACTTGCTAGACATGCATATATAACTACCACCCCCAACTTTAATACGATACATTGTCTCTAATGTATCTCTAATTTAAGCCCAATGAAAATAAAGACAAGGGAACAAAAAACCTCCCCTGAAAACTTAGTTGCACATGGGTTGGTGGTGGTCGTAGGCTCACCTCAGAAAGATGCTCCTCTCCTCTAGGTCATCCCTATAAAACAAAAACAAAAAGAAACCTAATCTAGATAACAAATAAAGAAAGTAGTAAATTTTGTTACCTGGCTCCCTCTAGGAAGAGCAAATTTTTAACGTCGATTGCTTGTTGTGACCTATCCCCTGTCAAGGCACAATGAAATTCTCGTATTTCTCTGGTCCCCTCTTGGATGATGTGATATAGCCCGGTAAGCCTATAAGGCTCTTCATCTTTTAAAGAGAGACAAACAGGTCGAATTTGGGATTGTATTTATAAAAGGAAATAAAATAAAAGGCACTGGGACTGACTCTATAGAAAATAAATACTCTAACTCAACTGACTCAAAAACACTTGAGAATAAGAAGAAAAAAACTAAAAAATATACGATATAGAAGACGACAGAAAAGGGCGAGTTTTTTTAACCTCTAACTCTATCACCTGGAAATCGACAGGTTTAGGGTCAGGGTCTCCATAGTCCTCCCAAACTGATTTTAAACATGGCATACTATCCTCCAACTCATCCTCGGTGCTGACATAGATTACTTCATCGCCGCAAGCCTTAGTGATGTCAAAAGAAGTGTGTAGCAGGGGTTCGCATCATCTCTCAACTAAATCAAAAGATTAAGTGACTGAGTCTCTGAAACTCTGAAGGTCAGATCCAACCTCAGTCTAAAGACTAAAGCTCTCCTGGAGGTCGCAGATCGCTTGCTCAAAAGCAATGTTGTTAATAGTAAGTTGTCTAGTGACATCTTCTAATGATATACCTTAGTCGGCGGTGTGAGCATGCATTATCATGTCGAATGTGGCAGGGGATGAATCATAGTGGAACTGGTCCCATCTTAAGTTTCCATAGTCATAGGACTCCTCCCATGTGGGCCCTTAGAAATCATCGTCCATATAACTGGGATACCCTCCGATGGAGTAATCTTGTGGCATAAGGCTCCATTGCAAACTTGGGCATGCTTGCTCAGGGTGATCAGTCCTACGTGCTCGCTGTTGCTGTGGGTTACCTATAACCAACTGAATAACCAAAGAAGTTAACTCAGCAAGTTTACCTTGAAGGTCACGAACCTCGTCGTTAAGCCAAAATGCTCTATTCGATTGCCCCCATCCTTGCTGATGATATATGTCCATGCTTAAAACACTGACACAGAAAGAAAAACAAATCAAAAGTAAAGGAATAATCTGACTAGAAATTTAACAAACGAAACATCAATGTCTTCCCCGTCAACGGCGCCATTTTTGGTAGAGCCCAACAGCCTACGTCGTAATTAAACCTTGAGTCTGGTCAAAAGAAAATTTATAATATCATCGATCTACTTCTATTACTACTAAAACGTAGCAATAGTGGTAAGTTTGAGTCGATCCGTAGAGAAACGCGATTTGTTTCATTGAGTTAATTTTCAAACTAGAGCGATAAATGGAGGTTTTGGTGTGAGAGAGATACTATGTGAGAAATTAAAATAAAAGGGTAAATGTAATTTAGGATAGGAGTCTATCTAATTTCTAGAGCAAGAGAGGGTTCCTATGTAATTTCTTTCATTACGCACCAATTATTTACACTAAATCTGTCAATCCCTCAAACTATTAGAAAATCTAGTAGCACAATTAGCCAAATTTGATGTTAAACAAAATCAGCCATAGTTGAACGTACAACTTTTCTTTCTTATTAACATCCAAGTTAAAATTGAAAAGCATTAAGAAAGGGTTCAATTGTTGAGACATACAACAAGCCAGAAAGCCATATCTTGTAACATGATTTATTTGGAAAGATTATACGAGGGCATACATGAGTTTGGCCAGAAAAAGTCTAGGCCCTAAACATGCGATCTTAATATGTGCAGCTAAATCAATCAATGATGCATAAGCTAGAATGACTTTGCAAACAAGAATTTCAACAAATTAATTTGTCAGAAGAATTTATCAAAACTCCATTAAGATTAAAACAAATCCATCCTAAGAATTCACAAGATTGCAGTTAAATTAATTAAGAAACCTTCAAAAAATTAAACACATGGCTCTTTCTCAAAGAAACTAGATAGATATTACCTTTCAATTCATAGATGAATCTGAGATACACATCCATTCCATTGATTACAACCAAAAATAAAAAGCAAAAACTACCTTAGAGATACCGAAAATTGAAGGAAATGGACGAAGGAACGAATTTTACGTTAGCCTCCATCAATTTGGCCACCCAAATTCAGCATATTTTGACCTAAAGACGAAGAGGAGTATTTATAGGAAAGATGGCAACGTCGAATACTGAAAACAGCGTTGCAACGCTCACTTGCACGTGCACCTACTGTGTCCGTCTGTCAAAGTTTGCAGCGTCATGACACTGTAAAGCAGCGTTGCAACGCTGTGCATTTTGCTTTAGAGCGTTAGGGTAGAACGTTGCAACGTTGTGATAGTGCAGTGGCAGTTTCATAATTTTCACTATTTTGGAGCCTGACAGCTCGAATCACCTCCAATTGCTTCAAAATAGTCCCGTTTGACTCTGATTTCTTGGTTATAGCTCCTTGGTTTATGATACCTACAAAATAATACAATAAACACATAAAATCTATTAGCGAACCTAAATTAAGCTAAGAATAATAGCTATTTTTGAGAGCTAGCACACGCCTTCACGAATCGGTTCATGTGGAAGGACATCTGGTTTGACCAGTTCGGTCTTCTTCCGATTTGGTTTAGCGACATCTGGTCTAGTTCAGCCTCATCTAGAGTATTTGGAGGCAAGTTTAGGTGGTTCAGGTCTGACTCGGGTCGAGTCGAGCGGTGTAGACCTCTTTTGAAGATGTTTTTGGGTTGCTTTTGTAATAATTAGTTATTTTGCTTATTTAGGATGCCAAAGTTGAACCATATTGATGTTGTTTAATTATTTTAATTATTTTATGCATGTGATGTATATTATATTTGAATTATACATATTTGTGCATATAGTATGCTATTTTGATTTAAAATCCCACCATAGGAAAGCATGTTGCATGCATAATATTATGTTGTTAGTTATAATATATAATATGGATGGATTTCTTAAAATTAATATAAGTGTTATGTTATTTGTGAATGCATTTGATGTATGGTATGGTTTTAATGCATGTCTATGGTTTTATAAGGTGTTATAAAATTGGATTAGACATTAAAATCCATAACAAAGTTAAACAACATGCTCACTTAGGTTAACAACTTGTTTTAATAGTTAAAATAGGTCGTTATCTTATACAAATCAGTTACAAACTCAATCTATTTATAATCCTGTCTAAGGCTGAAAGTATTTAAGTTGATGGTTTATGTAACACTTCCTATTGGGGATTATAACCGAAGTTTTGAGCATTGTTAACCGGTTTATGAGCTTGCATGAGTGGTGAGAGGTTTAGAAATTGGTTTAACACCTAGACATCGTAGGTTAAAATCCTGATATAAACGTTATACTTGGATAAATTATATAGACTTAGGTTGTTTAAAATTAGCGGGACTATACCTAAGTAAAAGAATACTTAAATATTTAGAAAACTTCAGTGGGAGATTAAAAATATTATTGATATATCATTTTTAGCTCTCACATCCCCAAGAGTTCACACTTGAGATCCATGCTCGACTTCGTGTGAAACCCAGATCTCAATTTCCCTACTTAAGCAAGTAACTAGAGTAATTAACCAAGTATAAGTAATCTTATGCAAAAGGGAAGAAGTTTGGAGAAGAGAAGAAGATAAATTCTAAGTATTGGAATAGACTTTTGAGTACCTTTGACATAAACCTTAACTAGTAAAAATTTCGCTAATTATGAAGCCAAAAAAAAAGCATGTGTTTGGCGTTAAGGAGCATTAACATATAAGGCTCTAATGAGGCCAAGTTTGGCCCATCGCCTAGCTCATCGCTCGCTACCTCAGTGCAAGTTGCTTTACTCCAGCGCATAGCTCTGGCGTACATCGAGTAGTAAGCGCCTTGCACTCAACGCCCATACTTGCCCACACGCAGGTCCAGCCTCAATCGTCTAGCTTTGCACCCATCGCATAGCTCATCGTCTAGTGCTCTCGCTCATCGTCTAGCGCTTACGCTCATCATCTAGTGCTCATGCTCATTGTCTAGTGCTATCGTGCAACCTCAGAAGCAGCTATGCAATCGTTCGCGTGCAATGCATCTATGACCAGTGCCCACACATGCACGCAACCAGACCTATCCTTACTCATACCTGTCCCATCCTTTTCACTCGATGGCTTTTCGTCACTGCTTGCTCACGCAGCCTCTTGCCATCCCAATGCATGTGTCCATACCTCATAAGCTCGACATATGATTGTCCTTGCCTGAAACACATAATTCCTTATAACCTCTAACGTCTCTAAGAGTTCACATCGTGAGGTCCATGTAGAGCTTTGGGCCGTGCTTAGGAGCAGACTCCCTTGGAGAGTATTTGCATGGATCAATATCAAGGTAAATAGAGAAAGTAGTTCATAGTAAGTGGGTGAGGGGTATGTAACAACATATCCCACAGTCTCTTCCATTAGGTCACACCGCGAGATTCCTATAATGCGCTTGCATGTCTGCCCTGGAGCAACCTTTCCTTCGGAGGGCTGTATTATAGGATTCGGAACACCGCAAACTCCAAATCTGGATAGGCTCTTTTAGACCAGTTTACATATTGACTTTCCACTTTCAGGAGCATGTTGATTCTGGTTTCTGAAATCCAAAAATGGAAGGTTACACTTACAAGAATTACTAAGATGTTAGTATATTCTCGACCAAAGTAGCGATAACTAAAGTGCTATAGGAATAAAGAGTTATTCTGGGGTTAACATCTAGTCAAAATTGTCTTGGTTCAAAAGAGGAATAATCGACTGCCCTTCGGTGGAGGTTACTCTAAATTTTTGAAATATCGTTGAAAAATATAATAATGAAGGGTTCATTATTAGTTTTTGCTAAATTAAATTCGTTTCTTTGTGATTATAGTTTTTTCTAAAAGAATATGTTTATCTTTTCAGCATGAATAGCTCAATAATTCAACTCTTAGCTTCCGAGAAACTAAACGACGATAATTATTCGGCATGGAAATCAAATCTAAATACAATTCTAGTAGTTGACAATCTAAGATTTGTCTTAACTGAGGAATGTCTTCAAGCCCTAGCCTCAAATGCTAATCGAACTGTTCGAGAAGGATACGATCGATGGGTCAAAGCCAATGAAAAGGCCCGTGTTTACATTCTTGCCAGCATGTCTGATGTTTTGGCAAAGAAACATGAATCCTTAGTTTTGGCTAAAGAAATAATAGATTCATTAAGAGAAATGTTTGGGAAACCATCATAGTCCCTTAGACACGAGGCAATTAAGCACATTTACACGAAGTGGATGAAGGAGGGGACCTCTGTTAGAGAACATGTCCTGGACATGATGATGTACTTCAATATCGCAGAAGTAAATGGCAGACCCATTGATGAAGCTAACAAGGTTAGCTTTATCTTATAAATGCGTCTTTAAATAAGATAGAATTTAACCTCACACCCTTCTTAATGAGCTCCAGCAATTCCAAAACCTTACTTTAGGTAAGGGGAAGGAAGTGGAAGCAAATGTTGTTACCACTAAGAAAAAATTTATAAGAGGATCGTCCTCTAAAAATAAAGCTGGACCCTCTAAAGCTCAAATGAAAAAGAAGGGAAAAGGGCAGGCTCCCAAGATAAAAAAAGGGAAAGAAGGATACAGATAAAGGAAAATGTTTCCACTGTAACCAAAATGGGCATTGGAAGAGAAATTGCACGAAGTACCTTGCAGAGAAGAAAGCTGAGAAAACGATACAAGGTAAATATGATTTAATGGTCATTGAAACATATTTAGTGGAATATGATACTTCAACTTGGATACTAGATTCAGGAGCCACTAATCATATTAGTTTCTCGTTTTAGGAATCTAGTTCTTGGAAAAAGCTTGAAGAAAGTGAGATAACCCTCAGAGTTGGAACATGAGAGGTTGTCTCAGCTGAAGCAGTGGGAGATCTGAAGTTGTTTTTTGAAGATAGATATCTAGTACTTAAAAATGTTTTGTATGCACCTCTTATGAAGAGGAATTTGATATCTATCGCTTGTATTATAGAACAATTATATACAATATCTTTTAATATAAATGAAGCGTACTGAAATGTTTAGAACATTAGAAACTCAGAATAAAAAACAAAACGTTTCTTCCAACACCTATCTATGGCACCTAAGACTTGGTCGCATAAATCTCAATAAGATTGGGAGATTGGTCAAGATTGGACTTTTAAGTAAGTTAGAAGATAACTCTTTACCTTCATGTGAATCCTATCTTGAAGGAAAGATGACCAAGAGATCTTTTATTGGAAAAGGTCTTAGAGCCGAAGTACCCTTAAAGCTTTTACATTCGGACCTTTGTGGACCAATGAATGTCAAGGCTTGAGGTGGGTATGAATATTTCATCAGTTTTATTGATGATTATTCTAGGTATGGTCATGTTTACCTGCTTCATCACATGTCTGATTCTCTTGAAAAGTTCAAAGAATATAAGGCTGAAGTTGAGAATGAATTAGGTAAAACAATAAAGACACTTCGATCAGATCGAGGTGAAGAGTATATGAACATACGATTCCAAGACTATTTGATAGAAAACGAGATCCAATCACAACTCTTTGCACCTAGTACACCTCAGCAAATGGTGTATCAGAAAGAAGAAACCGAACCTTGTTAGATATGGTTCGCTCTATGATGAGCTATGCTCAATTGCTTGATTCCTTTTGGGGATATGCACTTGAATCTGCTGTCCATATTTTGAACAACGTTCCCTCTAAAAGTGTTTCAGAAACACCTTATGATCTATGGAAAGGGTGTAAAAGTAGTTTACGTCATTTTAGAATTTGGGGTTCCCCAGCACATGTGTTGGTACAAAATCCCAACATATTGGAACATCGTTCAAAATTATGCCTATTTGTAGGTTATCCAAAGGAAACAAGGGGTGGTATGTTTTATCATCCTCAAGAGAATAAGGTATTTGTATCGAAAAATGCCACATTCTTAGAGGAAGACCACATGAAAAGTCATCAACCTCACAGTAAATTAGTATTGAATGAAATTTCCAAAGACGCTACAAATAAAGCTAGTTCATCTACTAAAGTAGTAGATAGAACTAGTACATCAGTTCAGTCACATCCTTCTCAAGAGATGAGAATGCCTCGACGTAGTGGAAGGGTTGTTCATCAGCCTGACTGTTACTTGGGTTTAACAAAACACAAGTTGTCATACCTGATGACGGCACAGAGGACCCATCGACTTATAAACAGGCAGTGAAAGATGTGGACCGTGATCAGCGGATCAAAGCCATGGACCTCGAAATGGAGTCTATGTATTTCAATTATGTCTGGAAACTTGTAGATCCACCAAATGATGTAAAACCAATTGGTTGTAAGTGGATCTACAAGAGAAAACGAGACCAAGCCAGTAAAGTACGGACTTTTAAGGCTCGACTTGTGGCAAAGGATTATACCCAGAGAGAGGGAGTGGATTATGACAAAACTTTCTCCCCGTTGCCATGCTTAAGTCGATTAGAATACTCTTATCCATTGCCACCTTTAATGACTATGAAATTTTGCAGATGGATGTCAAGACAGCCTTTCTAAATGTCGATCGTGTAGAGAGTATCTATATGGCTCAACCAGAGGGGTTTATTGCACAGGGTCAAGAACAAAAGATTTGTAAGCTTCAAAAATCGATGTATGGGTTGAAACAAGCCATTAGATCCTGGAATATAAGGTTTGATATTGCGATAAAATCTTATGGCTTTGAACAGAATGTTGACGAGCCTTGTGTTTACAAGAAGATCGTCAATTCTATTGTAGCGTTCTTAGTTTTATATGTCGATGATATTCTACTCATTGGGAATGATGTAGCATATCTTACTGACGTCAAACAATGGTTAGATACACAATTCCAAATGAAAGATTTAGGAAATGCGCAGTATATTCTGGGATCCAAATTGTTCGAAATCGCAAGAATAGGACACTAGCCATGTCTCAAACATCTTATATAGACAAAATGTTGTCTAGATATAAAATGCAGAATTCCAAAAAGAGTCTGTTACCTTTCAGACATGGAATTCAACTGTCAAAAGGACAATATCCTAAGACACCTCAAGAAGTTGAGGATATGAGAAATATTTCCTATGCCTCCATATTTGGAAGCCTGATGTATGCAATGTTATGTACTAGACCTGACATATGCTACTCAGTAGGGATCATCAGTATATACCAGTCTAATCCTAGACGTGATCATTGGACTGTCGTTAAGAATATCTTAAAGTATCTTAGGAGAAATAGGGACTACATGCTCGTGTATAGTGCCAAGGATCTGATCCTTACTGGATACACTGACTCTGATTTCCAAACTAATAAAGATGTTAGAAAGTCTACATCTGGATCAGTGTTCACTCTTAATGGAGGAGCAATAGTGTGGAGAAGCATAAAACAGGCCTGTATAGCTGACTCCACGATGGAAGTTGAATACGTAGCTACTTGCAAAGCAGCAAAAGAAGAAATATGGCTGAGGAAATTCTTGACAGATTTGGAAGTTATTCCAAATATGCATCTACCCATCACCTTGTATTGTGACAATAGCGGCGTAGTTATAAATTCAAAAGAAACTCAAAGCCATAAATGGGGAAAGCACATTGAACGCAAGTACCACCTTATCGAGGAAATCGTACACCGTGGTGACGTTGTAGTGACCCAGATACCTTCTGAGCAAAACATTGCTGATCCCTTTACAAAAACCTTCACGGTGAAAGTTTTTGAGGGTCACCTACAGAGTTTAGGTCTACATTGTTTCTAATCTAGGACAAGTGGGAGATTATGTTGGGTGTGAATGCCCTAGTTTATTGTATTCATATGTTTATTGTACTCATATGTAATATTAATTTCTCACAGTTAAATTCAACATGGTTTCATCCTACTAGGAGTTTTAGTCCAAGTGGGAGTTTGTTGGATTTTATGTCCTAAAACTGGTAGTTTGTAATATCATATTCTTGTTCAATAAAGCTATTATTTAAAATATTTAGTAAATTTAAATTCTATATTCATTAAAGTACAAAGACTATATTTTTAGGCCCATGGCTTTGATCCACTGATCTCGATCAACATCGTCCATTTCCTGTTTATATGTTAATGGATCCTCTAAGCCATCATCATGTATGTTGACTTCGGTTTCAATTAAACCCATATAGAAATAAGGCTGTCTCACAACCCTCCTACTACATCGAGGCTCTCTCAACTCTTGAGTAGAATGTGATGGACCAGACATCCTTGTTCTATCTACAACTCTTGTTGATGAGCAATACTAGTTTATTGTGGGGTTTATGATCTTGAATGTGGTCTTCCTCTAGGAATGTGACATTTATCGATACAATTACCTTATCATCCTCAAGATCATAAAACTGACCACCTCTTATTCCTTTAGGGTAACCTACAAACAGGAATAATTTTGAACGATGTTCCACTTTCTTATGTTTTTGCACCAACACATGTGCCGGGCAACCCCAAATCTGGAAATGACGTAAACTAGTTTTACGTACTGTCCATAACTCATAACGTGCTTCTAAAACACTCTTTGAGGGAAGTTATTCAAAATGTAATCTGTAGTCTCTAATGCATACCCCCAGAACGAGTTAGGCAACTGAGCATAACTCATCATGGACCGAACCATCTCTAACAAGGTTCTATTTCTCCGTTCAAATACACCATTTTGCTGAGGCGTTCCTAGTGCAGGGAGTTGTGATTGAATCCTGTGTTTTATCATATAGTCCTGCAATTTCAAGTCCAAATACTTCCCACCTAGATTTGATCGAAGTTTCATAATAGATTTACATAATTGGTTCTCAACCTCGGTCTTAAATTCCATGATCTTTTCAAGAGCTTCAGACATAAAATGAATTAGGTAAATGTAAACGTACCTTGAATAATCATCTATAAAGCTACTGAAATATTCATAACTTCCCCGTGCTTTAACACTCGTCAGTCCACAGAGGTCCGAATGCACGAGCTCTAAGTTTCTTTGGCTCGAAGACCTTTTCCAGAAAAAGATCTTTTTGTCATTTTTCCTCCAAGACATGACTCACATGGCGGTAAAGAGACATCTTCTAACTTGTTTTGAAGTCAACTTTTTGTCAGTCTGATACCAATTTTTGGAATATAAAGAACACATGTATAGGGGAAGCAAGGATTGATAACGTTCTAATTACATATAAACAAGAATAAGCATGCATAAAGGTTAGAAATTACAACCTTTTTAGAATTCACAACAATATTCCTCTCCCGAGCTCAATTGACACCACCAACGGCAAGGGAAAAGCTTTTGTTAGTGAAGACAAGGGAAAAGCTTTTTAGTAAAAGGAGAGTAAAGAGATTTTAGAGGAAGAGCTTAGGTTAAAGGTCAAAGAAGCATTAGATTTTACAAATTTCAAAAATCAAACTATTTATAGAAAGAATACATGCAAAATCCTATCTTGCATGTCTTCCACCTCAAACTCCACTAGCATGTAAACTTTAGGTCTCAAGCATGGGAAGTGCCATGATGCGTTATTTTATGATGTGAAATTATGGAGGAAATGTGGTGATGGAATTGCATTGAGCACTCAAGTTTTCTCAGTGGAATCCAAGTGTAAACCCCACTGAGTTCCTGGTAAGTCCAGGGTCGAACTCAGGGACTTGTGAAAACAGGTTGCGTTGGTAATTTTTAGAAAACTTTGCGGTAACTGGTAACTCAATTAATTGTTGGTTTGTTTGTTGATTGCAATGATGAAAAATAAACAAATGCGGCGGATTTTGAGAAAAGTCTGATTGTGTGATAGATGCACTGAGTATGCGGATGAACAGGTTGAGAAGGTCTCTAGCTAGCGTTACTTGGGAATGCGTCAGACTATGTAATCATGCTACAACCATGCACAACAAGTCATTTTCCAATGCAAATGCAATGCTCCAAAGTCTAGGACGCATGTGTTGAATGCAAAATTGCCCATAGAGCTTATTCCTAAGTCTCTACTCTTTTCCTATGCGATGATGCAAAATGCACAAAGGCAAGGTGACCGCACACAATCATATCCTATCTCTAGGATGCATGCGATGCGTTAATAGCAAACAGTGCTTATTCCTAAGCTCCTATCTCTTGATTATGTATTCTAATCTGACTCTCCCGAGCCTAGATTCTGATCTAACCTTCCCAAGCCTAGATCCTATCCTTAGACTACCCTCCCGAGTATCTCTAATGAACGAATGAAGCATACATAATACAAGATAATCGCATAGAATGAAGATCCCCAGTTAAGCTAGCTAAGTGCTTCTCAACCCATTCAACAGATTTAGCTACTCATGCGTACATAACAGAGAGTGAATAGATATAGAGAAGTAAATTCCATTTTTATAAATGAGTTTGAATACAAAATAACAATGAAAGTTAAAGGTAGAGAACCTGGTAGCAATCCCTTGCTGCCCAAAGCTTTTACACTGGCAACTCTATTCGGTTTAGAAGATATTCTTGCTTCCGCAGAAGTCGGCCCTTTCTCTGATCTTGAAGCTTCCAGCGCTCTCCCAACCTTACCGAAACGATCTGTCGGCACAACCTCCTTCTCTCGCGTCCGCCTTAAAATAAAAGAAAATCTAGGAACAAGGCTAAATTATGAACAAAACTTGTGAACTCGTAAATAGTTGAATTGGGCAACCCCTTATCTGAAGGATGCCTTCAATATTTATAGAACTTCCTGGGTGAAAGGAGGCTTCTCTCTCATGGTTGCACAGATGGTACGACTATAACTCCCTGACTGATGCGCCAAATATTTTTCACCGAAAAGCTGAATGTACTTGTTATCGTTAGCGGCTGTCAACTTAATTCGGATTCGACTGTCATTAGCTATTTGTCCCATTGTGATTAATTATGCCTTTCACCCAGATGCGCCCACCATGTTTCGCCGACCAAGTTGCAGCAATTCTTCTTGAGCAAATGTTTGAAAACACAATCACCGCAAAGCCTTGCAGTAATGCTGCGCTCAACCAATGATTTCCTGTGATCGCTATTTCCGCTTTGCGTCAACACATATTCTGCATGAAAATATAAAAATCCACTGTTTCTGATGAACACATGCGACCACAATATTATGAATTTGATTCTTTTTGGACGCAATCTAACATATTTTATCAACGCAAAGCCAACATTGTTTAAGAACTTAGCACTCTAATAACGTGCATTTCTGTCCGTTATCATTCCACTTCAAAGTTCACTTAGTTAGTGGGAAAATCCAACAATTGGATTTTTCCACTAACTATTTTTTTACTAAAAGAAATAAAATACAAATTTTCAAATTTAGAAACTAAATAAAATAAAATAAATTTAATATCATATATTAAATTGTCTTTGACACCTAGCTATGATTAATCACATTAATCAAGTTTCAAAAAACACTTTCATGCTAATGATCAAGTATAGTCTAAAAAATAATTAATTAATAAATTAATGATTTAATTGTAAATTATATCTCATATAAAATACAATTTTTCCCAAAATCCGAATTTGAACATTTCAAATTCTTACTTCACCTAGTTCTTCAATGTTCTTATTGAGCTAGCATGGAGACTCGATGGACCTATAGATCATGGAGTCCGATGGACCTATGATCCGAGACTAACCGGTCAAACACTTGAACCTAGTTAATCAACATTCGTTAACTAACAGGACCGTCCACTATAACCTGTAGTTGCACTCCCCTCACTATAGATATATTATGTGTCCATTTGATATAACTGTCATCAATAAGTTGATCCTACACTGGTTGTTCGCAACCTCAACAAGGTCAAATACCAAAATACCCCTGAGTTACATATTTTCTCCCAAAGTACCAATATCCCTTTGATGAACAATTGATTTAGGATCATAATCACTTAATTCATTCCCTCTCAAGCCAATGAGAGGATGGGACCCCTTGTTCAAGACTCGGGATCAATTCTTAAGATAACAACCTTTCTACTATACATAAAATGGGTAGGAGTGAATTCCATCTTGCAAATTCTATGTCCCCAGCTATCTACTCGGTCTTATCCCTGAAATGGGAAGCATACGAGCAGCAACGTTGAGCTTACCCTCACCTATGCAGATCAAGGGACAATCGTAAATAAACCGTAATGCATAGGAAACACATGATTCAGATCAAGTTGTCCAGGACATCAAGAAGTGAAATTAATCAGTGTTAACAGTAAACGGTGTTAATATGTAATAGTGATTATTTTCTGGTCTGTCCTACAAAATCTCATTCTATAGAACACCCCCGCTCACATGTAACTACATAGACAAACTAATCACATCATTTATGAAACTTTACAACATTTGTAATAATCATAAAGTGGGTCGCATTCAATAGTATCCCCATAAATAGGTACCCAAACGAATCTAACTACTATAGACTGTTTAGGCTATTTGACTCGAACTTGATCATGTTTATGTCTCCACATAAAGTCCAAGTATTCATGACAATAGCCAAGGGAGTTTATTGGATTTAGAGTTATTAAACAATCAACAACACTTGTCTATATTTACTATTTACAAAACTATGAGTTTTAGCACATACAACCCAACAAAATCATCATTTAAACACATTAAACCCCAAAATGTTCCCAAGCTAAGTAGAGTAAGATGACACATTTCAAGTGTTATCAATATTTAATAAGGTCATTGCACTGGATAGCATTTTTAAGGCTAATAAGTAAGTATATAACGTTTAAATTATGGCAAATGTAGAAAAATCAATAAGTGATTGACTCCATTATTGATAGACTTCTATCAGTGATATAGTCTATCACTTATAGACTTTGAGAGCTGAATCTAAATTTTGCAATATTTGAATTTATTCATTTATTTATTTGTATTGTGCAATATCTATTAATACTTTAGGTCTGATTCTTATGGTCACAAATTCCCCTATTTGGTGTGTGTGTGTGTGTAGTCAAATATTGAAACTAAGGATATAAGTTTTTATTCTAGACTATGTAAATAGCATAATGAAATCTCAGAGAAAACAAGCATAAATTTTGAATGACAAGATTACAAATAAATTTTATACGTGTATTAATTTTTACCCTAAAGAATCTTGAGGTGCATTGGTAACAATTACACAACTTCAAGGATGGTTTGCGGATTTTTCTAAATCACAAACGTTTTATGATGAATATGTATAACTTCTGATTAAAAGATGTTGTTGGGTTTTATGTTCTAAAACTCGTGCTTTGTAAACAATCAACTCATTATGTAAATCGATAAAGTTATTATTGAATATATGAATTGGTCATTTCGTTTTAGAAATAAATCCAATAAACTAAAAGATCTATAACTATTATATGAGTACTTGAACTTTATGTGGAGACATAAAAGTAGATCAGGTTAGAGTAAAAAGTCAAAATGATCTATAGTATACGAATAAGGTTGGGTGCCTTATTCTGGTAACACTATCAGATGCGGCCCACTCTGTAGTTGTTACAAAGTGTTGTAAAGTGCTACAAACGAAGTGATTCTGATTCGTTCATGTGGTGACATGAGAAGTAGGGGCGTCTTATGGAATGAGTCTTCCTAGGATCAGACGAAGAAATAAGTCACTCTTACTTTATAACGTTGTTTACCATTTAAGACTGACTATTTCGTAACGATAACCTAAGTAACTTGACCTTAATCCCGAGCTAACTATGAACTCCTGTTTATTTGGGATTATTCTTAGATTTACATGGGTGAGGGTTGGCTCAATAGCGTCGGCTCAATGAGCCCCCCATTTTAGGGGTATGACGTGGTAGATAGCTAGGGAGATTGGGTGCAAGACAAAATTCACTCCTACCTGATTTTAGGGATAGTAGAGAGGATGTTCCCTTATCTGCTAACTCCGGGTCTTGAACAAGGGGCCTCACCTTCTCATTGGTTCGAGAGGGACTCTGTTTGATGATTGGATCATAAATCAATTGTTCATTAGAGAATCAATGGGACTTAAGGAACAAGAGGTAATCTCGGGGTAAAATAGCCTTTTGACCTACCCAATTATTGTTATATCGAGTGGGCACAATGTATCTAAAGTGAGGGGAATGAAACTATTGGGTTTTAATAAAGTAATCCGGCACTTAACGAATGGCAGTTAATTCGGTTAAAGAGTGTAGTCAATTAAACTCGGATTGTTGGAGCCCATGATCTGTAGGTCCACGAGGTCCCCTACTAGCTCTAAATGGATTAGCATTACAGTAGCGTGATAAGTTAATTTGGAACGTTCAAATTAGAATTAAGGGAATTAGTAATGATATGTGATATAACTACACGTTTAATTTTGGAGTTAAACATAATTTGAGAATCGATTAATATCTAAATATGATTTAAATATTAGTATAATGAATAGTGATATATGGTGGAATTGGTGACAAATTAATTTAATATTTGATATTAAATTAATAGAATTAATTACATTACTTGATAAATTATTAATAATTAATTTTATTAGAAAAATTAATTATTGAATTAGTTTTTATAAAATTAATAACATTTCAATTTTAATTATAGAAATAAAATTGGAAAAAGAATTTGATTTTTCAAATCAATTTCAAAATCAAAAAGTGAAATTGAAAATTGGGAAAATTCCCAATGTGAGATTTTCCCACTTTCAAGCAAGAAGGTTCTACTTTCTTACACATAATTCCACCACCAAATACAAGGGATTGCTAGTATCACTTGAGGTGATCAGTTTTTCATGAGAATCATGTAATAAAACAACTCTTAATTGAGTGGAAAAGATGATGCAATTGTGAATTGCTGAGTTTTTGAAGGTTGAAGATATTCTTCAACAAGCTGAAAAACCAGAAAACCACTCTTCCAATTCCCTAAGTTCAAACTTGTTTTGAGTCTCACGACTCAATCTAAGGCTTCTATAGAATAGTAGGGAAGTTCTAGTGGTGGTCCACGACAAGAATTGGAGAAGATTGCAGCTGAATTTCGAGTTTGAAGAGGATCTTCAAAGGTATGTTATGAAACCCTCTTGATACCCCATGAACATGCATAATTTTGATGTCAAAATTAATGAATTAGAATGCTTAATGATCTTATTTTCTTCCGCTCCATGTTTCTATATTCCAACAGATGCAAATTAACAAGTTGAGTTTTTGACAAATTTAGAATGAAAAGGTAGTTTGGTAACAAAAACACCAATATGACAATTGTATTTTCCATGTTTAAACCATCCTCTCTCTCTCTACCATCTTATTTAAGTTCCTCCCCACGACACCATAACACATCCCTTATTTACCCAAAATCTAAAAAACTTGAAGTATCCTCCACTTATTATTTTGCATTCCAGTTTTTCATTTCTGTTCAATGGCATTTCAACATGATACTTTATTCTTCACATTCTTCTTCCTCCTTGCCATGTCTTCTCCATCCACGCTCATGGCAACTTCTAGAATCATGCTCGATTCAGTACAAGCTCCAGTAACTTTGGAAGCTACAGTTCCTATTTTTAGAGAATCTATTGTTGAGGTACCTGAGTCATCAATATCCCTTCCTCCAAGCTCTCATGAGTTTACTACATTTAATCCTAATGGAATGGGTGCAATGGCACCAACCCCTGCCTCAATGATCCTTACTTGCATGCCTAAGGGGCCGGTCCCATGGTCTGCTCCAAATCCAAAACACAATGCTATTTTGCCATCAAGCATATGCGCAACCACAGCATGAAAAATAACACATTATTAATTGATACAGTAATCTGTAATTCTTTTTTCGATACTTGTATCAACCCCATTTATTAAAAGTTTTTATGTACAAGTCTTTTTCTTTTGGTATAAAAAACCCAATACTTGTATCAATTAATTGTTTTGTATTATATGTTTATGCAAATAAAAAGATGGTTGAAATAAAGGTAGATTCAATATAATTAATTAAAAAAAAAAGGAGCAAATAGTACATAAAAATATATATAAACAACAAACAATGAAAATTAGTATCAATGTTATACTTTAAGTATATTATTTTTAAAAAAAGGCCTCATACTTGGTATATTAACAAATTGAGATAGAACGAAAAAAAATACATTATTGATATACTTTTCTTCCTCTCTAAATCTAGTTTATCAATCAACCAATATGTAACTTACATTTACATCAAAATCATTTCAAAATTTCAAAAATAGAACGAATTAGCCGATATACTTTACATTTGACATATTAGTTGACATAGCTAATATACTTTAGATATAACACTATCAATATTATATTAAATTTTTTTTCAATACATAAAAAAAACTAAAGTAGGCAATCGAAATCTAGACTATCATCAACACACTTTAATTTTTCCTACTCGACGATTAACACGTGATTGCATATCACATTTCATATATGTCAATCTATAGCCTAATAATGAATAGGAAGGCTGATCAAGCCATATATAGACTCAAAGTATGGGAAGTTATAATGCATTCAAGAACCATGAGAATTCAACAAGTAAATAAGAAAATATAAGTTTCCCTAACAAAATCAAAATTAATTTCGAAGAATTAAAAGTGGTTTTAGAATGATCTTGAAAATTGTACATGTGATTTCGATTATATAACAGGCAATAAATGATGTGAAGGGTTATCATATTATATATTTTAAAGAAAAGCCTTCAACCATTAGGATTAGCGGTTATTATACTAATCTCTCTAAAAATCCATGTTTTTAGAAGTAATATTATTTTAATATCTAATGAAAAAATTGGATAGGTGGAAAAATTTTGACATCAATTGTTGGGAATGTCCTAAACTCCCAATTCGTAAATATTGTTAACATATTCTATTGATCAATAAAAGTATTATTGATTATTTTTTAAATAAATTGTTATTGATTTTTGCTTCTATTATAAAAATCCAATAAAGAAATCCATGGCTATAATATGAATACTTTAACTTTATATGGCGACATAAAAGAGGTTCAAGTTTTAGTATATAGCCA
This sequence comes from Benincasa hispida, assembly GCF_027475165.1. NCBI lineage: Eukaryota > Viridiplantae > Streptophyta > Magnoliopsida > Cucurbitales > Cucurbitaceae > Benincasa > Benincasa hispida. The sequence goes on along the minus strand of NC_143480.1, from coordinate 60,545,122 downwards.
AAATGGTCTATAAGTATATGGATGAGATTGGGTAGTTTAAAACATTTATATGTTGATTTAAATATTAAAATTACATGAACAAGATTCATGTCTAATTAGATGATTGATTAATTTAATATTTGATATTAAATTATAATTTAATTAATTAATTAAATTAGTTTAATTAATTATTTAAATAAATAAAACATTATTTCATTTATTAAAATTCAAATTCAGATTTGAATTTCCAATATATATATAAATATATACATACATATATATATATATATATATAATTTTACTGAAAATTAAATGGAAATTAAAAATATTGAAAAATTCGAAAAAGGTAAATTCCACTCAAAGTGCTTCATTTGGAGTTGCTTGGAGTGGAATTTTCCAAGTTTTTCCTTCATTTGGAGTGGTTTCACCCAAATCAGCCGCATTTCTCACTTGCTTAGTGTTGATTGAAGTGTCAATTAGCAGGTGAGTAAGTGTTTGCATGAATAGAGTTGATAAATAAGCTGAATTCCAGCTTTGATGAATTCATGTTGCTGAAAAACTTGAAACCCTCTATCCATCAATCAAACCCTGTCCAACTCTTCACAAAATTAGCTCCAATTCTGAGTTCTACTTCTTAAATCCAAGTTAGAGGATAGTAGAGAAGCACTTTGTGGTGGTCCATTGAAGTTTTGGAGTTTAATTTCATGGAGAAAAGTAAGCATCAAAGGTAATTATATTCTTGACACCTACTTTAGCGGAAAACTGTTTTGCATGCTTTTAAAACTCAAATTAAATGTAATTAGAGTACTTATTGATTATGATTTCTTCGGTTGCATGTTAGTTTACTCTATCAATTGGTATAAATGCATGATTTAAGCACTCAATTAATGTTAATTTGAGTTTGGTGGGTAAATTTCTATAATTGCATGTTTGGTTGACTAATATGGTAAAAATTCAATTTTGGCATTAGAGTTCTCTTTAACTATAAAGTTTAATTTCTAGTTGGCTCTTGTCTGATGAGCTTAAATGTGTGCTCTAAAGTCTATAATTTTATTAGAGTCAATAGAGTCCAAATTAGGCTATAATTGAAGAGAACAGCAAGCGAGGTCGAGCTGTAGTTTTCAGAATTCGAGCTTCTGCCCGATAGCATCAAGACGTCGTTCATCAAGCGTTGCAACGCTGTTCATCATTTTTCGGAAGCATTGCAACACTGGGATGCAACATCACGATGTTATTCATCCCAGTCTAGAAAGATGCGCTGGCAGAGCCTAAAAGCCTACGTCGTAATTAAGCCTCGAGTATGGTCAAAAGAAAATTTATAACATCATCGAACTACTCGTTGTACAACTAAAACGTAGCAACAATGGTAAGTTTGAGTTGATCCGCAGAGAAGCGCGATTAGTTTCATTGAGTTAATTTTCAAACTAGAGCAATAAATGGGGGTTTAGGTGTGGAAGAGATAATATGTGCAAAACTAAAATAAAAATGTAAATGTAATTTAGGATAGGAGTCTATCTAATTTCTAGAGCAAGAGAGAGTTCCTATGTAATTTCTTTCACCAGGCACCAATTATTTACACTCATTCTGTCAATCCTTCAACCTATTAGAAAATATGATAGCCCAATTAGCCAAATTCGATATTAAACCAAATCAGCCCTAATTCAATTTACAACTCTTTCTTCTTAGCGACATCCAAGTTAAAATTAAAAAGCATTAACAAAGGGTTCAATTGTTGAGACATACAACAAGCCAGAAAGCCATATTTTGTAGCATGATTTATTTGGAAAGATTATACTAGGACATACATGAGTTTGGCTAGAAAAAGTCTAGACCCTAAATATGTGATCCTAATACGGGCAACTAAATCAATCAATAACGCATAAGCTAGAATGATTTTGCAAACAAGAATTTCAACAAATTAATTTCTCAAGAGAATTTATCAAAACTCCATTAAGATTAAAACAAATCCATCCAAGGAATTCACAAGATTGTAGTTAAATTAATTAAAAAACCTTCAAGAAATTAAACACAGGGCTCTTGCTGAAAGAAACTAGATAGAATTTACCTCTCAAATCATAGATAAATCTGAGATACACATTCGTTCCATTGATTACAACCAAAAATAAAAAGAAAAAACTACGCTAAAAAACCAAAAGTTGAAGGGAATGGATGAAGGAACGAGTTTTAATTTCACCTAAAGACGAAGGGGAGTATTTATAGGAAAGATCGCAACGTCCCAATGCTGAAAACTGCATTGCAACGCTCACTTGCACGTGCGCTTACTGTGTCCATCCGTCAAAGGTCGTAGCGTCGCGATGTTGTAAAGCAGTGTTGCAACGCTGCACATTTTGCCTTAGAGCGTCAGAGTAGAGCGTTGCAACACTGTGACATTGCAGTGGTAGTTTCGTAATTTACACTGTTTTGGAGCCTGACAGCTCAAATCACCTTGAAATTGCATCAAATCAGTCCCGTTTGACTATGATTTCTTGGTTCTACCTCCTCGGTTCATGATACCTAAAAAATAAGACAATAAACACATAAAATCCATTAACGAGCCTAAATTAAGCTAAGAATAATAGCTCTTTTTGAGAGCTAACAAACATCCCCAACTTAATTCTTGCTCGTCCTGAGCAAGGCAGACCAAAATATAGGCATGAAACTTATGATAAATGAGCGACTCGGATCTCAAGGCTAAAGATAACAAACTCTTCTCAAAGAAAGGGTCATTCAAATGCATGCACTTAATCAAGAAATTTAAATTAATTCTATGTCCCCCACGTGTGTGTGTGCTTGGCCAATCCTATATAGGTCTCTACTAGCCCGGGAAAGTTCTATTCAGCCCTCAACTCATTTTTCCCTACTCTGGCTCAGAGGATCAAGCATTAAGCTTCCTAGACTCAAAGTGGCAATGAAACACTTAAGGGAACTAACCCCCTTTTTTTGCTATTTATTTCACTTTCATACACACGAAAGAGGAAACCTTATCTAGACGCCTTCATTTTGGCTTTCCCACACAGGTGTCATGCGAATCATCCAACTACAAGCAATATCTCCTACAAGGTTCGAAAGCTTACTCATTCGTCGAGGTACTTTAGCTCAAAGAGAAACTACGGTTGTCATAATCGCCCCAGGTTAATCATAACCCAAGAAAGAGGAGTAATCCCCTTCAAAAATATTATACAAACTTTATTTTACTCTACAACATGCTTGCCCTTTAATTAGCATACAACAGGCTTTTACTTTACAACACAACAGTTTGGAGAAAACCTAAGCATGCATTACTGAGTTGAGCTTCAGTTGCTTAACAACCCTTACCTAGACCTTTTGGGGTGACAACAAGCATATGGACCAAATAATCCAATCTTAAGCATTCAAAACCTTAAATAAGAGGGCTATGTGCTCAATATATGTAAGGGAATCAAGAAAAAATTTTAAATTTAGCCCAAAATCATGCATACATTCTGTGAACTCTTAACAGATCGAAGAGAGAGTTATCTAAATCCTACCACAGAAAGTCATCATCACAATACATGTATCATAAAAATCATATCAATAGTTCAACCACAAAGTCCGAGCTCAGGTGCTCAAGGACTTGCTAGACATGCATATATAACTACCACCCCCAACATTAATACGATACATTGTCTCTAATGTATCTCTAATTTAAGCCCAATGAAAATAAAGACAAGGGAACAAAAAACCTCCCCTGAAAACTTAGTTGCACATGGGTTGGTGGTGGTCGTAGGCTCACCTCAGAAAGATGCTCCTCTCCTCTAGGTCATCCCTATAAAACAAAAACAAAAAGAAACCTAATCTAGATAACAAATAAAGAGAGTAGTAAATTTTGTTACCTGGCTCTCTCTAGGAAGAGCAAATTTTTAACGTCGATTGCTTGTTGTGACCTATCCCCTGTCAAGGCACAATGAAATTCTCGTATTTCTCTGGTCCCCTCTTGGATGATGTGATATAGCCCGGTAAGCCTATAAGGCTCTTCATCTTTTAAAGAGAGACAAACAGGTCGAATTTGGGATTGTATTTATAAAAGGAAATAAAATAAAAGGCACTGGGACTGACTCTATAGAAAATAAATACTCTAACTCAACTGACTCAAAAACACTTGAGAATAAGAAGAAAAAAACTAAAAAATATACGATATAGAAGACGACAGAAAAGGGCGAGTTTTTTTAACCTCTAACTCTATCACCTGGAAATCGACAGGTTTAGGGTCAGGGTCTCCATAGTCCTCCAAAACTGATTTTAAACATGGCATACTATCCTCCAACTCATCCTCGGTGCTGACATAGATTACTTCATCGCCGCAAGCCTTGGTGATGTCAAAAGAATTGTGTAGCAGGGGTTCGCATCATCTCTCAACTAAATCAAAAGATTGAGTGACTGAGTCTCTGAAACTCTGAAGGTCAGATCCAACCTCAGTCTAAAGACTAAAGCTCTCCTGGAGGTCGCAGATCGCTTGCTCAAAAGCAATGTTGTTAATAGTAAGTTGTGTAGTGACATCTTCTAATGATATACCTTAGTCGGCGGTGTGAGCATGCATTATCATGTCGAATGTGGCAGGGGATGAATCATAGTGGAACTGGTCCCATCTTAAGTTTCCATAGTCATAGGACTCCTCCCATGTGGGCCCTTAGAAATCATCGTCCATATAACTGGGATACCCTCCGATGGAGTAATCTTGTGGCATAGGGCTCCATTGCAAACTTGGGCATGCTTGCTCAGGGTGATCAGTACTACGTGCTCGCTGTTGCCGTGGGTTACCTATAACCAACTGAATAACCAAAGAAGTTAACTCAGCAAGTTTACCTTGAAGGTCACGAACCTCGTCGTTAAGCCAAAATGCTCTATTCGATTGCCCCCATCCTTGCTGATGATATATGTCCATGCTTAAAACACTGACACAGAAAGAAAAACAAATCAAAAGTAAAGGAATAATCTGACTAGAAATTTAACAAACGAAACATCAATGTCTTCCCCGTCAACGGCGCCATTTTTGGTAGAGCCCAACAGCCTACGTCGTAATTAAACCTTGAGTCTGGTCAAAAGAAAATTTATAATATCATCGATCTACTTCTATTACTACTAAAACGTAGCAATAGTGGTAAGTTTGAGTCGATCCGTAGAGAAACGCAATTTGTTTCATTGAGTTAATTTTCAAACTAGAGCGATAAATGGAGGTTTTGGTGTGAGAGAGATACTATGTGAGAAATTAAAATAAAAGGGTAAATGTAATTTAGGATAGGAGTCTATCTAATTTCTAGAGCAAGAGAGGGTTCCTATGTAATTTCTTTCATTACGCACCAATTATTTACACTAAATCTGTCAATCCCTCAAACTATTAGAAAATCTAGTAGCCCAATTAGCCAAATTTGATGTTAAACAAAATCAGCCATAGTTGAACGTACAACTTTTCTTTCTTATTAACATCCAAGTTAAAATTGAAAAGCTAGAAAGGGTTCAATTGTTGAGACACACAACAAGCCAGAAAGCCATATCTTGTAACATGATTTATTTGGAAAGATTATACGAGGGCATACATGAGTTTGGCCAGAAAAAGTCTAGGCCCTAAACATGCGATCTTAATATGTGCAACTAAATCAATCAATGATGCATAAGCTATAATGACTTTGCAAACAAGAATTTCAACAAATTAATTTGTCAGAAGAATTTATCAAAACTCCATTAAGATTAAAACAAATCCATCCTAAGAATTCACAAGATTGCAGTTAAATTAATTAAGAAACCTTCAAAAAATTAAACACATGGCTCTTTCTCAATGAAACTAGATAGATATTACCTTTCAATTCATAGATGAATCTGAGATACACATCCATTCCATTGATTACAACCAAAAATAAAAAGCAAAAACTACCTTAGAGATACCGAAAATTGAAGGAAATGGACGAAGGAATAAATTTTACGTTAGCCTCCATCAATTTGGCCACCTCAATTCAGCATATTTTGACCTAAAGACGAAGTGGAGTATTTATAGGAAAGATGGCAACGTCGAATACTGAAAACAGCGTTGCAACGCTCACTTGCACGTGCACCTACTGTGTCCGTCTGTCAAAGTTTGCAGCGTCATGACACTGTAAAGCAGCGTTGCAACGCTGTGCATTTTGCTTTAGAGCGTTAGGGTAGAACGTTGCAACGTTGTGATAGTGCAGTGGCAGTTTCATAATTTTCACTATTTTGGAGCCTGACAGCTCGAATCACCTCCAATTGCTTCAAAATAGTCCCGTTTGACTCTGATTTCTTGGTTATAGCTCCTTGGTTTATGATACCTACAAAATAATACAATAAACACATAAAATCCATTAGCGAACCTAAATTAAGCTAAGAATAATAGCTATTTTTGAGAGCTAGCACACGCCTTCGCGAATCGGTTCATGTGGAAGGACATCTGGTTTGACCAGTTCGGTCTTCTTCCGATTTGGTTTAGCGACATCTGGTCTAGTTCAGCCTCATCTAGAGTATTTGGAGGCAAGTTTAGGTGGTTCAGGTCTGACTCGGGTCGAGTCGAGCGGTCTAGACCTCTTTTGAAGATGTTTTTGGGTTGCTTTTGTAATAATTAGTTATTTTGCTTATTTAGGATGCCAAAGTTGAACCATATTGATGTTGTTTAATTATTTTAATTATTTTATGCATGTGATGTATATTATATTTGAATTATACATATTTGTGCATATAGTATGCCATTTTGATTTAAAATCCCACCATAGGAAAGCATGTTGCATGCATAATATTATGTTGTTAGTCATAATATATAATATGGATGGATTTCTTAAAATTAATATAAGTGTTATGTTATTTGTGAATGCATTTGATGTATGGTATGGTTTTAATGCATGTTTATGGTTTTATAAGGTGTTATAAAATTGGATTAGACATTAAAATCCATAACAAAGTTAAACAACATGCTCACTTAGGTTAACAACTTGTTTTAATAGTTAAAATAGGTCGTTATCTTATACAAATCAGTTACAAACTCAATCTATTTATAATCCTGTCTAAGGCTGAAAGTATTTAAGTCGATGGTTTATGTAACACTTCCTATTGGGGATTATAACCGAAGTTTTGAGCATTGTTAACCGGTTTATGAGCTTGCATGAGTGGTGAGAGGTTTAGAAATTGGTTTAACACCTAGACATCGTAGGTTAAAATCCTGATATAAACGTTATACTTGGATAAATTATATAGACTTAGGTTGTTTAAAATTAGTGGGACTATACCTAAGTAAAAGAATACTGAAATATTTAGAAAACTTCAGTGGGAGATTAATAATATTATTGATATATCATTTTTAGCTCTCACATCCCCAAGAGTTCACACTTGAGATCCATGCTCGACTTCGTGTGAAACACAGATCTCAATTTCCATACTTAAGCAAGTAACTAGAGTAATTAACCAAGTATAAGTAATCTTATGCAAAAGGGAAGAAGTTTGGAGAAGAGAAGAAGATAAATTCTAAGTATTGGAATAGACTTTTGAGTACCTTTGACATAAACCTTAACTAGTAAAAATTTCGCTAATTATGAAGCCAAAAAAAAAGCATGTGTTTGGCGTTAAGGAGCATTAACACATAAGGCTCTAATGAGGCCAAGTTTGGCCCATCGCCTAGCTCATCGCTCGCTACCTCAGTGCAAGTTGCTTTACTCCAGCACATAGCTCTGGCGTACATCGAGTAGTAAGCGCCTTGCACTCAACGCCCATACTTGCCCGCACGCAGGTCCAGCCTCAATCGTCTAGCTTTGCACCCATCGCATAGCTCATCGTCTAGTGCTCTCGCTCATCGTCTAGCGCTTACGCTCATCATCTAGTGCTCATGCTCATTGTCTAGCGCTATCGTGCAACCTCAGAAGCAGCTATGCAATCGTTCGCGTGCAATGCATCTATGACCAGTGCCCACACTTGCGTGCAACCAGACCTATCCTTACTCATACCTGGCCCATCCTTTTCACTCGATGGCTTGTCGTCACTGCTTGCTCACGCAGCCTCTTGCCATCCCAATGCATGTGTCCATACCTCATAAGCTCAACATATGGTTGTCCTTGCCTGAAACACATAATTCCTTATAACCTCTAACGTCCCTAAGAGTTCACATCGTGAGGTCCATGTAGAGCTTTGGGCCGTGCTTAGGAACAGACTCCCTTTGGAGAGTATTTGCATGGATCAATATCAAGGTAAATAGAGAAAGTAGTTCATAGTAAGTGGGTGAGGGGTATGTAACAACATATCCCACAGTCTCTTCCATTAGGTCACACCGCGAGATTCCTATAATGCGCTTGCATGTCTGCCCTGGAGCAACCTTTCCTTCGGAGGGCTGTATTATAGGATTCGGAACACCGCAAACTCCAAATCTGGATAGGCTCTTTTAGACCAGTTTACATATTGACTTTCCACTTTCAGGAGCATGTTGATTCTGGTTTCTGAAATCCAAAAATGGAAGGTTACACTTACAAGAATTACTAAGATGTTAGTATATTCTCGACCAAAGTAGCGATAACTAAAGTGCTATAGGAATAAAGAGTTATTCTGGGGTTAACATCTAGTCAAAATTGTCTTGGTTCAAAAGAGGAATAATCGACTGCCCTTCGGTGGAGGTTACTCTAAATTTTTGAAATATCGTTGAAAAATATAATAATGAAGGGTACATTATTAGTTTTTGCTAAATTAAATTCGTTTCTTTGTGATTATAGTTTTTTCTAAAAGAATATGTTTATCTTTTTCAGCATGAATAGCTCAATAATTCAACTCTTAGCTTCCGAGAAACTAAACGGCGATAATTATTCGGCATGGAAATCAAATCTAAATACAATTCTAGTAGTTGACGATCTAAGATTTGTCTTAACTGAGGAATGTCTTCAAGCCCTAGCCTCAAATGCTAATCGAACTGTTCGAGAAGGATACGATCGATGGGTCAAAGCCAATGAAAAGGCCCGTGTTTACATTCTTGCCAGCATGTCTGATGTTTTGGCAAAGAAACATGAATCCTTAGTTTCGGCTAAAGAAATAATAGATTCATTAAGAGAAATGTTTGGGAAACCATCATAGTCCCTTAGACACGAGGCAATTAAGCACATTTACACGAAGTGGATGAAGGAGGGGACCTCTGTTAGAGAACATGTCCTGGACATGATGATGTACTTCAATATCGCAGAAGTAAATGGCAGACCCATTGATGAGGCTAACAAGGTTAGCTTTATCTTATAAATGCGTCTTTAAATAAGATAGAATTTAACCTCACTACCCTTCTTAATGAGCTCCAGCGATTCCAAAACCTTACTTTAGGTAAGGGGAAGGAAGTGGAAGCAAATGTTGTTACCACTAAGAAAAAAATTATAAGAGGATCGTCCTCTAAAAATAAAGCTGGACCCTCTAAAGCTCAAATGAAAAAGAAGGGAAAAGGGCAGGCTCCCAAGATAAAAAAAGGGAAAGAAGGATACAGATAAAGGAAAATATTTCCACTGTAACCAAAATGGGCATTGGAAGAGAAATTGCACGAAGTACCTTGCAGAGAAGAAAGCTGAGAAAACGACACAAGGTAAATATGATTTAATGGTCATTGAAACATATTTAGTGGAATATGATACTTCAACTTGGATACTAGATTCAGGAGCCACTAATCATATTTGTTTCTCGTTTTAGGAAACTAGTTCTTGGAAAAAGCTTGAAGAAAGTGAGATAACCCTCAGAGTTGGAACAGGAGAGGTTGTCTCAGCTGAAGCAGTGGGAGATCTGAAGTTGTTTTTTGAAGATAGATATCTAGTACTTAAAAATGTTTTGTATGCACCTCTTATGAAGAGGAATTTGATATCTATCGCTTGTATTATAGAACAATTATATACAATATCTTTTAATATAAATGAAGCGTTCATTTTTTGTAAAGGTATTCAAATTTGCTTTGCTACACTTGAAGACAACTTATATAAGTTAAGACCAACTAGAGAAAATTTTGTTTTAAATACTGAAATGTTTAGAACATTAGAAACTCAGAATAAAAAACAAAACTTTTCTTCCAACACCTATCTATGGCACCTAAGACTTGGTCGCATAAATCTCAATAAGATTGGGAGATTGGTCAAGAGTGGACTTTTAAGTAAGTTAGAAGATAACTCTTTACCTTCATGTGAATCCTATCTTGAAGGAAAGATGACCAAGAGATCTTTTATTGGAAAAGGTCTTAGAGTCGAAGTACCCTTAAAGCTTTTACATTCGGACCTTTGTGGACCAATGAATGTCAAGGCTTGAGGTGGGTATGAATATTTCATCAGTTTTATTGATGATTATTCAAGGTATGGTCATGTTTACCTGCTTCATCACATGTCTGAGTCTCTTGAAAAGTTCAAAGAATATAAGGCTGAAGATTAGAATGAATTAGGTAAAACAATAAAGACACTTCGATCAGATCGAGGTGAAGAGTATATGAACATACGATTCCAAGACTATTTGATAGAAAACGGGATCCAATCACAACTCTTTGCACCTAGTACACCTCAGCAAATTGTGTATCAGAAAGAAGAAACCGAACCTTGTTAGATATGGTTCGCTCTATGATGAGCTATGCTCAATTGCTTGATTCCTTTGGGGGATATGCACTTGAATCTGCTGTCCATATTTTCAACAACGTTCCCTCTAAATGTGTTTCAGAAACACCTTATGATCTATGGAAAGGGTGTAAAAGTAGTTTACGTCATTTTAGAATTTGGGGTTCCGCAGCACATGTGTTGGTACAAAATCCCAACATATTGGAACATCGTTCAAAATTATGCCTATTTGTAGGTTATCCAAAGGAAACAAGGGGTGGTCTGTTTTATCATCCTCAAGAGAATAAGGTATTTGTATCGAAAAATGCCACATTCTTAGAGGAAGGCCACATGAAAAGTCATCAACCTCACAGTAAATTAGTATTGAATGAAATTTCCAAAGACGCTACAAATAAAGCTAGTTCATCTACTAAAGTAGTAGATAGAACTAGTACATCAGGTCAGTCACATCCTTCTCAAGAGATGAGAATGCCTCGACGTAGTGGAAGGGTTGTTCATCAGCCTAACTGTTACTTGGGTTTAACAAAACACAAGTTGTCATACCTGATGACGACATAGAGGACCCATCGACCTATAAACAGGCAATGAAAGATGTGGACCGTGATCAGTGGATCAAAGCCATGGACCTCGAAATGGAGTCTATGTATTTCAATTATGTCTGGAAACTTGTAGATCCCCCAAATGATGTAAAACCAATTGGTTGTAAGTGGATCGACAAGAGAAAACGAGACCAAGCCAGTAAAGTACGGACTTTTAAGGCTCGACTTGTTGCAAAGGATTATACCCAGAGAGAGGGAGTGGATTATGACAAAACTTTCTCCCCCGTTGCCATGCTTAAGTCGATTAGAATACTCTTATCCATTGCCACCTTTAATGACTATGAAATTTTGCAGATGGATGTCAAGACAGCCTTTCTAAACGACGATCTTGTAGAGAGTATCTATATGGCTCAACCAGAGGGGTTTATTGCACAGGGTCAAGAACAAAAGATTTGTAAGCTTCAAAAATCCATGTATGGGTTGAAACAAGCCATTAGATCCTGGAATATAAGGTTTGATATTGCGATAAAATCTTATGGCTTTGAACAGAATGTTGACGAGCCTTGTGTTTACAAGAAGATCGTCAATTCTATTGTAGCGTTCTTAGTTTTATATGTCGATGATATTCTACTCATTGGGAATGATGTAGCATATCTTACTGACGTCAAACAATGGTTAGATACACAATTCCAAATGAAAGATTTAGGAAATGCGCAGTATATTCTTGGGATCCAAATTGTTCGAAATCGCAAGAATAGGACACTAGCCATGTCTCAAACATCTTATATAGACAAAATGTTGTCTAGATATAAAATGCAGAATTCCAAAAAGAGTCTGTTACCTTTCAGACATGGAATTCAACTGTCAAAAGGACAATGTCCTAAGACACCTCAAGAAGTTGAGGATATGAGAAATATTTCCTATGCCTCCATATTTGGAAGCCTGATGTATGCAATGTTATGTACTAGACCTGACATATGCTACTCAGTAGGGATCATCAATATATACCAGTCTAATCCTAGACGTGATCATTGGACTGTTGTTAAGAATATCTTAAAGTATCTTAGGAGAAATAGGGACTACATGCTCGTGTATAGTGCTAAGGATCTGATCCTTACTAGATACACTGACTCTGATTTCCAAACTAATAAAGATGTTAGAAAGTCTACATCTGGATCAATGTTCACTCTTAATGGAGGAGCAATAGTGTGGAGAAGCATAAAACAGGCCTGTATAGCTGACTCCACAATGGAAGCTGAATACGTAGTTACTTGCAAAGCAGCAAAAGAAGCAATATGGCTGAGGAAATTCTTGACAGATTTGGAAGTTATTCCAAATATGCATCTACCCATCACCTTGTATTGTGACAATAGCGGCATAGTTGTAAATTCAAAAGAAACTCAAAGCCATAAATGGGGAAAGCACATTGAACGCAAGTACCACCTTATCTAGGAAATCGTACACCGTGGTGACGTTGTAGTGACCCAGATACCTTCTGAGCAAAACATTGCTGATCCCTTTACAAAAACCTTCACGGTGAAAGTTTTTTAGGGTCACCAACAGAGTTTAGGTCTACATTGTTTCTAAGCTAGGACAAGTGGGAGATTATGTTGGGCGTGAATGCCCTAGTTTATTGTATTCATATGTTTATTGTACTCATATGTAATATTAATTTCTCACAGTTAAATTCAACATCGTTTGATCCTACTAGGAGTTTTAGTCCAAGTGGGAGTTTGTTGGATTTTATGTCCTAAAACTGGTAGTTTGTAATATCATATTCTTGTTCAATAAAGCTATTATTTAAAATATTTAGTAAATTTAAATTCTATATTCATTAAAGTACAAAGACTATATTTTTAGGCCCATGGCTTTGATCCACTGATCTCGATCAACATCGTCCATTTCCTGTTTATATGTTAATGGATCCTCTAAGCCATCATCATGTATGTTGACTTCGGTTTCAATTAAACCCATATAGCAGTAAGGCTGTCTCACAACCCTCCTACTACATCGAGGCTCTCTCAACTCTTGAGTAGAATGTGATGGACCAGACATCCTTGTTCTATCTACAACTCTCGTTGATGAGCAACGTTGATAAAAAACTTTTGTTGATTAGTCTATAGCATTATTTGAAATATCTTCCAATACTAGTTTATTGTGGGGTTTATGATCTTGAATGTGGTCTTCCTCTAGGAATGTGACATTTATCGATACAATTACCTTATCATCCTCAAGATCATAAAACTGACCACCTCTTATTCCTTTAGGGTAACCTACAAACAGGAATAATTTTGAACGATGTTCCACTTTCTTATGTTTTTGCACCAACACATGTGCCGGGCAACCCCAAATCTGGAAATGACGTAAACTAGTTTTACGTACTGTCCATAACTCATAAGGTGCTTCTAAAACACTCTTTGAGGGAAGTTATTCAAAATGTAATCTGTAGTCTCTAATGCATACCCCTAGAACGAGTTAGGGAACTGAGCATAACTCATCATGGACCGAACCATCTCTAACAAGGTTCTATTTCTCCGTTCAAATACACCATTTTGCTGAGGCGTTCCTAGTGCAGGGAGTTGTGATTGAATCCTGTGTTTTATCATATAGTCCTGCAATTTCAAGTCCAAATACTTCCCACCTAGATTTGATCGAAGTTTCATAGTAGATTTACATAATTGGTTCTCAACCTCGGTCTTAAATTCCATGATCTTTTCAAGAGCTTCAGACATAAAATGAATTAGGTAAATGTAAACGTACCTTGAATAATCATCTATAAAGCTACTGAAATATTCATAACTTCCCCATGCTTTAACACTCGTCAGTCCACAGAGGTCCGAATGCACGAGCTCTAAGTTTCTTTGGCTCGAAGACCTTTTCCAGAAAAAGATCTTTTTGTCATTTTTCCTCCAAGACATGACTCACATGGCGGTAAAGAGACATCTTCTAACTTGTTTTGAAGTCAACTTTTTGTCAGTCTGATACCAATTTTTGGAATATAAAGAACACATGTATAGGGGAAGCAAGGATTGATAACGTTCTAATTACATATAAACAAGAATAAGCATGCATAAAGGTTAGAAATTACAACCTTTTTAGAATTCACAACAATATTCCTCTCCCGAGCTCAATTGACACCACCAACGGCAAGGGAAAAGCTTTTGTTAGTGAAGACAAGGGAAAAGCTTTTTAGTAAAAGGAGAGTAAAGAGATTTTAGAGGAAGAGCTTAGCTTAAAGGTCAAAGAAGCATTAGATTTTACAAATTTCAAAAATCAAACTATTTATAGAAAGAATACATGCAAAATCCTATCTTGCATGTCTTCCACCTCAAACTCCACTAGCATGTAAACTTTAGGTCTCAAGCATGGGAAGTGCCATGATGCGTTATTTTATGATGTGAAATTATGGAGGAAATGTGGTGATGGAATTGCATTGAGCACTCAAGTTTTCTCAGTGGAATCCAAGTGTAAACCCCACTGAGTTCCTGGTAAGTCCAGGGTCGAACTCAGGGACTTGTGAAAACAGGTTGCGGTGGTAATTTTTAGAAAACTTTGCGGTAACCGGTAAGTCAATTAATTGTTGGTTTGTTTGTTGATTGCAATGATGAAAAATAAACAAATGCGGTGGATTTTGAGAAAAGTATGATTGTGTGATAGATGCACTGAGTATGCGAATGAACAGGTTGAGAAGGTCTCTAGCTAGCGTTACTTGGGAATGCGTCAGACTATGTAATCATGCTACAACCATGCACAGCAAGTCATTTTCCAATGCAAATGCAATGCTCCAAAGTCTAGGACGCATGTGTTGAATGCAAAATTGCCCATAGAGCTTATTCCTATGTCTCTACTCTTTTCCTATGCGATGATGCAAAATGCACAAAGGCAAGGTGACCGCACACAATCATATCCTATCTCTAGGATGCATGCGATGCGTTAATAGCAAACATTGCTTATTCTTAAGCTCCTATCTCTTGATTATGTATTCTAATCTGACTCTCCCGAGCCTAGATTCTGATCTAACCTTCCCAAGCCTAGATCCTATCCTTAGACTACCCTCCCGAGTATCTCTAATGAACGAATGAAGCATACATAATACAAGATAATCGCATAGAATGAAGATCCCCAGTTAAGCTAGCTAAGTGCTTCTCAACCCATTCATCAGATTTAGCTACTCATGCGTACATAACAGAGAGCGAACAGATATAGAGAAGTAAATTCCATTTTTATAAATGAGTTTGAATACAAAATAACAATGGAAGTTAAAGGTAGAGAGTCTGGTAGCAATACCTTGCTGCCCAAAGCTTTTACACTGGCAACTCTATTCGGTTTAGAAGATATTCTTGCTTCTGCAGGAGTTGGCCCTCTCTCTGATCTTGAAGCTTCCAGCGCTCTCCCAACCTTACCGAAACGATCTGTCGGCACAACCTCCTTCTCTCGCGTCCGCCTTAAAATAAAAGAAAATCTAGGAACAAGGCTAAATTATGAACAAAACTTGTGAACTCGTAACCAGTTGAATTGGGGAACCCCTTATCTGAAGGATGCCTTCGGTATTTATAGAACTTCCTGGGTGAAAGGAGGCTTCTCTCTCATGGTTGCACAGATGGTACGACTTTAACTCTCTGACTGATGCGCCGAATATTTTTCACCGAAAAGTTGAATGTACTTGTTATCGTTAGCGGCTGTCAACTTAATTCAAATTCGACTGTCATTAGCTTTTTGTCTCATTGTGATTAATTATGCCTTTCACCCAGATGCGCCCACCATGTTGGCCGACCAAGTTGCAGCAATTCTTCTTGAGCAAATGTTTGAAAACACAATCACCGCAAAGCCTTGCAGTAATGCTGCGCTCAACCAATGATTTCCTGTGATCGCTATTTCCGCTTTGCGTCAACACATATTTTGCATGAAAATATAAAAATCCACTGTTTCTGATGAACGCATGCGACCGCAATATTATGAATTTGATTCTTTTTGGACGCAATCTAACATATTTTATCAACGCAAAGCCAACATTGTTTAAGAACTTAGCACTCTAATAACGTGCATTTCTGTCCGTTATCATGCCACTTCAAAGTCCACTTAGTTAGTGGGAAAATCCAACAATTGGATTTTTCCACTAACTATTTTTTTACTAAAAGAAATAAAATACAAATTTTCAAATTTAGAAATTATTTAATTAAAAAAAATCAACTAAATAAAATAAAATAAATTTAATATCATATATTAAATTGTCTTTGACACCTAGCTATGATTAATCATATTAATCAAGTTTCAAAAAACACTTTCATGCTAATGATCAAGTATAGTCTAAAAAATAATTAATTAATAAATTAATGATTTAATTGTAAATTATATCTCATATAAAATACAATTTTTCCTAAAATCCGAGTTTGAACATTTCAAATTCTTACTTCACCTAGTTCTTCAATGTTCTTATTGAGCTAGCATGGAGACTCGATGGACCTATAGATCATGGAGTCCGATGGACCTATGATTCGAGACTAACCGGTCAAACACTTGAACCTAGTTAATCAACATTCGTTAACTAACAGGACCGTCCACTATAACTTGTAGTTGCACTCCCCTCACTATAGATATATTATGTGTCCATTTGATATAACTGTCATCAATAAGTTGATCCTTCACTGGTTGTTCGTAACCTCAACAAGGTCAAATACCAAAATACCCCTGAGTTACATATTTTCTCCCAAAGTACCAATATCCCTTTGATGAACAATTGATTTAGGATCATAATCACTTAATTCATTCCCTCTCAAGCCAATGAGAGGATGGGACCCCTTGTTCAAGACTCGGGATCAATCCTTAAGATAACAACCTTTCTATGATACATAAAATGGGTAGGAGTGAATTCCATCTTGCAAATTCTATGTCCCCAGCTATCTACTCGGTCTTATCCCTGAAATGGGAGGCATACGGAGCAGCAACGTTGAGCTTACCCTCACCTATGCAGATCAAGGGACAATCGTAAATAAACCGGAGTGCATAGGAAACACATGATTCAGATCAAGTTGTCCAGGACATCAAGAAGTGAAATTAATCAGTGTTAACAGTAAACGGTGTTAATATGTAATAGTGATTATTTTCTGGTCTGTCCTACAAAATCTCATTCTATAGAACACCCCCGCTCACATGTAACTACATAGACAAACTAATCACATCATTTATGAAACTTTACAACATTTGTAATAATCATAAAGTGGGTCGCATTCAATAGTATCCCCATAAATAGGTACCCAAACGAATCTAACTACTATAGACTGTTTAGGCTATTTGACTCGAACTTGATCATGTTTATGTCTCCACATAAAGTCCAAGTATTCATGACAATAGCCAAGGGAGTTTATTGGATTTAGAGTTATTAAACAATCAACAACACTTGTCTATATTTACTATTTACAAAACTATGAGTTTTAGGACATACAACCCAATAAAATCATCATTTAAACACATTAAACCCCAAAATGTTCCCAAGCTAAGCAGAGTAAGATGACACATTTCAAGTGTTATCAATATTTAATAAGGTCATTGCAATGGATAGCATTTTTAAGGCTAATAAGTAAGTATATAACGTTTAAATTATGGCAAATGTAGAAAAATCAATAAGTGATTGACTCCATTATTGATAGACTTCCATCAGTGATATAGTCTATCACTTATAGACTTTGAGAGCTGAATCTAAATTTTGCAATATTTGAATTTATTCATTTATTTATTTGTATTGTGCAATATCTATTAATACTTTAGGTCTGATTCTTATGGTCACAAATTCCCCTATTTGGTGTGTGTGTGTGTGTAGTCAAATATTGAAAACTAAAAACATACGTAACTTTTAAAACATTGTTTAAAAAAAACTAAGGATATAAGTTTTTATTCTAGACTATGTAAATAGCATAATGAAATCTCAGAGAAAACAAGCATAAATTTTGAATGACAAGATTAAATAAATTTTATATGTGTATTAATTTTTACCCTAAAGAATCTTGAGGTGCTTTGGTAACAATTACACAACTTCAAGGATGGTTTGCAGATTTTTCTAAATCACAAACGTTTTATGATGAATATGTATAACTTCTGATTAAAAGATGTTGTCGGGTTTTATGTTCTAAAACTCGTGCTTTGTAAACAATCAACTCATTATGTAAATCGATAAAGTTATTATTGAATATATGAATTGGTCATTTCGTTTTAGAAATAAATCCAATAAACTAAAAGATCTATAACTATTATATGAGTACTTGAACTTTATGTGGAGACATAAAAGTAGATCAGGTTCGAGTAAAAAGTCAAAATGATCTATAGTATACGAATAAGGTTGGGTGCCTTATTCTGGTAACACTATCAGATGCGGCCCACTCTAGAGTTGTTACAAAGTGTTGTAAAGTGCTACAAACGAAGTGATTCTGATTCGTTCATGTGGTGACATGAGAAGTAGGGGCGTCTTATGGAATGAGTTTGCCTAGGATCAGACGAAGAAATTAGTCACTCTTACTTTATAACGTTGTTTACCATTTAAGACTGATTATTTCGTAACGGTAACCTAAGTAACTTGACTTTAATCCTGAGCTAACTATGAACTCCTGTTTATTCGGGATTATTCTTAGATTTACATGGGTGAGGGTTGGCTCAATAGCGTCGGCTCAATCAGGCCCCCATTTTAGGGGTATGACGTGGTAGATAGCTAGGGAGATTGGGTGCAAGACCAAATTCACTCCTACCTGATTTTAGGGATAGTAGAGAGGAAGTTCCCTTATGTGCTAACTCCGGGTCTTGAACAAGGGGCCTCACCTTCTCATTGGTTCGAGAGGGACTCGGTTTGATGATTGGATCACAAATCAATTGTTCATTAGAGAATCAATGGGATTTAAGGAACAAGAGGTAATCTCGGGGCAAAATAGCCTTTTGACCTACCCATTATTATGAACAACTTGTGAAGGATTAACTTACTAATTATTGTTATATCGAGTGGGCACAATGTATCTAAAGTGAGGGGAATGAAACTATTGGGTTTTAATGGAGTGATCCGGTAGTTAACGAATGACAGTTAATTCGGTTAAAGAGTTTAGTCAATTAAACTCGGATCGTTGGAGCCCATGATCTGTAGGTCCACGAGGTCCCCTTCTAGCTCGTAAATGGATTAACATTACAGTAGCGTGATAAGTTAATTTGGAACGTTCAAATTAGAATTAAGGGAATTAGTAATGATATGTGATATAACTACACGTTTAATTTTGGAGTTAAACATAATTGGAGAATCGATTAATATCTAAATATGATTTAAATATTAATTTAATGAATAGTGATATATGGTGGAATTGGTGACAAATTAATTTAATATTTGATATTAAATTAATAGAATTAATTACATTACTTGATTAATTATTAATAATTAATTTTATTAGAAAAATTAATTATTGAATTAGTTTTTATAAAATTAATAACATTTCAATTTTAATTATAGAAATAAAATTGGAAAAAGATTTTGATTTTTCAAATCAATTTCAAAATCAAAAAGTGAAATTGAAATTGGGAAAATTCCCGATGTGATATTTTCCCACTTTCAAGCAAGAAGGTTCTACTTTCTTACACATAATTCCACCACCAAATACAAGGGATTGCTAGTATCACTTGAGGTGATCAGTTTTTCATGAGAATCATGTAATAAAACAACTCTTAATTGAGTGGAAAAGATGATGCAATTGTGGAATTGCTGAGTTTTTGAAGGTTGAAGATATTCTTCAACAAGCTGAAAAGCCAGAAAACTACTCCTCCAATTCCCTAAGTTCAAACTTATTTTGAGTCTCACGACTCAATCTAAGGCTTCTATAGAATAGTAAGGAAGTTCTAGTGGTGGTCCACGACAAGATTTGGAGAAGATTGCAGCTGAATTTCGAGTTTGAAGAGGATTTTCAAAGGTATGTTATGAAACCCTTTTGATACCCCATGAACATGCATAATTTTGATGTAAAAATTAATGAATTAGAATGCTTAATGATCCTATTTTCTTCTGGTCCATGTTTCTATATTCCAACAGATGCAAATTAACAAGTTGAGTTTTTGACAAATTTAGAATGAAAAGGTAGTTTGGTAACAAAAACACCAATATGACAATTGTATTTTCCATGTTTAAACCATCCTCTCTCTCTCTACCATCTTATTTAAGTTCCTCCCCTCGACACCATAACACATCCCTTATTTACCCAAAATCTAAAAAACTTGAAGTATCCTCCACTTATTATTTTGCATTCCAGTTTTTCATTTCTGTTCAATGGCATTTCAACATGATACTTTATTCTTCACATTCTTCTTCCTCCTTGCCATGTCTTCTCCATCCACGCTCATGGCAGCTTCTAGAATCATGCTCGATTCAGTACAAGCTCCAGTAACTTTGGAAGCTACAGTTCCTATTTTTAGAGAATCTATTGTTGAGGTACCTGAGTCATCAATATCCCTTCCTCCAAGCTCTCATGAGTTTACTACATTTAATCCTAATGGAATGGGTGCAATGGCACCAACCCCTGCCTCAATGATCCTTACTTGCATGCCTAAGGGGCCGGTCCCATGGTCTGCTCCAAATCCAAAACACAATGCTATTTTGCCATCAAGCATATGCGCAACCACAACATGAAAAATAACACATTATTAATTGATACAGTAATCTGTAATTGTTTTTTCGATACTTGTATCAACCCCATTTATTAAAAGTTTTTATGTACAAGTCTTTTTCTTTTGGTATAAAAAACCCAATACTTGTATCAATTAATTGTTTTGTATTATATGTTTATGCAAATAAATAGATGATTGAAATAAAGGTAGATTCAATATAATTAATTAAAAAAAAAAGAAGCAAATAGTACATAAAAATATATATAAACAACAAACAATGAAAATTAGTATCAATGTTATACTTTAAGTATATTATTTTTAAAAAAATGCCTCATACTTGGTATATTAACAAATTGAGATAGAACGAAAAAAAAAAACATTATTGATATACTTTTCTTCCTCTCTAAATCTAGTTTATCAATCAACCAATATGTAACTTACATTTACATCAAAATCATTTCAAAATTTCAAAAATAGAACGAATTAGCCGATATACTTTACATTTGACATATTAGTTGACATAGCTAATGTACTTTAGATATAACAGTATCAATATTATATTAAATTTTTTTCAATACATAAAAAAAACAAAAGTAGGCAATCGAAATCTAGACTATCATCAACACACTTTAATTTTTCCTACTCGACGATTAACACGTGATTGCATATCACATATCATATATGTCAATCTATAGCCTAGTAATGAATAGGAAGGCTGATCAAGCCATATATAGACTCAAAGCATGGGAAGTTATAATGCATTCAAGAACCATGAGAATTCAACAAGTAAATAAGAAAATATAAGTTTCCCTAACAAAATCAAAATTAATTTCGAAGAATTAAAAGCGGTTTTAGAATGATCTTGAAAATTGTACATGTGATTTCGATTATATAACAGGCAATAAATGATGTGAAGGGTTATCATATTATATATTTTAAAGAAAAGCCTTCAACCATTAGGATTAGCGGTTATTATACTAATCTCTCTAAAAATCCATGTTTTTAGAAGTAATATTATTTTAATATCTAATGAAAAAATTGGATAGGTGGAAAAATTTTGACATCAATTGTTGGGAATGTCCTAAACTCCCAGTTCGTAAATATTGTTAACATATTCTATTGATCAATAAAAGTATTATTGATTATTTTTTAAATAAATTGTTATTGATTTTTGCTTCTATTATAAAAATCCAATAAAGAAATCCATGGCTATAATATGAATACTTTAACTTTATATGGCGACATAAAAGAGGTTCAAGTTTTAGTATATAGCCAAAATGGTCTATAAGTATATGGATGAGATTGGGTAGTTTAAAACATTTATATGTTGATTTAAATATTAAAATTACATGAACAAGATTCATGTCTAATTAGATGATTGATTAATTTAATATTTGATATTAAATTATAATTTAATTAATTAATAAAATTAGTTTAATTAATTATTTAAATAAATAAAACATTATTTCATTTATTAAAATTCAAATTCAGATTTGAATTTCCAATATATATATATATATTTAATTTTACTGAAAATTAAATGGAAATTAAAAATATTGAAAAATTCGAAAAAGGTCAATTTCACTCAAAGTGCTTCATTTGGAGTTGCTTGGAGTGGAATTTTCCAAGTTTTTCCTTCATTTGGAGTGGTTTCACCCAAATCAGCCGCATTTCTCACTTTCTTAGTGTTGATTGAAGTGTCAATTAGCAGATGAGTAAGTGTTTGCATGAATAGAGTTGATAAATAAGCTGAATTCCAGCTTTGATGAATTCATGTTGCTGAAAAACTTGAAACCCTCTATCCATCAATCAAACCCTGTCCAACTCTTCACAAAATTAGCTCCAATTCTGAGTTCTACTTCTTAAATCCAAGTTAGAGGATAGTAGAGAAGCACTTTGTGGTGGTCCATTGAAGTTTTGGAGTTTAATTTCATGGAGAAAAGTAAGCATCAAAGGTAATTATATTCTTGACACCTACTTTAGCGGAAAACTGTTTTGCATGCTTTTAAAACTCAAATTAAATGTAATTAGAGTACTTATTGATTATGATTTCTTCGGTTGCATGTTAGTTTACTCTATCAATTGGTATAAATGCATGATTTAAGCACTCAATTAATGTTAATTTGAGTTTGGTGGGTAAATTTCTATAATTGCATGTTTGGTTGACTAATATGGTAAAAATTCAATTTTGTCATTAGAGTTCTCTTTAACTATAAAGTTTAATTTCTAGTTGGCTCTTGTTTGATGAGCTTAAATGTGTGCTCTAAAGTCTATAATTTTATTAGAGTCAATAGAGTCCAAATTAGGCTGTAATTGAAGAGAACAGCAAGCGAGGTCGAGCTGCAGTTTTCAGAATGCGAGCTTCTGCCCGATAGCATCGAGATGCCGTTCATCAAGCGTTGCAACGCTGTTCATCATTTTTCGGAAGCATTGCAACACTGGGATGCAACATCACGATGTTGTTCATCCCAGTCTAGAAAGATGCGCTGGCAGAGCCTAAAAGCCTACGTCGTAATTAAGCCTCGGGTATGGTCAAAAGAAAATTTATAACATCATCGAACTACTCATTGTACAACTAAAACGTAGCCACAATGGTAAGTTTGAGTTGATCCGCAGAGAAGCGCGATTAGTTTCATTGAGTTAATTTTCAAACTAGAGCAATAAATGGGGGTTTAGGTGTGGAAGAGATAATATGTGCAAAACTAAAATAAAAGTGTAAATGTAATTTAGGATATGAGTCTATCTAAATTCTAGAGCAAGAGAGAGTTCCTATGTAATTTCTTTCACCAGGCACCAATTATTTACACTCATTCTGTCAATCCTTCAACCTATTAGAAAATCTGATAGCCCAATTAGCCAAATTCGATATTAAACCAAATCAGCCCTAATTCAATTTACAACTCTTCCTTCTTAGCGACATCCAAGTTAAAATTAAAAAGCATTAACAAAGGGTTCAATTGTTGAGACATACAACAAGCCAGAAAGCCATATTTTGTAGCATGATTTATTTGGAAAGATTATACTAGAACATACATGAGTTTGGCTAGAAAAAGTCTAGACCCTAAATATGTGATCCTAATACGGGTAACTAAATCAATCAATAACGCATAAGCTAGAATGATTTTGCAAACAAGAATTTCAACAAATTAATTTCTCAAGAGAATTTATCAAAACTCCATTAAGATTAAAACAAATCCATCCAAGGAATTCACAAGATTGCAGTTAAATTAATTAAAAAACCTTCAAGAAATTAAACACGGGCTCTTGCTGAAAGAAACTAGATAGAATTTACCTCTCAAATCATAGATAAATCTGAGATACACATTCGTTCCATTCATTACAACCAAAAATAAAAAGAAAAAACTACGCTAAAAAACCAAAAGTTGAAGGGAATGGATGAAGGAACGAGTTTTAATTTCACCTAAAGACGAAGGGGAGTATTTATAGGAAAGATCGCAACGTCCCAATGCTGAAAACTGCATTGCAACGCTCACTTGCACGTGCGCTTACTGTGTCCATCCGTCAAAGGTCGTAGCGTCGCGATGTTGTAAAGCAGTGTTGCAACGCTGCACATTTTGCCTTAGAGCGTCAGAGTAGAGCGTTGCAACACTGTGACATTGCAGTGGTAGTTTCGTAATTTACACTGTTTTGGAGCCTGACAGCTCAAATCACCTTGAAATTACATCAAATCAGTCCCGTTTGACTATGATTTCTTGGTTCTACCTCCTCGGTTCATGATACCTAAAAAATAAGACAATAAACACATAAAATCCATTAACGAGCCTAAATTAAGCTAAGAATAATAGCTCTTTTTGAGAGCTAACAAACATCCCCAACTTAATTCTTGCTCGTCCTGAGCAAGGCAGACCAAAATATAGGCATGAAACTTATGATAAATGAGCGACTTGGATCTCAAGGCTAAAGATAACAAACTCTTCTCAAAGAAAGGGTCATTCAAATGCATGCACTTAATCAAGAAATTTAAATTAATTATATGTCCCCCACGTGTGTGTGCGCTTGGCCAATCCTATATAGGTCTCTACTAGCCCGGGAAAGTTCTATTCAGCCCTCAACTCATTTTTCCCTACTCTGGTTCAGAGGATCAAGCATTAAGCTCCCTAGACTCAAAGTGGCAATGAAACACTTAAGGGAACTAACCCCCTTTTTTTGTTATTTATTTCACTTTCATACACACGAAAGAGGAAACCTTATCTAGACGCCTTCATTTTGGCTTGCCCACACAGGTGTCATGTGAATCATCCAACTACAAGCAATATCTCCTACAACGTTCGAAAGCTTACTCATTCGTCGAGGTACTTTAGCTCACAGAGAAACTACGGTTGTCATAATCGCCCCAGGTTAATCATAACCCAAGAAAGAGGAGTAATCCCCTTCAAAAATATTATACAAACTTTATTTTACTCTACAACATGCTTGCCCTTTATTTAGCATACAACAGGCTTTTACTTTACAACACAACAGTTTGGAGAAAACCTAAGCATGCATTACTGAGTTGAGCTTCAGTTGCTTAACAACCCTTACCTAGACCTTTTGGGGTGACAATAAGCATATGGACCAAATAATCCAATCTTAAGCATTCAAAACCTTAAATAAGAGGGCTATGTGCTCAATATATGTAAGGGAATCAAGAAAAAATTTTAAATTTAGCCCAAAATCATGCATATATTCTGTGAACCCTTAACAGATCGAAGAGAGAGTTATCTAAATCCTACCACAGAAAGTCATCATCACAATACATGTATCATAAAAATCATATCAATAGTTCAACCACAAAGTCCGAGCTCAGGTGCTCAAGGACTTGCTAGACATGCATATATAACTACCACCCCCAACTTTAATACGATACATTGTCTCTAATGTATCTCTAATTTAAGCCCAATGAAAATAAAGACAAGGGAACAAAAAACCTCCCCTGAAAACTTAGTTGCACATGGGTTGGTGGTGGTCGTAGGCTCACCTCCGAAAGATGCTCCTCTCCTCTAGGTCATCCCTATAAAACAAAAACAAAAAGAAACCTAATCTAGATAACAAATAAAGAAAGTAGTAAATTTTGTTACCTGGCTCCCTCTAGGAAGAGCAAATTTTTAACGTCGATTGCTTGATGTGACCTATCCCCTGTCAAGGCACAATGAAATTCTCGTATTTCTCTGGTCCTCTCTTGGATGATGTGATATAGCCCGGTAAGCCTATAAGGCTCTTCATCTTTTAAAGAGAGACAAACAGGTCGAATTTGGGATTGTATTTATAAAAGGAAATAAAATAAAAGGCACTGGGACTGACTCTATAGAAAATAAATACTCTAACTCAACTGACTCAAAAACACTTGAGAATAAGAAGAAAAAAACTAAAAAATATACGATATAGAAGACGACAGAAAAGGGCGAGTTTTTTTAACCTCTAACTCTATCACCTGGAAATCGACAGGTTTAGGGTCAGGGTCTCCATAGTCCTCCCAACCTGATTTTAAACATGGCATACTATCCTCCAACTCATCCTCGGTGCTGACATAGATTACTTCATCGCCGCAAACCTTGGTGATGTCAAAAGAAGTGTGTAGTAGGGGTTCGCATCATCTCTCAACTAAATCAAAAGATTGAGTGACTGAGTCTCTGAAACTCTGAAGGTCAGATCCAACCTCAGTCTAAAGACTAAAGCTCTCCTGGAGGTCGCGGATCTCTTGCTCAAAAGCAATGTTGTTAATAGTAAGTTTTCTAGTGACATCTTCTAATGATATACCTTAGTCGGCGGTGTGAGCATGCATTATCATGTCGAATGTGGCAGGGGATGAATCATAGTGGAACTGGTCCCATCTTAGGTTTCCATAGTCATAGGACTCCTCCCATGTGGGCCCTTAGAAATCATCGTCCATATAACTGGGATACCCTCCGATGGAGTAATCTTGTGGCATAGGGCTCCATTGCAAACTTGGGCATGCTTGCTCAGGGTGATCAGTCCTACGTGCTCACTGTTGCTGTGGGTTACCTATAACCGACTGAATAACCAAAGAAGTTAACTCAGCAAGTTTACCTTGAAGGTCACGAACCTCGTCGTTAAGCCAAAATGCTCCATTCGATTGTCCCCATCCTTCCTGATGATATATGTCCATGCTTAAAACACTGACACAGAAAGAAAAACAAATCAAAAGTAAAGGAATAATCTGACTAGAAATTTAACAAACGAAACATCAATGTCTTCCCCGTCAACGGCGCCATTTTTGGTAGAGCCCAACAGCCTACGTCGTAATTAAACCTTGAGTCTGGTCAAAAGAAAATTTATAATATCATCGATCTACTTCTATTACTACTAAAACGTAGCAATAGTGGTAAGTTTGAGTCGATCCGTAGAGAAGCGCGATTTGTTTCATTGAGTTAATTTTCAAACTAGAGCGATAAATGGAGGTTTTGGTGTGAGAGAGATACTAGGTGAGAAATTAAAATAAAAGGGTAAATGTAATTTAGGATAGGAGTCTATCTAATTTCTAGAGCAAGAGAGGGTTCCTATGTAATTTCTTTCATTACGCACCAATTATTTACACTAAATCTGTCAATCCCTCAAACTATTAGAAAATCTAGTAGCCCAATTAGCCAAATTTGATGTTAAACAAAATCAGCCATAGTTGAACGTACAACTTTTCTTTCTTATTAACATCCAAGTTAAAATTGAAAAGCATTAAGAAAGGGTTCAATTGTTGAGACATACAACAAGCCAGAAAGCCATATCTTGTAACATGATTTATTTGGAAAGATTATACGAGGGCATACATGAGTTTGGCCAGAAAAAGTCTAGGCCCTAAACATGCGATCTTAATATGTGCAACTAAATCAATCAATGATGCATAAGATAGAATGACTTTGCAAACAAGAATTTCAACAAATTAATTTGTCAGAAGAATTTATCAAAACTCCATTAAGATTAAAACAAATCCATCCTAAGAATTCACAAGATTGGAGTTAAATTAATTAAGAAACCTTCAAAAAATTAAACACAGGGCTCTTTCTCAAAGAAACTAGATAGATATTACCTTTCAATTCATAGATGAATCTGAGATACACATCCATTCCATTGATTACAACCAAAAATAAAAAGAAAAAACTACCCTAGAGATACCGAAAATTGAAGGAAATGGACGAAGGAACGAATTTTACGTTAGCCTCCATCAATTTGGCCACCCAAATTCAGCATATTTTGACCTAAAGACGAAGAGGATTATTTATAGGAAAGATGGCAACGTCGAATACTGAAAACAACGTTGCAACGCTCACTTGAACGTGCACCTACTGTGTCCGTCTGTCAAAGTTTGCAGCGTCATGACACTGTAAAGCAGCGTTGCAACGCTGTGCATTCTGCTTTAAAGCGTTAGGGTAGAACGTTGCAACGTTGTGATAGTGCAGTGGCAGTTTCATAATTTTCACTATTTTGGAGCCTGACAGCTCGAATCACCTCCAATTGCTTCAAAATAGTCCCGTTTGACTCCGATTTCTTGGTTATAGCTCCTTGGTTTATGATACCTACAAAATAATACAATAAACACATAAAATCCATTAACGAACCTAAATTAAGCTAAGAATAATAGCTATTTTTTAGAGCTAGCACACGCCTTCGCGAATCGATTCATGTGGAAGGACATTTGGTTTGACCAGTTTGGTCTTCTTCTGGTTTGGTTTAGCGACATCTGGTCTAGTTCAGCCTCATCTAGAGTATTTGGAGGCAAGTTTAGGTGGTTCAGGTCTGATTTGGGTCGAGTCGAGCGGTCTAGACCTCTTTTGAAGATGTTTTTGGGTTGCTTTTGTAATAATTAGTTATTTTGCTTATTTAGGATGCCAAAGTTGAACCATATTGATGTTGTTTAATTATTTTAATTATTTTATGCATGTGATGTATATTATATTTGAATTATACATATTTGTGCATATAGTATGCCATTTTGATTTAAAATCCCACCATAGGAAAGCATGTTGAATGCATAATATTATGTTGTTAGTTATAATATATAATATGGATGGGTTTCTTAAAATTAATATAAGTGTTATGTTATTTGTGAATGCATTTGATGTATGTTATGGTTTTAATGCATGTCTATGGTTTTATAAGGTGTTATAAAATTGGATTAGACATTAAAATCCATAACAAAGTTAAACAACATGCTCACTTAGGTTAACAACTTGTTTTAATAGTTAAAATAGGTCGTTATCTTATACAAATCAGTTACAAACTCAATCAATTTATAATCCTGTCTAAGGCTGAAAGTATTTAAGTTGATGGTTTATGTAACACTTCCTATTGGGGATTATAACCAAATTTTTTAGCATTGTTAACCAGTTTATGAGATTGCATGAGTGGTGAGAGGTTTAGAAATTGGTTTAACACCTAGACATCGTAGGTTAAAATCCTGATATAAACGTTATACTTGGATAAATTATATAGACTTAGGTTGTTTAAAATTAGCGGGACTATACCTAAGTAAAAGAATACTGAAATATTTAGAACACTTCAGTGAGAGATTAATAATATTATTGATATATCATTTTTAGCTCTCATATCCCCAAGAGTTCACACTTGAGATCCATGCTCGACTTCGTGTGAAACCTAGATCTCAATTTCCCTACTTAAGCAAGTAACTAGAGTAATTAACCAAGTATAAGTAATCTTATGCAAAAGGGAAGAAGTTTGCAGAAGAGAAGAAGATAAATTCTAAGTATTGGAATAGACTTTTGAGTACCTTTGACATAAACCTTAACTAGTAAAAATTTCGCTAAGTATGAAGCCAAAAAAAAAAGCATGTGTTTGGCGTTAAGGAGCATTAACACATAAGGCTCTAATGAGGCCAAGTTTGGCCCATCGCCTAGCTCATCGCTCGCTACCTCAGTGCAAGTTGCTTTACTCCAGCGCATAGCTCTGGCGTACATTGAGTAGTAAGCGCCTTGCACTCAACGCCCATACTTGCCCGCATGCAGGTCCAGCCTCAATCGTCTAGCTTTGCACCCATCGCATAGCTCATCGTCTAGTGCTCTCGCTCATCGTCTAGCGCTTAAGCTCATCATCTAGTTCTCATGCTCATTGTCTAGCGCTATCATGCAACCTCAGAAGCAGCTATGCAATCGTTCGCGTGCAATGCATCTATGGCCAGCGCCCACACTTGCGCGCAACCAGACGTATCCTTACTCATACCTGGCCCATCCTTTTCACTCGATGGCTTTTCGTCACTGCTTGCTCACGCAGCCTCTTGCCATCCCAATGCATGTGTCCATACCTCATAAGTTCGACATATGGTTGTCCTTGCCTGAAACACATAATTCCTTATAACCTCTAACGTCCCTAAGAGTTCACATCGTGAGGTCCATTTAGAGCTTTGGGCCGTGCTTAGGAGCGGACTCCCTTCGGAGAGTATTTGCATGGATCAATATCAAGGTAAATAGAGGAAGTAGTTCATAGTAAGTGGGTGAGGGGTATGTAACAATATATCCCACAGTCTCTTCCATTAAGTCACACCGCGAGATTCCTATAATGCGCTTGCATGTCTGCCCTGGAGCAACCTTTCCCTTCGGAGGGCTGTATTATAGGATTCGGAACACCGCAAACTCCAAATCTGGATAGGCTCTTTTAGACCAGTTTACATATTGACTTTCCACTTTCAGGAGCATGTTGATTCTGGTTTCTGAAATCCAAAAATGGAAGGTTACGCTTACAAGAATTACTAAGATGTTAGTATATTCTCGACCAAAGTAGCGATAACTAAAGTGCTATAGAAATAAAGAGTTATTCTGGGGTTAACATCTAGTCAAAATTGTCTTGGTTCAAAAGAGGAATAATCGACTGCCCTTCGGTGGAGGTTACTCTAAATTTTTGAAATATCGTTGAAAAATATAATAATGAAGGGTACATTATTAGTTTTTGCTAAATTAAATTCGTTTCTTTGTGATTATAGTTTTTTCTAAAAGAACATGTTTATCTTTTTCAGCATGAATAGCTCAATAATTCAACTCTTAGCTTCCGAGAAACTAAATGGCGATAATTATTCGGTATGGAAATCAAATCTAAATACAATTCTGGTAGTTGACGATCTAAGATTTGTCTTAACTGAGGAATGTCTTCAAGCCCTAGCCTCAAATGCTAATCGAACTGTTTGAGAAGGATACGATCGATGGGTCAAAGCCAATGAAAAGGCTCGTGTTTACATTCTTGCCAGCATGTCTGATGTTTTGGCAAAGAAACATGAATCCTTAGTTTCGGCTAAAGAAATAATAGATTCATTAAGAGAAATGTTTGGGAAACCATCATAGTCTCTTAGACACGAGGCAATTAAGCACATTTACACGAAGTGGATGAAGGAGGGGACCTCTGTTAAAGAACATGTCCTGGACATGATGATGTACTTCAATATCGCAGAAGTAAATGGCGGACCCATTAATGAGGCTAACAAGGTTAGCTTTATCTTATAAATGCGTCTTTAAATAAGATAGAATTTAATCTCACTACCCTTCTTAACGAGCTCCAGCGATTCCAAAACCTTACTTTAGGTAAGGGGAAGGAAGTGGAAGCAAATTTTATTACCACTAAGAAAAAATTTATAAGAGGATCGTCCTCTAAAAATAAAGCTGGACCCTCTAAAGCTCAAATGAAAAAGAAGGGAAAAGGGCAGGCTCCCAAGATAAAAACAGGGAAAGAAGGATACAAATAAAGGAAAATGTTTCCACTGTAACCAAAATGGGCATTGGAAGAGAAATTGCATGAAGTACCTTGCAGAGAAGAAAGCTGAGAAAACGACACAAGGTAAATATGATTTAATGGTCATTGAAACATATTTAGTGGAATATGATACTTCAACTTGGATACTAGATTCAGGAGCCACTAATCATATTTGTTTCTCGTTTTAGGAAACTAGTTCTTGGAAAAAGCTTGAAGAAAGTGAGATAACCCTCAGAGTTGGAACAGAAGAGGTTGTCTCAGCTGAAGCAGTGGGAGATCTGAAGTTGTTTTTTGAAGATAGATATCTAGTACTTAAAAATGTTTTGTATGCACCTCTTATGAAGAGGAATTTGATATCTATCGCTTGTATTATAGAACAATTATATACAATATCTTTTAATATAAATGAAGCGTTCATTTTTTGTAAAGGTATTCAAATTTGCTTTGCTACACTTGAAGACAACTTATATAAGTTAAGACTAACTAGAGAAAATTTTGTTTTAAATATTGAAATGTTTAGAACATTAGAAACTCAGAATAAAAATAAAACGCTTCTTCCAACACCTATCTATGGCACCTAAGACTTGGTCGCATAAATCTCAATAAGATTGGGAGATTGGTCAAGAGTGGACTTTTAAGTAAGTTAGAAGATAACTCTTTACCTTCATGTGAATCCTGTCTTGAAGGAAAGATGACCAAGAGATCTTTTATTGAAAAGGTCTCAGAGCCGAAGTACCCTTAGAGCTTGTACGTTCGGACCTTTGTGGACCAATGAATGTCAAGGCTTGAGGTGGGTATGAATATTTCATCAGTTTTATTGATGATTATTCAAGGTATGGTCATGTTTACCTGTTTCATCACATGTCTGATTCTCTTGAAAAGTTCAAAGAATATAAGGCTGAAGTTGAGAATGAATTAGGTAAAACAATAAAGACACTTCGATCAGATCGAGGTGAAGAGTATATGAACATACGATTCCAAGACTATTTGATAGAAAACGGGATCCAATCACAACTCTTTGCACCTAGTACACCTCAGCAAATGGTGTATCGGAAAGAAGAAACCGAACCTTGTTAGATATGGTTCACTCTATGATGAGCTATGCTCAATTGCCTGATTCCTTTTGGGGATATGCACTTGAATCTGGTGTCCATATTTTCAACAACGTTCCCTCTAAAAGTGTTTCAGAAACACCTTATGATCTATGGAAGGGGGTAAAAGTAGTTTACGTCACTTTAGAATTTGGGGTTGCCCAGTACATGTGTTTGTACAAAATCCCAACAAATTGGAACATCGTTCAAAATTATGCCTATTTTTAGGTTATCCAAAGGAAACAAGGGGTGGTCTGTTTTATCATCCTCAAGAGAATAAGGTATTTGTATCGAAAAATGGCACATTCTTAGAGGAAGACCACATGAGAAATCATCAACCTCACAGTAAATTAGTATTGAATGAAATTTCCAAAGACGCTACAAATAAAGCTAGTTCATCTACTAAAGCAATAGATAAAACTAGTACATCAGGTCAGTTACATCCTTCTCAAGAGATGAGAATGCCTCGACGTAGTGGAAGGGTTATTCATCAGCCTGACCGTTACTTGGGTTTAACAGAAACACAAGTTGTCATACCTGATGACGGCATAGAGGACCCATCGACCTATAAACAGGCGATGAAAGATGTGGACTGTGATCAATGGATCAAAGCCATGGACCTCGAAATGGAGTCTATGTACTTTAATTATGTCTGGAAACCCTTAGATCCACCAAATGATGTAAAACCAATTGGTCGTAAGTGGATCTACAAGAGAAAACGAGACCGAGCCGGTAAAGTACCGACTTTTAAGCTCGACTTGTGGCAAAGGATTATACCCAGAGAGAGGGAGTGGATTATGATGAAACTTTCTCTCCCATTGCCATGCTTAAGTCGATTAGAATACTCTTATCCATTGCCACCTTTTATGACTATGAAATTTGGCAGATGGATGTCAAGACAACCTTTCTAAACGGCGATCTTGAAGAGAGTATCTATACGGCTCAACCAGAGGGGTTTATTGCACAGGGTCAAGAACAAAAGGTTTGTAAGCTTCAAAAATCCATTTATGGGTTGAAACAAGCTTGTAGATCATGGAATATAAGGTTTGATACTGTGATAAAATCTTATGGCTTTGAACAGAATGTTGACGAGCCTTGTGTTTACAAGCAGATCGTCAATTCTACTGTAGCGTTCTTAATTTTATATGTCGATGATATTCTACTCATTGGGAATGATGTAGCATATCTTACTAACATCAAACAATGGTTAGATACATAATTCCAAATGAAAGATTTAGGAAATGCGCAGTATATTCTTGGGATCCAAATTGTTCGAAATCGCAAGAATAGGACACTAGCCATGTCTCAAACATCTTATATAGACAAAATGTTTTCTAGATATAAAATGCAGAATTCCAAAAAGAGTTTGTTACCTTTCAGACATGAAATTCATCTGTCAAAAGGACAATGTCCTAAGACACCTCAAGAAGTTGAGGATATGAGAAATATTTCCTATGCCTCCGTATTTTGAAGCCTGATGTATGCAATGTTATGTACTAGACCTGACATATGCTACTCAGTAGGTATCATCAGTAGATACCAGTCTAATCCTGGACGTGATCATTTGACTGCCATTAAGAACATGTTAAAGTATCTTAGGAGAAATAGGGACTACATGCTCGTGTATAGTGCTAAGGATCTGATCCTTACTAGATACACTGACTCTGATTTCCAAACTAATAAAGATGCTAGAAAGTCTACATCTAGATCAGCGTTCACTCTTAACGGAGGAGAAATAGTGTGGAGAAGCGTAAAACAGGCCTATATAGCTGACTACACAATGGAAGCTGAATACGTAGCTACTTGCGAAGCAACAAAAGAAGCAATATGGCTGAGGAAATTCTTGACAGATTTGGAAATTGTTCCAAATATGCATCTACCCATCACCTTGTATTGTGACAACAGCGGTGCAGTTGTAAATTCAAAAGAACCTCAAAGCCATAAATGGGGAAAGCACGTCGAACGCAAGTACCACCTTATTTGGGAAATCGTACACCGTGGTGACGTTGTAGTGACCCAGATACCTTCTGAGAAAAACATTGCTGATCCTTTTACAAAAACCTTCACGGCTAAAGTTTTTTAGGGTCACCTACAGAGTTTAGGTCTACATTGTTTCTAAGCTAGGACAAGTGGGAGATTATGTTGGGCGTGAACGCCCTAGTTTATTGTATTCATATATTTATTGTACTCATATGTAATATTAATTTCTCACAGTTAAATTCAACATCGTTTGATCCTACTAGGAGTTTTAGTCCAAGTGAGAGTTTGTTGGATTTTATGTCCTAAAACTGGTAGTTTGTAATATCATATTCTTGTTCAATAAAGCTATTATTGAAAATATTTAGTAAATTGAGATTCTATATTCATGAATCCAATAAAATAAGGTTCCGAGGCTATTAAGTTTAAGTTTGAACTTTATGTAGTGACATAAATGTGGATCAAGTTCAAATATATAGCCAAAATTGTCTAAAGTATATGAATAAGGTTGGGTGCCTTATTCTGGGGACACTATGGATGCGGCCCATTTTGTAGTTGGTACAAACGATGTGATCATAAACCGTTCATGTGGAGACATGAAAATGGGGGCATCCTATGTAAAGAGTTTACATAAGACTTAACCATGAAATAGTCACTTTTGACGTTCTAAATGACGTTTAATGTATAATACTGACTATTTCATTAATTGATGACCTAGGTAACTTAATCTTAATCCTGAGCTAACTATGAACTCCTATTCACTCGAAATTATCCTTAGATCTACATAGGTGAGGGCAGCTCATTATCGGTGGCCCAATAAGCCTCCCATTTCAAGGGTAAGACCAGGTGGATAGCTGGGAACATAAGGTGCAAGACAGAACTCAGTTGTAAACCCCAAACTTAGGTTCCCTAGATAAGCATGTTTAGCCAAAGGGATGTCATATTACATGTTTAGCCAAAGGGATGTCATTAGTTTAACTGGAGGCACTAAGTGTGAGGTGACGTGACGCATGGGCATGTTGCTTCGACACATGAGCGTGCGGTGTATGTTTGCCATTGCTCACTTGCGCGGCCACATGGGCGTGCTTGTTGCATGGGCTGCGTGCTTGACTGCATTGTAGGGCACCTCGACGCATGGCATGGCTGCTCGGCAGGGCGCTCACCGTTTGGGCGTGGCCGCTCGACAGGGCGCTCAACGCATGGCCGCTCGACACATGGCAGGGGCGTCTGGTCAAGGCTGCTCAACGCATTGCAAGGGCGCTGGCCGAGGCTGCTAGACGCATTGCATGGGCGCTAGCCGAGGCTGCTCAACGCATGGCTGGGCATTTGGCCGAGGTTCCTCGACGCATGCCACCCTCTAGCCCTCGTGCCATCCCAATGCCTCACTTCCATTTTCCTTCCTTCACCAACGCATCCATCATCCAACGTATCCAACACATCCATCATCCAATACATCCAACGCATCCATCATCCAATACATCCATCATCCAATACATCCATCATCCAATACATCCAACGCATCCATCATCCAACATGCCTTTCCAATGCATTGGTCCCTTTCAACGCATCCCACACAAAATTCTATACTTAGCCAAATTTTTCCAAATTTTCCCCAAGCTAAACTTCCAAATTTCCTCTTTTCTTCAAATCTCCACTTTTTCCTCTACCATTCCACACTAGTTTCCACATCAACCTACTCATCACACTAGTCTTAGTAGGGAACATACTCAAGTAGAGAAATTAGGATTTGGGGTTCACTGTCTATATAAGATGTTTAAGACATGGCTAGCGTTCTGTTCTTTCGGTTTCAAACAATCTGAATCACAAGAATATACTGCGCCTCTCCGAGATCTTTCATCTGAAATTCGGTTGCTAGCCAATTTTTAATCTCAGTTAGGTATCCTACATTATTCCCAATAAATAGGACATCATCTACATACAAAACTAGAAATGCTACAGCAGGGTTGATGATCTTCTTGTATACGCACGGTTCATCAACGTTATGTTCAAAGCCATAAGATTCGACCACAATATCAAATCTTATATTCCAAGATCTGGATGCGTGTTTCAATCCATAAATAAATCTCTTCAGTTTGCAAACCTTTTGCCCTTGGCCTCTTTCAATGAACCCTTCTAGTTGAACCATATAAATACTCTCTTTAAGATCTCCATTTAGAAAGCCAGTCTTCACATCTATTTTCCAAATTTCATAATTATAAAAAATGGAAATGGACAAGAGTATCCTAATTGATTTGATCATAGCAACAAGTGAGCAGGTTTTTTCATAGTCCACCCCCTCAACCTGGGTATAACCCTTTTGCTACCAATTGGGCTTTATAGGTCTGTACTTTCCCTGTATGGTCTCTTTTACAGTTGTAGATCTAGTTACAACCGATAGGTCTTACCTCATCAAGTTTATCTACAAGATCCCAGACTGAATTAAAGTACAAAGACTATATTTTTATGTCCATGGCTTTGATCCACTGATCTCGATCAACATTGTCCATTTCCTGTTTATATGTTAATGGATCCTCTAAGCCATCATCATGTATGTTGACTTCGGTTTCAATTAAACCCATATAGCAGTAAGGCTGTCTCACAACCCTCCTACTACATCGAGGCTCTCTCAACTCTTGAGTAGAATGTGATGGACCAGACATCCTTGTTCTATCTACAACACTTGTTGATGAGCAATGTTGATAAAAAAAACTTTTGTTGATTAGTCTATAGCATTATTTGAAATCTCTTCCAATACTAGTTTATTGTGGGGTTTATGATCTTGAATGTGGTCTTCCTCTAGGAATGTGACATTTATCGATACAATTACCTTACCATCCTCAAGATCATAAAACTGACCACCTCTTATTCCTTTAGGGTAACCTACAAATATGAATAATTTTGAACGATGTTCCACTTTCTTATGTTTTTGCACCAACACATGTGTCGGGCAACCCCAGATCGGAAAATGACGTAAACTAGTTTTACGTACTGCCCATAACTCATAAGGTGCTTCTAAAACACTCTTTGAGGGAAGTTATTCAAATTGTAATCTGTAGTCTCTAATGCATACCCCCAGAACGAGTTAGGCAACTGAGCATAACTCATCATGGACCGAACCATCTCTAACAAGCTTCTATTTCTCCGTTCAAATACACCATTTTGCTGAGGCGTTCCTAGTGCAGGGAGTTGTGATTGAATCCTGTGTTTTATCATATAGTCCTGCAATTTCAAGTCCAAATACTTCCCACCTCGATTTGATCGAAGTTTCATAATAGATTTACATAATTGGTTCTCAACCTTGGTCTTAAATTCCATGATCTTTTCAAGAGCTACAGACATAAAATGAATTAGGTAAATGTAAACGTACCTTGAATAATCATCTATAAAGCTACTGAAATATTCATAACTTCCCCGTGCTTTAACACTCGTCAGTACATAGAGGTCCGAATGCACGAGCTCTAAGTTTCTTTGGCTCGAAGACCTTTTCCAAAAAAAGATCTTTTTGTCATTTTTCCTCCAAGACATGACTCACATGGCGGTAAAGAGACATCTTCTAACTTTTTTTGAAGTCAACTTTTTGTCAGTCTGATACCAATTTTTGGAATATAAAGAACACATGTATAGGGGAAGCAAGGATTGATAACGTTCTAATTACATATAAACAAGAATAAGCATGCATAAAGGTTAGAAATTACAACCGTTTTAGAATTCACAACAATATTCCTCTCCCGAGCTCAATTGACACCACCAACGGCAAATCCTTGCTATTCTTCGGTTGAAGAACATGGTTGTGGGACCGTTTTGTTAGTGAAGACAAGGGAAAATCTTTTTAGTAAAAGGAGAGTAAAGAGATTTTAGAGGAAGAGCTTAGGTTAAAGGTCAAAGAAGCATTAGATTTTACAAATGTCAAAAACCAAACTATTTATAGAAAGAATACATGCAAAATCCTATCTTGCATGTCTTCCACCTCAAACTCCACTAGCATGTAAACTTTAGGTCTCAAGCTTGGGAAGTGCCATGATGCGTTATATTGTGATGTGAAATTATGGAGGAAATATGGTGATGGAATTACATTGAGCACTCAAGTTTTCTCAGTGGAATCCAAGTGTAAACCCCACTGAGTTCCTGGTAAGTCCAGGGTCGAATTCAGGGACTTGTGAAAACAGGATGCGGTGGTAATTTTTAGAAAACTTTGCGGTAACCGGTAACTCAATTAATTGTTGGTTTGTTTGTTGATTGCGATGATGAAAAATAAAAAAAATGCGGCGGATTTTGAGAAAATTCTGTTTGTGTGATAGATGCACTGAGTATGCGGATGAACAGGTTGAGAAGGTCTCTAGCTAGCGTTACTTGGGAATGCATCAGACTATGCAATCATGCTACAACCATGCATAGCAAGTCATTTTCCAATACAAATGCAATGCTCCTAAGTCTAGGATGCATGTGTTGAATGCAAAATTGTCCATAGAGCTTATTCCTAAGTCTCTACTCTTTTCCTATGCGATGATGCAAAATGCACAAAGGCAAGGTTACCGTACACAATCATATCCTATCTCTAGGATGCATGCGATGCGTTAATAGCAAACAGTGCTTATTCCTAAGCTCCTATCTATTGATTATGTATTCTAATCTGACTCTCCCGAGCCTAGATTCTGATCTAACCTTCCCAAGCCTAGATCCTATCCTTAGACTACCCTCCCGAGTATCTCTAATGAACGAATGAAGCATACATAATACAAGATAATCGCATAGAATGAAGATCCCCAGTTAAGCTAGCTAAGTGCTTCTCAACCCCTTCAACAGATTTATCTACTCATGCGTACATAACAGAGAGTGAACAGATATAGAGAAGTAATCCCTTGCTGCCCAAAGCTTTTACACTAGCAACTCTATTCGGTTCAGAAGATATCCTTGCTTCTGCAGAAGTCGGCCCTCTCTCTGATCTTGAAGCTTCCAGCGCTCTCCCAACCTTACCGAAACGATCTATCGGCACAACCTCCTTCTCTCGCGTCCGCCTTAAAATAAAAGAAAATATAGGAACAAGGCTAAATTATGAACAAAACTTGTGAACTCGTAAACAGTTGAACTGGGGAACCCCTTATCTGAAGGATGCCTTCGGTATTTATAGAACTAAAAACATACGTAACTTTTAAAACATTGTTTAGAAAAAACTAAGGATATAAGTTTTTATTCTAGACTATGAAAATAGCATAATGAAATCTCAGAGAAAACAAGCATAAATTTTGAATGACAAGATTACAAATAAATTTTATACGTGTATTAATTTTTAACCTAAAGAATCTTGAGGTGCATTTGTAACAATTACACAACTTCAAGGATGGTTTGTAGATTTTTCTAAATCACAAACGTTTTATGATGAATATGTTTAACTTCTGATTAAAAGATGTTGTTGGGTTTTATGTTCTAAAACTCGTGCTTTGTAAACAATCAACTCATTATGTAAATCGATAAAGTTATTATTGAATATATGAATTGGTCATTTCGTTTTAGAAATAAATCCAATAAACTAAAAGATCTATAACTATTATATGAGTACTTGAACTTTATGTGGAGACATAAAAGTAGATCATGTTCGAGTAAAAAGTCAAAATGATCTATAGTATACGAATAAGGTTGGGTGCCTTATTCTGGTAACACTATCAGATGCAGCCCACTCTCTAGTTGTTACAAAAGTATTGTAAAGTGCTACAGACGAAGTGATTCTAATTCGTTCATGTGGTGACATGAGAAGTAGGGGCGTCTTATGCAATGAGTTTGCCTAGGATCAGATGAAGAAATAAGTCACTCTTACTTTATAACGTTGTTTACCATTTAAGACTGACTATTTCGTAACGATAACCTAAGTAACTTCACCTTAATCCTGAGCTAACTATGAACTCCTATTTATTCGGGATTATTCTTAGATTTACATGGGTGAGGGTTGGCTCAATAGTGTCGGCTCAATGAGCCCCCCATTTTAGGGGTATGACGTGGTAGATAGCTAGGGACATTGGGTGCAAGACCAAATTCACTCCTACCTTCTTTTAGGGATAGTAGAGAGGATGTTCCCTTATGTGCTAACTCCGGGTCTTGAACAAGGGACCTCACCTTCTCATTGGTTCGAGAGGGACTCGGTTTGTTGATTGGATCACAAATCAATTGTTCATTACAGAATCAATGGGAATTAAGGAACAAGAGGTAATCTCGGGGTATAATAACCTTTTGACCTACCCATTATTACGAACAACTTGTGAAGGATTAACTTACTAATTATTGTTATATCGAGTGGGCACAATGTATCTAAAGTGAGGGGAATGAAACTATTGGGTTTTAATGGAGTGATCCGGCAGTTAACGAATGACAGTTAATTCGGTTAAAGAGTTTAGCCAATTAAACTCGGATCGTTGGAGCCCATGATCTGTAGGTCCACGAGGTCCCCTACTAACTCGTAAATGGATTAGCATTACAGTAGCGTGATAAGTTAATTTGGAACGTTCAAATTAGAATTAAGGAAATTAGTAATGATATGTGATATAACTACACGTTTAATTTTGGAGTTAAACATAATTGGAGAATCGATTAATATATAAATATGATTTAAATATTAATTTAATGAATAGTGATATATGGTGGAATTGGTGACAAATTAATTTAATATTTGATATTAAATTAATAGAATTAATTACATTACTTGATTAATTATTAATTATTAATTTTATTAGAAAAATTAATTATTGAATTAGTTTTTATAAAATTAATAACATTTCAATTTTAATTATAGAAATAAAATTGGAAAAAGATTTTGATTTTTCAAATCAATTTCAAAATCAAAAAGTGAAATTGAAAATTGGGAAAATTCCCGATGTGAGATTTTCCCACTTTCAAGCAAGAAGGTTCTACTTTCTTACACATAATTCCACCACCAAATACAAGGGATTGCTAGTATCACTTGAGGTGATCAGTTTTTCATGAGAATCATGTAATAAAACAACTCTTAATTGAGTGGAAAAGATGATGCAATTGTGGAATTGCTGAGTTTTTGAAGGTTGAAGATATTCTTCAACAAGCTGAAAGACCAGAAAACCACTCCTCCAATTCCCTAAGTTCAAACTTATTTTGAGTCTCACGACTCAATCTAAGGCTTCTATAGAATAGTAGGGAAGTTCTAGTGGTGGCCCACGACAAGAATTAGAAAAGATTGCAGCTGAATTTCGAGTTTAAAGAGGATCTTCAAAGGTATGTTATGAAACCCTCTTGATACCCCATGAACATGCATAATTTTGATGTCAAAATTAATGGATTAGAATGCTTAATGATCCTATTTTCTTCCGCTCCATGTTTCTATATTCCAACAGATGCAACTTAACAAGTTGAGTTTTTGACAAATTTAGAATGAAAAGGTAGTTTGGTAACAAAAACACCAATATGACAATTGCATTTTCCATGTTTAAACCATCCTCTCTCTCTCTACCATCTTATTTAAGTTCCTCCCCACGACACCATAACACATCCCTTATTTACCCAAAATCTAAAAAACTTGAAGTATCCTCCACTTATTATTTTGCATTCCAGTTTTTCATTTCTGTTCAATGGCATTTCAACATGATACTTTATTCTTCACATTCTTCTTCCTCCTTGCCATGTCTTCTCCATCCACGCTCATGGCAACTTCTAGAATCATGCTCGATTCAGTACAAGCTCCAGTAACTTTGGAAGCTACAGTTCCTATTTTTAGAGAATCTATTGTTGAGGTACCTGAGTCATCAATATCCCTTCCTCCAAGCTCTCATGAGTTTACTACATTTAATCCTAATGGAATGGGTGCAATGGCACCAACCCCTGCCTCAATGATCCTTACTTGCATGCCTAAGGGGCCGGTCCCATGGTCTGCTCCAAATCCAAAACACAATGCTATTTTGCCATCAAGCATATGCGCAACCACAACATGAAAAATAACACATTATTAATTGATACAGTAATCTGTAATTGTTTTTTCGATACTTGTATCAACCCCATTTATTAAAAGTTTTTATGTACAAGTCTTTTTCTTTTGGTATAAAAAACCCAATACTTGTATCAATTAATTGTTTTGTATTATATGTTTATGCAAACAAAAAGATGGTTGAAATAAAGGTAGATTCAATATAATTAATTTAAAAAAAAAAGGAGCAAATAGTACATAAAGATATATATAAACAACAAACAATGAAAACTAGTATCAATGTTATACTTTAAGTATATTATTTTTAAAAAAATGCCTCATACTTGGTATATTAACAAATTGAGATAGAACGAAAAAAAAAAACATTATTGATATACTTTTCTTCCTCTCTAAATCTAGTTTATCAATCAACCAATATGTAACTTACATTTACATCAAAATCATTTCAAAATTTCAAAAATAGAACGAATTAGCCGATATACTTTACATTTGACATATTAGTTGACATAGCTAATGTACTTTAGATATAACACTATCAATATTATATTAAATTTTTTTCGATACATAAAAAAAACTAAAGTAGGCAATCGAAATCTAGACTATCATCAACACACTTTAATTTTTCCTACTCGACGATTAACACGTGATTGCATATCACATATCATATATGTCAATCTATAGCCAAGTAATGAATAGGAAGGCTGATCAAGCCATATATAGACTCAAAGCATGGGAAGTTATAATGCATTCAAGAACCATGAGAATTCAACAAGTAAATAAGAAAATATAAGTTTCCCTAACAAAATCAAAATTAATTTCGAAGAATTAAAAGCGGTTTTAGAATGATCTTGAAAATTGTACATGTGATTTCGATTATATAACAGGCAATAAATGATGTGAAGGGTTATCATATTATATATTTTAAAGAAAAGCCTTCAACCATTAGGGTTAGCGGTTATTATACTAATCTCTCAAAAAATCCATGTTTTTAGAAGTAATATTATTTTAATATCTAATGAAAAAATTGGATAGGTGGAAAAACTTTGACATCAATTGTTGGGAATATCCTAAACTCCCAGTTCGTAAATATTGTTAACATATTCTATTGATCAATAAAATTATTATTGATTATTTTTTCAATAAATTGTTATTGATTTTTGCTTCTATTATAAAAATCCAATAAAGAAATCCATGGCTATAATATGAATACTTTAACTTTATATGGCGACATAAAAGAGGTTCAAGTTTTAGTATATAGCCAAAATGGTCTATAAGTATATGGATGAGATTGGGTAGTTTAAAACATTTATGTGTTGATTTAAATATTAAAATTACATGAACAAGATTCATGTCTAATTAGATGATTGATTAATTTAATATTTGATATTAAATTATAATTTAATTAATTAATTAAATTAGTTTAATTAATTATTTAAATTAGTTTAATTATTTATTTAAATAAATAAAACATTATTTCATTTATTAAAATTCAAATTCAGATTTGAATTTCCAATATATATATAAATATATACATTTGGAGTTGCTTGGAGTGGAATTTTCCAAGTTTTTCCTTCATTTGGAGTTGCTTGGCGACGAATTTTCCAAGTTTTTCCTTCATTTGGAGTGGTTTCTCCCAAATCAGCCACATTTCTCACTTGCTTAGTGTTGATTGAAGTGTCAATTAGCAGGTGAGTAAGTGTTTGCATGAATAGAGTTGATAAATAAGTTGAATTCCAGCTTTGATGAATTCATGTTGCTGAAAAATTTGAAACCCTCTATCCATCAATCAAACCCTGTCCAACTCTTCACAAAATTAGCTCCAATTATGAGTTCTACTTCTTAAATCCAAGTTAGAGGATAGTAGAGAAGCTCTTTGTGGTGGTCCCTTGAAGTTTTGGAGTTTAATTTCATGGAGAAAAGTAAGCATCAAAAGTAATTATATTCTTGAAACCTACTTTAGCGGAAAACTGTTTTGCATACTTTTAAAACTCAAATTAAATGTAATTAGAGTACTTATTGATTATGATTTCTTCGGTTGCATGTTAGTTTACTCTATCAATTGGTATAAATGCATGATTTAAGTACTCAATTAACGTTAATTTGAGTTTGGTT
Source organism: Benincasa hispida (assembly GCF_027475165.1). Classification (NCBI taxonomy): domain Eukaryota; kingdom Viridiplantae; phylum Streptophyta; class Magnoliopsida; order Cucurbitales; family Cucurbitaceae; genus Benincasa; species Benincasa hispida. Next base: position 60,500,589 of record NC_143480.1, on the reverse strand, counting down.
GGTAAATTTCTATAATTGCATGTTTGGTTGACTAATATGGTAAAAATTCAATTTTGGCATTAGAGTTCTCTTTAACTATAAAGTTTAATTTCTAATTGACTCTTGTCTGATGAGCTTAAATGTGTGCTCTAAAGTATATAATTTTATTAAAGTCAAAGTCCAAATCAGGCTGTAATTGAAGAGAATAGCAAGCGAGGTCGAGCTGCAATTTTCAGAACTCGAGCTTCTGCCCGATAGCGTCGAGACGCCGTTCATCAAGCGTTACAACGCTGTTCATCATTTTTCAGAAGCATTGCAACGCTGGGATGCAACATCACGATGTTGTTCATCCCAGTCCAGAAAGATGCGCTGGCAGAGCCTAAAAGCCTACGTCGTAATTAAGCCTCGAGTATGGTCAAAAGAAAATTTATAACATCACCGAACTACTCCTAGTACTACTAAAACGTAGCAACAATGGTAAGTCTGAGTTGATCCGCAGAGAAGCGCGATTAGTTTCATTGAGTTAATTTTCAAACTAGAGCAATAAACACATAAAATCCATTAACGGGCCTAAATTAAGCTAAGAATAATAGCTCTTTTTGAGAGCTAACAAACATCCCCAACTTAATTCTTGCTCGTCCTGAGCAAGGCAGACAAAAATATAGGCATGAAACTTATGATAAATGGGCGATTCGGATCTCAAGGCTAAAGATAACAAACCCTTCCCAAAGAAAGGGTCATTCAAATGCATGCACTTAATCAAGAAATTTAAATTAATTCTATATACCCCACGTGTGTGTGTGCTTGGCCAATCCTATCTAGGTCTCTACTAGCCCGGGAAAGTTCTATTCAGCCCTCAACTCATTTTTCCCTACTCGGGCTCAGAGGATCAAGCATTAAGCTCCCTAGACTCAAAGTGGCAATGAAACACTTAAGGGAACTAACCCCCTTTTTTTGCTATTTATTTCACTTTCATACACACGAAAGAGGAAACCTTATCTAAACGCCTTCATTTTGGCTTGCCCACACAGGTGTCATGCGAATCATCCAACTACCAGCAATATCTCCTACAAGGTTCGAAAGCTTACTCATTCGTCGAGGTACTTTAGCTCACAGAGAAACTACGGTTGTCATAATCGCCCCAGGTTAATCATAACCCAAGAAAGAGGAGTAATCCCCTTCAAAAATATTATACAAACTTTATTTTACTCTACAACATGGTTGCCCTTTAATTAGCATACAACAGGCTTTTACTTTACAACACAACAGTTTGGAGAAAACCTAAGCATGCATTACTGAGTTGAGCTTCAGTTACTTAACAACCCTTACCTAGACCTTTTGGGGTGACAACAAGCATATGGACCAAATAATCCAATCTTAAGCATTCAAAACCTTAAATAAGAGGGCTATGTGCTCAATATATGTAAGGGAATCAAGAAAAAATTTTAAATTTAGCCCAAAATCATGCATACATTCTGTGAACCCTTAACAGATCGAAGAGAGAGTTATCTAAATCCTACCACAGAAAGTCATCATCACAATACATGTATCATAAAAATCATATCAATAGTTCAACCATAAAGTTCGAGCTCAGGTGCTCAAGGACTTGCTAGACATGCATATATAACTACCACCCCCAACTTTAATACGATACATTGTCTCTAATGTATCTCTAATTTAAGCCCAATGAAAATAAAGACAAGGGAACAAAAAACCTCCCCTGAAAACTTAGTTGCACATGGGTTGGTGGTGGTCGTAGGCTCACCTCAGAAAGATGCTCCTCTCCTCTAGGTTATCCCTATAAAACAAAAACAAAAAGAAACCTAATCTATATAACAAATAAAGAAAGTAGTAAATTTTGTTACCTGGATCCCTCTAGGAAGAGCAAATTTTTAACGTCGATTGCTTGACGTGACCTATCCCCTGTCAAGGCAAAATGAAATTCTCGTATTTCTCTGGTCCCCTCTTGGATGATGTGATATAGTCCGGTAAGCCTATAAGGCTCTTCATCTTTTAAAGAGAGACAAACAGGTTGAATTTGGGATTTTTTGTATTTATAAAAGGAAATAAAATAAAAGGCACTGGGACTGACTCTATAGAAAATAAATACTCTAACTCAACTGACTCAAAAACACTTGAGAATAAGAAGAAAAAAGCTAAAAAATATACGATATAGAAGACGACAGAAAAGGGCGAGTTTTTTTAACCTCTAACTCTATCACCTGAAAATCGACAGGTTTAGGGTCAGGGTCTCCATAGTCCTCCCAAACTGATTTTAAACATGGCATACTATCCTCCAACTCATCCTCGGTGCTGACATAGATTACTTCATCGCCGCAAGCCTTGGTGATGTCAAAAGAAGTGTGTAGCAGGGGTTCGCATCATCTCTCAACTAAATCAAAAGATTGAGTGACTGAGTCTCTGAAACTCTGAAGGTCAGATCCAACCTCAGTCTAAAGACTAAAGCTCTCCTGGAGGTCGCGGATCGCTTGGTCAAAAGCAATGTTGTTAATAGTAAGTTGTCTAGTGACATCTTCTAATGATATACCTTAGTCGGTGGTGTGAGCATGCATTACCATGTCGAATGTGGCAGGGGATGAATCATAGTGGAACTAGTCCCATCTTAGGTTTCCATAGTCATAGGACTCCTCCCATGTGGGCCCTTAGAAATCATCGTCCATATAACTGGGATATCCTCCGATGGAGTAATCTTGTGGCATAGGGCTCCATTGCAAACTTGGGCATGCTTGCTCAGGGTGATCAGTCCTACGTGCTCACTGTTGCTGTGGGTTACCTATAACCGACTGAATAACCAAAGAAGTTAACTCAGCAAGTTTACCTTGAAGGTCACGAACCTCGTCGTTAAGCCAAAATGCTCCATTCGATTGTCCCCATCCTTCCTGATGATATATGTCCATGCTTAAAACATTGACACAGAAAGAAAAACAAATCAAAAGTAAAGGAATAATCTGACTAGAAGTTTAACAAAGGAAACATCAATGTCTTCCCCGTCAACGGCGCCATTTTTGGTAGAGCCCAACAGCCTACGTCGTAATTAAACCTTGAGTCTGGTCAAAAGAAAATTTATAATATCATCGATCTACTTCTATTACTACTAAAACGTAGCAATAGTGGTAAGTTTGAGTCGATCCATAGAGAAGCGCGATTTGTTTCATTGAGTTAATTTTCAAACTAGAGCGATAAATGGAGGTTTTTGTGTGAGAGAGATACTAGGTGAGAAATTAAAATAAAATGGTAAATGTAATTTAGGATAGGAGTCTATCTAATTTCTAGAGCAAAAGAGGGTTCCTATGTAATTTCTTTCATTACGCACAAATTATTTACACTAAATCTGTCAATCCCTCAAACTATTAGAAAATCTAGTAGCCCAATTAGCCAAATTTGATGTTAAACAAAATCAGCCATAGTTGAACGTACAACTTTTCTTTCTTATTAACATCCAAGTTAAAATTGAAAAGCATTAAGAAAGGGTTCAATTGTTGAGACATACAACAAGCCAGAAAGCCATATCTTGTAACATGATTTATTTGGAAAGATTATACGAGGGCATACATGAGTTTGGCCAGAAAAAGTCTAGGCCCTAAACATGCGATCTTAATATGTGCAACTAAATCAATCAATGATGCATAAGCTAGAATGACTTTGCAAACAAGAATTTCAACAAATTAATTTGTCAGAAGAATTTATCAAAACTCCATTAAGATTAAAACAAATCCATCCTAAGAATTCACAAGATTGGAGTTAAATTAACTAAGAAACCTTCAAAAAATTAAACACAGGGCTCTTTCTCAAAGAAACTAGATAGATATTACCTTTCAATTCATAGATGAATCTGAGACACACATCCATTCCATTGTTACAACCAAAAATAAAAAGCAAAAACTACCTTAGAGATACCGAAAATTGAAGGAAATGGACGAAGGAACGAATTTTACGTTAGCCTCCATCAATTTGGCCACCCAAATTCAGCATATTTTGACCTAAAGACAAAGAGGATTATTTATAGGAAAGATGGCAACGTCGAATACTGAAAACAGCGTTGCAACGTTCACTTGAACGTGCACCTACTATGTCCGTCTGTCAAAGTTTGCAGCGTCATGACACTGTAAAGCAGCGTTGCAACGCTGTGCATTCTGCTTTAGAGCGTTAGGGTAGAACGTTGCAACGTTGTGATAGTGCAGTGGCAGTTTCATAATTTTCACTATTTTGGAGCCTGACAGCTCGAATCACCTCCAATTGCTTCAAAATAGTCCCGTTTGACTCCGATTTCTTGGTTATAGATCCTTGGTTTATGATACCTACAAAATAATACAATAAACACATAAAATCCATTAACGAACCTAAATTAAGCTAAGAATAATAGCTATTTTTTAGAGCTAGCACACGCCTTCGCGAATCGGTTCATGTGGAAGGACATCTGGTTTGACCAGTTCGGTCTTCTTCCGGTTTGGTTTAGCGACATCTGGTCTAGTTCAGCCTCATCTAGAGTATTTGGAGGCAAGTTTAGGTGGTTCAGGTCTGATTCGGGTCGAGTCGAGCGGTCTAGACCTCTTTTGAAGATGTTTTTGGGTTGCTTTTGTAATAATTATTTATTTTGCTTATTTAGGATGCCAAAGTTGAACCATATTGATGTTGTTTAATTATTTTAATTATTTTAAACAACATGCTCACTTAGGTTAACAAATTGTTTTAATAGTTAAAATAGGTCGTTATCTTATACAAATCAGTTACAAACTCAATCAATTTATAATTCTGTCTAAGGCTGAAAGTATTTAAGTTGATGCTTTATGTAACACTTCCTATTGGGGATTATAACCGAAGTTTTGAGCATTGTTAACCAGTTTATGAGCTTGCATGAGTGGTGAGAGGTTTAGAAATATGTTTAACACCTAGACATCGTAGGTTAAAATCCTGATATAAACGTTATACTTGGATAAATTATAGACTTAGGTTGTTTAAAATTAGCAGGACTATACCTAAGTAAAAGAATACTGAAATATTTAGAACACTTCAGTGGGAGATTAATAATATTATTGATATATCATTTTTAGCTCTCACATCCCCAAGAGTTCACACTTGAGATCCATGCTCGACTTCGTGTGAAACCCAGATCTCAATTTCCCTACTTAAGCAAGTAACTAGAGTAATTAACCAAGTATAAGTAATCTTATGCAAAAGGGAAGAAGTTTGGAGAAGAGAAGAAGATAAATTCTAAGTATTGGAATAGACTTTTGAGTACCTTTGACATAAACCTTAACTAGTAAAAATTTCGCTAAGTATGAAGCCAAAAAAAAAAAAACATGTGTTTGGCGTTAAGGAGCATTCACACATAAGGCTCTAATGAGGCCAAGTTTGGCCCATCGCCTAGCTCATCGCTCACTACCTCAGTGCAAATTGCTTTACTCCAGTGCATAGCTCTGGCGTACATCGAGTAGTAAGCACCTTGCACTCAACGCCCATACTTGCCCGCACGCAGGTCCAGCCTCAATCGTCTAGCTTTGTACCCATCGCATAGCTCATCGTCTAGTGCTCTCGCTCATCGTCTAGCGCTTACGCTCATCATCCAGTGCTCCTGCTCATTGTCTAGCGCTATCGTGCAACCTCAGAAGCAGTTATGCAATCGTTCGCGTGCAATGCATCTATGACCAGCGCCCAGACTTGCGCGCAACCAGACGTATCCTTACTCATACCTGGCCCATCCTTTTCACTCGATGGCTTTTCGTCACTACTTGCTCACGCAGCCTCTTGCCATCCCAATGCATGTGTCCATACCTCATAAGCTCGACATATGGTTGTCCTTGCCTGAAACACATAATTCCTTATAACCTCTAACGTCCCTAAGAGTTCACATCGTGAGGTCCATGTAGAGCTTTGGGCCGTGCTTAGAAGCGGACTCCCTTCAGAGAGTATTTGCATGGATCAATATCAAGGTAAATAGAGGTAGTAGTTCATAGTAAGTGGGTGAGGGGTATGTAACAACATATCCCACAGTCTCTTCCATTAGGTCACACCACGAGATTCCTATAATGCGCTTGCATGTCTGCCCTGGAGCAACCTTTCCCTTCGGAGGGCTGTATTATAGGATTCGGAACACCGCAAACTCCAAATCTGGATAGGCTCTTTTAGACCAGTTTACATATTGACTTTCCACTTTCAGGAGGATGTTGATTTTAGTTTCTGAAATCCAAAAATGGAAGGTTACGCTTACAAGAATTACTAAGATGTTAGTATATTCTCGACCGAAGTAGCGATAACTAAAGTGCTATAGGAATAAAGAGTTATTCTAGGGTTAACATCTAGTCAAAATTGTCTTGGTTCAAAAGAGGAATAATCGACTGCCCTTCGGTGGAGGTTACTCTAAATTTTTGAAATATCGTTGAAAAATATAATAATGAAGGGTAGATTATTAGTTTTTGCTAAATTAAATTTGTTTCTTTGTGATTATAGTTTTTTCTAAAAGAACATGTTTATCTTTTTCATCATGAATAGCTCAATAATTCAACTCTTAGCTTCCGAGAAACTAAACGACGATAATTATTCAGCATGGAAATCAAATCTAAATACAATTCTGGTAGTTGACGATCTAAGATTTGTCTTAACTGAGGAATGTCTTCAAGCCCTAGCCTCAAATGCTAATCGGACTGTTTGAGAAGGATACGATCGATGGGTCAAAGCCAATGAAAAGGCTCGTGTTTACATTCTTGCCAGCATGTCTGATGTTTTGGCAAAGAAACATGAATCCTTAGTTTCGGCTAAAGAAATAATAGATTCATTAAGAGAAATGTTTGGGAAACCATCATAGTCCCTTAGACACGAGGCAATTAAGCACATTTACACGAAGTGGATGAAGGAGGGGACCTCTATTAGAGAACATGTCCTGGACATGATGATGTACTTCAATATCGCAGAAGTAAATGGCGGACCCATTGATGAGGCTAACAAGGTTAGATTTATCTTATAAATGCGTCTTTAAATAAGATAGAATTTAACCTCACTACCCTTCTTAACGAGCTCCAGCGATTCCAAAACCTTACTTTAGGTAAGGGGAAGGAAGTGGAAGCAAATGTTGTTAGCACTGAAAAAATTTATAAGAGGATCGTCCTCTAAAAATAAAGCTGGACCTTCTAAAGCTCAAATGAAAAAGAAGGGAAACGGGCAGGCTCCCAAGATAAAAAAAAGGGAAAGAAGGATACAGATAAAGGAAAATGTTTCCACTGTAACCAAAATGGGCATTGGAAGTGAAATTGCCCGAAGTACCTTGCAGAGAAGAAAGCTGAGAAAACGACACAAGGTAAATATGATTTAATGGTCATTGAAACATATTTAGTGGAATATGATACTTCAACTTGGATACTAGATTCAGGAGCCACTAATCATATTTGTTTCTCGTTTTAGGAAACTAGTTCTTGGAAAAAGCTTGAAGAAAGTGAGATAACCCTCAGAGTTGGAATAGGAGAGGTTGTCTCAGCTGAAGCAGTGGGAGATCTGAAGTTGTTTTTTGAAGATAGATATCTAGTACTTAAAAATGTTTTGTATGCACCTCTTAGGAAGAGGAATTTGATATCTATCGCTTGTATTATAGAAGAATTATATACAATATCTTTTAATATAAATGAAGCGTTCATTTTTTGTAAAGGTATTCAAATTTTCTTTGCTACACTTGAAGACAACTTATATAAGTTAAGACCAACAAGAGAAAATTTTGTTTTAAATACTGAAATGTTTAGAACATTAGAAACTCAGAATAAAAACCAAAACGTTTCTTCCAACACCTATCTATGGCACCTAAGACTTGGTCACATAAATCTCAATAAGATTGGGAGATTGGTCAAGAGTGGACTTTTAAGTAAGTTAGAAGATAACTCTTTACCTTCATGTGAATCCTGTCTTGAAGAAAAGATGACCAAGAGATCTTTTATTGGAAAAGACCTCAGAGCGGAAGTACCCTTAGAGCTTGTACATTCGGACCTTTGTGGACCAATGAATGTCAAGGCTTGAGGTGGGTATGAATATTTCATCAGTTTTATTGATGATTATTCAAGGTATGGTCATGTTTACCTGCTTCATCACAAGTCTGATTCTCTTGAAAAGTTCAAAGAATATAAGGCTGAAGTTGAGAATGAATTAGGTAAAACAATAAAGAAACTTTGATCAGATCGAGGTGAAGAGTATATGGACATACGATTCCAAGACTATTTGATAGAAAACAGGATCAAGTTACAACTCTTTGCACCTAGTACGCCTCAGCAAAATGGTGTATCAGAAAGAAGAAACCGAAGCTTGTTAGATATGGTTCACTCTATGATGAGCTATGCTCAATTGCCCGATTCCTTTTGGGGATATGCACTTGAATCTGGTGTCCATATTTTCAACAACGTTCCCTCTAAAAGTGTTTCAGAAACACCTTATGATCTATGGAAAGGGGTAAAAGTAGTTTACGTCACTTTAGAATTTGGGGTTGCCCAGTACATGTGTTTGTACAAAATCCCAACAAATTGGAACATCGTTCAAAATTATGCCTATTTGTAGGTTATCCAAAGAAACGAGGGGTGGTCTTTTTTATCATCCTCAAGAGAATAAGGTATTTGTATCGAAAAATGCCACATTCTTAGAGGAAGACCACATGAGAAGTCATCAACCTCACAGTAAATTAGTATTGAATGAAATTTCCAAAAACGCTACAAATAAAGCTAGTTCATCTACAAGCTAGTTCATCTACAAATAAAGCTAGTTCATCTACTAAGTGGATCTACAAGAGAAAACGAGACCGAGCCGGTAAAGTACGGACTTTTAAGCTTGACTTGTGGCAAAGGATTATACCCAGAGAGAGGGAGTGGATTATGATGAAACTTTCTCTCCCATTGCCATGCTTAAGTCGATTAGAATACTCTTATCCATTGCCACCTTTTATGACTATGAAATTTGGCAGATGGATGTCAAGACAACCTTTCTAAACGGCGATCTTGAAGAGAGTATCTATACGGCTCAACCAGAGGGGTTTATTGCACAGGGTCAAGAACAAAAGGTTTGTAAGCTTCAAAAATCTATTTATGGGTTGAAACAAGCTTGTAGATCCTGGAATATAAGGTTTGATACTGTGATAAAATCTTATGGCTTTGAACAGAATGTTGACGAGCCTTATGTTTACAAGAAGATCGTCAATTCTACTGTAGCGTTCTTAGTTTTATGTGTCGATGATATTCTACTCATTGGGAATGATGTAGCATATCTTACTAACGTCAAACAATGGTTAGATACACAATTCCAAATGAAAGATTTAGGAAATGCGCAGTATATTCTTGGGATCCAAATTGTTCGGAATCGCAAGAATAGGACACTAGCCATGTCTCAAACATCTTATATAGACAAAATGTTGTCTAGATATAAAATGCAGAATTCCAAAAAGAGTTTGTTACCTTTCAGACATGAAATTCATCTGTCAAAAGGACAATGTCCTAAGACACCTCAAGAAGTTGAGGATATGAGAAATATTTCCTATGCCTCCATATTTGGAAGCCTGATGTATGCAATGTTATGTACTAGACCTGACATATGCTACTCAGTAGGTATCATCAGTAGATACCAGTCTAATCCTGGACGTGATCATTTGACTGCCATTAAGAACATCTTAAAGTATCTCAGGAGAAATAGGGACTACATGCTTGTGTATAGTGCTAAGGATCTGATCCTTACTAGATACACTGACTCTGATTTCCAAACTAATAAAGATGCTAGAAAGTCTACATCTAGATCAGCGTTCACTCTTAACGGAGGAGCAATAGTGTGGAGAAGCGTAAAACAGGCCTATATAGCTAACTCCACAATGGAAGCTGAATACGTAGCTACTTGCGAAGCAACAAAAGAAGCAATATGGCTGAGGAAATTCTTGACAGATTTGGAAATTGTTCCAAATATGCATCTACCCATCACCTTTTATTGTGACAACAGCAGTGCAGTTGTAAATTCAAAAGAACCTCAAAGCCATAAATGGGGAAAGCACGTCGAACGCAAGTACCACCTTATTTGGGAAATCGTACACCGTGGTGACGTTGTAGTGACCCAGATACCTTCTAAGAAAAACATTGTTGATCCTTTTACAAAAACCTTCACGGCTAAAGTTTTTTAGGGTCACCTACAGAGTTTAGGTCTACGTTGTTTCTAAGCTAGGACAAGTGGGAGATTATGTTGGGCGTGAACGCCCTAGTTTATTGTATTCATATATTTATTGTACTCATATGTAATATTAATTTCTCACAGTTAAATTCAACATCGTTTGATCCTACTAGGAGTTTTAGTCCAAGTGAGAGTTTGTTGGATTTTATGTCCTAAAACTGGTAGTTTGTAATATCATATTCTTGTTCAATAAAGCTATTATTGAAAATATTTAGTAAATTTAGATTCTATATTCATGAATCCAATAAAATAAGGTTCCGAGGCTATTAAGTTTAAGTTTGAACTTTATGTAGTGACATAAATGTGGATCAAGTTCAAATATATAGCCAAAATTGTCTAAAGTATATGAATAAGGTTGGGTGCCTTATTCTGGGGACACTATGGATGCGGCCCATTTTGTAGTTGGTACAAACGATGTGATCATAAACCGTTCATGTGGAGACACGAAAATGGGGGCATCCTATGTAAAGAGTTTACATAAGACTTAACCATGAAATAGTCACTTTTGACGTTCTAAATGACGTTTAATGTATAAAACTGACTAATTCATTAATTGATGACCTAGGTAACTTAATCTTAATCCTGAGCTAACTATGAACTCCTATTCACTCGAAATTATCCTTAGATCTGCATAGGTGAGGGCAACTCATTATCGGTGGCCCAATAAGTCTCCCATTTCAGGGGTAAGACAAGGTGGATAGCTGGGAACATAAGGTGCAAGACAGAACTCAGTTGTAAACCCCAAACTTAGGTTCCCTAGATAAGCATGTTTAGCCAAAGGGATTTCATATTACATATTTATTAAGTAGAAATTCATGTTGTTTATAAGGGTTATGAAGAAAGGGAAGGAAAATATATTAAATGAAGAAACTCAGTCATTAGTTTAACTGGAGGCACTTGAGGTGACGTGACGCATGGGCATGTTGCTTCGACACATGAGCGTGCGGTGTATGCTGGCCATTGCTCACTTGCGCGGCCACATGGGCGTGCTTGTTGCATGGGCTGCGCGCTTGACTGCATTGTAGGGCACCTCGATGCACGTCATGGCTGCTCGGCAGGGTGCTCACCGTTTGGGCGTGGCCGCTTGACACGGCGCTCAACGCATGGCCGCTCGACACATGGCAGGGGCGTCTGGTCAAGGCTGCTCAACGCATTGCAAGGGCGCTGGCCGAGGCTGCTAAACGCATTGCATGGGCGCTAGCCAAGGCTGCTCAACGCATGGCTGGGCATTTGGCCGAGGTTCCTCGACGCATGCCACCCTCCAGCCCTCGTGCCATCCCAATGCCTCACTTCCATTTTCCTTCCTTCACCAACGCATCCAACGCATCCATCATCCAACGTATCCAACGCATCCATCATCCAATACATCCAACGCATCCATCATCCAACATGCCCTTCCAATGCATTGGTCCCTTCCAATTCATCCCACACAAAATTCTATACTTAGCCAAATTTTTCCAAATTTTCCCCAAGCTAAACTTCCAAATTTCCTCTTTTCTTCAAATCTTCACTTTTTCCTCTACCATTCCACACTAGTTTCCACATCAACCTACTCATCACACTAGTCTTAGTAGGGAACATACTCAAGTAGAGAAATTAGGATTTGGGGTTCACAGTCTATATAAGATGTTTAAGACATGGCTAGCGTTCTGTTCTTTCGGTTTCAAACAATCTGAATCACAAGAATATACTGCGCCTCTTTGAGATCTTTCATCTGAAATTCGGTTGCTAGCCAATTTTTAATCTCAGTTAGGTATCCTACATTATTCCCAATAAATAGGACATCATCTACATACAAAACTAGAAATGCTACAGCAGGGTTGATGATCTTCTTGTATACGCACGGTTCATCAACGTTATGTTCAAAGCCATAAGATTCGACCACAATATCAAATCTTATATTCCAAGATCTGGATGCATGTTTCAATCCATAAATAAATCTCTTCAGTTTGCAAACCTTTTGCCCTTGGCCTCTTTCAATGAACCCTTCTAGTTGGACCATATAAATACTCTCTTTAAGATCTCCATTTAGAAAGCCAGTCTTCACATCTATTTTCCAAATTTCATAATTATAAAAAATGGCAATGGACAAGAGTATCCTGATTGATTTGATCATAGCAACAAGTGAGCAGGTTTTTTCATAGTCCACCTCCTCAACCTGGGTATAACCCTTTTGCTACTAATTGGGCTTTATAGGTCTGTACCTTCCCCGTATGGTTTCTTTTACAGTTGTAGATCTAGTTACAACCGATAGGTCTTACCTCATCAAGTTTATCTACAAGATCCCAGACTGAATTAAAGTACAAAGACTATATTTTTAGGTCCATGGCTTTGATCCACTGATCTCGATCAACATTGTCCATTTCCTGTTTATATGTTAATGGATCCTCTAAGCCATCATCATGTATGTTGACTTTGGTTTCAATTCAACCCATATAGCAGTAAGGCTGTCTCACAACCCTTCTACTACATCGAGGCTCTCTCAACTCTTGAGTAGAATGTGATGGACCAGACATCCTTGTTCTATCTACAACACTTGTTGATGAGCAATGTTGATAAAAAAACTTTTGTTGATTAGTCTATAGCATTATTTGAAATCTCTTCCAATACTAGTTTATTGTGGGGTTTATGATCTTGAATGTGGTCTTCCTCTAGGAATGTGACATTTATCGATACAATTACCTTACCATCCTCAAGATCATAAAACTGACCACCTCTTATTCCTTTAGGGTAACCTACAAACAGGAATAATTTTGAACGATGTTCCACTTTCTTATGTTTTTGCACCAACACATGTGCCGGGCAACCCCAGATCGGGAAATGATGTAAACTAGTTTTACGTACTGCCCATAACTCATAAGGTGCTTCTGAAACACTCTTTGAGGGAAGTTATTCAAAATGTAATCTGTAGTCTCTAATGCATACCCCCAGAACGAGTTAGGCAACTGAGCATAACTCATCATGGACCGAACCATCTCTAACAAGGTTCTATTTCTCCGTTCAAATACACCATTTTGCTGAGGTGTTCCTAGTGCAGGGAGTTGTGATTGAATCCTGTGTTTTATCATATAGTCCTGCAATTTCAAGTCCAAATACTTCCCACCTCGATTTGATCGAAGTTTCATAATAGATTTACATAATTGGTTCTCAACCTTGGTCTTAAATTCCATGATCTTTTCAAGAGCTACAGACATAAAATGAATTAGGTAAATGTAAACGTACCTTGAATAATCATCTATAAAGCTACTGAAATATTCATAACTTCCCCGCGCTTTAACACTCGTTAGTCCATAGAGGTCCGAATGCACGAGCTCTAAGTTTCTTTGGCTCGAAGACCTTTTCCAAAAAAAGATCTTTTTGTCATTTTTTCTCCAAGACATGACTCACATGGCGGTAAAGAGACATCTTCTAACTTTTTTTGAAGTCAACTTTTTGTCAGTCTGATACCAATTTTTGGAATATAAAGAACACATGTATAGGGGAAGCAAGGATTGATAACGTTCTAATTACATATAAACAAGAATAAGCATGCATAAAGGTTAGAAATTACAACCTTTGTAGAATTCACAACAATATTCCTCTCCCGAGCTCAATTGACACCACCAACGGCAAATCCTTGCTATTCTTCGGTTGAAGAACATGGTTGTAGGACTGTTTTGTTAGTGAAGACAAGGGAAAAGCTTTTTAGTAAAAGGAGAGTAAAGAGATTTTAGAGGAAGAGCTTAGGTTAAAGGTCAAAGAAGCATTAGATTTTACAAATGTCAAAAACCAAACTATTTATAGAAAGAATACATGCAAAATCCTATCTTGCATGTCTTCCACCTCAAACTCCACTAGCATGTAAACTTTAGGTCTTAAGCTTGGGAAGTGCCATGATGCGTTATATTGTGATGTGAAATTATGGAGGAAATGTGGTGATGGAATTACATTGAGCACTCAAGTTTTCTCAGTGGAATCCAAGTGTAAACCCCACTGAGTTCCTTGTAAGTCCAGGGTTGAACTCAGGGACTTGTGAAAACAGGATGCGGTGGTAATTTTTAGAAAACTTTGCGGTAACCGGTAACTCAATTAATTGTTGGTTTGTTTGTTGATTGCGATGATGAAAAATAAAAAAAATGCGGCGGATTTTGAGAAAAGTCTGTTTGTGTGATAGATGCACTGAGTATGCAGATGAACAGGTCGAGAAGGTCTCTAGCTAGCGTTACTTGGGAATGCATCAGACTATGCAATCATGCTACAACCATGCACAGCAAGTCATTTTCCAATACAAATGCAATGCTCCTAAGTCTAGGATGCATGTGTTGAATGCAAAATTGTCCATAGAGCTTATTCCTAAGTCTCTACAGTTTTCCTATGCGATGATGCAAAATGCACAAAGGCAAGGTTACCGCACACAATCATATCCTATCTCTAGGATGCATGCGATGCGTTAATAGCAAACAGTGCTTATTCGTAATCTTCTATCTATTGATTATGTATTCTAATCTGACTCTCCCGATCCTAGATTCTGATCTAACCTTCCCAAGCCTAGATCCTATCCTTAGACTACCCTCCCGAGTATCTCTAATGAATGAATGAAGCATACATAATAAAAGATAATTGCATAGAATGAAGATCCCCAGTTAAGCTAGCTAAGTGCTTCTCAACCCATTCAACAGATTTAGCTACTCATGCGTACATAACAGAGAGTGAACAGATATAGAGAAGTAAATTCCATTTTTATAAATTAGTTTGTATACAAAATAACAATGGAAGTTAAAGGTAGAGAGCCTGGTAGCAATCCCTTGCTGCCCAAAGCTTTTACACTGGCAACTCTATTCGGTTCAGAAGATATTCTTGCTTCTGCAGGAGTCGGCCCTCTCTCTGATCTTGAAGCTTCCAGCGCTCTCCCAACCTTACCGAAACGATCTGTCGGCACAACCTCCTTCTCTCGCGTCCGCCTTAAAATAAAAGAAAATCTAGGAACAAGGCTAAATTATGAACAAAACTTGTCAACTCGTAAACAGTTGAACTGGGGAACCCCTTATCTGAAGGATGCCTTCGGTATTTATAGAACTTCCTGGGTGAAAGGAGGCTTCTCTCTCATGGTTGCACAGATGGGACGACTTTAACTCCCTGACTGATGCACCGAATATTTTTCACCGAAAAGCTGAATGTACTTGTTATCGTTAGCGGCTGTCAACTTAATTCGGATTCGACTGTCATTAGCTTTTTGTCCCATCGTGATTAATTATGCCTTTCACCCAGATGCGCCCACCATGTTGCGTCGACCAAGTTGCAGCAATTCTTCTTGAGCAAATGTTTGCAAACACAATCACCGCAAAGCCTTGCAGTAATGCTGCGCTCAACCAATGATTTCCTGTGATCGCTATTTCCGCTTTGCGTCAACACATATTCTGCATGAAAATATAAAAATCCACTGTTTCTATGCGATGAACGCATGCGACCGCAATATTATGAATTTGAAGCTTTTTGGACGCAATCTAACATATTTTATCAACGCAAGCCAACATTGTTTAAGAACTTAGCACTCTGATAACGTGCATTTCTGCCCGTTATCATGCCACTTCAAAGTCCACTTAGTTAGTGGGAAAATTCATCAATTGGATTTTTCCACTAACTATTTTTTTACTAAAAGAAATAAAATACAAATTTTCAAATTTAGAAATTATTTAATTAAAAAAATCAACTAAATAAAATAAAATAAATTTAATATCATATATTAAATTGTCTTTGACACCTAGCTATTATTAATCATATTAATCAAGTTTCAAAAAACACTTTCATGCTAATGATCAAGTATAGTCTAAAAAATAATTAATTAATAAATTAATGATTTAATTATAAATTATATCTCATATAAAATACAATTTTTCCTAAAATCCAAATTTAAACATTTCAAATTCTTACTTCACCTAGTTCTTCAATGTTCGTATTGAGCTAGCATGGAGACTCGATGGACCTATAGATCATGGAGTCCGATGCACCTATGATCCGAGACTAACCGGTCAAACACTTGAACCTAGTTAATCGACATTCGTTAACTAACAGGACCGTCCATTATAACCTGTAGTTGCACTCCCCTCACTATAGATATATTATGTGTCCATTTGATATAACTGTCATCAATAAGTTGATCCTTCACTGGTTGTTCGTAACCTCAACAAGGTCAAATACCAAAATACCCCTGAGTTACATATTTTATCCCAAAGTACCAATATCCCTTTGATGAACAATTGATTTAGGATCATAATCACTTAATTCATTCCCTCTCAAGCCAATGAGAGGATGGGACCCCTTGTTCAAGACTCGGGATCAATCCTTAAGATAACAACCTTTCTACTATACATAAAATGGGTAGGAGTGAATTCCATCTTGCAAATTCTATGTCCTCAGCTATCTACTCGGTCTTATCCCTGAAATGGGAGGAATATGGAGCAGCAACGTTGAGCTTACCCTCACCTATGCAGATCAAGGGACAATCGTAAATAAACCGGAGTTCATAGGAAACACATGATTCAGATCAAGTTGTCCAGGACATCAAGAAGTGAAATTAATCAGTGTTACAGTAAACGGTGTTAATATGTAATAGTGATTATTTTGTGGTCTGTCTTACACAATCTCATTCTATAGAACACCCCCGCTCACATGTAACTACATAGACAAACTAATCACATCATTTATGAAACTTTACAACATTTGTAATAATCATAAAGTGGGTCGCATTCAATAGTATCCCCATAAATAGGTACCCAAACGAATCTAACTACTATAGACTATTTAGGCTATTTGACTCGAACTTGATCATGTTTATGTCTCCACATAAAGTCTAAGTATTCATGACAATAGCCAAGGGAGTTTATTGGATTTAGAGTTATTAAACAATCAACAACACTTGTCTATATTTACTATTTACAAAACTATGAGTTTTAGGATATACAACCCAACAAAATCATCATTTAAACACATTAAACCCCAAAATGTTCCCAAGCTAAGCAGAGTAAGATGACACATTTCAAGTGTTATCAATATTTAATAAGGTCATTGCACTGGATAGCATTTTTAAGGCTAATAAGTAAGTATATAATTTTTAAATTATGGCAAATGTAGAAAAATCAATAAGTGATTGACTCCATTATTGATAGACTTCCATCAATGATATAGTTTATCACTTATAGACTTTGAGAGCTGAATCTAAATTTTGCAATATTTGAATTTATTCATTTATTTATTTGTATTGTGCAATATCTATTAATAATTTAGGTCTGATTCTTATGGTCACAAATTCCCCTATTTGGTGTGTGTGTATGTGTAAGTCAAATATTGAAAACTAAAAACATACGTAACTTTTAAAACATTGTTTAGAAAAAACTAAGGATATAAGTTTTTATTCTAGACTATGAAAATAGCATAATGAAATCTCAGAGAAAACAAGCATAAATTTTGAATGACAAGATTACAAATAAATTTTATACGTGTATTAATTTTTAACCTAAAGAATCTTGAGGTGCATTTGTAACAATTACACAACTTCAAGGATGGTTTGCAGATTTTTCTAAATCACAAACGTTTTATGATGAATATGTATAACTTCTGATTAAAAGATGTTGTTGGGTTTTATGTTCTAAAACTCGTGCTTTGTAAACAATCAACTCATTATGTAAATCGATAAAGTTATTATTAAATAAATGAATTAGTCATTTCGTTTTAGAAATAAATCCAATAAACTAAAAGATCTATAACTATTATATGAGTACTTGAACTTTATGTGGAGACATAAAAGTAGATCAGGTTCGAGTAAAAAGTCAAAATGATCTATAGTATACGAATAAGGTTGGGTGCCTTATTCTGGTAACACTATCAGATGCAGCCCACTCTCTAGTTGTTACAAAAGTGTTGTAAAGTGCTACAGACGAAGTGATTCTGATTCGTTCATGTGGTGACATGAGAAGTAGGGGCGTCTTATGCAATGAGTTTGCCTAGGATCAGACGAAGAAATAAGTCACTCTTACTTTATAACAATGTTTACCATTTAAGACTGACTATTTCGTAACGATAACCTAAGTAACTTGACCTTAATCCTGAGCTAACTATGAACTCCTGTTTATTCGGGATTATTCTTAGATTTACATGGGTGAGGATTGGCTCAATAGCGTCGGCTCAATGAGCCGCCCATTTTAGGGGTATGACGTGGTAGATAGCTAGGGACATTGGGTGCAAGACCAAATTCACTCCTACCTTCTTTTAGGGATAGTAGAGAGGATGTTCCCTTATGTGCTAACTCCGGGTCTTGAACAAGGGACCTCACCTTCTCATTGGTTCGAGAGGGACTCGGTTTGTTGATTGGATCACAAATCAATTGTTCATTACAGAATCAATGGGAATTAAGGAACAAGAGGTAATCTCGGGGTATAATAACCTTTTGACCTACCCATTATTATGAACAACTTGTGAAGGATTAACTTACTAATTATTGTTAAATCGAGTGGGCACAATGTATCTAAAGTGAAGGGAATGAAACTATTGGGTTTTAATGGAGTGATCCGGCAGTTAACGAGTGACAGTTAATTCGGTTAAAGAGTTTAGCCAATTAAACTCGGATCGTTGGAGCCCATGATCTGTAGGTCCACGAGGTCCCCTACTAGCTCGTAAATGGATTAGCATTACAGTAGCGTGATAAGTTAATTTGGAACGTTCAAATTAGAATTAAGGAAATTAGTAATGATATGTGATATAACTACACGTTTAATTTTGGAGTTAAACATAATTGGAGAATCGATTAATATATAAATATGATTTAAATATTAATTTAATGAGTAGTGATATATGGTGGAATTTGTGACAAATTAATTTAATATTTGATATTAAATTAATAGAATTAATTACATTACTTGATTAATTATTAATTATTAATTTTATTAGAAGAATTAATTATTGAATTAGTTTTTATAAAATTAATATCATTTCAATTTTAATTATAGAAATAAAATTGGAAAAAGATTTTGATTTTTCAAATCAATTTCAAAATCAAAAAGTGAAATTGAAAATTGGGAAAATTCCCAATGTGAGATTTTCCCACTTTCAAGCAAGAAGGTTCTACTTTCTTACACATAATTCCACCACCAAATACAAGGGATTGCTAGTATCACTTGAGGTGATCAGTTTTTCATGAGAATCATGTCATAAAACAACTCTTAATTGAGTGGAAAAGATGATGCAATTGTGGAATTGATGAGTTTTTGAAGGTTGAAGATATTCTTCAACAAGCTGAAAAACCAGAAAACCACTCCTCCAATTCCCTATGTTCAAACTTATTTTGAGTCTCACGACTCAATCTAAGGCTTCTATAGAATAGTAGGGAAGTTCTAGTGGTGGTCCGCGACAAGAATTGGAGAAGATTGCAGCTGAATTTCGAGTTTGAAGAGGATCTTCAAAGGTATGTTATGAAACCCTCTTGATACCCCATTAATTTTGATGTCAAAATTAACGGATTAGAATGCTTAATGATCCTATTTTCTTCCGCTCCATGTTTCTATATTCCAACAGATGCAACTTAACAAGTTTAATTTTTGACAAATACTTTATTCTTCACATTCTTCTTCCTCCTTGCCATGTCTTCTCCATCCACGCTCATGGCAACTTTTAGAATCATGCTCGATTCAGTACAAGCTCCAGTAACTTTGGAAGCTACAGTTCCTATTTTTAGAGAATCTATTGTTGAGGTACCTGAGTCATCAATATCCCTTCCTCCAAGCTCTCATGAGTTTACTACATTTAATCCTAATGGAATGGGTGCAATGGCACCAACCCCTGCCTCAATGATCCTTACTTGCATGCCTAAGGGGCCGGTCCCATGGTCTGCTCCAAATCCAAAACACAATGCTATTTTGCCATCAAGCATATGCGCAACCACAGCATGAAAAATAACACATTATTAATTGATACAGTAATCTGTAATTGTTTTTTCGATACTTGTATCAACCCCATTTATTAAAAGTTTTTATGTACAAGTCTTTTTCTTTTGGTATAAAAAACCCAATACTTGTATCAATTAATTGTTTTGTTTTATATGTTTATGCAAATAAAAAGATGGATGAAATAAATGTAGATTCAATATAATTAATTAAAAAAAAGGGAGAAAATAGTACATAAAAATATATATAAACAACAAACAATGAAAATTAGTATCAATGTTATACTTTAAGTATATTGTATTTTGAAAAATGCCTCATACTTGGTATATTAACAAATTGAGATAGAACAAAAAAAAAACATTATTGATATACTTTTCTTCCTCTCTAAATCTAGTTTATCAATCAACCAATATGTAACTTACATTTACATCAAAATCATTTCAAAATTTCAAAAATAGAACGAATTAGCCGATATACTTTACATTTGACATATTAGTTGACATAGCTAATGTACTTTAGATATAACACTATCAATATTATATTAAATTTTTTTCGATACATAAAAAAAAACTAAAGTAGGCAATCGAAATCTAGACTATCATCAACACACTTTAATTTTCCCTACTCGACGATTAACACGTGATTGCATATCACATATCATATATGTCAATCTATAGCCAAGTAATGAATAGGAAGGCTGATCAAGCCATATATAGACTCAAAGCATGGGAAGTTATAATGCATTCAAGAACCATGAGAATTCAACAAGTAAATAAGAAAATATAAGTTTCCCTAACAAAATCAAAATTAATTTCGAAGAATTAAAAGCGGTTTTAGAATGATCTTGAAAATTGTACATGTGATTTCGATTATATAACAGGCAATAAATGATGTGAAGGGTTATCATATTATATATTTTAAAGAAAAGCCTTCAACCATTAGGATTAGCGGTTATTATACTAATCTCTCTAAAAATCCATGTTTTTAGACGTAATATTATTTTAATATCTAATGAAAAAATTGGATAGGTGGAAAAATTTTGAAATCAATGTTGGGAATGTCCTAAACTCCCAGTTCGTAAATATTGTTAACATATTCTATTGATCAATAAAAGTATTATTGATTATTTTTTCAATAAATTGTTATTGATTTTTGCTTCTATTATAAAAATCCAATAAAGAAATTCATGGCTATAATATGAATACTTTACCTTTATATGGCGACATAAAAGAGGTTCAAGTTTTAGTATATAGCCAAAATGGTCTATAAGTATATGGATGAGATTGGGTAGTTTAAAACATTTATGTGTTGATTTAAATATTAAAATTACATGAACAAGATTCATGTCTAATTAGATGATTGATTAATTTAATATTTGATATTAAATTATAATTTAATTAATTAATTAAATTAGTTTAATTAATTATTTAAATTAGTTTAATTAATTATTTAAATAAATAAAACATTATTTCATTTATTAAAATTCAAATTCTGATTTGAATTTCCAATATATATATAAATATATACATTTGGAGTTGCTTGGAGTGGAATTTTCCAAGTTTTTCCTTTATTTGGAGTTGCTTGGAGAGTAATTTTCCAAGTTTTTCCTTCATTTGGAGTGGTTTCTCCCAAATCAGCCACATTTCTCACTTGCTTAGTGTTGATTGAAGTGTCAATTAGCAGGTGAGTAAGTGTTTGCATGAATAGAGTTGATAAATAAGTTGAATTCCAGCTTTGATGAATTCATGTTGCTGAAAAATTTGAAACCCTCTTTCCATCAATCAAACCCTGTCCAACTCTTCACAAAATTAGCTCCAATTCTGAGTTCTACTTCTTAAATCCAAGTTAGAGGATAGTAGAGAAGCTCTTTGTGGTGGTGCATTGAAGTTTTGGAGTTTAATTTCATGGAGAAAAGTATGCATCAAAAGTAATTATATTCTTGAAACCTACTTTAGCGGAAAACTGTTTTGCATGCTTTTAAAACTCAAATTAAATGTAATTAGAGTACTTATTGATTATGATTTCTTCGGTTGCATGTTAGTTTACTCTATCAATTGGTATAAATGCATGATTTAAGCACTCAATTAAGGTTAATTTGAGTTTGGTGGGTAAATTTCTATAATTGCATGTTTGGTTGACTAATATGGTAAAAATTCAATTTTGGCATTAGAGTTCTCTTTAACTATAAAGTTTAATTTCTAATTGGCTCTTGTCTGATGAGCTTAAATGTGTGCTCTAAAGTCTATAATTTTATTAGAGTCAATAGAGTCCAAATCAGGCTGTAATTGAAGAGAACAGCAAGCGAGGTCGAGCTGCAGCTTTTAGAATTCGAGCTTGTGCCCGATAGCGTCGAGACACCGTTCATCAAGTGTTGCAACGCTGTTCGTCATTTTTCGGAAGCATTGCAACACTGGGATGCAACATCACGATGTTGTTCATCACAATCCAGAAAGATGCGCTGGCAGAGCCTGAAAGCCTACGTCGTAATTAAGCCTCGAGTATGGTCAAAAGAAAATTTATAACATCATCGAACTGCTCGTTGTACTACTAAAACATAGCAACAATGGTAAGTTTGAGTTGATCCAAAGAGAAGCGCGATTAGTTTCATTGAGTTAATTTTCAAACTAGAGCAATAAATGGGGGTTTAGGTGTGGAAGAGATAATATGTGCAAAACTAAAATAAAAGTGTAAATGTAATTTAGGATAGGAGTCTATCTAATTTCTAGAGCAAGAGAGAGTTCCTATGTAATTTCTTTCACTAGGCACCAATTATTTACACTCATTCTGTCAATCCTTCAACCTATTAGAAAATTTGATAGCCCAATTAGCCAAATTCGATATTGAACCAAATCAGCCCTAATTCAATTTACAACTCTTCCTTCTTAGCGACATCCAAGTTAAAATTGAAAAGCATTAACAAAGGGTTCAATTGTTGAGACATACAACAAGCCAGAAAGCCATATTTTGTAGCATGATTTATTTGGAAAGATTATACTAGGACATACATGAGTTTGGCTAGAAAAAGTCTAGACCCTAAATATGGGATCCTAATACGGGCAACTAAATCAATCAATAACGCATAAGCTAGAATGATTTTGCAAACAAGAATTTCAACAAATTAATTTCTCAAGAGAATTTATCAAAACTCCATTAAAATTAAAACAAATCCATCCAAGGAATTCACAAGATTGCAGTTAAATTAATTAAAAAACCTTCAAGAAATTAAACACAAGGCTCTTGCTCAAAGAAACTAGATAGAATTTACCTCTCAAATCATAGATAAATCTGAGATACACATTCGTTCCATTGATTACAACCAAAAATAAAAAGCAAAAACTACCCTAAAGAAACCAAAAGTTGAAGGGAATGGATGAAGGAACGAGTTTTCATTTGACCTAAAGACGAAGGGGAGTATTTATAGGAAAGATCGCAACGTCCCAATGCTGAAAACCGCATTGCAACGCTCACTTGCACGTGCGCTTACTGTGTCCATCCGTCAAAGGTCGTAGCGTCGCGATGCTGTAAAGCAGTGTTGCAACGCTGCACATTTTGCCTTAGAGCGTCAGAGTAGAGCGTTGCAACACTGTGACATTGTAGTGGTAGTTTCGTAATTTACACTGTTTTGGAGCCTAACAGCTGAAAACACCTTGAAATTGCATCAAATCAGTCCCGTTTGACTATGATTTCTTTGTTCTACCTCCTCGGTTCATGATACCTAAAAAGTAAGACAATAAACACATAAAATCCATTAACAAGCCTAAATTAAGCTAAGAATAATAGCTCTTTTTAAGAGCTAACAAACATCCCTAACTTAATTCTTGCTCGTCCCGAGCAAGGCAGACCAGTATATAGGCATGAAACTTATGATAAATGAGCGACTCGGATCTCAAGGCTAAAGATAACAAACTCTTCTCAAAGAAAGGGTCATTCAAATGCATGCACTTAATCAAGAAATTTAAATTAATTCTATGTGCCCCACGTGTGTGTGTGCTTGGCCAATCCTATATAGTTCTCTACTAGCCCGGGAACATTCTATTCAGCCCTCAACTCATTTTCCCCTACTCTGGCTCGGAGGATCAAGCATTAAGCTCCCTAGGCTCAAAGTGGCAATGAAACACTTAAGGGAACTAACCCCCTTTTTTTGCTATTTATTTCACTTTCATACACACGAAAGAGGAAACCTTATCTAGACGCCTTCATTTGGCTTGCCCACACAGGTGTCATGCGAATCATCCAACTATAAGAAATATCTCCTTCAAGGTTCGAAAGCTTACTCATTCTTCGAGGTACTTTAGCTCACAGAGAAACTACGGTTGTCATAATCGCCCCAGGTTAATCATAACCCAAGAAAGAGGAGTAATCCCCTTCAAAAATATTATACAAACTTTCTTTTACTCTACAACATGCTTGCCCTTTAATTAGCATACAACAGGCTTTTACTTTACAACACAACAGTTTGGAGAAAACCTAAGCATGAATTACTGAGTTGAGCTTCAGTTGCTTAACAACCCTTACCTAGACCTTTCGGGGTGACAACAAGCATATGGACTAAATAATCCAATCTTAAGCATTCAAAACCTTAAATAAGAGGGCTATGTGCTCAATATATGTAAGGGAATCAAGAAAAATTTTAAATTTAGCCCAAAATCATGCATACATTCTGTGAACCCTTAACAGATCGAAGAGAGAGTTATCTAAATCCTACCACAGAAAGTCATCATCACAATACATGTATCATAAAAATCATATCAATAGTTCAACAACAAAGTCCAAGCTCAGGTGCTCAAGGACTTGCTAGACATGCATATATAACTACCACCCCCAACTTTAATACGATACATTGTCTCTAATGTATCTCTAATTTAAGCCAAATGAAAATAAAGACAAGGGAACAAAAAACCTCCCCTGAAAACATAGTTGCGCATGGGATGGTGGTGGTCATAGGCTCACCTCAAAAAGATGCTCCTCTCCTCTAGGTAATCCCTATAAAACAAAAACAAAAAGAAACCTAATCTAGAAAACAAATAAAGAAAGTAGTAAATTTTATTACCTGGCTCCCTCTAGGAAGAGAAAATTTTTAACGTCGATTGCTTGACATGACCTATCCCCTGTCAAGGCACAATGAAATTCTCGTATTTCTCTGGTCCCTTCTTGGATGATGTGATATAGCCCGGTAAGCCTATAAGGCTCTTCATCTTTTAAAGAGAGACAAATAGGTCGAATTTGGGATTTTTTTATTTATAAAAGGAAATAAAATAAAGACACTGGGACTGACTCTACAGAAAATAAATACTCTAACTCAACTGACTCAACAACTCTTGAGAACAAGAAGAAAAAAACTAAAAAATATATGATATAGAAGACGACAGAAAAGAGCGAGTTTTTTTTAACCTCTAACTCTATCACCTAGAAATCGACAGGTTTAGGGTCAGGTTCTCCATAGTCCTCCCAAACTGATTCTAAACATGGCATGCTATCCTCCAACTCATCCTCGATACCGACATAGATTACCTCATCGCCGCAAGCCTCGGTGATGTCAAAAGAATTATGTAGCAGGGGTTCACATCCTCTCTCAACTAAATCAAAAGATTGAGTGACTGAGTCTCTGAAACTCTAAAGGTCAGATCCAACCTCAGTCTGAAGACTAAAGCTCTCCTGGAGGTCGCGGATCTCTTGCTAAAAAACAATGTTGTAAATAGTAAGTTGTCTAGTGACATCTTCTAATGATATACCTAAGTCGGTGGTGTGAGCTTGCATTATCATGTCGGATGTTGCAGGGGATGAATCATAGTGGAACTGGTCCCATCTTAGGTTTCCATAGTCATAGGACTCCTCCCATGTGGGCCCTTAGAAATCATCGTCCATATAATTGGGATACCTTCCGATGGAGTAATCTTGTGGCATAGGGCTCCATTGCAAACTTAGGCATGTTTGCTCAGGGTGATCAGTCCTACGTGCTCGCACATGCTATGGGTTACCTATAACCAACTGAATAACCAAAGAAGTTAACTTAGCAATTTGACCTTGAAGGTCACAAACTTCGTCGTTAAGCCAAGATGCTCCATTCGTTAAGCCAAGATGCTCCATAAAACACTTACACAGAAAGAAAAACAAATCAAAAGCAAAGGAATACTCTAACTAGAAATTTAACAAACGAAACATCAAAGTCTTCCCCGTCAACGACGCCATTTTTGGTAGAGTTCAACAGCCTACGTCGTAATTAAACCTTGAGTCTGGTCAAAAGAAAATTTATAATATCATCGAACTACTTCTATTACTACTAAAACGTAGCAACAGTGGTAAGTTTGAGTCGATCCGCAGAGAAGCGCGATTTGTTTCATTGAGTTAATTTTCAAACTAGAGCGATAAATGGAGGTTTTGGTGTGAGAGAGATACTATGTGCGAAATTAAAATAAAAGGGTAAATGTAATTTAGGATAGGAGTTTATGTAATTTCTAGAGAAAGAGAGAGTTCCTACGTAATTTCTTTCATTACGCACCAATTATTTACACTAAATCTGTCAATCCCTCAAACTATTAGAAAATCTAGTAGCCCAATTAGCCAAATTCGATATTAAACAAAATCAGCCATAATTTAACGTACAACTTTTCTTTCTTAGTAACATCCAAGTTAAAATTGAAAAGTATTAAGAAAGGGTTCAATTGTTGAGACATACAACAAGCCAGAAAGCCATATCTTGTAACATGAATTATTTGGAAAGAGAATGATTTTGCAACTAAATATTCGATCTTAATATTTGCAACTAAATCAATCAATGATGCATAAGCTAGAATGATTTTGCAAATAAGAATTTCAACAAATTAATTTGTCAGAAGAATTTATCAAAACTCCATTAAGATTAAAACAAATCCATCCCACGAATTCACAAGATTGCAGTTAAATTAATTAAGAAATCTTCAAGAAATTAAACACAGGGCTCTTTCTCAAAGAAACTAGATAGATATTACCTTTTAATTCATAGATAAATCTGAGATACACATCCGTTTCATTGATTACAACCAAAAAATAAAAAGCAAAAACTACCCTAGAGATACCGAAAATTGAAGGAAATGGACGAAGGAACGAATTTTACTTTAGCCTCCGTCAATTTGGCCTCCCAAATTCAGCATATTTTGACCTAAAGACGAAGAGGAGTATTTATAGGAATGATGGCAACGTTGAATGCTGAAAACAGCATTGCAACGCTCACTTGCACGTGCACTTACCGTGTCCGTCCGTCAAAGTTTGCAGTGTCATGACACTGTAAAGCAGCGTTGCAACGCTGTGCATTCTACCTTAGAGCGTTAGGGTAGAATGTTGCAACACTGTGATAGTGCAGTGGCAGTGTCGTAATTTTCACTGTTTTGGAGCCTGACAGCTCGAATCACCTCCAAATTGCTTCAAATTAGTCCTGTTTGACTCCGATTTCGTGGTTATAGCTCCTTGGTTCATGATACCTACAAAATAATACAATAAACACATAAAATCCATTAACGAACCTAAATTAAGCTAAGAATAATAGCTATTTTTTAGAGCTAGCACACACCTTCGCGAATTGGTTCATGCAGAAGGACATTTGGTTTGACCAGTTCGGTCTTCTTCTGGTTTGGTTTAGCGACATCTATTCCAGTTCAGCCTCATCTGGAGTATTTGGAGGCAAGTTTAGGTGGTTCGGGTCTGATACGGGTCGAGTCGAGCGGTCTAGACCTCTTTTGAAGCTGTTTTTAGGTTGCTTTTGTAATAATTAGTTATTTTGCTTATTTAGGATGCCAAAGTTGAACCATGTTGATGTTGTTTAATTATTTTAATTATTTTATGCAAGTGATGTATATTATATTTGAATTAAACATGTTTGTGCATATAGTATGCCATTTTGATTTAAAATCCCACCATAGGAAAGCATGTTGCATGCATAATATTATGTTATAAGTTAGTTATAATATATAATATGGATTGGTTTCTTAAAATTAATATAAATGTTATGTTATTTGTGAATGCATTTGATGTATGTTATGGTTTTAATGCATGTCTATGGTTTTATAAGGTGTGATAAAATTAGATTAGACATTAAAATCCATAACAAAGTTAAACAACATGCTCACTTAGGTTAACAACTTGTTTTAAGAGTTAATATAGGTCGTTATCTTATAAAATTTAGTTACAAACTCAATCAATTTATAATCTTGTCTAAGGCTGGAAGTATTTAAGTTGATGGTTTACGTAACACCTCCTACCTGTGGATTATAATCGAAGTTTTGAGCTTGTTAACCGGTTTATGAGCTTGCATGAGCGGTGTGAGGTTTAGAAATTGGTTTAACACCTAGACATCGTAGGTTAAAATCCTGATATAAATGCTATACTTGGATAAATTATATAGACTTAGGTTGTTTAAAATTAGCCGGACTATACCTAAGTAAAAGAATACTGAAATATTTAGAACAATTCAGTGGGAGATTAATAATTTAATTGATATATCATTTTTAGCTCTCACATCCCTTAGAGTTCCACTGTAAGTTCCATGCTCGGCTTCATGTGAAACCCAGATCTCAATTTTCCTACTTAAGCAAGTAACTAGAGTAATTACCAAGTATAAGTAATCTTATGCAAAAGGGAAGAAGTTTGGAGAAGAGAAGAAGATAAATTCTAAGTATTGGAATAGACTTTTGAGTAGCTTTGACATAAACCTTAACTAGTAAAAATTTCGCTAAGTATGAAGCCAAAAAAAAAAGCATGTGTTTGGTGTTAGGGAGCATTAACACATAAGGCTCTAATGAGGCCAAGTTTGGCCCATCGCCTAGCTCATCGCTCACTTCCTCAATGCACATTGCTTTACTCCAGCGCATAGCTCTAGCGTACATCGAGTAGTAAGCGCCTTGCACTCAATGTCCATACTGGCCCGCACACAGGCCCAGCCTCAATCGTCTAGCTTTGCACCCATCGCATAGCTGATCGTCTAGTGCTCTTGCTCATCGTCTAGCGCTTACGCTCATCATCTAGTGCTCATGCTTATGGTCTAGCGCTATCATCCAACCTCGCAAGCAGCTATGCGATCGTCCGCATGCAATGCATCTATGCCTAGCGCCCACACTTGCGCGCAACCAGACGTATCCTTGCTCATGCCTGGCCCATGCATATAGTATCACCTAGACTTAGCATATGTTTAATTTAGCTGAAAAATGTCTCTAAGTATTTTTTTTATACCCTAAACTGTTATAGAACACTTTAGCTAGAGAGAAGTAGCGTACTTTTAGCTCTAACGTCCCTAAAAGTTCACATCGTGAGGTCCATGCAGGGCTTTGGGCCGTGCTTAGGAGCGGACTCCCTTCGCAGAGTGTTTGCATGGATCAATATCAAGGTGAATAGACAAAGTAGTTCATAGTAAGTGGGTAAGGGGTATGTAACAACATATCCCACGGTCTCTTCCACTAGATCACACCGTGAGATTCCCATAATGCGCTAGCATGTCTGCCCTGGAGCGACCTTTCCCTTCGGAGGGTTGTATTATAGGATTCGGAACACCGCGAACTCCAAATTTGGATAGGCTCTCTTAGATCAGTTTTCATATTGACTTTCCACTTTCGGGAGCATGTTGATTCTGGTTTCTGAAATCCAAAAATGGAAGGTTACACTTACAAGAATTACTAAGATGTTAGTATATTCTCGACCAAAGTAGCGATAACTAAAGTGCTATAGGAATAAAGAGTTATTCTGGGGTTAGCATCTAGTCAAGATTGTCTTGGTTTAAAAGAGGAACAATTGACTGCTCTTCGGTGGAGGTTACTCCAAATTTTTGAAATATTGTTGCAAAATATAATAATGAAGGGTACATTATTAGTTTTTGCTAAATTAAATTGGTTTCTTTGTGATTATAGTTTTTTTCTAAAAGAATATGTTTATCTTTTTCAGCATGAATAGCTCAATAATTCAACTCTTAACTTCCGAGAAACTAAACGGCGATAATTATTCGGCATGGAAATCAAATCTAAACACAATACTGGTAGTTGACGATCTAAGATTTGTCTTAACTGAGGAATGTCCTCAAGCCCCAACCTCAAATGCTAACCGAACTGTTCGGGAAGCATACGATCGATGGGTCAAAGCCAATGAAAAGGCCCGTATTTACATTCTTGCCAGCATGTCTGATGTTTTGGCAAAGAAACATGAATCTTTAGCAACAGCTAAAGAGATAATAGATTCATTAAGAGAATTATTTGGGCAACCATCATGGTCCCTTAGACACGAGGCAATTAAGCACATTTACACGAAGCGGATGAAGGAGGGGACCTCTGTTAGAGAACATGTCCTGGACATGATGATGTACTTCAATATCGCTGAAGCAAATGGCGGACCCATTGATGAGGCTAACCAAGATAGCTTTATCTTACAATCTCTTCCGAAGAGTTTTATTACCTTTTGAGACAAATGCGTCTTTAAATAAGATAGCATTTAACCTCACTATCCTTCTTAACGAGCTCCAACGATTCCAAAACCTTACTTTAGGTAAGGGGAAGGAAGTGGAAGCAAATGTTGTTACCACTAAGAAAAAATTTATAAGAGGATCGTCCTCTAAAAATAAAGTTGGACCCTCTAAAGCTCAAATGAAAAAGAAGGGAAAAGGGCAGGCTCCCAAGATAAAAAAGGGAAAGAAGGATACAAATAAAGGAAAATGTTTCCACTGTAACCAAAACGGGCATTGGAAGAGAAATTACCCGAAGTACCTTGCAGAGAAGAAAGCTGAGAAAACAACACAAGGTAAATATGATTTAATGGTCATTGAAACATGTTTAGTGGAATATGATACTTCAACTTGGATACAAGATTCAGGAGCCACTAATCATATTTGTTTCTCGTTTTAGGAAACTAGTTCTTGGAAAAAGCTTGAAGAAAGTGAGATAACCCTTAGAGTTGGAACATGAGAGGTTGTCTCAGCTGAAGCAGTGAGAGATCTGAAGTTGTTTTTTGAAGATAGATATCTAGTACTTAAAAATGTTTTGTATGCACCTCTTATGAAGAGGAATTTTATATCTATTGCTTGTATTATAGAACAATTATATACAATATCTTTTAATATAAATGAAACGTTCATTTTCTGTAGAGGTATTCAAATTTTCTTTGCTACACTTAAAGACAACTTATATAAGTTAAAACCAACTAGAGAAAATTTTGTTTTAAATACTGAAATGTTTAGAACATTAGAAACTTAGAATAAAAAACAAAAGGTTTCTTCCAACACCTATATATGGCACCTAAGACTTGGTCACATAAATCTCAATAGGATTGGGAGATTGGTCAAGAGTGGACTTTTAAGTCAGTTAGAAGATAACTCTTTACCTCCATGTGAATCTTGTCTTGAAGGAAAGATGACCGAGAGATCTTTTACTATAAAAGATCTCAGAGCCGAAGTACCCTTAGAGCTTGTACATTCGGACCTTTGTGGACCAATGAATGTCAAGGCTTGAGGTGAGTATGAATATTTCATCAGTTTTATTGATGATTATTCAAGGTATGGTCATGTTTACCTGCTTCATCACAAGTCTGATTCTCTTGAAAAGTTCAAAGAATATAAGGGTGAAGTTGAGAATGAATTAGGTAAAACAATAAAGATACTTCGATCAGATCGAGGTGGAGAGTATATGGACATACGATTCTAAGACTATTTGATAGAAAACGGGATCCAGTCACAACTCTCTGCACCTAGTACGCCTCAGCAAAATGGTGTATCAAAAAGAAGAAACCGAACCATATTAGATATGGTTCGCTCTATGATGAGCTATGCTCAATTGCCTGATTCCTTTTGGGGATATGCACTTGAATCTACTGTCCATATTTTGAACAACGTTCCCTCTAAAAGTGTTTTAGAAACACCTTATGATCTATGGAAAGGGCGTAAAAGTAGTTTACATCAATTTAGAATTTGGGGTTGCCCAGCACATGTGTTGGTACAAAATCCCAACAAATTGGAACATCGTTCAAAATTATGCCTATTTGTAGGTTATCCAAAGGAAACAAGGGGTGGTCTATTTTATCATCCTCAAGAGAATAAGGTATTTGTATCGACAAATGCAACATTCTTAGAGGAAGACCACATGAGAAGTCATCAACCTCACAGTAAACTAGTATTGAATGAAATTTCCAAAGACGCTACAAATAAAGCTAGTTCATCTACTAAAGTAGTAGATAAAACTAGTACATCAGGTCAGTCACATCCTTCTCAAGAGATGAGAATGCCTCGATCATTAGTTTGGCTGTTTAGCCAAAGGGATGTTATATTACATATTTATTAAGTAGAAATTCATGTTGTTTATAGGGATTATGAAGAAAGGGAAGGAAAATATATTAAATGAAGAAACTCAATCATTAGTTTGGCTGGAGGCACTAAGTGTAGGGTGACGTGGCAATCTACTCTTTGAACTCGGGAAGCGACAGAAAGATTAAAAGGGAAGTGAAAATTCAAAAGCATGGTTTCGGCAATTGACAAGAGCAAATTTAGCGAATTCGGTGCTATTTGAAAGCTGGGAGAATCTAGTATTCAAGGTTGTCCTGTTGGAGAAAGATTGCAAGAGGAGAAGAACAAAAGTGGAGAATTTGCAGAAGAGGCAGGACCACAGATTAATCAGGACTCGAGGTGAGGTTTGGAAGTTCCAAGCTAAAGTATAAGGAATTCTGGGCTAAAATTTTACGGTAAGGAAGTAACTCAAATCTAAACAAGTTTGTAGAATGAAGTTTCATGAAAAGAGCTCTAGATTTTGAGTTATGAATTTTTGAAGTTCTAACAGGGAATTGGTGCATAAGCAGACAGCTACTTATGAAGAACATGCAAGCAGTTCATCGTGGAGAATTATAGCGAGATTTGAGCATGAGGCTCTCGCTTATAAAGGAAATCTCGCTGATTTTGTAAGGAGGATTTCACTCTAGGGGGAAATCTCGCTAGGAATTGAGGTGAGTATCACTAAGAATTTCACAGGAAAACTTTATCTCGCTGGTATCGCTCTAGAGGATCTCGCTAGCATCGCTCGGGGGGATCTTGCTAGCATCGCTCAAGGGGATCTCGCTGACCTCGCTCAGGGGGATCTCACCAGTAAAGCTGTCTGTATTGATGGAAGTTCCTTTAATAAATGAATTCTTTGAGGTATTTTACTAGGAATTCTAAGTAGTTTAATCGGGAATTATATCTTTTCAGGCCAAGAAGAGCTAGGGGAAGCATATAAACCAATAAGAGCCTGACAAACGGTGAGTGACTAAGTAAACTTAATTTTCCAATACTCATGCATATATGATCAAGTAAAGCACAGTGACATTAATGATGTATTTATACTTACTCAAGCAACAAATGGTTGGAGAATTACTCAATGCATGTTTCCCAGCTTGTATGTGTGTAACACAGGCCAAGGTATGTCGTGTAACCATTACAAAAGCTATGTTTCTGATTTTGATATATGCTTCCTAGAGGAAGGCTATGAGAGAATGAGTTCTTGTGTAAATGAGTGGCAATGGAACAGCTCTTGTGTAAATACTAGCAATTGAACTTAATTTGATGTTACAAAATATACATTTGATACCAAAGAACGTTGAGAAGGTATCTAACCAATTAGGTACCGAAGGACATTTGAGAAGGTATCTGGCCAATTTGATACCGAAGGACATATAAAAAGGTATCATAGTAGCTCAATACTGAAGGACAAATTTGAGAAGGTATCTAAGCGGGAGTACCTAAAATATGATGGTACTTAGTGTGGCCACGTGCACGTAGGCAGTTATGAATGAGAGACCAAAGTATGGGTCTCTTGGTCGGTAATAAATGTTTGGGAGCTAGAGCGTTTAGGCTCATTCTCAACTAGGGAATAATAATGTTTCATGATGTCTGAGAATGGTTTACAGCTACATATAGAGACAATTTCTTGAGTTTACTCATTGATATATTTACATGTTTATAGTGATGCTACGCTTGTTGCTTTACGATTCGATAGTCACTCACTGAGCTTTTAGCTCAAAGACTTTCTGTGTTTTCCCTTTTCAGGTAGTGGTCAGTTTTCTCAAGGTTGATCCTGCTGCTGCTTGCCACCGAAAGACTCGGCTTATTAAAAGACTTAGGTTGATGATCTGTTTATGTACACATGTTTTGTGAGGGACTAGGGCTTCTGTAGGAATGTTTGGGCCACCTATGAATATTTTTCCTATAAAAGTAATGTCTTGGTTGTATGCATGTATTAATGTAATCTTTGTAGAACCTTAAGGGAGGTTAGCTGTTTGCGTATATTACTAATGAGATGAATAGGTTGGTATTTAGATTAGAAGGCTTGGGTGGTGAATACTGGCAGTAGGGCTAGTAACTACCACAGCCATATCCACTTCCAGAATCAAAGGGTAATCTGGGAAGGGGTGTGACAAGTTGGTATCAGAGCATAAGGTTTTGGGAATGAGAGGGAAGTTTATGCATAAGTCTAAGTCCCTAAGTGTGAATCCCTAACATGTGTACATTGTATTAGGTAAAATGTTGAGGCAACGTGGTAGACCGAGTAAGCAGACAGGTGGCAGGAACACTGACCCTACCAATAGGGGCTCAGAGGTTGGGGAGAACCCACCGAATGGCAAAAAGAAGGTGAATAATCCAGTGGGTCAGGAAACGATGTCCGAGAGAGAGTCTAGTACTCCCCAAGCAAG
Source organism: Benincasa hispida (assembly GCF_027475165.1). Classification (NCBI taxonomy): domain Eukaryota; kingdom Viridiplantae; phylum Streptophyta; class Magnoliopsida; order Cucurbitales; family Cucurbitaceae; genus Benincasa; species Benincasa hispida. Next base: position 60,465,841 of record NC_143480.1, on the reverse strand, counting down.
GGCAGATTCACAGCTAGATGATGCAGTGTTTGACTGGATAGTGCAGAGGTTAGCAGCCAGTGTAGGCTCTGCACGAGCTGACCCAGAAAAGAAATATGGTATTGAGAGGTTTAAAGCCCTAGGGACTGTGACATTTGAAGGTACAACAAATCCAGCTGAAGTTGAGTTGTGGCTGGATATAGTTGAAAAATGTTTCAATGTTATGAGTTGGCCAGAGGACAGGAAAGTGGGATTAACCACCTTTCTACTACAGAAAGAAGCAGAGAAATGGTGGAAAGTGATATCCGCCAGACGAGCAAGTACAGATGTGATGTTATGGCCTGAGTTTAGGAAGGCCTTTGAAGATAAGTATTACCCTAGCTCGTTTCGGGATGCAAAAAGGGATAAGTTCCTCAGATTAACACAGGGAACGATGTCGGTGGTAGAATATGAGCATAAATTTACAGAGTTATCACAGTATGCCCTGCCGATTATTGCTGAGGAAAGAAATAGATGTAGGAAATTTAAACAAGGTTTGAGGAAGGAAATCAGAACTCCAATGACGACTACGGCTAATTGGCTAGATTTTAACCAGTTAGTAGAAACAACAATAGGAGTCAAGCGGAGTTTGGCAGATGTTGAGCAGTTGCCAAGAGGTAGTGAGGCCGTAGTAGGGTCTAGAGACAGGGGGTTCTGATCTCCAATGGCAACCCAGACTAGTGGAAGCCATTTCAGGGGAATTAGTTGGCAAGGATCCAAGAAAAGAAAAACGATACCCTCGACCAGTGCAGTTAGCTGATCAGAGATGCCACGAGCTAGTGAGTCGATAGCCAGCACAGACAGGAGACCGACATGCCCTAGTTGTGGCAAGAGGCATTTTGGGGCATGCTATAGTGGTAGAGGTGCATGTTTCCAGTGTGGAAAAACAGGGCATTTCAAGAGGGACTGTCCCAGATGAACAGGAAAGTTCCAACAGCACAATAGCCGACCTCCCAGATAGTTAACCAACCAAAGAGTGCTGGAAATCGAGGCGAAGGGTCAAGTGGTGCCAAGTAGAAGAATGTCGTAGGTCGACCCCAGCAGCAAAGGCGAGTGTATGCCATGACACACCTGGAGACAGCAGAGTCTCCAGATGTTGTGATCGATAATGTTATGTTATGTGGGCAGTCTGCCTATGTTTTATTTGATCTTGGTGCCATACATTCATTTATATCTAGCATGTATGCATCTAGTATAGATAAGTTGGTTGAACCTATGCCTGTGATAGTAGTAGATAGATGCTATAATCATTGTGAGATATTGATCAATGGTCAGAACTTCTATGCTGATTTACTTCATTTAGAACTGTTGGACTTTGATGCTATCCTGGGGATGGATTTTCTAAGTAAGTATCATGATTCAGTAGACTGTTACAAGAAGGAGATAGTGCTCAGAAAATCAAATGGCCAAGATGAAATGCTGTCAGGAAGCAAACGATTAGTTGTGGGGAATTTGATATCGGTAGTGAAAGCTCAGAAGCTATTGAGCAAGGGATGTAAAGCCTATCTGGCTCATGTGATGGTTGCTCAAGGGAAAGAGCTAAACCCAGAAGATGTCCCAGTGGTAAATGAATTTTGGATGTATTTCCTGAAGAACTATCGAGATTACACCCCGACAAGGAGATGGAGTTTACTATTGACTTAGTTCTAGGAACAACTCCCATATCGTAGGCACCGTATAAAATGGCTCCGACTGAGTTGAAAGAATTAAAGGTTCAACTGCAAGAGTTAATTGACAATGGATATATTCGACCTAGTGTATCGCCTTGGGGAGCTCCGGTATTGTTTGTGAGGAAGAAAGACGGTACACTTAGATTGTGTATCGACTATAGGCAGCTGAATAAGGTAACAATTAAGAATAAATATTCGTTACCACGCATTGATGATTTGTTTGATCAGCTAAGAGGAGCCACGGTGTTTTCGAAGATAAACCTGAGATCGGGTTATCATCAAATGAAAGTGAGAGAAGCCGATATTCCTAAAACCGCATTTAGAACGAGATATGGACATTATGAATTCCTAGTAATGCCTTTCAGATTTACAAATGCCCCTGTGGTATTCATGGATCTCATGAACAGGATATTTCATCCCTATTTGGACCAGTTTGTGATAGTATTCATTGATGATATACTGGTGTATTCTGGTAGTAGGGAGGATCATATTACCCACCTGATGTGAAACCCGAATTTCCATTTTCCCTACTTAAGTAGGTGATTAAGGGATTAACTAGGTGAAAGTTAAATTCTATGTTGAAGTAAAGGAATTTCTAAGTGTTGAAAAGATTTTCCTTTAGTAGTTTTGAGTTAAGCCTTAATTGATGAAATATTGGCGAAGTGTAAGGTCAAAAGGACCCATGCGTTAAAAGTTAGGAGACATTAGCGCATAAGTGGAAAATGTGACCATGCGTTTGTAAGGTTGGACGCATGATTAGCCGAAGTATTGGCAAAAGGCATTGCTAAGAGTTGGATGCGTTGGATGTGTTGGATGCGCTGGATGCGTTGGATGTGTTGGATGCATTGGACGCGTTGGATGCATTAGATGCATTGGATGCGTTGGATGCATTAGATGCGTTGGATGTGTTGGATGCGTTGGAGGATGGATACGTTGGATGCGTTGGATGCATTGGATGTGTTGTACGTGCTGGATGCGTTGGATGATGGATGCATTGGATGCGTTGGATGTGTTGGATGCATTGGATGCGGCAATGCAATACCATGTGTTGGTGATGCACTATGCGTTGGTGATGTGCTAGCGTTGGTCATCCAAGGGTTTGTGGACGCATGCATTAGTTGATGGTGTCCGGACATAGGTAGGTTGCAGCAATGGATGGGCGCATTTGTGATTAACACATATGAGAGTTGATAGACGCATGTAAGATCATCATCCTAAAATTTGGCTTGTTAAGAGGAATTCTTAAGCCTTAAGTAAAAGAGGTGAATGCATAAGAAGACATGCAAAGTTGAGGGCTATGCATTGGTGAAAGGAAAAGAAGACACCTTGGCTTGCGCTGATGTAAGAATGCGTTGATAGTGTGAGGAAGAGACACTTGGACATGCGGCCAAGTAGGAGGTGTCGGCCTTGGCAAGAGTTTGGACGCCTATAAATAGGGCCAAGGACTTCAGATAGGAACTCAAATTCTCTTCAAAGGACATAAAGAAGAGTGTATTGGGAGGAAACTGTGCGTTGGTAGCAAGGCCATGCGTTGGTCAAGAGGTTCTAAGAGAGGAGATGCTGTCGGGCAGAAAAGAAAAGAAGTAGCATCAACTTGGAACGCGTGCGTTCGATGTGATTCTAAAGCCATCTAAAATCTGAAAGAGTCTAGTTTTTAGGGTAGGGCTGTAGAAGAAGAAGCTCCAAGGAATCGGGCTGGAAAGTGAGGACAAGGCAGAAGGGTCGAGCTGTCGGGTAAGCTGGGCCAGTCTTGATGTTTTGATGTTTTCGGCCAAACCATGAGAAGTTATGAGCTAAGATTTTAAGGTCAACTTCCTGAGGTATGTTATAACATGTTTGTAGAAGGAATTATCTCAAAATAAGGCCTATAACTATGAGTAGTCTGAGCTTTAATGTGAATCTGGAATTTAGGGTTCAAAAGAAGAGCCCGGGAAGATCAAGGAACTCCTATAGAGAGAGGTTCCTAAAAGACCAAGGTGAGTGGTACTTTCCTTTAAGTCTTAAAGCATATCTTTTAGAGTAATTTGTATATGCTTAGGTTATGAATGAGTATCTAGCGTGAGAATGAGATTATGTGATCGGGATGGTCAAGGGGTCAATGGACCTAGTGCCTGAGCTCGTAAGAAAAAACTCACAGGATGGTCAGGGGACATGAGAAGTCTAGTTCTTGAGCCTGTGGGAGGATCCTCATATGGGATGGTCAGAGGGTCAACGGGCCTAGCTTCTGAGCCCATAAGCAGGGAGCTATGTGCACATAGGAGACAGAGGGAACGTAAAGAGTAAGCGTTGTAGCTAGTAACAGTTATCTATCTACCGTGTGTGTAGGTAGACAACATACTCGTTCTAGTTAGTTATCAGTTTGGCTATCTATCGTGTGCGTAGATAGAGTTGTGATCAGGCTCACTCAAGGCAGAGGTTTGAATGTAACCTCGTATTCATGATATGCTTGTTAATTACGAGTTGAAATAGACTCTAGAAGTAGCTTACCAATCACTAAGCTTTGTAAAAGCTCATTTCGTTATTTCATGTTTTTCTTCCCAGGTAGCGAAAGGTGAGGAGTTCCAGGGTGCTACTAAGGTTAAGGTCTGCCACAAGCCACAGTTACACTTTCGGAGGATTTTACAATTATTGTTGTAAACTTTGTAGTTAAGTCTTGGAGTTTTATAAACGTTATATCGTTGTAATAAAATTGGCCTACTTAATCTGTTGTAGTTTGCCTCCTTGACTTAATCAGTTGGTTGTTGAATTTGGTATCGGAGTTATTTCCACAAGAGTTATTAGGCAGTAAGTGTCAACAAAAGGGTTGATAACTACTGCAATCATGCCCTTTCTTAGGCTCGAAGAGTAGTTTGGGCCGAGGTGTGACACCTGAGGATAGTATTCTAGACATTGCGAGATAGGTATTTGTATGCTAAATTCAGTAAATACGATTTTTGGTTAGATCGGGTAGTATTTCTTGGGCATGTTGTTTCAGCAGAGGGCATTAGTGTAGATACCCAAAAGATGGAAGCAATAGCTAATTGGGAACGACCCACAACTATTTCAGAAATACGCAGTTTCCTAGGCTTGGCAGGTTATTATCGGAGGTTTGTGGAGGGTTTCTATAAGATAGCCCTTCCGTTAACGAACCTGACCAAGAAAGGCGTGAGGTTTGAATGGCCGTAGGAGTGTGAACATAGTTTCTAGGAGCTGAAATAGAAACTAGTATCAACACCAGTGCTTACCTTACCTATTCCAGGTAAGGAATTTGAGATTTATTGCGACGCATCCCGACAAGGATTGGGATGTGTGTTGATGCAGGATGAGAAGGTGATTGCATATGCCTCTCATCAACTTAAGAAACACGAGGGCATTTATCCCACGCATGATCTGGAGTTGGCGCAGTTGTTTTGGCTCTAAATTTGTGGAGACATTACCTATTTGGAGAGCACTGCAGGATATTTATAGATCACAAAAGCTTAAAATATATCTTTGATCAAAAGGAATTGAATCTAAGACAACGAAGATGGATTGAATTGATTAAAGATTACGACTGTTCCATCGAGTACCACCCTGGTAAGGTTAATGTTGTGGCAAATGCACTAAGTAGGAAATCCTCGGGACCCAAGGCCATTATTGGTTCAATATGAGGAATGTTATTACAGGAGTTCAGGAATTCCAGAACCGCCTTATGAGTGGAATCGTCAGGAGGAATGATAGCTATTTTTTAGATAAGGCCGACCTTAGTAGAAAACCTTAAGCGGGATCAATTGGAAGACCTTGATTTTCAAAAGATTGCTGATGATGTGAGTAAAGGCATCAGGGTTGACTTTCAACTGGGAACAGACAGTGTACTAGAAAAAGAGGGGAGAATGTGTGTACCTAACAAGCTACAACTTAAACAAGCCATTCTAGAGGAAGCACATAGTTTTGCTTATGCCATGCATCCAGGTAGAACCAAGATGTATAGAACTTTGAAGAAATCTTATAGGTGGCCTGGGATGAAGAGAGACATAGTAGAATATGTGGACCGATGTATAGTCTGTCAACAAGTAAAACCTGAGAGACAAAGACAAGCAGGATTACTCAATCCACTTCCAGTGCCTGAGTGGAAGTGGGAGCATGTGACAATGGACTTTCTATTTGGTTTGCCTAAGACACTGATAACTTGTAGAAATACAAGTTATTTATGCCACCTTATCTAGATATTGCGGCCAAAAGTTAGTAATTATACGCCAATTGTATGAAAATTAACCTAGTATGACAATAATTATAAATGTTTGTATTTACACCCACTAACGCCAAAAAGATGGAGGATAAGCCAAACTTTACTCTATTTTGCAGGAGACCAAGTCACCACTTGCGCTCAAGGCTCATGAGAAACTAATCAACGCATCTGTCACATTATGCTCGTCGATCAACTATGAAGAGACAATTACCGAAGTAACGGTGCAATAAACATGATTTTATTACAATAGAACTTTTATTTAATAATTTAGCTCACACAGTTTTATTACACCACGACTGTGAAACCCAAATCTCCATTTTTCCTAATTAAGCAGGTGATTAAGGGATTAACTAGGAGAAAGTTAATCCTATGTTGAAGAAAAAGGAAATTTCTAAGTGTTGAATAGATTTTCCTTGAGTAGCTTTGAGTTAAGCTTAAATCCCTGAAAATTGACTAAGTGTTGGACTAGGCATTGCTTTGCATTGGCCACAAGATCTTGGAAAGAGTACTTGGGCAAAGGAAAAATTTGGAAATTTGGCTAAGTATAGAATGTTGTATGGGATGCGTTGGAAGGAGGGAAAATTTGGAAATTTGGCTAAGTATAGAATGTTGTGTGGGATACGTTAGAAGGAGGGAAATTTTGGAAATTTGGCTACATATAGAAATTTGTGTTGATGCATTGGAAGGGTTGTTGGTGATGGCATGCAGCTGAAGGAAGGAAAATGGAAGTGATGCGTTGAACATCCAAGAGTTTGTGGACGCATATGAAGGATGAACTCATGGAGGATGTCATCCAAACATATGGCTTGTTAGGAAGAATTCTTAAGCCTTAAGTAAAAGAGGTGGCAGCATAAGAAGACATACAAAGTTAAGGGCCATGCGTTGGTGAAAGGAGAAGAAGACACATTGGGTTGTGCTGATGCAAAGATTGTGTTGATGATGTAAGGAAGAGACATTTGGTCATGCGGCCAAGTAGGACGTGTCGGCCATGGAGCAATCTTGGACACCTATAAAAAGGATCAAAGACTTCATTCTTCAGATCACAACTCAAAATACATTTAAGAAGAGTGGGAAAGTCAAGGAAACCTTGCGTTAGAGAAAAATCCATGCGTTGGACATAGAGACAGTGAAGTCTGAAAAGTAGCATCAACTTGGAACGAGGAGTTCTCCCAGAATACTCGTGCATTTGATGTGATTCTAAAGCCATCTGAAAGATAAAAGAGTCTCGTTTTCATGGTGGGGCTTTCAGAGAAGAAGCTCCAAGGAATCGGGCTGGAGAATGAAGAAAATACAGAAGGGTTGAGCAATCGGGTAAGCTGAGCCAGTCTTAATGTTTTGATGATTTCGGCCAAACCACGAGGCGTTATGAGCTAATATTTTATGGTAAGATTCTTGAGACATTTTGGAACATTTTTGAAGAAGGAAATATCTTAAAACAAGGTATGGAACTATGAGTAATCTAAGCTTATATTTGTATCTGGAATTTAGGATTCAAAAGGGAAACCAAGGAAACTTAAGGAACTTCGAAAAGGAAAGTTCCTAACCAACCAAGGTGAGTGGTTATTGTGTGTTGTATTGTTGATATAATTACTATATATAGGTAAATATATATAGGGGATAATGTTAAGTTGGCATGATCAGGGATATATGTTTATCTGATTACTATGCTTGTTAAGATATTGCTTGTATGTTTGTGTTGGAAACTGGAATTGTACCCGGGATATATAGTTAGCATGCTTGAAAAGGTACTTGGCAGGAAAATATAGTCGGCTTCGGTCGGCAGAAAATTATAGTTGGTGACGACCGGCAGGAAATATAGTCAAGTTACCTAAGCATAGCTAGCAGGAAAAAATAGTCGATATGCACATTGGCGGGATAATAAGGTACAGGGAAAGTTTCCATAGGAATTGTTGTTATCTTAGTATACGTGTGAAAGTACTGGGGATGTTTATATTATGTGATAACCAACGGTCAAGCTGGGATGGATTTTTTTAACCAGCGGTCGAGCTGGGGATTGTCCAGCGGTTTGGCTGGAAAATAATATTAAACATGTAGTAATGTTCTTGTTGACTATGCATTGCTTTCCCAAAAATATATTTCTGTTGACAAAGTTATTTGTTTATCTAAAGGCACCACTCACTGGGGTTTATAGCTCATGTTTTCCATGTTTTATGTTTTAACCCCCCCCCCCCTTCCCCCCCCCCAGGTAGCGGAAAGTGAGGAGTTCCAGGGTGCTGCTAAGGTCAAGGTTTGCCACACGCCGCAGTTACACTTCCGGAGGGTTTTACAATTGTTATTGTAAACTTTGTTGTTAAGTCTTTGAGTTGTATAAACGTTACATTGTTGTAATATAAGATGGGCCTACTTAATCAGTTGATTGTTGAATTTATTCATTGGTATCAGAGTTATTTCTGCAAGAGTTATTAGGCAGTAAGTGTCAACAAAAGGGTTGATACTTGCTGCTAGTCACGCCCTTTCTCAGGCTCAGAGGGTGGTCTGAGGCGGGGTGTGACAACGACTTTTTATTCTAGTCTTCTAAAATTTTCTCTTTCCCTTTTCCCACCACCGACATATTGTCTTCCCTATCTTGAGTTAGTCCATATAGTTTCACCAACGTCATTTTTCCTATTTCCTCTTTTCTTCCTCCTACAGTTCGTCCTCCTTCAACCGTCGTTGATCTTCCTCCCGGGTTGTTTGGTGGCTGTACATTTCTAGTATCCATCAACTGAGGACACTCTCGTTTAAAGTGTCCTAGTCTACCACACTTAAACCACGTGTGTGATCGTTCTTGGGTTTGCTCCTAACATCTTCCCCAATGATATTTATTACAGATCGGACATCTTGGTCTTTGGTTAACGCTCACCATTGACTCCTTTATTTGGCTCTCCCATCCAAGGTTTGCTTTAGTGTTGGTAACTCCTCTTCTTTTCCATCCACTTCTACTTTCTACCCTGGGTGTAAAATTTCTTGGTTCTTCCCTCCGCCACCGACTCATTGATGAGTCTCTTTTCGGTCTTACTTCTTCCGTCGTTAAACTTCTCTCTACTCTCATCGCAGCTTCTATTAGTTTTGAAAATTCTCCCTATTCTGCGGTTGCTGTAACAAGAGTTTGAATCTCTTGTCTTAATCCTGTTTCAAACCTCCAACAGCATTCCTTTTCATCCACCATTATGTTTAAAGCATGCTTGGATAGCTCTGTATACTTTAATTCATATTCCGCTACAGTCATGTTTCCCTGCATGAGCTGTAGGAATTCATCTTGTTTCATATCCCTGAATGATCGGGGATAGAATCTTTCGAAAAATGCTTTTCGAAATTCCTCCCAACATATTTCTTCTTGATCGCCCCTCCTATTCTTTAGTAGCTTCCACCAATCCTCTGCCTGTTTTTGCAGTAAGAATGTGGCAAGACTTACCTTACGGTTTTCAGGACATCTCATCATCTCGAAACATTTTTCTATTTGAACCATCCATGCTTCTGCATCTGCAGAATCCTTTGTTCCTTCAAAGTTTGTGGCTCCCAATGCCTTTAATCGTTCTATCCCATATTTCTTTTCGGGATCAGGTTGTATATTTTCTAAGCTTGCTTGAAGTCTTTAGGTGAATTTATCCATTTGTTCTTCCTCCCTAGATTTTTCTTTTGGATGGCTTAAGGCACTTTCACTTTCATTCCCAGAGGGTTGCCCGATTCTACGTTTCCCACTTCTCAGCATTTTGTCTACAACCATTCACATATAAATTAGACATACGTTATCAACATACTATCTTTATTATAAACATTGTTGCTATTTACATTAGTAGTTTTCTTCAGTCTACATAGTTACTTGTTTACTCATTCTCCAGTAGTCGTAAGTTTTCAAAGTTAAAGCGCATCCTCTCGTTTCTCCATACACATCTCTCTTGAACATGTCCTATTTCCTTACAGAAAATACATAATTTATAGGATTCCGCGTTGTTAGAGTCATAGGTGGGCTGTTCCTCAAATTCAATCACGATACGTCGAGGAATTTCCTTCTTTGCGGCACGTGCCCATTCTTGGTCCACCGTCAGTTCAGGCAACATGTTGTTACTTCATGAACTCGAACCTCTAGCCAGTTCCCATTTATATTTTTCCTGAATCTCTCTTGTTTTTCTCTGAAAAGCATAACAATTTTTGCGGATATGGCCAACCTTGCTACACCCATAGCAAATTCCGGTCCCTTTCAGACACGGACCGCTATGATTTTTACCACATTGTGGACATCCCATGTTAGTTTGGGATCCCACTAAATTTGCATTGTTCAAGGTAATAGGATATTCAGTATTATTGTTCACACTATTCTCAGATTTTTCAGGGTTTTCCCCTGGGCTAGCGCCGCGGTCTCCAGCTTGCGTTCCGGAGTCATTCCACCACCAGTCTTGTCTGCTCGGATTCATTTCCTATAGTGGACATTATTCAAGTTATTACTTACTAATTTCTTTATTTTCACTTCCCCTTTCTTATGTTTTCTTATGTCTACTTATTATTCCTTATTTCTTTTTCCTAACCTTTCCTGATTCTACTTTAGGTTTTCCTAGTATATTTCGTTATATTTATTTCTTTTTAGGTTTTGACCTAGCCTATCTTCTAATATTATCTGGCTTCCCTACCTTAGGTAAGCCTTTTTTTGATGTCGTTTTGGCTTTAACCTGTCCCTTTTTCCTTTATTTTTCCTAGATTCTATTTATACTTATGCTAGACTCAACTTTTTCCAAGGTTTTATGTAAACCTTTGCTCTGATACCAAGCTGTCACACCCCCTCCCTAGCTTTAGCCCCCAAGACTTAAAAGAGAGCGTGAGGGTACACCAGTAGTATTCCAAGACAACATTTAAATTTAACATTTCCCCCCTATCTATTAAAGATTTCAACATGTTTACAACACTCTATCTAACTTTCATACACATAGTTCAATTTCCTATATTCTTTATTACATGATCCGAGCCGTGCCCTGAGAATTTACCAAGTCCTGGTGTGTTGGTGGTTAGTAGACTCCTTCCTGAACGCTCCGCTTTGCTACCTGGGGGGGATATAAGGAAACATTTGGAAGAGTGTGAGCTACTAAACCCAGTGAGTGGTGCTTTTAACATAATAATCACTTTGCAAAACATATTTTTGGGAAGTCAACACATAATCACAATTCTAGTATAATTTATGCATGATCATGTGTACATTCATTCAATCATCATCCTCTAGTTCCATGCTATACGTGGCATGTTCATATCATGGAAATATTATCAATCACAACAACTTTTTATGGAAACTTTCCTATAACCCACTTTTCCTGCCAATGTGCACATCGACAATTCTTTTCCCGCTAGTCATGCTTAGGTAACTTGACTATATTTCTCACCAGTCGTCACCGACTATTATTTCCCCCCGACCAAGGCCGACTATATTTTCCCGCAAAGCACCTTTTGTTAATCATGCTAACTTATGTAGTCCGGGTATAATCTCAGTTTCCATAAGAATTTCACAGACAATATCATGACAATCAACATAACATCATAAGCATGCATTTTGCACTTACATATGCATTTATCCACATATCAACGCAATAAACTAAGTAAACACTCACCGCAAGCAAGTTTTTCCACTAAAATCACCTTGAGAATACCTTCCTGAGAATTCCTACATATCAATGGAAAATCCTTAATTAATACTTGTTATATCAATAAATAATGTCAAAATAGCCAAAATATCGTTATATAATGAAAATATCAGCTTACCCTACTCTAATTTAGCCAGAATCCCAAAATTAGCCTCTTTAGAGGTTATTTGGACCGTGGTAGGCAGCTGGCCGTTGAGCAGTAGGCAGGGTGGGCGTGCTATGTCGCATAGGGGGTTGACGCATTGGGCGTGCGTTGCACTGGGCGTGATGCATCGCACGGGGAAGGTAGCTATGCTGGGCTATCGCATAGGATGCATCGAGCGAGGCATGCGGATGGACGCAGCGCTGCGAGGCGTGCACGCAGGGTGTAGGCTGGCTGTGCGTTCGACTGATTCAATGCCTCATCAACGCAACCTTTGTTTCTTTTAATCTTCAATCAATTTGGCAGCCTAATAACTCAAACGTAACTCTCTAAATATGCTCTCAACACAAGATTTAGGTGATGGTATGAAGAAATTCCTCTTGCCCAACCCCTCTATTTATAGCCATTCCAAACTCACCCCATGGTGACAACTCAACTCCCATTTGTCTCACTTTGGAGCTGCCAACACTTAGTCTACCCAGCCTAGCCTTGAGTTGTTCTCATCTCAGCTTGCTAGCAAAAATCTTCTTTTTTGCATGAAATCTCCTTCACCCACCTCCTACTTGGGGTGATAAGACTTCAATTGCATGAAATCTCCTTTGTCCACCTCCTACTAGAACTTTTTGTGATCCTCCTTTTGCCATCTAAATCACTTAAATACTTAACATATTTCTCTACTTAAATTGTTTAAGACTTATGCTCGTATACCATTGGCATCTTCCCTTGAAGTTTTCCATCAATTAGCCTCACCTTTTATCCTTAACGAATAGTAACTCACCCTTCCTTCATCAAAGTCCTACTTAGCCATCGCATGAGTTGGCCATCACCAACGCATAGGGTGGTCGCTCACCCTCGACGCATGGCTTGCTCGGCCTACTAAGAATGGACGCACGATGCTGACCATCGACGCATGGGCGCGCTGCCTAGGCGCTTGTGCGCTTGGCCGTATAGGCACGCTCGGCCGTGTGGGTGTGCCTCGCCGCATGGGTGTACGCTTGGCTTATCACATCGACGCATGGTTATTTGGCAGGCTTAGCAGGCTCGGCAGTGCTTCGACGCATAGGATGGCTTGCTCGGCTTGCCCGTTTGACGCATAGGTAGGGTGCTCAGCATACACCATTGATGCATGGGCTGCGCGCTTGACGCACTGCCTATGCACTTGTCCTTGATGCATGGGCTGCGTGCTTGGCGCATGGCCTGTGCACTTGGCTTCAACGCACCGCCTGCGCGCCTAGCATGCTCACTCGACGCATGCTTTCTGCCCATGTTCGCATGGCTCATGTATGCCTTTGCGTTGGTTGTATGTAACCTTTAGCCATTTTCCAAGTTTTCTTGCTTCCATCCTCCATGCATTCTTGCGTCCAACATGTTTAAGCCCTTCATAGGTGTTTGTACTTTTGGTCACCTTTTTGGATAATTTTAGTGTTTTCCACCCTTTTGCTCCAATATCCTTACTTAGGATTTTTCTTCTCTATTTAACCTCCCACTTTTGATTTAGTGTTAGGGTCTTACATTTACCACCCCTTGAAAATAATTTCGTCCTCAAAATTAAACGAAACTTATTTTACAACAGAACTTTTATTTAATAATTTGCCTCATACAATTTTTTTACACCACGATTGTGAAACCCAGATCTCCATTTTTCCTACTTAAGCAGGTGACTAAGGGATTAACTAGGAGAAAGTTAAATCCTATGTTGAAGAAAAAGGAAATTTCTAAGTGTTGAATAGATTTTTCTTGAGTAGCTTTGAGTTAAGTTTAAATCCCTAAAAATTGACCAAGTGTTGGACTAGGCATTGCTATGCATTGGCCACAAGATCTTGGGAAGAGTACTTGGGCAAAGGAAAATTTTGGAAATTTGGCTAAGTATAGAATGTTGTATGGGATGCGTTGGAAGGGACCATTCGAGGGTACCATCTTCTTCTGAGGGTACCATCTTTACAGGCAGTTCTTACAAAGACATTTACAATACCCTCAGATTAGCAGTGAAGCACCAAGATGTACGAAACTTTGAAGAAAACTTATTGGTGGCCTGGTATGAAGCGAGAGATAGCCGAATATGTTGATAAATGTTTGATCTGCCAACAGGTTAAACCAGTGAGACATAGGCCAGGAGGACTCCTTAATCCACTGCTAGTGCCGGAGTGGAAGTGGAAGCATATTACCATGGATTTTCTGTTTGTATTACCTCGTACTACTGGTGGATGGTATATGGGTAATAGTAGACAGACTCACCAAGACAGTGCGGTTTATACCGATTAAAGCGATGTCTACACTAGATCAGCTAACTAAGCTATACATCGATAGGATTGTGAGTCAGCATGGAGTGCTAGTGTCCATAGTTTCAGATAGGGATCTGAGGTTTACTTCTAAGTTTTGGCCTAGTGTACAGAAAGCAGTGCAAACAAAGTTAAAGTTTAGTACAGCATTTCATCCCCAGGCAGATGGTCAGTCAAAGAGGACCATCTAGAGCTTAGAAGACATGTTGAGAGCATTTGGAGATCAAGTTTTCTTAAAGTTATCTCCGTGGAGAGGTGTTCTTCGCTTTGGGAAGAAAGGTAACTGAGTCCTAGATATATTGGTTCTTATCGACTAACAGAACGAGTTGGACCAGCAGCCTATAGACTTGAGTTGCTAGCAGAACTTGCTTGAATACATGATGTTTTCCATGTGTCCATGTTGAGGAAATATATTTCAGATCCGTCACATGTGTTACAAGCACAACCGGTTGAGCTGAAAGAAGACTTGAGTTATAAAAAGGAAGTGGTTCAAATCCTCGACAGAAAGGATCAAGTTTTGAGGAACAAAACGATCCCACTCGTGAAGGTCCTTTGGAGACATCACGGAGTGGAGGAGTCAACCAGGGAGTCAGAAGACCAGATGAGGAGGAGTTACCCGACACTCTTCACCTAAGGACTTCTAAAGTTCGAGGATGAAATTTCATAAGGGGGAGGTAATTTGTAAACCCAAGACTTTCCTTGGATTATTTGCTCTTGTCACATATTGTAGGATGTTGGATTTAAGTTATTGTTGTTCCATTGTTGAAGAAAAATGGCAAAGCTTTTAGTTGAAGTTGTCTTTGATAATTTTGGAATTTATTAATAAAGAAAATAAAAGAAAGGAAATAAAGAAAAAGAAAAGAAAAGAAAAGGAAAAGGGAAAAGGAAAAAAAAAATGAAAGGAAATGGAAACCCATTCGGCACCACCGCCTAACTCATTTCAGCCCATTTCTCCATCATTTCCCATCAGATTTTCAGAGCATTTCGAGAGAGAGAGTGAAAGAAGAAGAAGAAGAAGCTTACTGCAGGTTGGAGGTTGAAGAAGGGAGGAAAAAGTTCATGCAAGTGTAACCATGGAAGAATCTGGGTTCAACCTGCCTATCTCTGGTTTTTAAGTCGGTTTGAGCTACACAAGAATAACTAAGAGATGAGGTCTGACTTCCTTGAAATTTAATCCATTTTATAACAAATTTTATGAAGGAATCTTGAGCTAAATCTGATGATAAGTTAATGGTTTTTGAAAAGGAAAAAAGAGCACAGAATTTTCGTGCAAATCAGAAGGATCTAGGGTTTTCTCTGGTTTTTCGAATATTCTGGGGTGTACAAGTTGAATTATAAGCTCAATTGGGTATGGTTGGAAAGCTTATTCAATTTCCTATAACTTACATGAAGCATTTGTGAGCCAAAAATGAGTAGAAGTAGGTTTAATTTCAGGAGAAGGGTAGAGGGTAGCACAGAAGCACGAATCTGTATTTGCTGTGTTCGGGAGATTTCTGGACAAATCCGTTGGGAATCTCGTTTCTATTCCTTCAGGTAAGTTGTAGAGGGTTCCAAAATGAAGAGTTTGATATATAATACATTAATTTTGGTCAAGTATTGAGGAATTTATGAGTATTGGAAATTATGGTATTGAATCTGGAAAATCTGGAAAAAAAAGTGTGAAGTATGATTTTATTTCTAGAATTTAGAATTCATGAGCATGGAAAGACAAGACGATTTACAGTTCTGATGCTTGGTTTTGGTTTGTTTGACAGGCCAAGAAGAAATAGGCCGAGTCTACAGACTAGGGAACTAGCCAAGACTGTGAGTGACAAAACGAATTTCGAAAATGATTTCTAAACTTTAATTTATGCTTTAAATGGTTTACATGCTTGAATATGAACTTATGAATGGTACATGATTTCTATGAATGGTTTCAAGCATAAGTTTTGAGCTTAGATTTTCTAATGAGGTTTATATACGAGCACGTGATTATTGAATTCCTGAAAAGTAGTTGAAACGATATCATTTAAAGTAAAGTTTGTATTAGCGAGTACTGTTAAAAGATTTTCAATTTTTCATGAGCAAGCTGAGTAAGCTTGAGTTTTACGAAAGATAAAGATAAGCAGGCATGTTTTATTATTTTCATGTGGTTTTCTGAGACTTTTATTGACTACATGACTGAGATATTGAGCCCGAGGCTATATGGTACCGTGTGCACATAGGTTATATTCCATTGTTGACGTTGAGTGTATTCCGTGACAACGATGCTATCGTGAGTGCTGGGCGGGCCCCACTACGACAAAGACGATGGGAGTGCTGGGTGGGCCCCAGTACATCGTAGAGCTAGTAAACGTTGGTTGTACTAGGCGTGCCCTACACAACGTTGATTTGTCATGTTAGTTAAAATGTTTTATATACTTGATATAGCTTGCTAGATTTTAATGACGTACTTGTGGAATATTTGAGGAAGCTTTTATCGTTACACGTTTATGTTTAACACTTTGATTGAACAGATTTATACGTTTAAAAGTTTATCACGTGTTTTGATTTGCGGATTTATAGTTTTAAATTAGTCACTCACTAGGCTTCGTAGCTCACTTTTTCAAAAGGTTTTCCCAATTTTCAGGTAGAGATCGAGCTCCCGGAGTCTGATAACTGCCAAAGTCTATTTTCTACTAAAAGCTTCTAGATCAAGCTCCATACATGGGTGGAGTTGTACATTGTGTCTGTTTGTATTGTAAATATCTTTGTAAGAACTGGATAGTTTATGGTTGTGTAAGCACTAGATGTCTTGGTTGTGTAAACCCTAGTTGGATATGTTTTTGGTTGTGATATCTCTATTAGGTTATTTTCCAAACCGAGTTATGTCAGGATTGCACTTCATGTGTGTCTAAAGATTTTCAGGGGTTCCGCTGTGTTGTGTTACATGTAAAGTATTTTATATCTAAGATTAGTATGTTTATCAGGTTCAACAATTCAACAGGATCAACAGGTATCGTTAAAGGAGGACGACGTCTGTTGGCTTCACGCCATCTCCCTGACTAAGCTAGCAGGTAGTTTGGGAGGGGGTGTGACAACTTGGTATCAGAGCGGTTAGCTCCCTCCACAGTTTTTCCACTTCGTAATGTCACAACCTAATATTGCTCTTTACCTGATCCCCTCGGGTTGCGTGGGAGTTTTGTTGAACTCGACAGAGCCCCTTATGGTCTGTTCTTCAGCTCACTTGCAATTTGGCCCATCTGTAATTCTAGATTGCGAATGGACGTAGCCTGAATTTGAAGCACAGTTTCATTTTTCTCTATGTACTTCTTCAATAGGCTCTCCAAGAAAGAAGATTGTTGTGGTTGAGAGCTACTGGCTTGATTGCTTGTCTGACCGTTGTTGCGTGGGAAGAATCCAAGTGGCCCTTCTTTCTGCGCCACAGATTGGAAATTATGTTGTTGATTCTTCCATGCAAAATTGGGGTGGTTTCTCCACCCGGGGTTGTAGGTATTCGAAAAGGGATTATTTTTTACAAAGTAAACGGACTGTGGATTTTGCGGACATTCTTCCATCGCGTGCCTATCACCGCAAATTACACACCTTGCGTGTTTTGACTAATTGCGTTGATTTTCCCATTTTGTGGTGTTGGGCTACTGATCGCAATTCCCTGAATTAAGTTCATTATTGCGGTCATCTGATTCTGTAGTGAAGCAATAGCACCATTACTTGCGTCGGTATCCTTGATTCTCAATCTCTAATCACTCTCTCTCCAATCCTCGTGGTTTTTGGAGATGCGATCCAAGATATTTTTAGCCTCATCATACGTCTTATCAAGCAGACCACCAACGACTATCGCCTTAGTAGCGATCTGCGGAGCGGGATTCAAACCATGATAAAAGATTTCCATCTGAAGACAGTCTGGCAAACCATTCTGTGGACAATTCCTAACCAACCTCTTAAACCTCGCCTAGGCATCGCTGAGCGATTCGTCCATGTCTTGTTCAAAATTTATTATGAGTTTCCTTCGTCTAGCGTTCTTAGTAGGTGGAAAATACTTCTTCATAAATTTCTCTACGACCTGTTCCCAAGAAGTGATCTCTCCCGACTCGAGGGAATACGCCCATTTCCTTACCTGATCACAAAGAGAAAATGGGAACAAAGTTAATCGAACTTCTTCAGCAAAGATGTTCAGGAACACAAAAGTATTGCAGATTTCAATAAAGCTTCGAAGGTGGGCGTGCGGGTCCTCGCCACGCTGTCCTCCGAATTGTCCTGCAGTCTGGATCATCTGCAGCATCACCAGTTTCATTTCGAATCTGCATCCATCGAGGGCAGGCCTTATGATTCGTGGAGAGAAATCATAGAGGTTTGGCGATGCATAGTGCCTAATGGGCCTATTGCAATCGTTAGCCAGAAGGATTGGATTCGCCATGACGTTGTTTTCATTTGGTGCTCCGTTTCTAGGCTGCTCTGCCATCTCTTCTTTATCTGACTGTGGTTGTTGTTGGCGGTCTCTTAATCTCCGTCTAAACGTCCTCTCAATATCCGGGTCGTAATTCGCCAGAGATTGAGAGTCTGTAAAGAAATCAGAAAATTTACCGTTAGCACACTATTTTGCCGAAGTCCCCGGCAACGACGCCAAAAACTTGATGCATTATTTTATGAAGTGGAATTGGATGATATGCGATGATGGAATTGCATTGAGCACTCAAGTTTTCTCAGTGAAATCAAAGTGTAAACCCCACTGAGTTTCCTGGTAAGTCCAGGGTCGAACTCAAGGACTTGAGAAAATAGGTTGCGATGGTAATTTTTAGGAAAACTTTGCGGTAACCGAATAAATCAATAGTTGTTTGCAGTTGTCGTTTACATTAATGAAAAATAAACAAATGTGGCAGAGTTTGAAAAGAGTTGATAAAATGGAAGATGCGATGAGTATGAGGTGAACGGGTTGAGAAAAGTTTCGGCTAACACTTCCTAAGATATGTTCATGCTATGCGATCATGCAACATGCATACAATAGTAAACCACCTCTCGGTGCAAATGCCACGACTTCTAAAGCTAGAACGCATGTGATGTATGTGCAAAGGTGTCTATAGGGCCTACACATAAGCCTCTAATTCTTGTCTATGTGATGATACACAAACAAGGCGACCACATATCATCATTCCCATCTCTAGGATGCATGCGATACAGGTTGGCAAACAGAGCTTATCTCTAAGTCCCTATCTCTTGTTTATGCAGTTCTAATCTTGCTCTCTCGAGTCTAGATTCTAACCTCGCTCTCTCAAGTCTTAGGTTCTTTCTTTAGACTCTCTCTCGAGTAGCTATAAAGGGATATTTGGCACAACATAACACAATCGCAAGCAATGAACTTCCTAGGTCATGTTAGCTTAGTTCTTCTCAACCCATTCGACTAGTTTAACTACTCATGCGTACTAAGAGAGTGAACAAATGTAGAATGAGAACTTCCATTGTATAAATATAAAGATGAAGTACAAAACAACAATGCAAGAATAGAATAAAGAGCCTGGTAGCAATCTCTTGCTTCCCAGGCTTTTACACTATCTTTCTACTCGTGTTTAAAAGATAATCTCGCTCTCACAAGAGTCGGCCCGCTCTCTGCTTCTACGCCTCAGAGTTCTCTCTTGAGTTGCCCTGAGTGATCTTCGGTGTCTCTACTCTTCTCTTACTCCGCCTTAAAATAAAAAGGAAAGCTATGGACAAAGACGTGTGATCCGAACTTATGAATTTCCGAACCCCTTTTCTGAAGGTTGCCTTCGGTATTTATAGAGCTTCTGGGATGAGAGGCGACTTCTCTCTTATGATTGCACAGATGGGATAGCTTTAATTCCTGACTGGTGCGTCGAATATTTGTCACCAAAAAGCTGAATGTACTTGTTATCGTTAGCGGCTGTCAACTTAATTCGGATTCGACTGTCATCAGCTTTCTGTCCCATCATGATTAATTATGCCTTTCACTCAGATGCGCCCACCAAGTTGAGCTGACCAAGTTGCGACAATCCTTCTTAAGCAAATGTTTGTGAACACAATCATCGTAAAGCCTTGCGGTAATGCTGCGCTCGACCAATGATTTCCTATAATCGTAATTTCCGCCTTGCGTCAATGCATATTCTACATAAAAATACAAAAATCAATTATTCCTATGCGATGAACGCAGGCAACCGCAATATTATGAATTTGATACTTTTTGGATGCAATTTAACATGTTTCATCAACGCAAGCCAGCATTGTTTAAGAACTTAGCACTATGATAACGTGCATTTCTGCCTGTTATCAGTTTACAAACAGACTTAGTAAAGAACATTGGAATTCTATGGAAAGGGTTATAAGGTACTTGAAGAAAACCCAAAACCTAGGATCACATTATCAGAAGTTTCCCACTATCTTGGAAGGGTTCAACGATGCTGATTGGAACTCCCTTTCAGATGATTCAAAGGCTACAAATGACTATATCATTAATATGGCAGGAAGAGTTGTCTCTTGAAAGTCTAAGAAACAGACTATTTTAGCCTAATCTACGATGGAGTCAAAAATAATAGCACTAGCGATAACTAGTGAAGAAACAAGTTGGCTTAGAAGTCTGCTATCAGAGATTCCCTTATGGGAAAAGCCAGTACCAGCCATATTGATCCATTGCAATAGTACTGCAGCAATTGCAAAAGTTCAGAATCGTTACTACAACAGAAAGAGATGACAAATACGTCGTAAGCACAATACCATTAGAGAGTTTCTCACTACTGGTGCAGTTAAAGTGGATCATATATGAATTGATGAAAATTTAGCAGATCTTTTGATGAAAGGACTGGCTAGAGAGAAGGTTTTCAGAACTTTAGAAAGGATGGGACTCATGCCTATGGAAAGATGAATCACTATGAAAAAAACCCAACCTGTAGACTGGAGATCCCAAGAAACAGGTTCAACGGGTAATAACTAATCACAAGTGTTTTGTAGTGAATCATTCTAAAACAAACACAGAGTTCTATTCCTATAACTTAGAGTCTGAGCATGATATCTTGAAGCATAAGAGAGGTTGAACTCGGTTCTTAATAAGATCTATATTTGATGACAAGTGGGGTATCTAGCTACAAGAGTACTTTTGATAGACTCGCCTATGTGAATGTGGAAGTGGGGGTCGCTTCCTATGGAGTTTCTTAGGCTAACTCTCTAGAGCGTTCACTAAACTGGGATACACGTGCTAGGCCTTAAAGCACGAGCTTTTGAACTATACCCTAATGATACTATTGTGAGATCTTGTTAGAGATAGAGTTCAAAACCAAGGCTTACTCTAGTATATTCTGAATCATTTACACTAAAGGTTCAAGTCAAAGACACCTTTGCTTATGCATAGTGTTGTTAGACTGAAATTGCTTGATGAAAAATTTGTTTTTTTCTTATGTTTAAATTTTTAAGTGGAGGATTGTTAGGTTAAAATTTAACTTCGTTTTTAAAAGAAAAAAACTTAAGGGAACCAACCTTTTGGTTGAGAATCCCACATTGAGATTTTGAAAAGGGAGTCTTCTTTTTGTACTCCAACCTTGGGCTATAGGTTTGGGCCCCGAGGGATACCCATCATTTAGAAGGAGTGAGGAGATAGACCAATGTAGGTTCGGTGGACGTCCCACACGCGCGCCGGCGTCATCCGACCATGTGTGATTATTTTTCAATAAAAATATTATTTGCATTTCCCTCAAAAGGCGCGTCGGTATGTGTTCCAGTCGGTAACGATGCATTTTAGATCAATTTTTTGGGGTTATTTTTATCCTGGGGACGACGTGGCAGTAATTCCTGACCTGCTTGCACACTTGGGCAGAGTTACGAAACGTCTTAAAGAGAGCGAGCTACGTGACTCAGCCTATAACGAGCTTGTGTTTTATAGGTTCCGCTCCAGACCGTCTGCTGCTATCCTAAGATTGTTGTAGTTTCCAACAAGATAATTATCTCATTTTTCATTATATGAAGGAATACTTAACACTTATACATACTATTATGGAAAAAATAAAGAAAACTTATCTGTTTTTTCTCTTTCTGTTGTAACCACCTAGCTCACTTCACCTCTCCTTTATTGTTGTAAAATATGCATATAAATAAAAAAAAAAAAAAAAGTGAGTGGAAAGAGAAGACAATTCATTTTAAAATCTCTAAAATCAAAATGCAATAAAAGTGAATACCCTCCCTTGTACAGTGGACGTAGGCACCTTTGCCAAACAATTCTAATACCTTGTGTTGATTCTTCTTCTATACTTAATTGATCATCATCTATGTTCTTGGAGAATTGATGTGATACCCTAACACTAAATCTAAGGTGGAAGGTTATTTGGAGAAGGAAAATTTTAAGTAATAAAGATATTGGGGCAAGGGTGAAAGCATTAGTACTAAATTATATCAAAAGGTGGCAAATGGGCCAACGCATATGAAGGGCTTAAGCACATTGAACGCAAGAGTGCGTGGGAGGATGGAAGCAAGAAAACTTGGGCAATGGTCGTAGGCTTGTATGCAACTAACGCAGGACATGCCAAGCGCACAGCCCATGCGTCGAGCCCAAGCGTATAGCCCATGCGTCGAGCAAGTATGCCAAACACCCATGCCTATGCGTCGAGCGCTGCCGAGCCTGCCAAACAGCCATGCGTCGATGCCTTGGGCCGAGCGCACAACCCATGCATCGAGCGGCCAGCCTATGCTACGAGTGCATTGTTGAACGGCTATGCATCGAAGAGCCTTGCCAAGCATTAATGCGTCAAGGCACGCCCATGCGGCCAAGCACACCTATGCGACTGAGCGAGCGAGCGATGATCAACGCCTATGCAGCACACCCATGCGTCGATGGTCAGCGCATATGCCAAGTGCTATGCGTCCATGCCAAGCAAGCCGTGCAGACATACCTAGTGAGCCATGCGTCAAAGATGAGCTGCCACCCTATGCGTTGGGGATGGCTGACTCATGAGATGGCTAAGTGGGATTTTGATGGAAATGAGTTGGTTTGCTATGCGTTGTGGACAAAAGAAAGGCTAATTGATGGGGAAAAGAATTCCAAGGGGAGATGGCAATATTTATGAAATGCGTTGATAAGCCTAACAAATTAGATAGATGAACATGTTAAGTATTTAAGTGATTGAGGTGGCAAAAGGAGGTTCACACAAAGCTCTAAGCAGGAGGTGGACAAAGGAGATTACATGCAAAAGAGGTCTTATCACCCTAAGCAGGAGGTGAATGAAGGAGTTTACATGCAAAATGGGGATTTTGGCTGGCAAATTAAGGTGAGAACAACTCAAGGCTGCGCTGGAATAGGCTAAGTGTTGGCAGCTTCAAAAAGGGACAAATAGGATTTGAGTTGTCACAAGGGGGTGAGTTTGGGATGGCTATAAATAGAGGGATAGGTGAGAAGAATTCATTCATGTCATCACCAAAATCTCTGTGTTGAGAGCTTATTTAGAGTGTTACGCTTGAGTATTTAGGCTGCCAAATTAATTGCGGTCTGAAGGAGCTAAAGTTGCATTGGTGAAACATTGGAGCCGGCCCGGACGCACAGCCAGCCAATGCATCCAGCACACAACGTGCATGCCTTGCGCCTTGCAATGCTGTGTCCGTCCATCAGCGCACCTCACACGAACGCATCATGCACGCCAGCCCAACACAACAACCCACCATGCGACGCATCACGCACGCCCAATGCAGCGACCCACTGTGCAACACAGCACGCCCATCCTGCACCCGACCGAACGCCCAACTGCCTGCCACAGTCCAAATAACCTCTAAAGGGGCTAATTTTAGGATTTTGGCTAAGTTTGGAGTAGGGTAAGCAGGTACTTTCATTATATAATGGTATTTTGGCTATTTTTGCATTATTTATTGATATAACAAGTGTTAATTGAGGAATTTTCATTGATATGGAGGAACTCTTAGGAAGGTATTCTCAAAGTGGTTTTAGTAGGAATCTTGCTTACGGTGAGTGGTTATTTAGTTTTATGCATTGATATGTGAATAAATGCATAGGTAAGTACAAGATGCTTGCTTATGATGTTATGTTACTTGCCATGATATTGTCTGTGTAATTTCTATGGAAACTAAGATTATACCTGAAATATATAAGTTAGCATGCTTAAAAATGGTATTTGGCGGGAAAAATATAGTCGGCCTCGGTCGGCGGAAAATAATAGTCGGTGACGACCGGCGGGAAATATAGTCAAGATACCTAAGCATGACTAGCGGGAAAGAATTGTCGATGTGCACATTGACGGAGAAAGCGGGTTATAGGAAAGTTTCCATAAAAATTTGTTATGATTGTTAATGTATGCATGATGTGAACATGCCACGTATAGCATGAGACTGGAGGATAATGATTGAATGAAATTACACATGATCATGCATAGATTATACTGAAATTGTGATTATGTGATTGACTTCCCAAAAATATATTTTGTAATCGGATCATGTAATAGTGTATAGGAAATTGAGCTATATGTATGAAATTTAGATAGATTACTATAAACATGTTAAGGTTTTTAATAGATAAAGGGGGAAATGTTAAATTAAAATGTTGTCTTGGAATGCTACTAGTATATCCTCATGCTCTCTTCCAAGTCTTGGAGCTAAGGCTAAGGAGGGGGTGTGACAATTGATCATATCACAATGGCCTTCTTCCTCCATCTTCGTCTTCTTCACCAAGCCCTGAGAGAATAGAGAGAGAGAACAATCAGAATTTCGTTCTTTTGCATGTTCTGAAACTGAAGGGAAAAACCACTTTCAGAATTATCCCTTTTCTGAATGTATTACCTGTGTGTAAAAGAAAACAACTACGTGGTTTAATATTCATGACAGAATTTTTGGGTCAGGGTCTTTAGTGTTATTGCAACCCAATACATACACATGAAAGAAAAATAATATAGCTACTAAACAAAATTTATTCTTTAATACCCACTGAAATCTTATCTTAGTTCACAACCCGAAACGATCATGTTAACCTCTGCTCTAGCTTTGACCCTTGATGTACCCATCAACGTTTTCCTTTCTAAATCCAATGTTTAGTTGGGGTTTCAATAACGATTTGGATAACCAATTTTGTGGCATTGATTTCCCTACACACTTACGTTTTGTTGAATCAAAAGGTAGGTGGTTAAATCAAAAGGTTGAGGAACTGAAGCTTTCAGGTTTGGGTTGGTGGGGGCGGCAAAGAGGGTGGCAGGGAGAGGGGAATGGGGGAGGATACTCACTAGGGATGAGAGGTAGTGAGAATTGGTGAGGAAGATTCTGGTTTCGATGGTGCGGATTGACATTCGTTTTTCACTAGGCGGTGACACTCGGTAGCAACAGAAGAGGTGCAGTAATGGCGGTGGAAGGTTGAAGGAGAGGGGGGAAATGAAGAAAATGGGAGGGAAGCCCATGTCATAATTTTACCAAATCATCTTACTAACTATTCATATTTAACCACTGTCACGTCATTTTATTGTTAATCAGCTGGCTAACCCTTTAAGTTAGATCGATTGGATTAAGTTGAGGGTCTCAAATTTTGGATTAGATTGGATCCGATTATAACTTATTTTTTTAACTAAAAATATGTAATTTTATATATAACAAATGATTAATAACTAAAAATCTCATAAAATTCAAATATTAAATACCAAATATTTATGATAATTATTATAAACTTTTGATCTAGACAAATATGATAATAATTTTAAAAGAAGAAATATTAAAAATTCACACATTAATCAACACAAAGTAATCAAACTTTAAACAAATATATATATATATATATATATATATATTATTCATATATATAAAATTTGGATTAGATTGGTACAATCCAAATTTCTTTTTCTCAATATACGATCCAATCCAATCTAAGAATAAAAACTAATCCGATCCTTATAAATTAGATAGTCCACATTATTCGACCAACTCTTTCGGGAGCTTCTGTTAGCTATTGTGCGGCACTTGTTCCCGCTCATGAACAAGTCAGCCATTTCGAATATGGACTGCGAGGTATTCAAATAAGCTCTTAAAGAATAATTTCTCAAACGTTGTGATTAAAATATATATCTTAAAACTAACAAAAACCTAGACAAAGAAAGGGAAAAACTACACACGCAGCCGTGGGAACAAAAACTGAGGCGCCGGAATCTGGAGGTAAAATCGCAAGGTGTGGGTCTTTGGTCTAGAGGGCGGAACTCGCCGGCGGTGGGTCTCGGTTTCGGAGGTCAGAGTGGTGGGTTTTTTGGGTCTCAGTTCAGCGGCGACGGGGCAATTACTGGCGTGTGGGTTTTGGTCAAGAGGCTGGGCAAAATCGTGGGGCACAATTTGAAGGGCCGGACAGTCTAAGACAGTGACTGAGAGGCGGCGGTAAAGTCAAGTTTGTTATTCTCTTCCAAGAGAATGTTACAGTTACGGGGCGGTGCCATGGTGAGGAACGATGGAGAAGAAGGGGCCGAGCTCGCACAGCCTCATGCTCGACACATAAAGAAGAGAGCTCTCAGGAACAAAGCTCTTTCTGTCTCTTTCAATGAGAAAGACTTGAGGTTTTCCTTCAAACTAAGCACGAACTTGATTAATCGGTTTATTTGGACTTTTGTTTGATGTTAATTGTTGTTTTTCTTAGGGACTTTGTTACTGGATTTCACAAGAGGAAGAAGAAAAGGAGAAAGGAAGCAAAGAAGCAACAAGAGGAAGCTATCCGGCGGAAGCGCATCGAAGCACGCAAAAAGGTTTGGAAGACTTTTCTAATTTTGAGAAGGAATTGCAGAAAACATATAGCTATTTTGTCCTTCGGTTGACAGCTTTGTAGAGTTTATATTCAGGCAACAGATGAGATTTCCCAACTTGTAAATTTTCTGTGAATAATACCACTTTTCTACCTTCAATGAACTTAGAATAGAGCATGATGAAATTTTTTTCTGGTAGATTGTTGATTTCCCAACACAGCTGCTGAATCATTAGGATTCTCAGGGGTAGAAAGAGAAGAGAGAACCAAACACATCATTAGTTTCAGGAAAAGTTAATTTTCTGCAGACTATGGAGATGAGGCTGGCTGTAAATTAAAGATGTCAATGTTGTTCTTCCACCTTGGATTTGTCCAAGGTTATATGAATTTTTTTCAATCCTTAGTTGCAGATGTCACATCGAGTATTTAGGAGACTTGCACTTATCTCTCTGATAATTACAAAAGGCCTTAGCCATTTAGGCTCATTATGAAGTATTGGATCTAATAACCTATGAAAACTCTCCCTTAGATCTCTCAACACCTCCAAAACGTCTACCATTTCTCCCAAGCCATATTGATGGAAGAATGATGAAGAAAGAACTAAGTAGCTTGCCAAAGAATTTAACCCTTCTCCTTGTAAGGGGGAACAACAAAAACTCCTCCATCAAACCCTGCAAAACCTGTTTCTTCACTTAAGCTCAAGCACAAGAATATAAAGCTTATCTATCATAAGGATTATAACTATGCTTTAAGATTTTGGCTACACTTCTGCTGCAGATGATACAAACGATGTTAAGGGAGAGTTAAGGGAAGGTGATTTAAGTTGTGAGAGATTGCCTCCAGCTTTTCTGTTACTTTTAATACTGAATCTCTCTAAAGGTTTATTTTTTTCCTTTTTTTTTTTTTTTTTTTGTGTTGCCTCAATGCTTGTAGGCATCATGTATCCTTTAGATAAAATGCTGCAAATTAGTGATCATGTATGTGTTGTAATGAAGAATTTATAGCGTGAGTTGTGTAAAATGTCATTGATTAGAGGAAACAAGGAAGAGAACAGCCTTTGGTGCATCTATCTATTTCTTCTATAGCATCTGAGACATATTTTCTAAAAGTCCTAAATAATCCTGCAGAGAAGATTAGAAAAAGATCTGGTGCTGTATGGCGGTGTTCTTCCAGCTGACAGGCCGGTTGATGAAGAGAATGATGATCACGAGGAGGGGGAGGAGGATGAGGAAGAGAAGCCATTAGCACCATTTTCTGGTATTTTACTAACAATTGTACATTAAAATATCAAGTGCATGTGATCAGCCATCTGCCCTAGCTTGCTTAGAACACATGTCTGTTCAATTAAAATGGCATATAATAGTTATAAGTTCTTCTCTTGTACAAGTGGAAAAACGAAGTATCCATCTAAAAAAACCAGATCAGATATTATTTATGTTCATAAGGAAGCTAAAAGTCAGTTATATATGAAAAATAAGTAGGAAAGTTGATAAAATTGATAACGATATACAGTGTTTTAAAAAGCCCTCCTGGGTGTAGGTTTGGCGCTCGCCTTGGAAAGGTGAGGCTCACAAAATAAAACGTGCCTCAGGTGCGTGCCTTTGTTGAAGGCCCAAGGCTCAAAGCCCTGAGCCTTGTGGCTTTTTCATTATTTTTAGAAATTAGTAATAATTAAGGATTTCCTTCTTTATTAACTAAAAGAATCAAGTTTACTAAGGCTAAAGGCAAAATTTCTTATATTTGTTTTGTTTGTTTTTTTGGTTGTTGTTTTGTTTTGTTTTGTTTTTTAGCCTTGTGGCTTTTTCATTATTTTTAGAAATTAGTAATAATTAAGGATTTCCTTCTTTATTAACTAAAAGAAGGAAGTTTACTAAGGCTAAAGGCAAAATTTCTTATATTTGTTTTTTTTTTTGGTTGTTGTTTTGTTTTGTTTTGTTTTTTCATATTTCCACTTCAACTATGCTCTCTTTTTAATGTAACATTAATATATAGTGCGCCTCACCAAAAAAAAGAAAAAAAAGTCCGTATCTTTTTGTGTGCCTTGCGCCTAGGCTCTATAGGACCATTGCGCCTTAGTGCGTCTTGGGCATTTAAAAACATTGATGATATGCATTCTTTTAGAAAAAAAAGACGGTTTTCATTTGTATTAGCTCCAAAACTTGTTTCAATAATTAATCACTGGAAGCTAGGAATTGATATTGATACGAGACATGGATATGATGCGATATGTACATACTGACATGTAATGTTTTTTTTCTAAATCTAGGACACAGACGTGTTTATTAAAACATACATTTTTTTAAAAAATGTCATCTTTAAATATGAGGAAATTCACTGTCAATGAGTTTATGCAATTATATGCTAAAAAAAATTAGTTTGATGTATTTCACTGTTAGGTTTTAATAGTCTTGTCCTATGTGTCTATTTATTATACATGAAATGTGTTTGATATGTGTGTAACAAGTTGGCCCCGTTTTGAGTTTGTGTTACGAATGTCTAAAACACATCTATTGCACCAACAAGTACTGATACATGTGCAACAAGTGTTAGAGTGTGCAAGTGTCCAACACACTAGCCAAGTTAAAGTGTCTGTACTTCTTAGACTGGAAGTGTAAGTATCATCTATGTTGCAGAACAGCTACATGTTGCATTCTGTTGATCCAAACGTGCTTTTGGTTTTCTCTGTAGAGACGACAACGTATGACAGTGGAAATATCAAAGTCACTGTGATAACAAGTGAAGTATCTCGGGAAGAAGAAATCGATCCCATTGACAAGCCACAGACAGCAACAACCCAATTGTTCGCAAAGGATAAGAAGCATAACCTGCCAGTTACCAAAAAGAAGCCATTCAAGAAAGTTGCAAAACAGAGGTCAAGGCCAAAAGCCCGAAGTAAAAGAGACAAGAGGAAAGGAAAGAAAAAGAAATAGGTAATTATACTAAGAATTTTAGCTCTTTGCTAAATGTTCAATGTGATATCATTTATTCGTTATCTCATGAGAATTACGTAGTGATCTTGAGCAATGGGTGTAGGGACTTTGAGGGTTTTATTCGTTATCTCATGAGAATTACGTTGTGATCTTGAGCAATGGGTGTAGGGGGGACATTGAGGGTTTTGTATTACTTCGTACAAGCTTGGCCATTTTGCGAACTGAATGTGCAACTTTTATTTTTATGAGAAGCTGAAATGATTCATTCAGAACTCCAAGAAGAAAAAATAACAGATCATCTAAGCATAAAAGAAAATTCGTATTACTCTACTGAAAAGCATGTAATGTCTGATGATCGATATATCTTCGGAATGCCAATTTAGTTCCCTTTGGCCTCTGTGTGTGTATCTAATCTCAGTGTTTACGGCTCTTGGAAGCTTGTTTTTTAGTGCTTGGTTGTTTGCTATCCTTTTGGTTTTTAGTCCTTTGTTCTGAGCTCCCCAGGTGGTTTGGTGGTGTCCCTCGTGGGGTGTTTGGGCCAAGGAGTTGGGGAGTAGTGAGTTGGGAAGTGTGGAGTTATGAACTTCACTTCTTATTTGACTTAGGGAGTTTGTGGGTCCCACCAATAAAAAACATCAATTTTATGAGCATAGCTTAACTAAAAACCTACACAACAATTTGCAGGCAAAATGGAGGACAAAAGGAAAAAAACTGGGTTAGTAGCAAAACCTACAGCAAAATATATACACGGGTTCATCGCACAGGTTGCTATCAATCTTTTACTTTCCTTTTTCCACAATTAGGGGTTGTTTTGCACCCCATTGTTTTGCTCGCCAAAGCAAGTTGATAATTTTTATCAATTCAATCCAACTCAATGTTTGGGTTACTAACTCATTTGATGAGTTGATAAAACTTACCAATTCAGCCTAACTCTTCGTCCCTCCAATGTTTCAATGACTCCCTTCATCTGTTAATCATTGTTGGTGACCAACTTTGGTAACATCTACTATTGATGATTATTGTCGCCTCTCTTCGACGACCAACTTTGACAGGTATCACTTCTAGCGACCAACTCTGACAACCACCTCTAAACCAAACCTTGGCAACCAACTTCGGCGATCAAATTTGACTACTAATTCCTTTGATCATTTTCAATGACTAACTTAACGATCAAATACTTAAAATAATAATAAATAAAAAAACTTGGTCAGTGAAAGTATTTTAAATTCAAATATGAACTTATAATAGTCGTATTTTATAGTAATTTGATATTTATATGAACATTTTTGAGAAAATATATATCAAACCTAACAAACTTTTGAGTATTTATCAAAATCTTTTTGAGAAAATCTAACTAAACACATGAGAAAATGGAAATAACTTTTTTGAATTTTTTTTGGGCAATCCAAACATGCCCTGATTCAAGGTTTTTAAGTTAAAAAGATCAAATGACATGTTAAAAAGAACATATGTTGTTACAAACAAATAAATAAATTTGACATTTCATATAAATTTCAGAGAAAAATTACGCTTTTGATTCTTGAACTTTGAAATTCGTGTCTATTTGATCGGTCCTTTTAGAAAAATGTTTTAAATGGTCATTAACATCCTTTGACCAGTAATTGACCAACGTAAAAGCGATAAAGTAGTAGTAAAATTACAATAAATTAGTGAATTTTTCTTCTTTTGAGGACCAAATATGCAGCCGGAAAGAAAAGGTTGTGAAGAAAAATCGAAGGTGGGCCAGGAGAAAGTAGAGCAAGTGGCCGGTTTAAAAAACAAGGTGGGAAGATAACAAGGATTAAAATATTTGTCACGTGTCGATATATTTGGTAAATCAAAGAATTCGGATATTAAAAATCTATTAATATTTCTAATATCATTTATAAATACTCGTAAAATATAAAAAAGTAATTATTTTATATGGTGAAACTATTAAAAATATTTTTAAGTAGTAAAATATTATTATTTATTAGTAATAGACCATGATAAATATTATCAATGGGTAATAGATCGTGATAGATATCTATCCGTTTGTGGTATATCACTGATAGATAATGACATTTTGCCACATTTGTAAATAAGTTGGTTCATTTTTCCTTATTTGAAAACAACTCTATAAAAATGGCATCTAATAACAATATTAATAATTTAGTTTGGGAATAAAATTAAAACAACTTAGTTAATAATCAAAATATTTTTTGTAAATTTGTTGGGTTTATAGAAATATTCATTGACATCAATATTTTACGGATGTAACCATAAAATTGAAGTTTTGATATTAATAACAATATAAATATTTTAATCCTTGATAGTATCTACACGATAATAGACGAGGATGTTGTAGTTGTATATAGTCTAGGAAAAAACGAGAGCAAGTGTGGTTTACAAAAAAACAGTAGAAAGATACAACCTATACACAAATAAACACTAAAAAAAAAATAAATAAAAGTTTGTCTCTTGAACATACAAAGATGCTAGTTTTATATATATGTATATACAAGGGTAATATTTTGGTGTATCCAAAGATGCACTATTTTTATGCATCTCATTTTCCATCACATATAAAGAAAAACAATTAAAATATTAAGAAAAAGAAAAATTTGTCACTTGAGAAACTATGATTGGATAGTTTAACTGAATACATAAAAATGAGTGTAGCCAAGATACACATAAAAAATTTGTATATATAATATTATGTCTCTTCAAAGAGATAAGGATATTCAAACTTTTAAACTAATTTAGTGCAATTTTCATCTCTTCGAGAGACAAGAATTGTTCAACAAGACTAAGAATGCTTGATTGTTTAGTAAATCTCGCTCTCATGAGAATCATCTAGCTGATCGTTTAGTCTCTCGCCAGATCGTTTACACAATTGTTTAGTAAATCGCTAGAACGGTTACACGATCGTTTAGTAAATCCGTTTACATGATCGTTTAGTATCTTGCTTTACACATCGTTTAATCTCTCGTGAAGGCTATCCTGTAGTCTCTCGTGAGCAAAACGATTAGTAATTGTACTAATGAAGCGATCTCTTAACCAAATGAAAACACCTCCCATCTTCACGGTTAATGGAGAAAATAACCAACCACAATTATCATATAATTGTTTAATTATAAATAAATATAATAACTAACTTATCATATTATATTTATAAGCTATAGTTTTAATATCACATCATATGTATTATTTAAACCATAGTCCATTTATCCTTTATTTAGTATAAATCATATCTATATCAAAATCTTCCAAATAATGTATCCCATACATCATATCAATTATATCACATATAATTGAACCAATTTAATTATATCATATATAATCAAATTTCCTCTTGTTAATTTGAACACTTCAAACTAACCCAAAAACTGATTCTCATCTTGAATCCATTGAGCTACCAAGGGGACCTTATGGATTTGTAGCTTGAAGCTCCATCGGTATGTGAATAGCTGATTAAACTCTTTAATAACGAAATCCACCATCCGTTAACTACCGGGCACTCTACTAAAGACCGACAGCTGCACTCTTCTCACTACAAATATATTTCTGTGTCCATTGGATATAACCAATCAACAGTAGGATAACCCTTCAAAGATCGCTCGTAAGTACAACTGGGCCAATTTACCGATTTGCCCCTATAGTTACATCTAAGTCCTTAAGTACCATTGATTTCTCTAATGAACAATAGTCCTACTATGAGTGAACACCTCTCGGGCCATGAGAAAGTGTGTGGCCCCACATCGTTCAAGCCCCGGAATCAGCCTTTAAGGGAGCAATCTATCTACTTACACTTGCTTTGAGGAAGGAGTGAATTTCATATCGCGTACTAAATTCTCAGTTCCCCAATCAAACGAATCCCCAAAATGGTAGGTTTGAGTCGGTAATCTGGCCATTCACACTCGTGCAAATCAAAGGACGACCCTCACAGGCAGGAATTCCCAACTCACTCATGATTAAGGTCATGTTACCTATGGTCATCCTAGTGAAATGAGAGTCTCTGTCATGAATAGTGTTATATAACAAGACTAAACATTTCGTGGTCCGGTCTTGTACAAACTCCTTTGTTTAGGATATCCCCGCTTGCATGTTTCCATATGAATGATCAGGATCAAACCATCTGTAGCACTTTACAACACTTGTAACATCTACAAAGCGGGCTGTATCCGTAGTGTCACCAGGATAAGGTTTCCTTCCTTTATTCATATACTAAAGACCATTTAGGCTATCACTTAAGGCATGATCCACTTGTATGTCTCCGCATACATGCTTAAGTTACAGTGATAACCAAGGATCTTAGTTTATTGGTTCATGGTTAATGCAAATAAAATATATCATATTTCATAGATAATAGTGAAGAAAATATCTCATATTATTACATCACAAACGTTTGTTCATAAGGTTTTTACAAACTATAGGACCCTATGAGATTTAGGGCATCAACACAACAAACAATGGGCAGTAATAAACCACAAAATTCTAGAAGACTAAAAGTAAAGAGCACACTCGAATTATAAGTGAGAAACCCCTTTGATGTGAAGAGTAAAAACCATGAGACTTATGAGAGGTCTACCCTTGTCAACTTCTCTTATTATTATAAAATTGAGGGAAAAAGAACCTAAATCAGTCATACAAAGGTTCACTATCCACCAATCTTTCATACATAAAAAATCCCAAATCGAATTGAAGTACTTTGACTCTATTTCGAAATCCATAGCTTTGATCCATTCATCTTTGTCAACATTGTCCATTGCCTTCTTGTAAGACAATGGATCCTCAACATTTCCGTCAGTTATCATAGCTAGGATTTCTGTTAAACCCATGTAACAGACAGGTGGGTTCGTAACCATCCCACTGCATCGAGGGAAGTTGAGGTTTCCTCAACACTTGAGGTGGATTTGACCTCCTAGATGATCCGACTTCAAAAACTCTTGTTGAAGATTCAGTAGTTTCTTTGGAAAATTCATTCAACATAACTTTATTTCAAGGCTTATACTCCCTTATATGGTCTTTTTCAAGAAAAATAGCATTTGTCGATACAAACACTTTGTTTTCTTTAGGGTCGAAGAAGAAACGACCTTTCGTTCCTTTGGGGTAGCCTACAAATAGGCATAATTTTGAACGAGATTTCAATTTCTTAGGATTTGCCTCATGCACATGTGCTAGGCAACCTCATATTATGAAATGATGTAAATTAGGTTTACGACCATTTGATAACTTCAAAGGTGTTCTGGTAACACTCTTGGATGGAACACAATTCAAAATGTATGTTGCAGTCTCTGCTGCATAACCCTAAAACGAGTCAGGTAAGGAAACATAACTCATCATAGACTGAACATGTTCAACAAAGTTCGATTTATCCTTTCTGATACATTATTCTGCTGAGGTGTATCGAGTGTTGAGAGTTGGGATACAATTTCATGTTCTATCAAATAGTTTTGTAATGTCAAATTCATAAACTCTCCACCTCAATCAAATCAAAGTGTCTTAATTGTTCTATTTAATGCATTTTCAACTTCAACCTTGAATTCTTTGAACTTTTCAAAAGATTCAGACTTGTATTGCATTAAATAAACATACCTATATCTTGAATAATCATCAGTAAAGGTGATGAAATATTCAAAACCTCCCTTTGCTTTGACATTCATCGGACCACAGAGGTTCGAATGTACCAGCTCTAGAGGTTCTTTAGCCTTGTGACCTTTTCCAGTAAAGGGCTTTTTAGACATTTTTCCTTCAAAGCATGACTCACACACAGGTAAAGAATTTTTTTCTAACTCGCTTAGAAGTCCATTCTTCACCAATCTCTCAATCATCATCATCAACATGATCTGGTATATTACCATCAGGTTGTATCTCACTAACATTATCATGTACATCATCAACATTATCATTTGTTGTTTGAACAATAGAAGGAGTTGAAGTAAAATCATTAGCAGCATTAAAACGAAACTCTGAAGTAGAAGTGTACCTTGTACTAAGAAGAAGATCTGCACCATTCTCGTGCTCAAAGAATACTACATCTCTGCTTCTCACTACCTTTTTCTTTTTTTTTTTTTTTAATTTTTTTTTTAGATCGTAGAGCCTATAACCATACTCTTCATCCCCATATCCAATAAAAACACATCGATTAGTCTTTGAATCAAGAGTTAACCTCTGTTCTTTAAGCACATGCATGTATGTCTTGCTGCCAATGAAGGGAATTGAATTCCCGCGGAAGCGTGTGATCGTCGTGCAATTTGAAAATCGATTTTATAAAACATAAAAATAGTGAACTAATTCACACAAAAATAGGATAAACATTAAATAAACCTAAGCATGCTCCTAATGAAGAAGAAGAGAATAAAGGGAAGAAGAAAACTCATCCTTGAAGATTTCTCTTTCTTTAAGATTTCCTCTCCACACATGAACAAATTTGAACCTTTCAACCAACAAAGACATCACCACAAGAGCTTTCCCATTATTCTTTAGGATTTCAAGGAGCTAGATGTATGTACTCTAACACCTTGGAAGAGGGAATGAAGGTAGAAGGAATGTTCTTGAGAGAGTAGAGTAGAAAGAATATGAGAGTGGAGGCTAGGGCAATTTTTCACAAAAATCCCTTACCCTAAAAGGGTTATAATGGAATATTTATAGGGGAGAGGATAACCTCCTCTCCAAGTCTTTCCATTTTTCATCATTTATTAATTAATTAATTAACTATTAATTAGTAAATCGACATATGAATTAAATAACTATATATTAAATCATATTTAATGTATAATTAATTATTCAACATAAATATCATATATTTATACTAGCCTCCATTCTCCATCATTTGTTGATTAATTAATTAACTATTAATTAATAAATTAACATACAAATTAAATAACTATATAACAATTCATATTTAATATAAAGTTAATTAATTAACATATAAATATCACATATTTATATGCATATATCTCTTTATGAATCCAATTCATATAAATCTAATATTTGAATCTCATTCAAATACATCTCTCTAATAATGTAGTTCTATATGAATCCAATTCATATAAATCTAATATTTGAATCTCATTCAAATACATCTCTCTAATACTGTAATTCTATATGAATCCAATTCATATGAATTTAATATTCGAATCTCATTTAAATATATCTCTCTAATATTGTAATTGAATTTAATATTCGAATCTCATTAAAATATATCTCTCTTATATAGTTTATATTATAGATCATATCTATAATTAACCATATTCTATAAGGTATTAGAATACAATATATATTAATCATATTAATATAAAATTCCTTTAAGTAATTTGAATAATTCAAATCATTCCTCATTAGCGAGCTAACAAAGGGACCTTATGGACTTGTAGATTAGAATCTCTAATGATATGAGATTAATTAATTAAACTCTTTAATTAAATTAATCAATATTCATTAACTGTCAATCACTCCATTAAAGACTAGTAGATGCACTCTTCGCACTGCAAATATATTTCTGTGTCCATGGATATTACCAATCAAAAGTGAGTTGACTCTTCACAAAGTGTTCATAACTATAGTTAAGAAAAATTACCGTTTACCCCTGTAGTTACATCTAACTCCTTAAGTTCTACTGATTACTCTAATGAAAAAAACATTTATAGTCTAACTATAAACTAACACCTCTGAACGGTATTATAAAGAGAAACTATTCATTTTGTAGTCCGGTCTTATACAAACTCTTTGTATAGTATACCCCCGCTTACATGTCTCCTCATGAATGATCAAGATTAGATCATTTGCAGCACTTTACAACACTTGTAACAATTACAAAGCGAGTTGTATCCGTAATGACATCAAGATAAGGTATCCAACCTTATCCATCTACTACAGACCGTTTAGGTTATTACTTAAACATGATTCATTTGTATGTCTCCACATACATGTTTAAGTTACATCATATAACCTTGGACCTTAGTTTATTGGATTGAATTAATGCAATATAAATGTTAATAAAATATCTTTTATTTTATTAAATATATATAATTTGTTTTTACAAACTAAAAGACATATAAGATTTATGACACCAAATTCAACAGCGAAAGACTCTGACGTGCAAATAAGTGGGATCATGTCCTTTCCGTGCTCTCTTGAAATATCTAGAACAAGAAGAATTGATGGAGATCGATAATCAAATACACGACACATTGCACTGCTTCACCCGAAAATGTCTTAAGCACCTTACCCTCTTCGCAATAGTTCTGTTCATCCTCTCAGCAACTCCATTGTGTAGTGGTGTGCCAGACTCTGTCTTCTCATGTCTAATGCCATGTTGTGAACAATAAGACTTGAACTCATTGAAATATATTCACTACCATTGTCAGATCGAAGATACTTCAATTTTCTTGTTCGGTCTCCCTTTCTAGCATGACGTGAAACTTCCCAAAAATCTCAAAGACACGAATTTACCTTCAACATATATACCTAAGTTCTTCTAATAGCATCATCAACAAAAGTGACAAAATTTTTATTTCCACCAAGTGATTCCACCTCAGTAGGCTCACACATATCAGAATGTATTAACCCCAATTTTCCTTGCCTTCGGTGGACTTCCCCAAAAAGGAAATTCTATTTGCTTACTTGCCAAACAATAATCATAAGAAATTGTTTTATCAACAAGGATAAAAGATTTAGCTACCAAAAATTTAATCCTCTTATCACTCATATGCCCTAGCCTTCGATGCCACGGATTTGAAGAATTCCTTCCTTCTACTACATTCAACTCAGAAGAATGTAGGCTCAAGTTTGTTTTATACAAAGAGCAACACAATTCACCTTGACAACTATTATTGCATCTTTAGACAATTTTCACTTACCATCATAAAAGATATGTCGAAATCCTTCTTGATCAAGGACGTTTGTAGATAACAAGTTAAGATGTAAATCAAGAATATGACACACATTTTTCTAATGTAAGTATACACCCAACACTTTTCTTCACATGAATATCACCTAATCCAACTATGCTAGTTGAGCCCTCGTTTCTCGTCTTCACACTACAAAAATCACAAGATTGATAGTTCATGAAATACTCTCTTTTGGAAACACAATGGTATGAAATACTTGAATCTACTACCGTGTTTGAACTCTCTATATGATGACACTCACTCTTTGCACAAATCAAGGTGATAACATTATCATTCTGAGAAATAATTGCTACATTATTTTTATCATCTTCCTCTTTTTGTGAGTCTTGCTTCTTAGTTTTTTTCTTTCTTCCAACGATAGCAAAACTTTTTTATATGGTCAGACTTGTGACAGTAATTAATGACATGTCTTAGTCTCTTTATCTCTAAACTTGAACCTCCATTTTGAGTTACCATGGTCTTTAGATCACTTACTCTTGTTTCTTCCACAATTCTCAACAACAAAAGTATGTGAATTATGAACTACCAACTCCTTTCTTCTTATCTCTTAATTGAACATGCTTTGTTTGATAAGATCTAAAGAAAACATACCTTATAGGGCAGAGTTACTAATAGTCACAACCAATGTTTCCCAACTGTCCGGCAAATAACTCAACAAGAATAAAGCCTGCAATTCATCATCAAAATCAATATTCATAATAAGCTTATTAACAATATCCTGAAAGTCACTCAAATGCTCAGAAATAGACTTCCCGCCCTTCAATTTCAAATTAACAAGTTACTTGATTAAAGAAACTTTATTATGTATGGTCTTCCTTTCATAAAGACCTTCCAATTTCTTCCACAACTCATATGGGTTAGACTCCTTAGACACATGATTGAAAATGCTAATATCAACCCACTGCCTAATAGTCGTCGAAGTTTTTCTCTTTAGCTTTCTTCAATCTTTTTCTTCCATTTTCATTAGTTTTAAAAGTTTAGAAATTGTGCCATCTGCTTTTGTGGTCGTTTCATTTGGATTAAACAAATCTTTACAATATAACTGTAAAAACTATGACTCAAATACTTTTCAGCTAGATTAGTTTACATAACAAACTTCATATAGTGTAACGGTCAGATGGTATGTGTTATAAATACTATTGATCAAAACAAGGAAAACAAGTTCATCATATTTTCTATTTTTTCTGAAAACTACAACTGCTGTAAGCAATCTTCAAGTGAGAAAGAAAAAGAATCTTCCCGTGGACGTAGGCTTATTGGTCGAACCACGTAACTCTGTGTGTTCCTTCTTTTTCTCTTTATCTTCTTCTTCAATCTTCATATGTTTCTTTGCAAATCAACGAAAACACGATCTTATAATCAAATCATAACGTTTTCAAATTATCGAGTTGCAACGAGTAAAGAATTTCTCTTATTGAGTTGCATCGAGTCAAGATTTTCTTTCATCGAGTAGCATCGAGTCACAAATTTCTCTCATCGAGTAGCATCAAGTCAAGAATTTCTTTCATCGAGTAGCATCGAGTAAAGTGTAATATTCATCAAGTTCTATTTGAGGAAGGCCAGAAACTCATCGAGGAAAGAAGAAAAGAAACTATCAAGTAACGAGTAGAAACTCATCGAGTAACGAGTATATACTCATTGAGGAAATAACAGTGCTTATCGAATAAGAGAGAAAAGCAGAGCTAACTTTAGTGAAGAAACAAAGTTTTCCTCAGCCTTTTCTTCACCAACTCAGGATTGATCTTGATTGAATTGGGCCTACACAAGATAGTATAACCCAACAATAAAAAATTCTCCATCATCGGTCTCCAAATGGAATAATTAGTTGATATCAATTTTATCATTGAACTAACTCCACCATTACTAGTAGACTCTATAATAATGATTAAATTAAAACTTGCTCTGATACCAATTGATAGGACCCAAAGAATATAACAACAACCTATTAGGATGTTCTCCAAAATAATCACCTAAATAATTATTCTCTAAAACACCACAAATAAATCACCAAATAATTACCAAACAATCAACCAATGATAGACAACAATAAATAACAAAATTCTGGAAGACTAAAAGCAAAGAACACACACGAATTATACGTGGGAAACCCCTTTGATGTGAAGAGTAAAAACCATGAGACTTATGAGAGGTCTACCCTTGTCAACTTCTCTTATTATGATAAAATTGAGGGACAAAGAACCCAAATCAGTCATATAAAGGTTCACTACCCACAAATACTTTTATACATAAAAGATGAACACTTGAGAGATAAAAAGAATGAACATCACCTAGTTTTGCAGATTCTGTTTGGTAACGATTAAAGAAAAACCATAGATTTAAACAACGATTCAACCGCTCAAAACGAGATCCTATATGTTCTGAACATGCTGACCAAATTTGAGTACGGTCCAACGGTTTCAACTTTGACAATCGACGACTTTGTGAAAACTGTCGCTGAAAAATCGAACTGCCATATCTTTTTTTCCCTTAGATCATCCCTATATGACATAAAATAAAATCTATGATTTTCAAGATGGACCAATCTAAAAAATTAGCCCCATTTGGGCTCACAAAACATAAGTTTACAATAAAGTCTTACTTGTGCAACAAGTGGGGCTGGACACCTATAACACACATGACATGATTCACCTGAAAAAATACATGACACGACTCGCCATCCATGCAATTGACACACTCGCTTGGAAAAGGACATGACACGATTAGCCTATAAAGGCACATAATATGTATAAGCCCTGGATGGTACATGGCATGAAGAATGCCCTAGAACGACACATCATAAGAAAATGCCTTGAAGTGGCACATGACATAGTTTTTGCTGGATTTGCCTGACTTTTATATTCCATTAGTTGAAATGATTTTCAAACTCATGATTGTAGTGATTGCAGAGCCTAACCCCAGTAGTGGAGTTACTTACTGAGTATTCTATATACTCAATATTTCTTTAATATGTTTTTACTTCTGCTTAATGTCATGTTTTAAAGAACTTTTGAATGTTTAAAAAGGAAAAAAGAATTTAGCAGTTTCAAATTTAAATGTTTGCTTTATGCTTTATTTATTTGTTTTTAAACAACATTTTAGGGATCCCAAACTAAACATTCTTTTAGAAATCTTTAAGATTATTTTAACGATCTTCTATTTACTTAAAGAAAATCTTTATTTTGAGTTTAAATGGTCAACTAGTTTTAATTTTGGAATTGCATGCATGGTAGTAATAACCTCAGTCAGAAATCTTGAAAAGTCGAATCGTTACAGAAAAATCTCCAAAACTTTAAATCGTTAGTTTGGTTAGACAAAGATAAGCATAAAAACAAAAGGATTTATTA
This sequence comes from Benincasa hispida, assembly GCF_027475165.1. Taxonomy (NCBI): domain Eukaryota; kingdom Viridiplantae; phylum Streptophyta; class Magnoliopsida; order Cucurbitales; family Cucurbitaceae; genus Benincasa; species Benincasa hispida. The sequence goes on along the minus strand of NC_143480.1, from coordinate 60,424,051 downwards.
AAGAGAAATACTTAGGTGTCTCTAAGAATGGACAAATCTCCATGCAATCTCTTCAATCACAAAGGGAAAAAAGTGTTTAAAAAAATATTTTTTAAAAAGAAAAGTTTTGAGATTAGATTAGATTGTGCAAAACTATTACAACTCTGGAAGCACTCAAGTATTTTTCTTAATCAAGTGTCTCTTGTAATATGAGAAATGAAAGAATCAAACTCCACTCGAGACACTCCCTTGTCTTCCACCGATCGACGCACATTGACGCCAAGCTCCTTCGCGGTCTTCCTCATCACTTGACCTTCCTCTGATACCATAAGCTTCCGCAGTGCATTTTCAATAGTTGTTGCCATTACAAGCTTGTCTCGATGAGCCCAATCTCTTATGTTGAGACCAACTCGGAGCACCTCTGTCATCAGCACAGCGTTCCTCGGTTGGTCAGAGTGCATCGGCCACGCTGCCACCGGAACCCCCATGGTTATGGTCTCCATGCACGAGTTCCACCCGCAATGGCTCACGAACCCTCCCGTCGAACCATGGCTAAGAATGGCTAATTGCGGCGCCCAATCTCGGACCACCAACCCCCTCCCTTCCATTTTCATCCGTTTTTCAAACCCCTCCGGTAGCTCTGATTTTCTAACTTCTCCATCGAAGACGTCTCCTTTGTCTGCATCTCTTAACACCCAAATGAACTTTTGCCCACTTCTCTCTAATCCACCTACAATATTAATAATGCCTGTTAGAATACATATATTTTACTATAGAGTTAGGTTTTGTGTATCTATAATATCATAGATATTTACTGAAATTAAGAAACTATCTAACCAACTACCGATATTACAGATACACAAAAAACTATAACAATGCAACACAAAGGAACACGGAGAGGATGACATGATTTTCCTTTTCTTTTGTATTTAATGAATGCAGGGTATAAAAGTAATTTCATCCAACATAAATGATAAAAAAAAAATAATGGAAATATATCGTTTTGGTTCTAAGTTTTGGATGTAGTTCATTTCATCCATAAATTTCAAAATGTTATACTTTTAGTATTTAAGTTTAGTTCATAAATTCTAAATTGAAACAAAACTCAAATACCAACGTTTAGAAATTTAGGGATTAAATTCAAATCAAACTTTAAACTTAAAAGCTAAAATTGTAACATTTTGAAATGCAGGGATAAATAGAAATTAAAAAAAAAAAAAAAATTTAGAAACCAAAAAAATATTTTTTTCTGATTTTTTTGGCAACAAGAAAAAAATCTAAATTAAATAAAAATCTCTAACTCAACTGTTATTTAGGAAAATAGCTAAACACATCTTCTAACTAAATAGACTTTAACCCGCCTAAAAAAAGGCTTGATAAGAGGAATAAATGGTACCAACTCGTTCGTCTATTTCAAAAAGAAATCCATGAAAATAATTACACTATTTAATTAGTGATCACAAATCAAAATAGTTATATATACAAATGGGTTTTTTTAGCTCTACATCATCAATCAAAATCCATATCAGATATCGATACTTTTAGATATTTCTCATTTCTCAGATACGTATCTGACACCCGATTTGACGTATCTATTTTAGTGTTAACATTTTCTTTAATCTTTCTCAATCCAAACTAAACAAACCTATTTAATAAGTTCACTACCCCAGTCTAAAACGAAAAGAAAAAGACTAAAAAGATCAAACTCAAGAATCATCCGATCTTCATCTTCATGTCGAAGTCTCCCACAAATTCCCGCAAAATATAACCACTTGAATATCTTTAACATTTCAATGAAGAAATTCTTTCTTTTTCTTTATACTTCTCCCTCTATTTTTTTTTCTTCTCAAATCAATATGAGTCCCTTTACTATTGCTTTCGATTGACTATTGTACTTCAATGTCTATGATTTTGCTTTTTGTATTGTATTTTATATTATTATCATGAACTTGACATTTCATGATTAGTGGATTATACTTAGCATCTTTATGTTAAAATTAGCTATATCCTAGATTTTCTTAAAGAAAAAGAAGTTATCGTCAACATATCAATACCCTAGGTTTTTAGAAATTGACATATCAACATATTCTATCGTATTCGCATCTGTATCTATGCTTCGTAGATAGAATGATATATTAATAACAAAAACTTATTCTAAATATTAAATTGAATTATAATGTTAGAGATGAAAAGTGGATTGTATTGAATTCGAGACAGTACCTGCTATCTCAAGGATTTGCTCGTCTTCCAAGGCGGTGGTAGTCCCAAAGGAAACATAGACCACAGAATTAGTCTGTTGCTGGTCCAACCACTCCAAGCAAGGATGAGTATTGAGGTTTGATGGGCCCAATTCCACAGGATTAAAAGGCCCAATGGCCCAATGCTTAGTCTCATGGTTGATTCTTTGAAGAATCTCCAAATATGGCTCTTCAATAGCCTTGCAAGTATTGTAGAGATTCCCAGAGAACTTTCTTGGGACTCCAAATTGCAATTCCACAAACTCCCAAAACTCAGGAGTGAAGCAACCATCAAGAGATGGAATATTAAGATCCTTAATTATGGAGTTTTCTTTACCTTTTGTTTCTTCTTGTTCAAGATCATAAATGGCCATGGCAAAAGCTGAGACACTATGGAAATTATAAGATTCTGCGTTTGGTATGGACTCAATATCCTCAACGGTTGATGCCATTAAGGAATCATGAATCACAATGATTCTTCTTGTCTGGGAAGAGAGTGAGCGTAAGAGATGTGTGAGAGGGTCGCGGAGGTGGATCGCTGCCGTCCGAAACGACGGGATGAGGTGGGCAGGGAACATGGTTTCCGCTTTGGGGTTGGGGGGAGGAGAGGGAATAGGAGGAATGATGAAGTCGTGGAAATGGAGGTTGGCAAGCTCTGATGGATCCCAACCGTGGATGCGTAGCTTGGCTTGGCGATTGTGGGTGGCGGCCCCGATGTAGTGGACCGGGATGTTGCGGGCGGAGATGAGGCGAGAGAGGTGGAGAAGCTGGTTGAGATGACCCTGTGCTGCCAGCGGTACCATGACGGCCACAACATGACCATCATGGGTCATGGTTGTGAGTTGCTAGGAAAGAGTTGAGATGTATTTGGAGTTGATTGATGGTTGTATAAATAAGGGAGGGGGTACTGAAGAGAAGTGATGTTGTATTGGTTGGTTTTTTGTACACTCCAAGGATGTTAATTTTGTATGTGCATTGTTCATCCTTTGGGATTTGGAAAATATTAGTCAATTAATTTTGGCAATGACAAAGTTTTGTTCAATTAAAACTACTTAATCTATTGATGATGTGTGCATACTTGGAATGTGGTGGTGAAGAGAAATGTTGTTTGTTGTTTTGTTTTGTCTTTTGGGGGAGGTTATAATCTATAATCATCTTGAATAGGTCCTAGATTAAAAATGCTATATATTTAAAAGTTTTGTCCCAATTTGCCATTCCAAAACTTTATATATTATATAGATAACTACATAGACTATTTCAAAATTATGGAATTGGTTATAAACATACTCATGAACTTTTAGTTGATAAATTAACCCTTGTAATTTATTAATGATTGAAATTAACTCTTATATTTTGTTAAGATTTAACATTTGCTCTTGTTTGTGAGTCATAAGTTCAGAAAGAATTTTCACAAAGTTGACCAAATGAATTGAACTAGAATGTAAAAGTAAAATCGAACACTACTAATTAAAAACATTTAAAATTTAATTAGATGAAGTTTGGATCAAGTTTGACTTTGATAGCATGAGACATATTTTAACACTTCCATGTTTATTTTTGGCTATTTTATAGATTTCAAGCCTTCACAGCAAAATCAGAGTTTCATTGATGAAACTAATGAGCTAATTGGAAAATTGAGACAAAAATTAAAGAGTCTTAATAAAAATAATTGAAGAGATGAAATAAAAAGAGGAAAAAGGGTGAAAATCTCATGTTTAGCGCTCAAAATCACTTGATCCGAGGGGATATTATTGCCTTGACGCTATTTAGCGTTGAGCAGAGTGCTTCAACCCTACCCTAGACGCTATGAAATTTTTACAAAAAAATTGAAAAATACATGCTTTGTGTTCTTACCAGGTCATTTGTATAAATTATTACATTTCAAGCAAATTTTGTGATGCCAATTGGAGAAAATAAGTATGTTCCAATTGATGATTTATACTAGTCCAAGAAGTGTAAGGAGAGATTTTGATAGCTGGAAAAGAGATTTAAAACTTGAGATTGCAAATTCATAATAAGAAGGAATGTGGCATGCTCATGAATTCTTTCTTTTCATTTCTCTTTCAGAATTTGTTTTAGACTTTCAGTTGAGTTCTAGATTTTAGGTGATATTGAGTTATAGAACTCATATTTTTTGGATCTTGTAATGTTTTGGATGCTAGTTGGTTTAATTAAGCACTATTTATTTTGTAAAATTCATTAGTGCAAATTGCAGGCTAATGTTTTTTATTATCTTGGTTATTTAATGAATGTCTTTTTCTTCTAAAGGACACCACAACTTGAGCTAAAGCAAGAACCAACCAACCTGTTAAATTATAAAGATTCAGGTTTATGTTAAATTATAAAGATTCAGGTTTATGTTAAATTATAAAGATTCAGATTGAGATTTGATAGGATGATTAGGATTTGAGAGAGTTGTTATAGCTATTTTTAGGTTCTTATATACCTATTTATACCTTGTATTTTACATTCTTAAGCAAGTGAATATATACTCAATTTTACATGCTATCAAAGCTTAGATCTCTTATGATTATCATTTTTGGTTGATGTGCTCAGATCTCAAAACTCAACTCCATAGCTCTCTTCATCAAACCAACCCCACTGAGTCATGCGAGTTGAGCCGAGTCGAGTCGAGCCAAGTTGAGCCGCGTCCAGCCAAGTGTGTCGAGCCGAGCCAAACAAGCTGAACATGCCTAATATGTTTGTTTCTATTTGTCTGACCATTTCTGTTGGTGTTTTTCTCACCCAACCTGCCTGTTTCTGACCATCTGACCGTTTCTATTAGTTATTTTTTTGCTGACCATTTCTGTTGGTTGTTTTTTTGCTGTAATGAAAAAAAAATGACGTTTTTCGTCCGATCAACACAACTCTCGATGACACAAACTACATTACTTGGGCCTATCAAATGAAGAGTTTCCTAATTAGTCGTAAACTGTGGCGAGTTGTTACAGGTGATGTTGCTAAACCTGTCAAAGGAGCTACTGAAGAAGACAGTAAGTTTGTGGAAAGACTAGAAGACTGGGATAGCAAGAACCATCAAATAATCACCTGGTTGGATAATACTTCCATCCCGACCATCCACACCTTGTTTGATGTATTCAACACAGCTAAAGAACCTTAGGATTTTCTGTCTGCATGGTTCAAAACGATTAGTCTAGCTCACTACGATCAACTTCATACTTCTCTGGTTGGCACAATACTAATACAGAAATTGGATTACGTGACATTTTTTAATGTCAAGTAAAGGGTATACCTGACGCTTATAAAAACATCGAGTATTCAATTGTCAAGTATAATATGATAACTTGATTCTGAAAAAATGTCAAGATAAATATTTCTTGATACAATTTTCGTGTCAAAAAAGATAATACACTTGACATTGATGACATGTCAAGTTGATTAATTCTTGATATTTATTACGTATCATATATGATTACTCTTGATATTTTTTATTTGTCAAATATATTTTTATCTTGACACGAAATATTGGACAAGTTATTTAATTCTCGATACATTTCCAATGTAATCTATGCTCTTTTTTTTTTTTTTTCAAATTAAACATTCAAATTTAATTTCCATTTCTCATTTCCTACATTACATGTATTCCAATAAGACAGTTTCATCAACTAAAATAAATAGTTGCATGTATTTTAGGTCTACATATCAGTCCAATATGTCCAACGTAACTTAATAGATCGATTCTTCTATTACCTTTCATGTATATGCACGATTCCAAAATTTACAATAGTATATACTCTATCAACCCACCTCAATATATGATAATTCCAAAATTACAAGACCAATCCCTACGTGCTATGTTGGGATTGGTTTCTTAATTCTCCCGGTGGTCTCGTAGTTTGTAAATATTTTGTACAAATTATTATTAATAAAAATAAGTGTTATTTTATTTTCATTTACTCATATCCAATAAACTAAGATCTGTGGTTATCTCATGTTACTTAAGCATGGACATACAAGTGGATCATGTCTTAAGTAATAACCTAAATAGTCTATAGTACAAGGATAAAGGAGGGATACCTTATCCTGGTTACACTACGGATAAGATTCGTTTGATAGATATTTACAAGTGTTGTAAAGTGCTACAAATGGTCTGATCCTGACCATTCATGTGGAGACTTGCGAGCGGGGTGTTCTATTGATAACGGTCAGAAATGCACGTTATCATAGTACTAAGTTCTTAAACAATGCTGGCTTGTGTTGATAAAATGTGTTAGATTGCGTCCAAAAAGGATAAAGTTTATTACATTGCGGTCACATGCGTTCATCGCATAGGAACAGTTGATTTTTGTATTTTTATGCAGAATATGCGTTGACGCAAGGCGAAAATTGCGATCATAGAAAATCATTGGTCGAGTGTAGCATTACCGCAAGGCTTTGCAGTGATTGTGTTCGCAAATATTTGCTCAAGAAGGATTACCACAACTTGGTCGGCACAACTTGGTGGCGCAATTGGGTGAAAGGCATAATTAATTTTGATGGGACAAAAAGCTGATGACGGTCGAATCCGAGTTAAGTTGACAGCCGCTAACGATAACAAGTACATTCAGCTTTTCGGTGACAAATATTCGGCGAATCAATCAGGGAATTAAAGCCATTCCATCTAGAGAGAAGCTGCCTTTCACCCCAGAAGCTCTATAAATACCGAAGGCATCCTTCAGAAAAGAGGTTCACCTGTTCACCAATTTAAGAGCTCAGCTCATCTTTGTCCATAGTTTTTTCTTTTTATTTTAAGGCGGAGCAAGAGAAGAGTAGAGACACTGGAGATCGCTCAGGGAAACTCGAGAGAGAACCCTGAGGCGTAGAAGCAGAGAGCGGGGCGACTCTCTCAAGAGCGAGATTATCTTTTGAACACGAGTAGAAAGACAATGTAAAAGCCGTAGAAGCAAGAGATTTCTACTAGGCTCTTTATACTATTCTTGCATTGTTGTTTTGTACTTCATCTTTATATTTATACAATGGAAGTTCTTATTCTACATTTGTTCACTCTCTTAATACGCATGAGTAGCTAAAATAGTCGAATGGGTTGAGAAGAACTAAGTTAACATGACCTAGGAAGTTCATTGCTTGCGATTATCTTGTGTTATGCTGTGCCAAATATCCCTTTAGAGCTATTCGAGAGAGAGTCTAAAGAAAGAACCTAAGACTCGAGAGAGCTAGGTTAGAATCTAGACTCGAGAGAGCAAGATTAGAACTTCATAAACAAGAGATAGGGACTTAGAGATAAGCTCTATTTGCCAACCTGCATCACACGTATCCTAGAGATAGGTATGATATTATGTGGTCGCCTTGTTTGTGTGTGTGTCACTTCGTCATCGCATAAATAAGAATAGAGGCTTATGTGTAGGTCCTATAGACTTATCGCATATATTGCATGCGTTCTATCATTAGAAGCCGTAGCATTTGCATCGAGAGATGGTTTACTATTTTATGTGTATTGCATGATCGCAAAGCATGAACGCATCCTAAGAAGTGTTAGCCGAAACCCTTCTCAAGCCGTTCTCTGCATATTCATCGTATCTTTCGTTTTATCAAATCTTTTCAAACTCCGCCGCATTTGTTTATTTTCATTACCGAAAACAACAACCTCAACAACTATTGATTTATTTGGTTACCGCAAAGTTTTCCTAAAAAATTACCACCGCAACCTGTTTTCCCAAGTCCCTGAATTCGACCCTATATTTAGGAAGCTCAGTGGGGTTTACACTTGGATTTCGTTGAGAAAACTTGAGTGCTCAATGCAATTTCATCATCGCATATCATCCACAATTCTACATCATAAAACAATGCATCAAGTTTTTGGCGTCGTTGCTGGGGACTTCGGCAAAATAGTGTGCTAACGGTGATTTTTCTGATTTCTTTGCAGATTCTCAATCTCTGGCAAATTACGACCCGGAGATTGAGAGGACATTTAGACGGAGATTAAGAGACCGCCACCAACAACAATTAGATAAAGTAGATATGGTAGAGCAGCCTGGAAACGAAGTACCAAACAAAAACAATGTCATGGCGAATCCAATCCTATTGGCAAACAATCACAATAGGCTCATTAGGGACTATGCATCGCCAAACCTCTATGATTTTTCTCCAAGAATCATGAGGCTTGCCCTTGACAGAAGTCGATTCGAAATCAGGCCGGTGATGTTGCAGATGATCCAGATTGCAGAACAATCCGGAGGCCGATGTGGCGAAAACCTGCACGCCCACCTCGAAGATTTATTGAAATCTGCAATACTTTTGTGTTCCTGAACATCTCTGCCGAAGAAGTTCGACTAACTTTGTTCCCATTTTCTCTTTGTGATCAGGCAAGGAAATGGGAATATTCCCTCGAGCCGAGAGAGATCACTTCCTGGGAACAGGTCGTAGAGAAGTTCATGAAGAAATATTTTCCACCTACTAAGAATGCTAGACGAAGGAAACTAATCACAAATTTTGAACAAACATGGATGAATCGCTCAGCGATGCCTGGGCGAGGTTTAAGAGGTTGGTTCGGGACTGTCCACACAATGGATTACCAGACTGCCTTCAGATGGAAATCTTTTATCATAGTTTAAATCCTGCTTCGCAGACCGTTACCAATGCGGTAGCCGCTACTAGTCTGCTTGACAAAACGTATGACGAGGCTAAGAATATCTTGGATCGCATCTCTAAAAACCACGAGAATTGGAGAGAGAGTGATCAGAGATTGAGAATCAAGGATACCGACGCAAGTAATGGTGCTATTGCTTCACTATAAAATCAGATGACTACAATGATGAACTTAATTTAGGAAATTGCGATCAGTAGCCCAACACCGCAAAATGGGCAAGTAAACATAATTAGTCAAAACACCGCAAGGTGTGCGACTTGCAGTGATGGGCACGTAATGGAAGAATACCCGCAGAATCCACATTATGTTTACTTTGTAAAAAATAATCCCTTTTCAAATGCCTATAACCCCATGTGGAGAAACCACCCCAATTTTACATGGAAGAATCAATAGCAGAATTTCCAACTTGTGGCACAGAAAAAAGGGCCACCTGGATTCTTCCCGCACAATAACGGTCAGACAAGAAATCAAGCCAATAGCTTACAACCGTCGCAATCTTCCTCCCTGAAAAGCCTATTGAAGCAATATATAGAGAAAAACGAAACTGTGCTTCAAAGTTAGGCTACGTCCATTCGCAATCTAGAACTACAGATGGGCCAGATTGCAAGTGAGCTAAAGAACAGACCATAAGGGCCTCTACCGAGTTCAACAGAACTCCCACGCAACCAGGGGGGATCAGGTAAAGAGCAATGTTAGGTTGTGACATTGTGAAGTGGAAAAACTGTGGAGGGAGAAAGAAAGGAGCCTAGCCAGATTGCTCCCATTGCGGCGGAACCTGAAATTGTGGTGACGTAAGAAGAAGAAGGAGAAAAAGAAGCAATAGAGCCAGAAGTTGCGTCGACCTCAAAGCCAACAAAGATGGGATCGTGAGAGTACAGTTACCACCTTTCCCGCAGAGAGTAAGAAAGAAAAAGAATGAAGAGGTACAGTACCAACACTTCCTGTCTATGTAAAAACAATTACATATTAATATTCCATTCAGTGAAGCGATTGAAGAGATTCCTGCCTACGCAAAGTTTCTGAAGGATATGGTAACCAAGAAGAGGGGAGCTGGTAAGTTTGCCATGATGGCTTTAACACAGAGTTCGAAATCAATCATTCCACCGAAGATGAGTGATCCTGGGAGCTTTACTATACCTTGCTCCATAGGAGGATTGTACATCGGATAGGCATTGTGTGACCTTGGAGCCAGCATCAATTTGATGCCTCTGTCGATCTTTAAGCAGCTGAATGTTAGGCAACTTGCGCCCACGACCGTGACTCTCCAACTTGCAGATAGTTCTCTGGTGCATCCAGAGGGAAAGGTGAAGCACGTGCTGATCACCATCGACAAATTTATCCTACCAGCCGAATTCATCATCTTGGATTATGAGGTCGAAAAAGATGTGCCCATCAGACGATTGATGTGCATAATGTCTTATCAACAGGTCGTGCCCAGATTGATGTGCATAAAGGGGAGATCATTTTGAGCATAAATGGACAGAAGCTCAAGTTCAATATCATCCGTGCCGTGAAGTTTCCTGACGAAGAAGACCTGCATGACTCAGACGATGACCATAATTTGATTGAAGAAGAAAAGTTTGACGAAGAAAATGAAGAAGAGGATGCAAACGCATCCATTGCTATCTGTAATGCGATCATATAAAAAACAAGCAAGGAAGAAGGGATGATCCAAACCAAGAAGAAGAGCCAACAGACAAAGAAGAAAGAAAAACAACGCAACCGTCCCTAGTAGAGCCATTAATAATGGAATTAAAGACCCTACCAAACCACTTAAAGTATGCAATTTTGGGGCAGAATGAGAAGCTGCCAGTAATTATTTCCTCCAAGCTTAACGAAGACCAGAAGAATGCGTTGATAAGCATTCTGAGGAAACATGTGTGAGCAATTGGTTGGACGCTTACTGACATTCGAGGAATTACCCCAACGTATTGTATGCACCGAATTTTTCTTGAAGAGGACCACAAAGCAATGATCGAACATCAGCGCAAACTCAACCCTGCAATGAAGAGGTCGTTAAAAAGGAGATCATTAAATGGTTAGATGCGGGCATTATTTATCCAATAGTAAATAGCACGTGGGTCAGCCCCGTGCAGTGTATGCCTAAAAAGGGCGGCATGACGGTAGTCCCAAACAAAAATAATGAACTGATACTGCAAAGGACCGTCACAGGGTGGCGTATTGCATGGACTACCGCAAGCTGAATGCGGCCACAAAAAAAGATCATTTCTCTCTGCCGTTCATTGATCAAATGCTAGACCGTCTAGCAGGAAATGACTTCTACTACTTTCTGGATGGTTATGTCGAGTATAACCAGATTATTATTGCTCTAGAAGACCAAGAAAAAACCACATTCATCTGCCCATATGGGACCTTTGCTTTTTGCCGCATGTCGTTCGACCTCTACAATGCGCCAAGCACGTTCTAAAGGTGCATGATGGCCATCTTTTCAGATTATCTTGAGGACTTTGTTGAAATATTCATGGACGACTTCTCTGTCTATAGGCACACCTATGAAGTCTCTCTATCCAACTTGGAGAAGATACTGAAGAGGTGCGAAGAGACGAATTTGGTTCTTAACTGGGAAAAATGTCATTTTATGGTGAAGGAGAGCATTGTGTTGGGGCACAAGGTTTCTCAGGATGGGTTGGAGGTAGATAAAGCAAAAATCGAAGCAATTGAAAAACTTCCACCTCCAACAAGCGCGAAGGCTGTACGAAGTTTCTTAGGGCATGCTGGATTCTATAGATGCTTTGTCAAGGACTTTTCGAAAATAGCACGATCACTGAGTGCGTTGTTGGAGGTTGACAGAAAATTTGATTTTGACAATAATTGCCTCAACGCATTCAGGATTTTGAAGAATGCGCCGATTATCGCACCCGTGTTAATCGCACCTGATTGGACACTTCCTTTTGAATTGATGTGCGATGCAAGCAGGTATGCGATGGAAGCAGCTTTGGCATAAAAGAGAAAAACAATCTTACATCCCATTGCATATGCGAGTAAGACATTAAATCCTTCTCAGACCAATTACACCACCACAGAGAAAGAGCTTTTTACGGTAATTTTTGCAATGGAAAAATTTAGAGCATATCTATTGGGAACAAAGTTACTCATCTATACTGATCACTTAGCAATAAAGTACTTAATGGCAAAGAAGGACGCAAAGCCGAGGTTGATCAGATGGGTTCTCCTCCTTCAAGAATTTGACATAGAAATAATTGATCGAAAGGGGACGGAGAACCAAGTTGCAGATCACTTATCCAGATTGGAAACCCTGAGGTTGACCGAAATGAGTCAGAGATGAGTGCGGTGTTCACAGATGAGAAGCTGTTCCATATTGAAGAATTGACATGGTAAGCTGACATAGTCAACTATCTGGTTTGCGAACAATTTCCTGAAGATTATACCTACCACCAACAGAGGAAGCTCAAACATGAATGCAAATATTATTTCTGGGATTAGCCGAATCTGTACAAAAGAGGGGCAGACCAGATCCTGCGACTACGTGTACAAAATGCTACTCAACAACGCATATTATTGCAGTGTCATGACTCACCATATGGTGGGCACTTTCGAGGACAACACACCGCAACCAAGGTTTTACAGAGTGGATTCTTCTAGCCAACATTGTTTAAGGATGTAGCTGACTATGCCATGAAGTGTGATTGGTGCCAATGCATAGGTAATATTTCATGGAAACATGCAATGCCGATGAACATCATCTTGGAGCTTGAGTTGTTCGACGTATGGGGTATTGACTTCATGGGACCATTCCCTCCCTCGAATGGTAAACATTATATTTTATTACCCATCGATTACGTATCCAAATGGGTAGAGGCAGTGGCATGCACCGCAAGTGATGTAGCGATAGTCTCTCAATTCCTAAAGAAAAATATTTTCACTCATTTTGGCAATCCACATGCCATCATAAGTGATGAAGGGTCCCACTTTGTCAATCATAATGTCAAGGAGCTGCTGCGCAAATATAACATTCTCCATAAAGTGGCCACCGCATACCATCCACAGACGAATGGTCAGGCTGAGGTGTCCAATCGGGAGATCAAGCTGATACTTGAGAAGGTGGTAAGGCCTTCGCGAAAAGATTGGGCAACAAAGCTTGATGATACATTGTGGCCATATCGGACGACATTTAAAACACCCATAGGTATGTCCCCGTATGCATTGGTATTTAGTAAGGCATGTCATTTGCATCTGGAGCTGGAATACAAATCAATGTGGGCGGTGAAGAAGCTAAATCTTGACTCGGAGAAAGTAGGAGAAGCACGAAAACTTCAACCGGTCGAGCTAGAAGAATGGAGAATTAACGCATATGAGAACACAAATATTTACAAGGAGCGCACAAAGTGCTGGCATGACAAACACATATGCGGTAAAAATCTCCATGTGGGACAAAGGGTCTTGTTATTCAACTCGTGTCTACGACTCTTCCCTAAAAAATTAAAGTCACGTTGGTCCGGACCATTTGTAATTACACATGTATTTCCGTATGGTGTGGTTGAATTATCAAATGATGACGGAACCAACATATTCAAAGTTAATGGGCAGCGAGTAAAAGCATATCACGGAGAAGGATGGCATCTCCAAATCGAGTCCGTGGAACTGAGAAACTTTGAATAAAGAAGGAAGTGGGTGGTCCCTGCGCTATCAGACGAACGAAATCCATCAGGAACGTAAGTTTTAGGAATCATGGAATCTTCAATTCTTCTCTACTACTCAGAATTTTCATTTCATTATATCTTTTCAGTCTTTATCTATTCTTACTCTTATTTTTCTAAAAAAAAATGGAGATTGCGACAAAAGAATTTTGTTTTGTTTAAAATGATTTGATCCTCTTTCTGTTTTCCTCGCAACGATTGAGGCGCTGGATTGCGGAGGTGTTACACGGAGAAGCAACTTATCTCATTCCATCACCGCAATCCACAGAAGATAGATCGCTGCAAAGAAGGATGCATGAATACACAATGCGGGTGATAGTGTAAATTTTGGGGTGTATTCTTCCTTAACTTTATTTCAAATTTTGCACTACTACATCCTCTTTGATTACCGCAATCATTTGACATGGATAAATTTAGTAAGTTACCGCATGCTGTCTCTTTGCCAATTATGATTTCAATGATGAAAAGCATACTTCTATTCCTTTCGTATATACTAGAGTCAACTTAATTTTAAGATAGTCACCTCAAGAAATATTTTCTAGAAGTTAGGGGTCTACTAGCTTTCTTTCAAACTCTCATTACGAAGCTTTCTAAGAACATCGCATGACTTCTTTCAAGATTTTGGCAATGAGGACATTGCCGCATTTTAAATTTGGGGGCGAGGTATTTATTTTCGACCTTGCTATTCTAAAAAAAAAAAAAATTCAGAATAACAACTCCACTGTCAACGCAATGGGGAAACCCATGTTGATAAGAGTTAAGTTGACAAGGGTACTTACCAATAGTTGGATGTCTGCATGACACACGTGGGGGCAAGCCAAAATAAAAGTAAGTCGCCAGGATCAACGCATAAATAAATGACCGCAACTCCGCTGCCAAGTAGGTATTAGTTTAGTCTGAGAAAGAGCGCATTGCTTGTGGTTGGATATCCGCATGACACGTGGGGGCAAGCTAAAACGAAGGCAAGGCACTTGGATCAGCGCAAGGTCAGAGAAAAAAATAATAATGTCAAGAAATATGCAAGGATAAAATCATTTAACACCCAGGTGGAAAAGTTTTCTTTTTGAAATAAATCATGTGATGTTCTGGAAGTTAGTAAAGTCCATTTGAAGGTTAAGTTTTCGGTCCCTAGGTCTTAGAAATATTTTAAGAAGAGATTTGAATAAGACTTAAGGAAATTTTGGTGTATAAGAGCTGAATGAGGTATCCTTGAGAAATCTAAGAAAAGAACATTGCGGTCGACTTGCTAAAGGAAATCTTTAACTTATGCTTGAGGACAAGCATTGTTTAAATTTGGGGGTATGATAACGGGCAGAAATGCACGTTATTATAGTGCTAAGTTCTTAAACAATGCTGGCTTGCGTTGATAAAATGTGTTAGATTGCGTCAAAAAAGCATTTAGTTTAGTACATTGTGGTCGCATGCGTTCATCAGATAGGAACAGTTGATTTTTGTATTTTTATGTAGAATCTGTGTTGATGCAAGGCAGGAATTTCGATCATAGAAAATCATTGGTCGATCGCAACATTACCGCAAGGCTTTGCGGTGATTTTGTTTGCAAACATTTGCTCAAGAAGGATTTCCGCTACTTGGTGGGCGCATCTGGGTGAAAGGCATAATTAATCACGATGGGATAGAAAGCTGATGACGGTCGAATCTGAATTAAGTTGACAGCTGCTAACGATAACAAGTACATTCAGCTTTTCGGCGTGCATCAGTAAGGGAATTAAAGCCATCCCATCTGTGCAATCATAAGAGAGAAGCTGCCTTTCACCCTGGAAGCTCTATAAATACCGAAGGCATCCTTCAGAAAAGAGGTTCGTCTGTTCACCAATTTAAGAGCTCAGCTCGTCTTTGTCCATAGTTTTTCCTTTTTCTTTTATGGCAGAGCAAGAGAAGAGTAGAGACGCCAGAGATCGCTCAGAGAAACTTGAGAAAGAACCCTGAGGCATAGAAGTAGAGAGCGGGCCGACTCTCGCCAGAGCGAGATTATCTTTTGAACATGAGTAGAAAGACAGTGTAAAAGCCTGGGAAGCAAGAGATTGCTACCAAGCTCTTTATTCTATTCTTGCATTGTTGTTTTGTACTTCATCTTTATATTTATACAATGGAAGTTCTTATTCTACATCTGTTCACTCTCTTAGTACGCATGAGTAGCTAAACTAGTTGAATGAGTTGAGAAGAACTAAGCTAACATGACCTAGGAAGTTCATTGCTGGCGATTATCTTGTGTTATGCTGTGCCAAATATCCCTTTAGAGCTACTCAAGAGAGAGTCTAAAGAAAGAACCTAAGACTCGAGAGAGCTAGGTTAGAATTTAAACTCGAGAGAGTAAGATTAGAACTGCATAAACAAGAGATAGGGACTTAGAGATAAGCTCTATTTGCCAACCTGCATCGCATGCACCCTAGAGATAGGTATGATATTATGTGGTCACCTTGTTTGTGTGTGTGTCACTTCGTCATCGCATAAATAAGAATAGAGGCTTATGTGTAGGTCCTATAGACTTATCGCATATATCGCATGCGTTCTAGCATTAGAAGTTGTAGCATTCGCATCGAGAGATGGTTTACTATTGTATGTGTGTTGCATGATCGTAAAACATGAACGCATCCTAGGAAGTGTTAGCCGAAACCCTTCTCAACTCGTTCTCCGCATATTCATCGTTTCTTTCGTTTTATCAACTCTTTTCAAACTCCACCGCATTTGTTTATTTTCATTACCGCAAACAACAACCTCAACAACTATTGATTTGTTTGGTTACTGATAACTTGTAGAAATACAAGTTATTTATATTGTTTTATTTAGATATTGTGGCTAAAAGAAAGAAAAGTTGCGTCGATAGTATAGAAATTGGATAAGAAATACGAAAATTATAGAATGTCGTCAATACACCCACTAACACCATTGCGATGGTAAAATAGAGTATTTCAATTTCTGTTTTGCAGGAAATCAGTCACCGCATGTGTTCATGGCTCAAAGATAAAATAAACAACGCATCAACGTCGCATTGCGCCCATCATTCAGGAATGAAGAGATGATCAACGAAATGATGGCACATGCGACAATCGATCAAGAGCTTAGCGATCAACGCAATTTCAACCACATGCGGTAATAAAAAATAACACCGCATGCGGCGATTCATCGAAGATGTAAAGAGCAACGCATTTGCGGAGGATTTTGAAAAATGTATATCTTTTCGTTGTGCATTTCTGACGGGTTGATTGCGTAACAGAAGGAATATTCACTCTGCCATTTCAGGAACTACCATAACCATAAAGTGGGGACCACAAAGTCAAAGAGCCAAGCTTCGTCTATAAATAGCTTCTGCAAATTCACTGAAAGATATACTTGAATACATAGAGACGTGCATATATTGATTTTGAGAGAGAGTCTGGTCTGAAGCGACTGTCCAGAGTAGATCCGGGAAGAACCACGAGACAAGGCCGAGAGGTGAGTCTCCGGGCAAAGAATCCTTCCAATCCCCGTAGTTGAAGCTTTGTGCGAAGGTCACTTCCACCGGGAAAGCAAGCCTAAGAGGGAAGCTTTCCTCTCCATTACCTCCACACACCGGGAAGCACAACCTCCATTCAGGATCTGTGTCAAGACGTTGACACTCTTTCTGTATTCGTTTCTAATCTCTATTTCATCATCTGTATTCATCTTCCTTAATCTTTCATTCACACCATGTATCGAACGCTTAATCTTAGTATTAAATGTTATGATCATTACCATTATCATTTGTCTATCTCTTTTTGTTAATCCATAATCCATTTTCTCCATGATGTTTTCCTAATTCCCTGGGTAATTAGCAAGAATTAAGCGAGTAAGTTAATTTGTGTTAAGGAAATAATTAAGTTTAACTAAAGCATGCTCGACGGCATCTTCATCTGTGAGAGCAGAAGTGAAGATGTTATTCTGCCGATCGAGAGAGGGTTGGAAGAATGCGTTAACTAAAGCAAAAAGTATTTCCAGAGATGGAAACAACCTTACGTTCGTCACATTCATCCCTGTTTCACTATAGAGATATGGGAACACGGCCGATCACCGAGAGGTGTACGCCAAGGGAAAGCGGAACCCTAGTTGTATCTTTAACGTAATTGACAAAATTGTGTTGTTTTTACTATTTACTCTTTCTTTTTCTGCTTCATTCATAAAGACTTGCCATCACATACCACGATCCTTTGTATAACTTCACAGTTAGTCTCGACCTCAGTATCATGTATCATGTATCTTGTATTTTGTATCATATTAGTTTAGGATTTTATTTTATTAACGCAACTTTATTTTATCAACGCAATTTTATTTCATCGCAATTTAAATTCCTGTATAAACCTAATTCTTTATTCATTATTAAACCGGTCGCATGTATCACAAAAGTAATGCATTAACGAAAACAATCCCTGTGTTTGATCTCGGATTATTCTGAGAAACTTGCGTTGGAATTATACTTGGTTTCAGTGCAAGGAAACTTGTGACACGCATTACTCTATAGCATATTACAAGCATATCATTAACAATGCATATAATCAGACGTAGTGTGCATAAGAGATAACACAACATAACAAGGAATCCATTTTTATGTCATCAAGTTTATGGCACCGTTGCCGGGGACATGAGCTTGTAGCACATTATCTATCATCACAGTGCATGCATAACAAACACTCCATTTTTACTGTTACAGTTACCGCAAAGTTTTCCTAAAAATTACCATCGCAACCTGTTTTCTCAAGTCCCTGAGTTCGACCCTGGACTTACCAGGAAACTCAGTGTGGTTTAGACTTGGATTCTGCTGAGAAAACTTGAGTGCTCAACGTAATTTCATCATCGCATATCATCCACAATTCCACATCATAAAACAACGCGTCATCTATACAAAGAGTTTGTATAAGACCGGACCATGAGATGATTAGTCTCTTTATATAACACCGTTGATAATTGAGACTTACATTTCACTAAAATGACCATAGGTGACATCATCTTAATCCTGAGTGAGTTGGAAACTTCTGCCTATGAGGGCAGTCCCTTGATTAGTATGGGTGAGAGTGGCCAAATTGCCAACTCAAAAAGTCTACCTTTTGGGGATTCGTCTGCTTGGGGAGCTGGGAACTCAGCTATACAAGACATAATTTACTCTTTCACCGAAGCAAGGGTAAGTAGATAAATTGCTTCCTTAAGGACTGATTTCGGGTTTTGAACATTGTGGCCACACCCACTCTTTGGAAGGGAGGATTTAGTCATAGTAGAACTATGACTTATTGTTCATTAGAGGAATCAGTGGTACTTAAGGAGTTAAATGTAATTACAAGGGCAAAACGGTAAATTGGCCCAACTATACTTACGAGTGATTTGTAAGGGGTTATCACACTGTTGATTGGTCATATGGACACAGAAATATATTTGTAGTACAAAGAGTGCAGCTGTCGGTCTTTAGTAGAATGCTCACTAGTTAACGGATGGTGGATCTTGTGACTAAAGAGTTTAATCAGTTATTCATGTACCGTTGGAGCTTCAAGCTACAGGTCCATGAGGGTCCCCTTGGTAGCTCAATGGATTCAAGTTGAGAATCAGATTTTGGGTTAGTTTGAGGTGTTCAAATTAACAAGAGGAAATTCAATTATATGTGATATAATTGGTATGATGTATTAGATACATTAATTGGAGGAATTAATATAAATATGATTTATATTAAGTATAGGTTATAAATATAATATGATGAAATATTAACTATAGGTTATAAATATAATATAATAAGTTGGCTATCATATTTATTTATAATATATTAATTATATGATAATTTATTATTTTTCTCTAATAATCAATTTGAGTGAGAGGTTATTGGAAGCTTTATGGTAACCGTGAGATAAAAGAAAAATTATTTTCCAAAAATTAGAGGTTGATTTCATTCGGAAAATTCTCACAGGAAAAGGCTATCAAGTAAAAAAACTTTTTACTAAGCGATAGTCGTTGAGAGTCTAAACGATCGTTTAAGAGTTGACTATATGATAGTTACTCGTTGATCGTTGCTACATGATCGAGTAGCAATGTTTATGCAATAGGCTTCCGTTTCTAAACGATCGAGTACATCACCTTTATGATAGACAGTGTTCATATCCTTCACTTACTCGATCATCTACTCGATCACATACCTCCTGTCTTCCTCAATCCAAGATCATACAGAGCCCATAACTCTGGATTCTCACACTGAGAATGCCAAGGTAAAACATGTGGTGGTAATCTAATTCAGTTCGTGGATCGAGTTGGACTCGATTGGGTTCGAGGAGCATCAAGTTGCTCATGCTGGTGGTATTCTGTTCATTGTGTTCAAGTGCTGCTTTGGACGCATTGGAGATCGATCAAGGGATACTTGAAGAATGGTTCTTCAAAGGTATGCATACTCTATCCCTTGTATACTCTTGTAGCATGCTATAATTTCTTTATATGCATAATCTGTATGTTTCCGATTTGACTGTGATTGTTGTGTTCACTTTGAATGGAATTTGGAACGATCCACTTCTGCTGCTCATGGAGATCAGTTTAGATTTCCTTCATGCTATATATTCTAAAAATCACAGGACTAAAATTATATCCCCACCATAAATTTTCTTTAAAGTATATAACCTATAATGGCTATGAACAAAAAATTTACATAAAAAATGTTTTGGGCATTCCCATGTAGCCACATATACAATTTACAGGAAGTCCATCAGATATATCGACCAAAATATTCAGCCCATTCCACGTGTATTTCATCCAATTCAAGTTATGAAAAATAAAAATTGGTCAAATATACATTTTATGAAAAATAAAAAATGGTCATATTTACACTATTTTTAATGTTACAATATATATAAGTTGTTTAAAAACATATCGCATCTATGATAATATTCTTCTCTTTAGTCACGATTTCTTGCATATGTCTCATAACATAATACCCACATTCGAATGTTCCCACTTTTAAAGGACACTACACTACAATACAAAACCAATAATTAATACATATCATACAAGATGCACTAAATATACATCATTCTATTAAATTTTTTAATGCTCTTATCTTATCTTTACTGCTTTCCAGAATGTGGTTTTTCGAGTGTTTTGCAAATTCTAAAACTAACTAATACTCAACTCAAACTAAAATTATTAAAGACATTAAATATGATATGATTTGGGATTTTCAAGCCAAAAGTGTGGTTAATCAAGCTACAAACTAATAAATAAACAACTATATAAAAAAACAACAATAAAATGGAATGAATAAAGACTTATTGAAACAGGTGTTATCTCCCAATTCTCATACCCTTGTTGTCACACCAGGTACATCTTAGCTTCTTGATTTAGCCTGTTACAATTACATGACCTCAAATATGGCCTTGTTGTCTTCCTCCACCACTGCAAAATCACTGCCTCCTATACATTCCGCTGATGGTAATCACATGTCTATTTCACATATTGGAACTGTTAGTACACCGAGTATTAGCCTATCCAATACTTATCATGTTCTAAACCTAACCTTTAATCTTGTCTCTATTGGGCGACTGTGTGACCTAGGATTTAATATTCTCTTTTCCTCTCATGGTTGTCAGGTTCAAGATCAGCGGATGGGTCAGATGGTTGGTACGAGTCTCAAGGTGGGAAGATTATTTGAGCTCACGTCCTTTCAGCCACCTGTCCTGCCATCTGTTTCTGCAACTGTCATAGATACCGACACGTATCAGTGGCACCTTCATCTTGGTCATGCGTCATTTGAAAAAATTCATAGCCTAATTTCTGTTGGTACTTTAAATAATGTTTCTTAGTTCTGTCCATCTGGTTGTTTACATTACAAACTGGCAAAATAACCTACTCTGTCTTGTCCTACTTCAACATCTTTATGTGATAAACCATTTGGTCTTATTCATTCTGATATTTGGGGACTTGCTCCTACTTTTACAGTAAATGGTTATCGGTATTTTGCATTATTTATTGATGACTACTCTCACTTTACCTAGATATATTTTCTTAGGAATCGTTCCTCTTTAACCCAAATTTACATTGAATTTGCTATAATGGTTCAAAATCAGTTTTCTCAAACCATCAAAACTCTTCGAACTGACAATGCCATGGAGTATAAGGATTCTCACCTGCTTTCCTTCCTAGCCCAATAAGGCATTCTTGTCCAACGCTCGTGTCCTTGTACTTCTCAACATAATGGTCGGGCTGAACAAAAGCATCGTCATATTCTTGACTTTGTCCGTGCACAACTTATCTCCACAATTTTCCTTGAAAAGTTTTGGGGTGAAGCTGCACTCACATCTATTTATGTTATCAATCGCTTTCCATCCACTATTCTCAATAACTTGTCTTCTTTCGAGCGGTTGTATGGGACTCCTCCCTCTTATTCTCATTTCAATTTTTTTGGTTGTGCATGCTTTGTTTTACTCCATACCCATGAACATTCCAAACTTGAACCTCGGGCTCATTTGTATTGCTTTCTTGGTTATGGAACTGAACATAAAGGGTTTCGGTGTTGGGATCCCGTATCTAATCGGTTACGTATCTCTCGTCATGTCATTTTATGGGAACATCGTATGTTTTCAATTATTTCTTCTTTTCATGATTCCCTTCTTGGCACCCAGTCATTCTTCACTAATCCTGCCACGGGTCTATTCCCTGGCCCTGATTCTTCACCTGGTCCTGAGTTTTCTACTACACCCATCCCAGAGCTTGATCAATCTTCTCCTTCTACTGCACTCTCAGATCTACAATCTATCCTTGATGCCGATCATGACCCTGCATCTGTTCACCGGTCTACCCGTGTAAGAGAAACCCCTCATTATCTATAAGACTATCATTGTTTTCCCACTGTTATGTCCTTAGTTAAACCTTAGTCCTATCATGATGCTTGTACAACCCTCAGCAGCAAGCAATGGATGAGGAACTTCAGACTTTAGAAAAGACTCATACTTGTGAGTATGTTGATCTACCGTTTGGTAGGAAACCTATTGGCTGCAAGTGGATTTATAAAATCAAGACCCGTTTTGATGGATCTGGCAAACACTATAAGACTCGTCTGGTGGCTAAAGGGTATTCACAGGAATATGGTATTGATTACGAGGAAACCTTTACTCTAGTTGCACGAATGACATATGTTCAGAGTCTATTGGTCGTTGCAGCTACCAGTTAGTAGCCCGTTCTTCATATGGATGTTAAGAATGCTTTGCTCAATGGCACTTTATCTGAAGAAGTTTATATGCAACCACCCCCTGGTGTCTCCCCTCCACCAAAGAAGTTTGTCTTCTTCGTCGTGCATTATATGGGCTCAAACAAGCTCCCTATGCCTGGTTTGCAACCTTCAATTCTACCGCTACTCAACTTGGGTTGACTTCCAGCGCCCATGAATGTGCCTTGTTTACTCGAAAAACTTCCCATGAAATTGATCCCTGTTATATATGAATGATATGATTGTCATTAGTGATGATCCTCAGCCTATTTCAGATCTCCGATAATATCTAGGAGAACATTTTGAGATGAAGGATCTTGTACTGCTCAGTTATTTTCTTGGTCTTCAGGTTTCTTCATGCTCTAATGGATACTACCTATTTCAAACAAAGTATGCATAAGTTTTTTTTAGCTTGTTTCGGTATCACTAATCCTGCCACAGCACTAACACCGTTGGATACCAATGTTCATCTGACCTCTTTTGATGGTATTCCCTTTTAGGATCCAACATTATATAGACAACTGGTTGCCAGCCTTATCTATTTAATAGTAACTTATCCATACATAACTTATGCAATTCATGTTGTCAGTCAGTTCATGTCTACTCCTTGCACTATTTATTTCACAGCGGTTCTTTGTATTCTGCGTTATGTTAAAGGTACACAGGGGCATGGACTTCAATTCTCCTCTCAATCCTCTTTGGTCCTTTCTTGGTATTCTAACACTGATTGAGCAGGCGACCCTTTGGATAGGCGATCTGCCACAGGTTACTTATTTGGGTGACTCTCTCATCTTCTTGCGTAGTAAGAAACAAATGGTTGTTTCTCGATCCAGCACTGAATCAGAGTATCACGCTCTTGCTGATGCAACTTTAGAGGCTTATGGTTGCATTAGCTCTTGGCTGACATAAGGGCTCCCCAAAATTATGGCACTATTCTTCATTGTAACAACCATAATGCCATTCAGATAGCGCATAATGATGCTTCCCATGAACGGACAAAGCACATTTAGACTAATTGCCACTTTGTACGTCATCATCTTTAGAGTTCTATTCTGCGCCTTCAATTTATACCTACAACCGAGCAACTGGCTGGCATCTTCACCAAATCCCTCTCCTTCGGCCGCTTTCATCAGCTACTATGTAAACTCAAGTTGGTCTCTACCCTACCACCTTGAGTTTGAGGAGGGATGTTAAATTGTAAAGATTAAGGTTGAGATTTGAGGATAGTTGTTATAGCTATTTTTGGGTTCTTATATACCTATTTATACCTTGTATTTTACATTGTTAAGCAAGTGAATATACACTCAATTTTACACAACCAAAACCATAACCAACCAACTACTCAACCGTCCACTACCTAAACAAACATAACACCACAAAACCTCCAATCTGATTCCAACATTAAGCTCAGAGAGAATCCTACATGCCATACTCGCCTTGGATCCAGCCTACTAAAATTGAGAACACAAGTTCACTTCACATATTAACTTAATGCCCAAAAGCCAATATGTGTGTAATGCCAACCCCTAGCTATACAACCAAATAGAAGAAGGAGGAGCACCTCAACAAGCCTTATAATCGAAAAGAAAACCAGAAAGGCACCATAACACAACGAAAAAGCACAAACCACAAAGGATAACAGGAAGAAACAAAACAAATATAGCAAAGCCAACACACGAATAGAAAGAAGAAATAGTTGAGAAAATGAAGCCGAAACTATAGTAGACTAGCCAAATCTTTAGGCCAAGAAGCAGCACGAGCCCCAACCAAAGAAGTAATAAGATGCAAGAGAATCTGAGTGCTATGCAGAATCCCTTCATGCAGATGATAATTCTTCTCCTGCCAAATAAAATAAATCAAAGCACATTACACCACTCATCATAACTTATTCCTACCACCTTTACCCACCCTTCTTACCAAACTCCACATCTAAAGAAAAGAGGACAACCAACCTAACCTAACACCCCACACTAAACCTCCTTCACAAACAAACACTAAAAAAGAAAATGGTCTCCTGTCTCTAACACCTCCTATATACAGGAAACATGCAGTAAGACATAGACATTATTGGGGTTGATGCCCTAAACTCTCGTAGGGTCCTATAGTTTGTAAACACATGTATGAACAAACACTTGTGATGTAATAATATGAGATATTTTCTTCATTATTGTCTATGAAATATGAGATATATTATTTGCATTTACTAAAAACTAATAAACTAAGATCTCTGGTTGTTGTTGTAACTTAAGCATGTATGTGGAGACATACAAGTGGATCATGCCTTAAGTGATAACCTAAATGGTCTGTAGTATATGGATATAGTATGGAAACCTTATCCTAGTGACATTATGGATGCGACCTGCTTTGTAAATAGTCACAATTGTTGTGACGTGCTACAGATGGTCTGATCCTGATCATTCATGTGGAGACATGCGAGCGGGGGTGTCTTATACAAAGGAGTTTGTATAAGATCGGACCACGAAGTGTTTAGTCTCGTTATATAACGCTGTTCATGATAGAGACTTTCATTTCACTAGGATGGCCGTAGGTAACATGACCTTAATCCCGAGTGAGTTGGGAACTCTTGCCTATGAGGGCGATCCTTTGATTTGCATGCATGTGAGTGGCCAGATTGTTGACTTAAACCTACCACTTCGAGGATTCGTCTGATTGGGGAGTTGAGAACTCAGCTACACAAGATGAAATTCACTTCTTCCTCCAAGCAATGGTACGTATATAAATTGCTCCCTTAAGGGCTGATTTCGAGGCTTGAATGATGTGGCGCCACACACCTTTTCATGGCTCGAGAGGTGTCTACTCATAATAGGACTATGATGTATTGTTCATTAGAGGGATCAGTGGTACTTAAGGAGTTAGATGTAACTACAGGGGAAAAATGGTAAATTGGCCCATGTGTACTTACGAGCATCTGTGAAGGGTTATCGTACTGTTGACTTGTTATATCCGATGGGCACATAAATATATCTGTAGTGAGAAGATTGCAACTATCGATCTTTAGTGGAGTGCCTGATAGTTAACAGATGGTGGACCTCGTGACTAAATAGTTGAGTAAGCTATTCACGTACCGTTGGAGCTTCAAGCTATAGGTCCATAAGGTCTCCTTGGTAGCTCAATGGATTCAAGTTGAGAATCAGTTTTTGGGTCAGTTTGAAGTGTTGAAATTGATAAGAGGGAGTTTGATTATATATGATATGATTAAACTGGTTCAATTATATATGATATAGTTGACATGATGTATGAGAACATCCATTAATCCGCACATTTCTTACTGAAGAGTTCCATGAGCAGTTCAGATCGTTCCTATCTCATAGTGACTGAAATACAATAATATACATTCAAACGCACAGTTATGCAAACAAATCTTAATTAACGGCATGCTATGAACAAGATATAACAAGGGAGAGAGTGCCATACCAGTTGAAGACAATCTTCAATCTTTGGAACTCAAAGCAGCAGAACCCTCCACCCAATCAACCAACGGCCAGGAGTAACGTCGACTACAGCAACACGAACACGGATGCCGCAGGGATGACACCACTAGAAAAGAGCCTCGGGTATTCTCGGTGTGAGAATCCAAAGCGTGGTCTTTGGTGAATTTGGTAGAGGAAGAAGAACGCACGGATCGTGTAAGCGATAAGCAAGTGGGAGAAAAAAGACGCTATCGCATAGCAAAATGCTTATTGTTAGGAGAAGCTACACGATCGTGTAGGTTTTACTGAACGATCGTTTAGGAAATGGTATACGATCGTTTAGCAAACTCGGCACACACTACGATCGTTTAGAGAAGCTATGAGATTGTGTAAGAACTAGTGTGCGATCATTTAGGCGCGAGGTGGACGATCGTTTAGGCGGAGAGGTACTATTGTATAGGCTCTCGAATTTCTTAAGCGATCGATTAGCTTTCTACCAACGCGATCTCTCTATTTCTTTTGGATGGGTGATTCAAAATGAAACAATTTCATTTTATTTCGACGGTTACAATAACCGACGCTGCCCCACTAACCCATGTCCAAACATGACTTTTGGGTTAATTATCATATAATTAACGAACTAAAATATTAATAAGTATAATCATATTATATTTTTAACCTATAGTTTGATATCACATATCTACTATAGTATTTTCTCCTCTACTTCATATAAATCATATTTATATCTAATTTCCTCCAAAATAATGTATCTCCTACATTTAGCCAATTATATCATATATAATTAACCAATCCAATTATATCATATATAATCGAACTTCCTCTTATCAATTTGAATATTTTAAATTAACCTAAACACTGGTTCTTGACTTTATCCAAGCTACCCAGGGGACCTAATATACCTGTGGCTCGAAGCTCCAACGGTCCATGAATAGCTGGCTAAAATCTTTAGCCACGAGATCGACTATCCGTTAATTGTCAGGCATTCCACTAAAAACCAATAGCTAAACTCTTCTTCCCATAGATATATTTCTGTGTCCATCGGATATAACCAATCGTGAGTATGATGACCCTTCCAAATTAGACGAATTACAGCTGAACTCGTAAGTACAGCTGGGCCAAATTACTGTTTTGCCGTTGTAGTTACATCTCACTCCTTAAGTACCACTGATTTGTCTAATGAACAATACAACATAGTCCAACTATGTGTGAACACCTCTCGGACCAAGAGAAGGTGTGTGGCGCCACATCGTTCAAGCCCTATAATCAACATTTAAGGGGCTATCTATCTACTTACCCTTGTCTTGGGGAAGGAGTGAATTTCATCTTGTGTAGCTGAGTTCCCAGCTCCCAAATCAGACGATTCCCCAAAATGGTAGGTTTGAATTGGCGACCTGGCCACTCGCACCATACAAATCAAAGAACCACCCTCAATGGCAGGAGTTCCCAACTCACTCAAGATTGAGGTCATGTTACCTATGATCATCTTAGTGAAGTGAAGTCTCTATCATGAACGGTGTTATAGAACGAGACGTTAACATTTCGTGGTTAGGTCTTATACAAACTCTTTGTATAGGACGCCCCGCTCCCATGTCCCAAACATGAATGATCAGGATCAGATCATCTGTGATAAGTCACAATACTTGTGACCATTCCACAAAGCGGGCCGCATCCATAACGTTACTAGGATAAGGTTTCCCTCCTATATCCATACTACAAACCATTTTGGTTATCACTCAAGACATGATCCACTTGTATGTCACCACATACATGCTTGAGTCACATACATATAACTAGGGATTTTATGTTTGTTGGTTTGTTGTAAAGCAAATAAAACAAGCAACTGAGCAAAAATATAAGATGTGAAGTAAATATCATATATTATACAACACAAGCGTTCGTACAAACTGTTTACAAACTACAGGACACGAGACTTTAGGGCATCAACCCTAACAATTATATCTATTTATAATTAAAACAATTATACGATAATTGTGGGTGGTTTCTCCTTTAATCGTGCGTGAAAGTTGGAGGTTATATTCAGTTTTCATAACTGAAGAATAAAATGATATATGTTTTCATTTTGTAAAGGATTGCTTCATTAAGTACACTGCTAATTGCTTAGCTCATGAGAGACTACACGACAGCCTTCAAGTGTTTGTCTAAACGATCGTGTATACACATTTTTGACTAAACGATTGTGTAAAGTTTTACTAAATGATCACGTGCCTTAGCGAGATTCTCTAAACGATCGTGAAATGGTCACGCCTGTTTTTCTTCAACAATCGTGGACCTGCTGAATGTTACTAAACGACAAGCACAAAGTCTATACGATAGACAATATCTTTCTCCCACTTGCTTGGTCGCATAATGTGATCGTTGTTTCCTCCTTCCCTCTACCAAATTCAACAGAGCCTACACCTCTTGGATTCTCAGTTCGAGAATACAAAAGGTTACCGAGTGGTGGTGTTCGAAAGGCTACTTGTTTGTTATTGACCAGATGATTTGTTAGACGATCGTAGCGACAGTGAAAGGTGCTGGTCCAAGTCTTCACGAGAGCGGGAGATCTATGGAAGAAGAGTTCTTCAAAGGTATAGATCTCTCACTCCTTTTATATTTAATTTCTAAAGCATACCGTAATTTGTTAGAAAATGCATAACTAGTTTGTATGTTTGTGAATGCTTGTAATTCTGTCACAATGAATTTGGATCGATCATGCTTCTGCTCATGGATTCTCTTTGATAAGAGTTCCTTCAATTGGTATCAGAGCTAGGTTATGATATTCCAAATCTATTGTTGTATAGAATAGAAGTTACAGTCTTTGTGGGTAAAGCATGTGCATTTTGTTTTAAGTGTTAAATATGTTTGTGGATGTGGATTAATGGAGTTTTCTGGGATGATTGCTTCTGGTTGTTGAATTCTTGTACATTTCAAAGTTAATTGTATGGGCCCCTGTGTTTTTTTGGCATATTAACTTGCTATCGAGTCTGTAATTCAAAGTGTTTGAGTTAGTATGAGTCGCTCGTGATGAAGCTTCAAAACAAGGAGTTGTGCATTACTTCAAGAAAGAAGAAGACCAAGCGTTGGTCAGATCGTGTAAACGATGGGGGTAAGCGATCATTGATTATGGGATACTTGGCAGTAAGGTAGACGCACGTGCACTAAACAATCGTGAAGCTCAGCAAGCTTCATCACTTAGTTACTGACTACACGATCGCATAGTAAATGTTACTTGCGCTTGTTATTCTATCGTTTAGACGATCATGCCTCATAGCATCGTAGTCGTCTAGACGATCATTTAGCCTTGCATTGTTTAAATTAGTGCGCTAAATGATTGAGTGCCCTCATGCTTCATCACATTATAAATGGTACTCGATCATAGCTAAGCGATTGTGGTTACTTGACCATTTTACTAAACAATCAGGGAAGACTTCGCTCGGGCGGTTCAAGACCCGATTCACTTGTGAACCAATTTGCTCGATAGATTTATGTAATAGATAGAATTTATTTCTAGTTTTTTTAGGCTAATCATCCCGGTCCATTAGTCTTTGGTGTATGTACATAAGATGTATGTTTTATTATATTTCATATGGTATGCCATATAGTTGAAATCCCACCTTAGGTTATGCACTGGTCATGCATCATCTCTATATTGTAAGAATTATGATATAGTAGTTTGCATGATTAAATTACTTAAGAGCATGCTCATGCATCATATAATATAAGAGATATTTATGCATGCATTAAGCATATTCATGCATCATCTTTATATTATAAGTGTTATAGTATAAGAGTGTATGGAAGCATGTATGCTTAGTTCATTACCAAGTATATAAGAGTTATATATAGTAATAAATGGACATTGCATGAAGCATGATATATAGGTTAAATTTATAAGACTTATAAATACCTAATTTTACTTAGCAATAGGAATGGTCTTGGTTGTTTCTTTTATAAGTGTTATAAGAAAAATTAGAACTAAAATCAATAAGAAATACATGCATGCGAACTTAGGTTTGAATCATGTTTTTAAAAGAATTTTAAAACTTGATGGAGATAGAACTAAGATAACGATTCAAATTGACAAGAGGGAGTTTGATTATATATGATATGATTAAACTGGATCAATTATATATGATATAGTTGACATGATGTATGAGATACATTAATTAGAGGAATATGATATAAATATGATTTATATCAAGTAAAGAAGAAAAGGTCTATAGTTTAAATGTTACAAATGATGTGATATTAAAACTATAGGTTATAAATATAATATGATAAGTTAGTTATTATATTTATTTATAATTAAAATAATTATACGATTATTGTGGGTCGTTTCTCCTTTAACCTTGCATGAAAGTGAGAGCTTCTGTTCAGTTTTCATAACTGAAGGATAAAATAAAAAATGTTTTCATTTTGTAAAGCATCGCTTCATTAAGTACACTGCTAATCGTTTAGCTCACGAGAGACTACACGAAAACCTTCAAGTGTTTGTCTAAACGATCATGTACACGCGCTTTTGACAAACGATTGTGTAAAGTTTTACTAAATGATCGCGTGCCTTAGCGAGATTCTCTAAACGATCGTGTAAACAATCACACCTATTTTTTCTAATGATCGTGGACCTGCCGAGTGTTACTAAACAATCAAGCACAAAGTCTATACGATAGACAGTATCCTTCTCCCACTTGCTTGGTCGTATAGTGCGATCATTGTTTCCTCCTTCCCTCTACCAAATCCAACAGAGCCCACACTTCCTGCATTCTCACTCCGAGAATACCAAGGTTACTGAGTGGTGGTGTCCGAGAGGCTACTTGTTCGTGATTGACCAGACGATTTGCTAAATGATCGTAGCGACATCGAGTGGTGTTGGTCCAAGTCTTCACGAGAGCGAGAGATCTGCAGAAGAAGAATTCTTCAAAGGTAAGTCTCTGACTGCTTTTGTATTTAATTTCTAACGCCTGCCGAAATTTGTTAGAAAATGCATAACTAGTTTGCATGTTTGTGAATGTTTGTCATTTTGTCACAATGAATTTGAATCGATCGTGCTTCCGCTCATGCGTTCTCTTTGATAAGAGTTCCTTTAGACATCCCATTAATACAACCAATCCTAGTACTCAACCTATCTCGTACAACCAACCAAACAATAAATAGGGAAAATTTCCCCAAATCAAATTAAATGAAACCATTACACCCTAGGACGACAAGAACGAAAAGCCTACCAAGCACTCGCCATCTAGAACCTCTTAGAACTACACAACAACCCCACCCACCTATCCTCTTGAATAATATTTGGAAACATACCATGAGCCAGTTCAGAAAGATTCACCAACTCCCACGAGACAGATGACTAACTCCACTCCCTAACATACATTAGGAAATTCGAAACATGCACCTGTCTGAATTAACCTCGTCATAAACTTCCCACTCTCCAAACCAAGGATCAAGCCAGAAAAACACTACCGAACATCTCCAATAACAATTTTAACAAGAGAAACAACTTGTCTCGATGACACAAAATCAGACGCAGATACCAAGAGGACCCAAACCAGGTTGAATTGACCACAATGCTTGCTCCCGAAGAATATGTGTCTCCATCTAGGTAACCCAAAGGGACCCAGCTCTAACCAATTACAACAACTTTAATGGAGCTGCAATATTCCATGTGGTTGTATGACGAAGCCCCAACTATCCTCACTCTTAGGCAAACAAACCTCATTCCAAGCCACCTTTGCATTGTCGCGACCACCCATACTCCCTCTCCAAAGATAAGACTAAAGGACCTGATTAACCTCATGCATAAAACCTGCAAGCATGATAAACACACAAATAAATTGTTTTTGAAAAACTCTACAGCACAGTTTAGACAAGTTACAAATGGTCTGCATAAGAAAGAGCATGAGTAGACCAATTACTCACCTTCCTTGTTATTTTTTCAATTAAAGGCTTACAATCTACATACCTCAATCTACGTGACCCAAATATCGCACAAGTGGAGATCCTAAGGAGAACCCTATACTGCTTGCAAGCACTCTAGCCCCCTCTTGACTGACACCAACAGTAAACATAAAGCTCTTCCATACCATAAGCCCAGAAAAGCGATCAAAGCGCCACAACACATCCTGGATAAACCCCGGAGAAGCCCACTTAGCCGTACAGAAAATCATGAGATCATTCGCAAAAGACAAGTGAGTTAACTGGATAAGCTCATACCTATGATGAAATCAAAAACTCTTAAAGAGGATTATTCATTAATTTTGACAACATCTTCCATCCCCATTACAAATAGAAAAAGGGACTATATACCTCCTTGGTGCAAGTCCTCATGGCTTAGAATACACCCCTCAAGGAAACCATTCATTATAACTAAAGACACTAGAGAGGTAACACAAACACACACCTAGGATAAGAGAAACAAACTCGTTGTTTATATGTAGCTATCTCTCCTAATTAATTTTATCTTAGTTTTTCCATGGTGTTTATACTTGTTGTCAAGTTGATATGTGTTGCGAAATCGACAATTAAAGAACAAAAAAAAGGAATGTAGAGTACGGAAGATCGACACACAGATATACGTGGTTCACTAACAATGTGTTAGCTACGTTCACAGACAGGGGGAGAACAATATTATTTCAAGAGAATGTTTTCAGAATTACATCAAAAAAACGACGCCTCTAGGTTATAGAGTTTATATATCACACTACTCTAAACCCTAAAGTCAAAATCGTAAATAACTACAAATAAATAAATATGCTGAATACAAAATCTGAATAGGCTCTTTGAACAAATAGGCTAAGAATATGGATGTTTGAATGAATTGATTTGGTAAATTCGTAAGTGAAATTGACTATCTTGAATTGGAAACCTTGGTAAGATTACTTTCTTTCTATATTTATCCTTTGTTTATTTTTCTTATTTCTTCTCAAAATCAAACCCCTTATTTTATTATTATTATTATTATTATTATTTTGCAAGTTTACATTGAGAAATGGATTACATTGGTTCGCTTTGGATTCGATCTGATACCACATATTTTTCCAGTTTTATTTTGATGAGTCTCGACAGGTGAATTAGATACTTTCAGCTACATGAATAAACAAAGATTTTATTGGAAATGAAAGAGATACTTGATATATGCAAGCATGTTTAAAAAACACATAGAAAGAATTGATACTTATTGCCCGTTGAAAAACATCTAAAAAGTGTTTTTATTACTTTTAAATTTAGAACTAATATTGCTAGTTTTGTTTAGTTTGACGTGGTTTATTGAGTAATTTAAAAAAATTAAGCATCAGAAACAATTTGTGCGAAAAAAAAAAACCCGAGGCAAAACTCCAATTTTGAACAATTATGGGTTGGCTATGGAATTAGGAAGAAACCAAGGACCCAAGATCAAGAAAAGAGGCAAATTTGGAAGGCAATTTGGGGGAGCCAGCATTGGAAGAACGTTGCAACGCTGCTCCTTGACGCTGTAGACCCAAGAGCAAGGTGCAACGCTGCGAGCATCTTATAAATATCAGTGTGCGCCACCAGGTCTGAAGGGAGGAAATATAGAGAGCCGGCTTGATAGATTCTAGTCCGTACAAGAGTTGAAATAGAGCTATTTTAATCGTTTTTTGTTGAAGATTTGAGATTTTGATTGAGAGTTGATTTGAGAATCTTTCTGAATTGATTGTGACAGGAAAAAGATTGTGATTGTGCAAGTGTTGTTGAAGAACAATCCGTTATTCGTGGCGAGAGTCAAGAAGATTGTGATTGGGATTTGAACCTATTGAGAGGAGATCGTTCTTCTATGTTAATTTATTTTTCGCCATTATGATTGTTTGTTTATTGAATACTATTATTGGAATCATGCGTGGTTAAGCTATGTTTTTAGGGTGTTTATGGATTTTATGGATGTTACCTTGAATATTGAATTTACAATTGATTGATTTTGCATAGATTTCTAAGTTAATTAGATTTCTCAAGAGAGAATTTAATTCCCTAGACCCAATAATTTAGATTGTTATTTGAAATTGCATGAGAGTGAATTTAGAATAATAAGGGGTGTGATTGAAGGACCTTAATGCTGTAACTATTCAAGCGGTAAAAGAGATTCAGGTCGATGGAAAGTTATTAGAATGGTTTGAGCTCGAGAGAGGATTTCCTGATTTTAGAACTTCTAGTCTCAATCTATCAATTTCAATCAATTGTAAATCATATTCATTGTATTCCCAAAAAGAAACAACACTCTGGAATTGTTTTGCTCTGAATTGTTCTTATGTGTGATTGAATTTTTGTTATCTGTAGTTCTCGATAAAAATCATCTTTTGGTTGCTTGGATAAAATTGACAAAGAATTGTGATAGCTAAGTTAGGAAAATTTTTCTCACGCCAGTCCCTGAGGACGATATCTTATTTGAGATTTTTACTTCGATTGCGCGGGCTTGCGCATACCATCACCTATATAAACCAAGTTCACATACTATTTTTTTTTTTTTTTTTTTGACTATTTCATTAGAATTGAAATGTTGATGATATTTGGCCTATTACAAGCATATGTAATGCGACTTTTTAGAAAACTTTCTCAAGAAAAATGTTAATGGAGAAGAATAAGTTATAATGACATACGATCATTTCTAGGAACAACTTTCATTCTCACCGAACATCTCAAGTCAAACAAGTGATGCATCTAGATAACAAAAAGATGTAGGAGAATGTCATGTCCTTGTAGTTTTGTCCAAATCTACAATTAGAAGCGTGACATTATTAGTGTCTTAATTATTAAATTATATCTTATTTTAAACAAGACGTGTGAAATGAAATTCCTATAATATAATTTGTAGATAGGAGACTAAAGATTTAGATTTTAATCCTAGAGGAAAAATTATATCAATAATAAGTTAGACAAGTTTTTAAACATTATATATATGTGAAATGTGGTTGGGTTGTTTTCTATTTGGAATCACTTTCTTTGTCCTTTTAGATAAAGATGTAAATGGATCATATTTAAACTTTTTAAGTGAAGGTTTTAAATGAATTGGATCTCTTATCAATTAAACTCACTTGTTGATTAGTCATTTTCATTCCTTTAATTTAATGAATTAACTAGATATTACGTCCACTAAAGTGAAGGATATTCGCCCAAAAATAAAATACAACCCTTTGGCAATTCAAAGACATTGTTAGATGTGAAGCTTACTAAAGAGCCCCTTCTTTAAAAGGAATTAAATCCAATTAATCTTGATTGAAATTCATATAATATGGGAGAAGTTACAAACATAACGATCAGATGTACGGTATTAGTAGATATAGCACAATACTATCAACAATCAGTGATAAATTTCACATAGCATATAGAAATCTATGAATTAAATAGATGGCTACTTATAGACTTTTATTACGCACTTTTATGCTTCAACTATAGATAGTTTAGATGCAATCTAGTTGTTTTTAGTTTTCAGAGTTATTTTGAAGAAGAGATTTCCATAAAATTACTTTGAATATTTTGTTGAATTATCAATGCTAGAGATGGAGAAAATAAAATTGGAGAAAGAAAGTGAAAAAATGGGAAGATTTTTTTTATTTGAAATAATTTATCAATAATTGAAAGAGATAGAATATATATTAGGTCTACATTGTGGTTGTCTATCAATCATAATAGTGTATCATTAATTGATTTATGTTATGAATTGAAAGTACGTTAGTGATAAACTTCTAACTATAAAAAAAATCTATAGTAATAAAGCGAACATGAGCATAGTTCAACTAATATAAGACATAAATATTTGCTTAAAAACATAATGATAAACACCAATAAAATGAACTTCTAGAGAAGAGAAAAGTCAATGAAAATCAGATATAACTAAAGAAAGAGAATACTATATAAAATTGAGCATATAATACAAATGAAAAAAAAAATTACAAAATTGGAAAGAAAAATTCCAATAAATGTTAATTGAGAAACTAGAGGAACATAAATAACAGAAGACATCATTTTAAAAAAAAAAAATCAACCCAAGAGATCAAAAGATAGAGTCTTCGAATAACACATGTTGTTAATCTAAAAAAGGAAACAAAAAGGTATAATATGAATAAATAGATTTGAGTAGGGAAATTATTTTAAATGGTAAAACTGTTGAAAATATTTACAAGATATAGCAAAATTTTAGATCTATTAATGATAGACGTTGAAGTCTATTAGTGTTTATCAACGTTTATCATTGATAGTTCTAAAATTTTACTATATCTTATTAATATTTTGATTTTTTTTATATTTAAAAACAGCCTTTACAAAAATTGCTTTATCTTAATGTATTCATGAAGTTGGAAATTGATGGCAACCATTCAAATCAATTTGAATAAATTATTTTGTTAAAATATTATTTGTAACGTCTAAATGCTATCTTAATTTTGACTATTTAAATTTTGGTATTCTACCATTCATAGACATTCTTAAGAAGAATAAGTATTTACCCTTACCAAGTTTGTTTGTTTTATTTATTTGTATTATTTTCAATTTTAATCATATTTCATAATGATCTTTCAAGACATAATTTTGAAACAGTTGATATGGCTTTTATTGTAACATCCCGCACCTTTTTATTTATTTATTAATGATGTAAATTTTTTTTTTCAGTAATTGTCCTTAGTTGAAGGACATGTTTGGAATTTTGAATTTAAAGTTTAAGCGCGAGGATTTAAGTGTTGGCATGGAAATTATTCAAATTGTTCAATTTTCAAACTCAATTTAGAAATTTATGGCAAGAATTTATTTTCTTTGGAAAAGGAAAGAATTTAAATGGTATAAAGTGGATTAAGGAAATGATTTAATTAGAGTTATACTATCTTCCTTTTATTATTATTTTTATTACTATTAATACTATTATTATTATTATTATTATTATTATTATTATTATTATTATTATTATTATTATTATTAGTTTTTTTTTTTTTAAATAAAGAGGACCCCACGCCTTCTCCCTCACGCGAGCCCCCCCTCTGTTTCTGCTTCCAACGCCGCCTTACTGCCCTCCCTCTCAGCCGTCCAATCGTCGCCGTTTGTGGGTTCCGGCCGGCCAGATCCCACCGGTCAGACACGCCGCCAGTCGCCCAGCTCTCTAGCCACGCCTTCCTTGCCGTCTGCACAGTCGTCCGACCGCCGCGCCTCCCTCACTCCCTCCCTTCGCCACACGAGCCACCGGATCTGTGCGCCACCGCCGCTCCCACTTTGACCCGCCCACCGTGCCGATTTCACCCAGGTCTGAGCCCAGCCACCGGATCTGCGCATTCCTCGCCCACTGCTGCTCCAGTCTCCAGATACAACGCCTCCTAGCCCTCTGTTCGCCGTCCACCACTGCCGTCATCTTTGGGTTCGCCGGATCTGGAAGTTTTAAGTAAGCCTTTTGTGAAGTTTTGGGTGGAAGTTGGGCCCCCATTAAGTTTGGAATGAAGGTTAACTTATTTGAATTATTTTTGGCCTTAGATTTGAATTGAGGAAACTATTGGAGTGGTTGTTCAGTGGGTTCGAGATCGTTCGACAAGAGTTTTGGTAAGAGGTATAGTCCTTATTGTTGGTTTGTGGGCACGCTTTGATTACTGAATTAAGTTTGACTTAACTCTTGTATGGTTCTGAATTGTCGTCCATTGGGAGTTAAAATCTGTTGGAAGGAGATTTGGAGTGGTTGTTACGCGAGTTCCTTGGGAAACTTTTGGGTATTATGGTTTTGACTCTGAGATGTCGCAATTATTTTTGGACTAAAACTTAATGGTTGTATTCATATGTTAGGGTCGTTTCTTCAAACCGCGGTCATCGTTTGGTTGCCTGAGTTTATCTATGGATTTTCGATTAAGGTAAGTAATCTTACCACTGGAACTGCCCACGGGCCAGGCTTTAGTTGTATGCTAGCGTGATGAGTGTATGTTATGGTAAATGTTAGCATGTTGATTGACAGTATGACCTGAATCAAAGTATGTTCTGGCACAAGTTCTGATTTGTTTACATACACACCTAAGTACTTGATCATTAGTATGTGATAGTATGTGTTTTCATATGTTGATGTCTGATCTGTTGGTGTTGAGGCATACTTGCATATTGTGGAATTATGATGTAAGGTATACATGAATATTGTATAATATGTTGTTAATAATCATGTGTATGTAATGGAGCCATGGTATCAAGGATTTTCATGTATATTTTAGAATTATACAATGTTGATTCTTAGAACGTTGAGACTGTGTGAATATCCTCGTTGATTAGTTAGATGCTCACCAGTTTGTGTTTCCTTCGGGATTTACCAGTTTTGTGTTTCATTCGGGATTCACTAGTTTGTGTTTCCTTCGGGATTCACCAGTTTTGTGTTTCCTCCAGTATTCACCAGTTTTGTGTTTCCTTCGGGATTCACCAGTTTGTGTTTCCTTCGGGATTCACCAATTTTGTGTTTCCTTCGAGATTTACCAGTTTTGTAGGCATACTTAACTACAATATGATAGGATTCAGTTTCTTGTTTGTTCCATATGTTTATGTGCCATATGTGGGTATCTAGAGGACATAGATGCCTAGCCTGACCCTAATGGTGGGGTTACTTACTGAGTATTTCATACTCATTCTTTCTTATGTTGATGTTTCAGAAAAAGGTAAAGATGTACCGGCGATGGCACAGCGGAATTCGTGATCGTGTCACTGGGACTAGACTTTTTCGCTTCCGCATCTTAACATTTGAGTCCTTATTTTCCCCTTGATATTTAGTTTTACTGTTTGAAATTTATTTCTAAGGATTATCTCTTTTATATACTTTTGTTAGTCTTTAAGAATTTGGGTACCCTATTATTGTTTTAACAATTACATTTAATAAATGTCTTTTGAACTTCTCTTGTTTAAGTAGCATTTATTTCAAATAAACTGAGCGTCGTTTTAAATTATGTGCATGTATTTATTTTATTAACGGCCTTACCTAAGTCCTAGGGGGTCGGGTCGTTATAGTTGGTATCAGAGTCCATGTTTTAGGTTCTGTAGACTATCTTACTACGTAAGTCTAGATAGTCCCTGTGGCCAGTAACGGATTCCTTGTCATCGCCAGGTACGTTCTACTAATGAAAGTTTCAATGCATATGTGAGAACAGTGATGTAGTGTTTTATATACATGATGCCTGAGAACGGCCCAGAAATAGTTAGTTAACGTATGAATTTATGACATAACATGGCACCTAAATGTAGAACAAGGAAAACAGTTAGAGAAGAAATGCAAGCAGAGAGAGAGGGGAGTAGTCAAACTGCTCTAGCGGCGCCAATTCCGCCTATGACCCAAGTGGATGAAAAGGCAATGGAAGCCCGAATTAGTGAAGCTGTTGAAATCCCTCTGATGTGGAAACTGCAAGAACTGATCCATAGCACGATGGCAGAACAGCCTGCCCAGACTCAGGCTCAAGAGGAACTGGTGCCACCTGAGTCGTTATGACAAACCTGTCCGCAGGACAAGGACACGCAGGGCCTATCTCTTGAGGCCAAACATCTGAGGGATTTCTGGAATTATGACTCTCGCCCCTTTGATGGATCGTTAGGGGACCCCACCAAGGCAGAATTATGGTTGTCATTTATCGAGACAACATTCCATTTTATGAGGTGCCCGAAAGAGCACAAACTGCAATGCGCAGTCTTCATGCTGACTGGTAACGCGACAATATAGTGGCATTCGGCAGAAAAGATGATCGATATTGGAGGTGAACTTGCAACCTGGGAACAGTTCAAGGAACGCTTTTATGAGAAGTACTTTTCGGCCAACACCTGATACAATAAGTAGGTAGAATTCTTGAACTTAAAGCAGTGCGTTATGTCGGTGGAGGAATACGAGCAAGAGTTCGATAAGCTGTCTTATTTTGCTCTTGAGCTAGTGGCCATTGAGGCAGCGAGGACTGAGAGATTTATCCAGGGCCTGAGGAGCGGGCTGCGAGGGATGGTACATGCCTTGGATCTTAAAACGTATGCTGCGGCATTGCGAGCTGCTGTGAGGATTGATGCTGACTTCCAGGGGGGAAAGGAATACAGGAGGTCACTCGGGATTGGGACCTTCGCAGGTCAGAAAAAGGAAGGCTGAGCACAGGACTCTTGAACATCAGCAGAAGGGTCAGAACACAGTGCATGCTCTACGTTAGTGGGGACAACAGAGTACCCAGGCTGGGAATGGCAGGGAGGATAGAACGATATGCACCACTTGCGGTAAGCAACACTGGGGACGTTGTTTAGCCGGCTCTGGGATTTGTTTTCGATGTGGCCAGAAGAGGCATATGGCAGATAGATGCCCAAGGAAGAATGTGCCTGAGCACAGGAGCCAACCCGTAGGCTCATTCCAGGGAGGCTCGAACCGCCAGCAACAGCAGGGAAAGGTATTTTCTACCACTTGGCGTGAGGCCGAGAAGTCAGGCACCGTGGTGACAGGTACACTTCCCATTTTGGGACACCATGCTCTTGTTTTATTTGACTCTGGCTCTTCGCACTCGTTTATATCTGTTGTATTTATGAGACATGCCATGTTAGACTCAGAACCGTTGCCATTTGCATTGTCTATTTCCACTCCATCGGGAGAGATCATGTTAGCTACAGAAAAGATAAAAGCATATCAGGTAGAGGTAGCCAATCGCGCATTAGATGTAACCCTGATAATTTTAGATATGCGCGATTTTGATGTTATATTAGGCATGGATTGGTTAGCTGCTAACCATGCCAGCATAGATTTCTCTCGTAAGGAGGTTATCTTTAACCCTCCTACAGGAGCCAGTTTTAAGTTTAAAGGGATCGGGATCGTAGTCCTACCCAAGGTGATATCCGCATTGAAGGCCAGTAGGCTATTTGATCAAGGAGCCTGGGGTTTTATGGCCAGTGTGGTGGACACCAGGGAGAATGAAGTTACCTTGACTTCGGAGCCAATAGTGAGGGATTTTCCAGATGTGTTTCCAGAAGATCTTCCCGGACTGCCCCCGTAGCGGGAGATAGATTTTGCCATTGAATTGGAGCCAGGCACAACCCCTGTTTCGAGGGCTCTGTACAGGATGGCCCTGGCAGAGTTGAAGGAACTAAAAGTCCAATTGCAGGAGTTGTTGGACAAGGGTTTT
The DNA here is from genome assembly GCF_027475165.1 of Benincasa hispida. Lineage (NCBI taxonomy): Eukaryota > Viridiplantae > Streptophyta > Magnoliopsida > Cucurbitales > Cucurbitaceae > Benincasa > Benincasa hispida. The sequence continues at coordinate 60,382,809 of NC_143480.1, read as the reverse complement.
ATTCGCCTTAGCGTGTCACCATCGGGTGCACCTATTTTGTTTGTGAAAAAGAAGGATGGATCGTTACGTCTGTGCATTGATTACAGAGAGTTGAACAAGGTGACCATCAAGAACAAATATCCGCTTCCCAGGATCAATGATTTGTTTTACCAGTTACAGGGAGCTACGGTATTCTCTAAGATTGACCTCCGGTTAGGGTATCACCAGCTGAGGATAAAGGATAGTGACATACCCAAGACAGCTTTCCGTTCGAGGTATGGACATTATGAGTTCATAGTGATGTCATTCGGTCTACGAATGCACCAGCAGTGTTCATGGATCTGATGAATAGGGCGTTCAAGGAATTCCTCGACACTTTCGTGATTGTTTTTATTGATGATATTTTGATTTATTCCAAGACAGAAGCCGAGCATGAGGAGCATTTGCAGAAAGTTTTGGAGACGTTGAGGGCCAATAAGCTATATGCTAAGTTTTCTAAATGTGAATCTTGGTTGAAGCAGGTGTCCTTTCTAGGGCATGTGGTATCCAAGGAAGGTGTCTCTGTGGATCCTGCAAAGGTAGAGGTAGTTACGGGTTGGGCTCGTCCAACCACGGTCAGTGAGGTGCGCAGTTTCCTAGGGTTAGCAAGCTACTACAGACGATTTGTGAAGAACTTCTCTCGCATAGCCGCTCCATTAACTCAGTTGACCTAGAAGAGGGCAACATTTGTTTGGATTGAGACTTGTGAAAACAGTTTTCAGGACCTTAAGTAGAGGCTGGTTTCAGCCCTAGTTCTTACAGTACCGGACGGATCAAGTGGTTTCGTCATTTTCGGTGATACATCCAGGAGGGGGTTGGGATGCGTATTGATGTAGCAGGGTAGTGTAGTTGCTTACGCTTCACGTCAGCTGAAGAAGCACAAACAGAATTATCCCACGCATGACTTGGAGTTAGCAGCGGTGGTTTTTTCTCTTAAGATCTGGAGACATTACTTGTATGGAGTAAAGATACAGATCTTCACCGACCACAAGAGTTTGAAGTACTTTTTCACTCAGAAGGAGTTAAACATGAGGCAAAGATGGTGGTTGGAGCTAGTAAAGGATTATGACTGTGAAATTTTGTACCACCCGGGAAAAGCAAATGTAGTGGCTGATGCTTTAAGTAGAAAGGTGGCCCATTCCACAGCTCTTATTACCAGACAGACTCACTTATGCAGGGAACTGGAGAAGGCAGAGATTGTAGTAGTCGTGGGGAAGGTCACGACACAGTTAGCACAGTTGTCGGTGCAACTAAGCCTAAGGCAGAAGATTATTGATGTGCAACGAGACGACCCTTATCTGGAGGAGAGAGAGTGGAGCTAGGCCAAGATAGCGAATTCTCAGTGTCAGCAGAAGGTGGCCTCCTTTATCAAGGGCGTCTATGCATACCGGCGGTTAGTGACATTAAGGATGAGTTATTGTCAAAGACTCACAGCTCCCTATTCTCGATCCACCCCGGTAGCACCAAGATGTATCAGGATCTGAAGCGTTACTATTGGTGGAATGATATGAAAAGTGAGGTTGTGGAGTTCGTCAGTAAGTGTTTGGTGTGCCAGCAGGTGAAAGCTCCGAGGCAGAGGCCAGCAGGCTTGTTACAACCATTGAATGTACTAGAATGGAAGTGGGAGCATGTGTCTATGGACTTCATCGTGGGGTTGCCTTGGACAGTTAAAGGTTTCACGATGATATGGGTCGTTGTAGACAGACTTACGAAGCTAGCACATTTCATACCTGGAAAGTCCACCTTTTCAGTGGATAAGTGGGCACAGATATACATGAAAGAAGTGGTAAGATTGCATGGAGTGCCTATGACCATTGTATCGGACAGAGACCCTCGTTTCACGTCTAACTTCTGGAAGAGTCTCCAGGAAGCTTTGGGGACCCAGTTAAGCTTTAGTACGGTGTTCCACCCTCAGACTGATGGGCAGACAGAGAGATTAAATCTGATACTGGAAGACATGTTGCGTGCCTGTGCCATAGAGTTTTCAGGAAGCTGGGATGCTCACTTGCACTTAATGGTGTTTGCGTACAATAACATCTACCAGTCCATTATTGGGATGTCACCCTTTGAGGCCCTATATGGGAAGAGTTACAGGTCCCTTGTGTGTTGGGATGAGGTAGGAGAGAGGAGATTGTTAGGACTTGAATTGGTGCAGACCACGAATGAGGTAATACAGAAGATCAGGGTTCGTATGCAGACAACCTAAAGTAGACAGAAGAGCTATGCCGATGTAAGATGTAAGGACTTGGAATTTGAGACTGAGGTGAAAGTGTTCTTAAAGGTGGCACCCATGAAAGGTATTCTGAGGTTTGGCAGGAAAGGAAAGTTGAGTCCGACATTCATCGGACCTTTCGAGGTCCTGGAACGAGTTGGCCCTATGGTTTTTTTATTAAGGTAAGTAATCTTACCACTGGAACTGCCCACGGACCAGGCTTTAGTTATATGCTAGCGTGATGAGTGTATGTTATGGTAAATGTTAGCATGTTGATTGACAGTATGACCTGAATCAAAGTATGTTCTGGCACGAGTTCGGATTTGTTTACATACACACCTAAGTACTTGATCGTTAGTATGTGATAGTATGTGTTTTCATATGTCGATGTCTGACCTGCTGGTGTTGAGGCATACTTGAATGTTGTGGAATTATGATGTAAGGTATACATGAATGTTGTATAATATGTTGTTAATAATCATGTGTATGTGATGAAGCAATGGTATCAAGAATTTTCATGTATGTTTTAGAATTGTACAATGTTGATTCTTAGAACGTTGAAACTGTGTGAATATCCTCATTGATTAGTTAGATGCTCACCAGTTTGTGTTTCTTTCAGGATTCGCCAGTTTTGTGTTTCCTTCGGGATTCACTAGTTTTGTGTTTCCTTCGGGATTCACCAGTTTTGTGGTTATACTTAACTACAATAGGATAGGACTCAGTCTCTTGTTTATTCCATATGTTTATGTACCATATGCGGGTATCTAGAGGACATAGATGCCTAGCCTGACCCTAGTGGTGGGGTTACTTACTGAGTATTTCATACTCATTCTTTCTTATGTTGATGTTTCAGGAAAAGGTAAAGATGTACCGACGATGGCGCAGCAGAATTCGTGATCGTGTCACTGGGACTAGACTTTTTCGCTTCCGCATCTTAAAATTTGAGTCCTTATTTTCCCCTTAATATTTAATTTTACTGTTTGAAATTTATTTCTAAGGATTATCTCTTTTATATACTTTTTTTAGTCTTTAAGAATTTGGGTACCCTATTATTGTTTTAACAATTGCATTTAATAAATGTCTTTTGAACTTCTCTTGTTTAAGTAGCATTTATTTTAAATAAACTGAGCGTCGTTTTAAATTATGTGCATGTATTTATTTTAGTAACGGCCTTACCTAAGTCCTAGGGGGTCGGGTTGTTACAGTTATTAAATTTAAAGTTACTCAAAATCATAATTTTAGTGATTCAAAATTAGTTTAATTGCACGAAATTCATGTTTAAAAGTTTATAACCATACATGGAAAAGATTTTGAGTGATTAAACTCACGTTTTAGAATGCTTTTGAATGTAAGAAAAGTACCAATTCTAAGTTCAGGATGATTTTGAAATGGCTAAACCACTTTTATTATGTTCAAAATGAATTTAAAAGCATGTTTTTTTTTAGCTTAAAATCAATAATATATTTTGATTGATTAAAGTGCATTTCTAGAGTAATTTACTTTTAAAACATGATAACATGGAATTTTAATATTTTTAAAGTTAAAAGTAGGACCATTTTAATAATAATAATTAAAAAGTAGAAGTTTTGTTTGAATGAAGCTTCCAAATATAGTTTTCGACAATTTCTATGGGTTGAATTCTTCCTATAATTACATCTATGCAAATAGTTTGCCGTTTAATGCACTTGTCATCATTGCAAATTACAAAAACTACTTTTAAAATATGGTGATAATTATAATTACTGTCTTAAATATTCAATTGTAAAAATTCGATCCTAAATGCTAAAATTAGATCCTCAAATTTATAATAGTTATAAAAATTGAATCAAAAAACGATAAAATTTGATCCTCAAATTTATACAAATATTATTATTTACTCAATTATGTAAGTCTGAAGATCTAATTTGATCCAATTTTAATATTTATATAAATTTGGAGAACTTAACTTTTAGAATTGAAAATTTAAATGGGTAATTAAAACTGTCATATTGGAGGGTGGTGTCACCGATTTTTGCTTTTGAGAAAAAGTCAAAGATATTTAATTATTATTGTTCTAAAAAATTGTTACGTCTGAGATAAGTACTTTACTTTTTCATACCATCTATTCTTATCCAGCAATAATTATAATTAAAAAATAATCGCATCTGTATTTTCATGATTGATTAAATAATTCTAGTCTCTATCCTTTGGATGTAAGTCATTTTCAATTTTTCAAGTTTATCTTTTAGTATAAAATGTTTTCAATCAAGTTTTTATTGTTTGTTAGCAAAGCTTAAAAAGTATCGACTAGTGACTTTAAAATTTGGATTTTTCTTTAGATAATTGAAATTAATAGCATTTTTAGAAATAATAATCAAGTGTATAATATCATTAAAAAAATTATAAATATAGCCAAGTCTATCGTAATAGATTTCTATCGTTGATAGATTCTTACCAGTTACTGATAAACTCCTACCAATAATATGATTTATCACTGATAGACTATTTAAATTTGACCATATTTGTATGTTTTTTTACATTACATTATATCTACTAATACTTTGGGTCTAATGTCTATATTTACAATTGTCCCTTTTCTGTATGAAATTGTTGTTTGGGTGTTAGTATATAGTAGCATTAAAAAGTGCTAAAACCGAGTTCGATTGACATTTAATATGTATTATGAACTTTGAAATTAGAGATTCGGTTTTTCTACATTAGATATTGTCAAAGAAAAAGCATTAAGACGTAATTAGGAACTCTTCCTGTGTTAGCGTGTAATAAGATTTTGTTTTGAATTGTCCTACATTCAAGCTAGAAATTGATTTTGGATGTTAATCGTTCACAAGTGTGGGAGAAAATTGCATAAGCACTTTTCTTTTTTCTCTCTTTTAAGTGTAAAAAATGTGGGGAAGAGATTTGAACATTTGACTTTAAAGGAAGAAAATTGTGACTTAACCCATTAAATTATACTTCAACTATCATTTTGAAAGTTGATTGTCATGCTTTGTTATAATTAATAGACTTAGCAAAATTAAACTTATATTGACCTTTTGGAATAAGTAGACTAACTGTTTAGATGTTTGATTTATTTGATTTGGTAAGTCGGAGTTTGAAATTACAATTGGATGAGACTACATTAAATTGAAAACCATGGTAAGATTTGATTTCTTTCGATATTTATCATTCATTTACTTTCCTTATTAAAGTCAACAAAAATGTAAACACTGAACCCTAATTTCCTTACTTGTGTATATTTACTACTGAGACCAGTATGGTGAGTAGGTTAATGTGAGAATTAATGTTTAATTGTAAGGAAAATGGTGAAGAGTTAGAAGAAATGTTTAAGTTTAGAAGATTGACTCTTGGGTGAAGCTAGAAATTGACTAAGTGTTCTTAGTTGTAGCCTATGTGTTGGCTTTGTGTTAGGCGTTGGAGTTGAGCCATGGGCATTGGCCTTACCTATTTGTTGAGATTAGTTGGGCTCTTAAGGAAGCCAAGTGTGACCGAGTGAGGAAAAGCCATGCATTGGTTCTGCACGCCAAGAGGTGCCGTGTTTAAAGCAAGCAACCCTATGCGTGGACAAGGCATGCGGCAACCAAGACTTGTGAGGTTAGTATGCGTGCGGTAGTATCAATTGTGCGTGAGCATGGGCGTTGGGCATTGGAGTGTTGCACACGGACGATCGCATAGCTGCTTGCGGGGCTACAAGATGTGCTAGACGATAAGCGTAGGCGCTTGAAGATGGGCGTGAGTGCTAGATGATGAGCGAAAGTGAGAGCTATGCGATGGGCACAAAGCTAGACGATTGAGGCTTTGCTTGCGTGCGGACAAGTCTAGGCGTTGAGCGCAAGGTGTTGGCTACTCAGTGTGTGTTAGAGCTATGCACTGGAGTAAGGCTGGGTGTGCGTTGGTCAAGCTTGGCACGCGATGAATAGAGCTTGCGTTGGTCAGTTGTTGTAAAGATGAAAGGGCTGGAGTTGCAATGATAATTGAAGCCGAAAGGAGGTCAAGGTATAAAGCACATGCATTGGAATAGGTTTGCATGAGAACTATGGTGTGCGATGAACCTAGTTGAAAGCATGCATTGATAGTAGTTGAAGTAATCAGTCTTAAACCATCAATTAAGGTGCATCAACTATCCTAATCTCCAGAATTAAGTCCACTTGAGCTGGAGGTGTGAGGCTAAGCATTTATGATAAATGGTGGGAGGTAGTATAAAAGGGATGATGTGCTAGACATGATGGTCCACTTTAATGTGGCTGAAGTAAACGATGCTATGATAAACGAGAGCCAAGTTGGTTTTATTCTAGAATCTCGTCTGAAGATTTTTTTGCAATTTTGTATGAATGCATTAATGAATAAAATTGAATACAACTTGACTACTCTACTGAATGAGCTGCAGGCTTTCCAGACCATGTTAAGAACAAAGGGTTTAGAATCGGAAGTAAATGTTCCTTCTACTGAGAAAAGAGGAACGTCCTGCAAGCCTGATGTTGTCTCATCTTCGCAGTGTAAGAGTATTCCAGTGAAGAAAGACAAAGGGAAAGGGAAGAAGAAGCCTACTGGCAAGAAAAGCAAGAAAACCATTGCAGAGAAAGGGAAATGTTTCCACTGCAATGAGGAAGAGCATTAGAAGAGAAATTTCCCTAAGTATCTTACTAAGAAGAGAGCAGAGAAAGCTAAACAGGCAACTTAGTTCCTGAAGACCGCTTACTCAGCTTGATTAGTGGGAAAGGTTGTTGCTTGAAGGATATTACCTGCTTTTGTGATCTAGTAATGAACATATTGTACATATTTTTTGTTTTGAATGAAATGTTCATTTTCAGAGAAATATGTTTGTTCAATCTCATAGCAAATTCTGTTGATAATCAAATTGTTAAAAGTCATTTGCAAATATTTGGATATTTAAATGGCTAAGATCGAAAGATAGTAAATTTAAAGATTTCTAGATTTGACTGTTAATAAGAATTGTTAAAGATAGGCCAAACGCATCTTAATCAAAGAGTTCAGAGTACCTCAATATAGTTGGAGGAAAGTGTGCTTCCAGGCCATTATTTAGAATTAGATGCATTTCCTATATAGTAAGAAGCCTATTGTACACTAATATGTTTACAATGATTCTCTCGGTTAAAGTGTTTGAGAATCATCTAGTAAGATTACAAATACCAAGTTAATAACCTAGGGCAAGTGGGAGAAATATCGGGTATGAGATATCGGATGGTAAAACCATGGGTATGGGATGCCTTAGTTTATTATATTTCTCTATAAAACTTAGAAACTCAGTCTTATATATCGGATATATAAGTTACCACTGGAGTTCTAGTCCAAGTGAGAGTTTGTTGGGTTTTACGTTCTAAAACTCGTGGTTTGTAAATAATAGAACTTATTCTAAAAACTCAGTACATTGTTATTGAATTTTTTTTTTTAGAAATCCAATCAATCTAAGTCTCTTGACTATTACATGAGTACTTGAACTTTATGTGGAGACATACAAGTGGATTAGGTTCAAGTAAATAGTCAAAATGATCTATAGTATATGAATAAGATTGGGTGCCTTATTCTGGTAATACTATTGGATGCAGCCTACTCTGTAATTGTTACAAAGAGTTATAAAGTGCTACATACGAAGTGATCCTAATTCGGACATGTTGTGACATGATGTCACAACCCCCATACTATCCTCCTAGCCTAGAAAAGGGCATGACTGCAGCAGTTATCAACCCTTTTATTGACACTTACTATCTAATATCTCTTACGGAATAACTCTGATCCCAAAATATAACTTATACACAGCGGAATATATTTAGGCCAAAATTTGTTATTCAGAAATATAACATGTTTAGAGTCATTACAACACCAGATTCATAAGTCCTAAAGCCCAAAACCCTAGTCCCTATATGAACAACAGAAACATAACATGTGTACAATATTTACAGTAACCACCTAAACAGACGGGTTACAAATCTCTTTATCCTCTAGTGGTAGAGCAAATGCAGAGCTATCTTCTGAGGATTTGACCGCTATCTGTGGGGGGAAAAAGGAAAACATTTGAAAATGGGGTGAGCTTGCGCCCAGTGAGTTACTTAAGAAAGATAATTGATTCTCATGCAAAAATCTCAATAAAGAGTTTAACTGAAATATAAACTTCTACAGTACTTGTACCGCAGTATAAACATTTTCCAAGCATAAAACATATAAAGTTGTTTTAATCATAAAACTGTAAAACTGTTTCTCAGTTAAGAATAACCCCACTATGGGTAAAAACAATCCCAACACCAACTGCTAGTCAAGAGAGAACCTTTTTGCTCAATCTCTGACTCTAACTATCTATGTGCATGTGGCCATACTAAGTACCGTCATACCTTAGGTACTTCTGCTCAGATACCTTCTCAAATGTCCTTCGGTATCCAGTTGGCTTGGTACCTTCTCAAATGTCCTTCAGTACCAATAGATACCTTCTCCAACGTCCTTTAGTATCTAGTTGAGCGGATATCTTCTCAAATGTCCTTCGGTATTGAATTTTAAGTAAAACTAGTCATAAATGACTTTCTCTTTAAAGCATGTAAAGTATTACACATATAAAAACATGGCTTTAAGGATACTAACACATGCTGGGTATATTTAACACATATAAATAGCTTTTCAACAAACTTCCCACACATGCATGCATTTAAAACATAACTCATGGTTTGCTTGGAAATCACTTTGTAAAACTAGCTGGCATGAGAATAATCTTCTTTAAAATATGCTTTCTATAAACATTGTAAATCAAACATTTTAATCAAATGTTTTATTCAAACGTTTTAGTCACTCACCTCGATCGCTTACGAGCTTTTCACTCTAGTAGCTTCCTTTTCTACCTTGGGCTCCCTTTTTACCCCTAGAATCTAAATTCAACTTACAACTTAGATTACACATAGTTCTAAACCTTATTTTGAGATACTTCTTTCTACAAACATATTCTAAAATGTCTCAGGAAGTTTACCCTAAAATTTTAGTTTAGAAATCTTCGTGATTTGGCCGGAATCACAGAATATTCAAGACTGGCCCAAGCTTATCCAACAGCCTTACCCTTATGTCTTCTTCTCAGTTTCCATCCTGATCCGTTCGAGCTTTTCCTCCGACAGCCCTACCCTGAAAACTAGACTTTCAGAGATTTCAGGTGGCTTTGGAATCACTCCAAACGCACGAGTAAATTGGGAGAACTCCTCGTCCAAATTTGATGCTGCTTTCCAGACTTCACTGTCCAATGCGTCCTCTTGAAATTCTATGACCAATGCATGGATTTTGGCTTCAACGCAAGGTTTGCTCAACTCTCCCACTCTTTTTACTGTATTTTTGAATTGTGATCTGAAAATGAAGTCTTTTAGCCCTATTTATAGGCGTCCAAACCTTCTCCAAAGTCGACACCACCTATTTGGCTGCATGTCCAAGTGTTTATCCCTCATACTACCAACACATCTTTTTGATCAGCGCAATCTAAGTGTCTTCCTCCTATGTAGCCAACGCATGAGCTTCCAATCTGATGCAACCACCTCAAATTCTTAAAGCTTACGGCTTCCTCCCAAGAAGACACATGGTTTGATGACGTTTCCTAGGTGATCTCATCCTTTATATAGTCCATACTCAATGCATAGCCTATAATCAACACATAGCAAGCCAATTCACTACCATAGTAATCGAACTTAGCCATCGCAAGAGCTAGCCATCACCAACGCATAGGGTGGCCGCACATCCTCCACGCATGGCTCACTAGGTAGCATCGCACGGCTTGCTTGGCATGAGCGCATTGTGCTGGCCATCGACGCATGGGCGTGCTGCATAGGCTGGCCGCTCGACGCATGAGTGTGCTACATAGGCTGGCCATCGCTCGCACGCTCGGTCGCATGGGTTGTGCGCTTGGCTGCATGGGTGTGCTTGGCTACATGGGCTGTGCGTGACACATTGATGCTTGGCAAGGTGCTTCGACGCATAGGCATGGTTGTTCGACAGGGCACTCGCTGCACAGGCATAGCCGCTCGACGTATGGCAGAGGCGCTTGGCTGGCCGCTCGACGCATTGGGCAAGGGCACTGTGCATCGACCGCTCAATGCATGGGCTACTTCCAACGCATCAACACAACCTTCCAACGCATCAACACACAATTTTTATACTTAGCCAAATTTCCAAATTTCCTCTTTTCTTCTAATTTTCCACCCTTTTCTCTATCATTCCACACTAGTTTCCACATCAACCTACTCATCACACTGATCTCAATAGGGAACATACTCAAGTAGAGAAATTAGGATTCGGGGTTCACATTTACCTCCCCCTTATAAAAATTTCGTCTTCAAAATTTTGCTACAAGTCTATCAATTAAACAACTTCGGATACTTGTGTCTGGTTTTTCCATAGTACCTTTACCAATGGGATTCTCTTATTCCTTAAAATCTGTTCCTTTCTGTCAAGAATCTCCACTAGTTATTCCTCATAAGACAAATTTTCTCTCAACTGTACTGGTTGCTCAGGCAACATATGGGCAGGATCTGACACATACTTTCTAAGCATTGCCACATGAAACACATCATGAATACGAGATAATTCTGGAGGTAAATCCAATCGATATGCCATCAGGCCAACTCTTTCTATTATCTCGTAGGGTCCAATATATCTCAGGCTTAGTTTCCTTTTCCTACCGAACCTGAGTATTTCTTTCCACGGAGATAACTTAAGAAATACTTTGTCGCCAACTTCAAACTCCAATTCTTTTCTCCGCTTATTGGCATAACTCTTTTGCCTATCTCGAGCCATCTTAAGATTATCTCTTATAATCTTAATGCTGTCTGATGTCTGTTGCACAAGTTCTAGACCTAGTAATTTCCTTTCACCGACTTCATTCCAACATATCGGAGTTCTACATGGTCTTCCATATAGTGCCTCATACGGTGCCATCCCGATACTCGAATGGTAACTGTTGTTATACGCAAATTCGATTAACAACAGATGCGTATCCTAACTGCCCTTAAATTGTAATATACATTATCTTAGCATGTCTTTAATGTCTGGATTGTCCGTTCCGATTGGCCATCCGTCTGTGGATGAAAAGTAGTACTAAAATATAACTTGTTTCCCATAGTTTTCTGCAAACTAGGCCAAAACTTCGATGTAAATCTGGAGTCTCGATCTGATACAATTGAAACTGAAGCTCCAAACTGACTCATGACTCGATCAACATACAACTTGGCTAATTGGTCTAGGGTATAAGTAATGTAATAGGTAAAAACTTAGTTGTTTTTGTCAATCTATCCACAATTACCCATATACCATCATAGCTCGCTGGTGTCTTAGGTAATCCAAACAGGAAATCCATCGTAATATGCTCCCACTTCCACTCTGGTACTGGGAGTGGATTAAGTAATCCTGCTGGCCTCTGTCTTTCTAGTTTAACTTGTTGACATGTTAGACACCTGTCAACATACTCCGCTATTTCTCTGTTCATACCAGGCCATCAGTACGATCTCTTTAATGTTCTGTACATCTTTGTACTGCCTGGATGCATAGCATAGCCCGAACTATGTGCCTCCTCCAGAATAGCTTGTTTAAGTGTTGAGTCCCTAGGTACGCATATCCTACTCTCATTTAGTAACACTTTGTCAGATCTTAATTGGTAGTCCGTCCTCAATCTTTTACCTACTTCTTCAGCTAACTTCTGAAGATCAAAATCCTTTAATTGTTCACGCATAATATCTTCTACGAGGGTAGAACGCACTTGAAAGGTAGCTAGTAATCCTTCTGTTTGACCAATTGATAATGCTACCCTAGCATTATACAACTCATGAATCAGTGTACCCTTCACTGAATTGATACTAGCTCTAGCTGATCTAGTTTTTCGACTTAGAGTGTCAGCTACCACATTTGCTTTACCTGGGTGATAATCAATTGTGCAGTCATAATCTTTGATCAACTCGAGCCATCTTCTCTATCTTAAGTTCAGTTCCTTCTGATCAAAGATATACTTCAGACTCTTATGATCTGTGAATATGTGACATCGTTCACCAAACAGGTAATGTCTCCACAACTTTAGAGCTAACACAACTGCTGCTAACTCCAAATTGTGCGTAGGTAGTTACATTCGTGCATCTTTAACTGTCGAGAAACATAAGCTACTACCTTTCCCTCCTGCATCAACACACATCCTAACCCTTGTTGGCATGCATCACAATAGACCTCAAACTCTTTACCTAGTGTAGGTAGAGTTAATATTGGTGCTGACACTAACCTTTGTTTCAGCACTTGAAATTTATGCTCGCATTCTGGCGACCACTCAAACATCACATCTTTTCTGGTTAGGTTTGTCAACAACAGAACTATCCTAGAAAAGCCCTCCACGAATTTCCTGGTATAGGGTAGAATTAATAATATTTTCAATTTTAGTAAACGAATTGATTTATGAAATCAATATTTGATAAATTGAAAAAGAGATGAAAAAAACAAAATGGAAAATAAGTTTTCTCCATTGTCTTCTTCCAAGTAGCTCACTAACAACCCACTTCAAGCTTCACTAAAACTCCAAGCATGAGCTACATCTCATGCAACAAATCTCTTTGCATGAATATTTGCAATATATTGAAGAGACTGGAGTGTTTTGATGCAAGACAACCGATCAATTTTTCTAAAAAATTTCTAGAGAAGAAGTTGTTCTTTCGGTGGGTTGCTGCAATGAGCTTGTCTCGAAATTCTCTTAATTAAGGCTTATTTTGAGTCCCACAACTCAATCTAAAACACGAAGAGGATAGTAGGGAAGATCTTGGGGGTGGTCTACAACAAGATTCATAGGAGATTTGAAGCTAGATTCGAGCTTAGACGAAGTTCTTCAAAGGTATGTCTTGAAACCCATTTATTTCTGCTGAAGCATGCTTTTGTTTCTGCCATAATTAATGAATTAGAGTGCTTATGGATCTTGGTCGCTTCCACTATGCATTGGTACATTCCAACAACTGGTATAGCATCATATAAGCATTCAATTCGGTTTAATTTTTGTTTGGTCAGTGTTTTATATTAGTTATATGTAACTGTTGTACTGATATGGTTCTTTGAGATTTGACTTTTAATTTCTCTTTGATTTCTCAATTAAATTTGTAATTGGCTCTTGCTTGATGAGCTTATATGTGTTCCCAAGAGTCTGTTATTTATTTGGAGTTATTAGGGTTGAAATTAAGCTGTAATTTGAAGAAACAAGTGAAGAGCCCGAGTTGTAGATTCTAGAAAATCAACCTCTGTTCATATCGTCCTTGAGCTTCAGTAGCTAGATGATCGTTTAGCTTCATGCGTTAAACGATGTGATGAAAATCTAAGCGATTGTGTAGCTTTGGACGTTGATCGTTCAGATGTTGTGCGCTATATGATCGTGTATTTGCGGGTGTTGAGCGATGCATTATATTGCTATGCGATGGCACTACACGATCGTGTAGCTTCAGGTTGGAGCTAAGAGATACGGTGAAAAGCTATACGATAGCACTGCACGATCGCTTACCATGATCGTTTACTTTTGATCGGGAGCTAAATAGTGTGTTAAGATACTAAGCGATAGCATTACGCGATCGTTTACCTCTATGCAGCAGCTAAGTGATGTGTTGAGTTGCTAAGTGATAGCACTACGCGATCGCTTACTTATGTGTAGCAACTGGGCGATGTATCGATTGCTATACGATAGCAATAAGTGATCGTTTACCTTGACTGATGGGCTAAACGATCAGCATCAGATGTTAGACGATGGTGCTAAACGATCATGTAGTAAATTGTCCGTACTAAACGATGGTGCTGCATGAAAGTGTTAGACACTAAGCGATCATGTAGTGTCCTTCGGCACTAGATGATGATACTATGCGATAGAAGTCAAACACTACACTATCGTATAGTTTGATTAGGAGCTGTGCGATAGTTGCTAAACTATCACGCAAACAATAAATGATCAAGCCAAACACATGACGATGGTCGTCATTGCTAAATAATGAGACTTAGCGAGATGTTGAGCATGGAGCAAGGGCTGCCAGTTCGACCTATTCTTTTGTGGTCATCCGATTCAGCCTCGAATGGTTTTTGGCTGGTTCGATTCAGACGGTTCAAGCTACTAGAGTTTGTTTTGGAGCGGTTCAAGCGGTCCGGAAGTGATTCAGATGTTGTTTTGTAATAATTAGGTTTTGTTTTCTTGTTTTTGCTTAAACTAAAGCCATATCAGTTAATGTTTAATTATTTATGCATGTGATGTATGTTATAATTAAATAAATCTTGTATGTGCATATAGTATTCCATATAGATTTAAAATCCCACCGTAGGAAGCATGTTACATGCATTGATATAAATCATATTTCCTCTATTTAATGTATCTCATACATTACACCAATTATATCATATATAATTGAATTTTCTCTTGTTAATTTGAACACTTCAAATCAACACCAAAATTTGATTTTCAACTTGGACCCATTGAGCTATCAAGGGGACCTTATGGACCTGTAGTTTGAAGCTCAAACGGTACGTGAATAACTGATTAAACTCTTTAGTCACGGGATCCACCATTCGTTAACTGTTGGACACTCCACTAAAGACCGATAGCTGCACTCGTCTCACTACAAATATATTTTTGTTTCCATATCAACCAATCAACAGTGTGATAATGCTTCACAAATCGTTCGTAAGTATAGTTGGGCCAATTTACCGTTTTGCCCCAGTAGTTACATCTAACTCCGTAAGTACCACTACTTCCTCTAGTGAACAATTAGTCATAGTCCTACTATGATTGGGTCCTCTCTTCTAAAGAGAGGATGTGGCCACTATGTTCAAGACCCGAAATCAGTCCTTAAGGGAGTAATCTATCTACTTACCCTACTTCGAGGAAGGAGTGAATTTCGTCTTGTATAACTGAGTTCCCAACTGCCCAATCAGACAAATCCTCAAGATGGCAGGCTTATTGAGTTGGCAATCTGGCCACTGTCATCCGTACTAATCAAAAGACCGCCTCAATAGATAGGAGTTCCCAAAACTCTCAAGATTAAGGTCATGTCACCTATGGTTGTTTTAGTGAGATGTAAGTGTCAATTATCAACGGCGTTATATAAAGAGATGAATTATCTCGTGGTCCTTTCTTATACAAACTCTTTGTATAGGACACCTCCACTTGCATGTCTTCACATGATTGGTCAGGATCAGACCATCTGTATCAGTTCACAACACTTGTAAACCTCTACAAAGCGGGTCGTATCCATACTGTCACCAAGATAAGATATCCTTCTTTTATCCTTATACTACAGACCTTTTAGGTTATTACTTAAGGCATGATCCACTTATATATCTCATATACATGCTTAAATTTTCATACAATAACCACGGATCTTAGTTTATTGAATATGAGTAAATGCAAATAAAATAACTCTTATTTTATTAATAACAATGTGTATAAAGTTTACAAACTACGAGACTCGGGTTGAATTAGGACACCAATCCCAACAGCTTTGTGCTTTGCTATACTACTGTCCCTTCGTTAAGAGTGAACACTGATCCTAATATGGATTTTTTAGAATCCTTATCAGTCTAAAAATCAGAGAGTGTGTATCTCGTAAGGATCAAATCCTTAGAACCATACACAAGCATGTAGTCCCTCGTTCTTTGTAGATACTTAAAGATGTTCTTAACAGCTATCCAGTGATCTAATCCTAGATTAGACTGATATCTACTGACTATCCTTATAGCATAGCAGATGTCAGGTCTAGTACATAACATCGCACACATCAAACTGCCCACGGTAGATGAATAGGGGACCCATCTCATATCCTCAAGCTCTTGAGGTGTCTTGGGAAACTGTTTCTTAGACAATGTAACTCCGTACCTGAAAGGCAATAAGCCCCTCTTGGAATTCTGCATCGAATACTTGTCAAGCATTTTGTCAATATACGACGCCTGAGATAGTGCTAGCATTTTGTCCTTTTGATCTCAAAAGATCTAAATACCCAGAACAAACTGAGCCTCTCCCAAATCTTTCATTTGGAATTGGGTCGCTAGCCAGTTCTTAGTTATAGTCAGTAAAACTACATCATTTCTAATGAGTAGGATATCATTTACATACAACACTAGAAAAACTACTGAACTATTGATGTTCTTCTTATAAACTCAAGGCTCATCAACATTTTGATCAAAGCCATAAGATTTGATTGCTGTATCAAACCTTATATTCCGAGATTAAGATGCCTTTTTCAGTCCATAGGTATAACCCTTTGCCACTAGTCTAGCTTTGAAGGTTTCCACCTTCCCATTAGCACCCCATTTCCTCTTGTATATCTATTTTTAACCTATAGGTTTAACCCCATCAGGTTGATCTACAAGATCCCATATTGAATTGAAGTACATAGCCTCCATTTTGAGATCTATGTCTTTGATCCATTTATCTCTATCAACATCCTCCATTGCGTTCTTGTAAGACAATGGATCCTCAACCTTGCCATCAACTAGCATAGCTAGGATTTCAGTTAAACCTACATAGCGAATAGGTGGGTTCGCATCCCTCCTACTACGTTAAGGTTCCCTCAACACTTGAGGTGGATTTGACATACTAGATGAACCTACTTCAACAGCTCTTTTTGAGGTACTAGGCTCTTCAACAACTTTTGTTGAAGATTCAGTAGTTTCATTGGAAATCTCATTCAACACGATTTTACTTCTGGGTCTGTGCTCCCTTATGTGGTTCTTATTAAGAAAAGTAGCATTTGTAGATACAAATACTTTGTTTTCTTTAGGATAAAAGAAATAACCACCTCTCATTCCTTTGGGGTATCCTATAAATAGGCATAACCTTAAACGTGGTTCCAGTTTCTTAGGATTGGCCTCAAACACATGTGTTGGGCAACTGATGCATTGTAAATGTGATGCGATTATGGTGTATGTTTCCGGTGATGAGTTATGCATTACACATGCAAGTTTTCCTAATAAACCCAAGTATAAGTCTCACTAGGTTTCCTGGTAAGTCCAGGGTCGAACACAGGGACTATTGAGTTACTATGCGATAGTAAATTTGATTCCTTTGCGGTGGTAAAAACAAATAAGTTGGTTGGTGTTTTGTTTAAGTATATATCCTATGCGACGGATTAGGGTAAAAAGTTGATGAAATCGAGAATTACAATGAGTATGTGATGAACAGGTTGAGAAGGGATTTAGCTAACACTTCCTAAGATTGCGTTCAAGTTATGCGATCATGCTACACACACACAACAACATGTCATCTCTCAATGCAAATTCCATAGTTTCTATTTCTAGGACGCATGCGATGTATACAATAATGTCGATAAGACTTATGTCTAAGCCTCTATTCTTGTCTATGCGATGATGAATGATGCACACATACACAAGGTGACCACATACTATCATATCTTATTTCTAGGGTGCATGCGATGTGTAATAGCAAATAGCACTTATGTCTAAGTTTCCATCTCTTGCTTATGCGATTCTAATCTGGCTCTCTCAAGCCTAGATTCTAATGTGACTCTCTCAAGTCTAGATTCTTTCTTTAGACTACTCTCTCAAGTATCTCTAAAGGGTGAATGATGCATACATAAGACAAGATGATCGCATAAAGTGTAAATCTTATGTCATTCTAGCTAAGTACTTGTCAACCCATTCAGAAATTTAGCTACTCATGCGAAATGTAGAGAGATGGAACAGATGTGGAGATGAGAATTCCATTTTTTATAAATAAAGTGCAAAATGGAATGTAGGGATAGAAAGCCCAGTAGCAATGTCTTGCTTCCCGTGCCTTTTTACACTGTCTTTTCACTCCAACTCTACCCAGAAGAATATCCTTGCTTTCGCAAGTGTTGGTTGATAACTTGTAGAAATACAAGTTATTTATACTATTTATTTAGATATTTCGACAAAAAGAAAGAAAAGTTGCGTCGATAGTATAGAAATTGGCTAAGAAATGCGAGAATTATAAAATGTCGTCAATACACCCACTAACACCATTGTGATGGTAGAATAGAGTGTTTCAATTTCTGTTTGCAAGAAATCAGTCACTGCATGCATTCATGGCTCAAGGATAAAATAAACAACGCATCTACGTCGCATTGCGCCCATCATTCAGGAATGAAGAGATGATCAACGCAATTACGACACATGCGACAATCGATCAAGAGCTTGGCGATCAACGCAGTTTCAACCGCATGCAATAATAAAAAATAATACCGCATGCGGCGATCGATCGAAGATGTAAAGAGAAACGCATTTGCGGAGGATTCTGAAAAATGTACAGCTTTCAGTTGTGCATTTCTGACGGGTTGATTGCATAACAGAAGGAATATTCACTCCGCCATTTCAGGAACTACCATAACTATAAAGTGGGGACCACGAAGTCAATGACCCAAACTTCACCTATAAATAGCTTCTGTAAATTTACTAAGAGATATACATGAATACATAGAGACGTGCATATATCGATTCTGAGAGAGAGATTGGTTTGCAGCGACTATCCAGAGTAGATCCGGGATAATCAAGAGACAAGGCCGAGAGGTGAGTCTCTGAGCAAGGGATCCTTTCAATCCCCGCCGTTGAAGCCTTGTGCGAAGGTCATTTCTACTAGAAGAGCAAGTCTGAGAGGGAACCTATCCTCTCCATTTCTACCACACGCTGGCAAGCAAAACCTCCGTTCGGAATCTGTGTTAAGACGTTGACACTTCTTTTGTATTTTTTTCTAATCTCCATTTCATCACCTGTATTCATCTTCTTAATCTTTCATTCACACCATGTATCGAACGTTTGATCTTAATATTAAATGTTATGATCATTACCATTATCATCCCTCTGTCTATTTCTGTTCATCTATAATCCATTTTCCTCATGATGTTTTCCTAATTCTCTGGGTAATTAGCAAGAATTAAGCAAGTAAGTTAATTTTTGTTAAGGAAATAACTATGTTTAGCTAAAGCATGCTCGATGGCATCTTCACCTGTGAGAGCAGAAGTAAAGATGTTATTTCGCCTATCGAGAGAAGGTTGGAAGAATGCGCTAACTAAAGCGAGAAGTACTTCCAAAGATGGAAGCAACCTTGCGCTCATCCCTATTTCACCATATGGGAACACGACCGATCACCGAGAGGTGTACGCCAAGGGAAAGCGGAACCTTAGTTGCATCTTTAACGCAATTGACAAACTTAAGTTGTTTTTACTAATTACTTTTTCTATTTCTGATCCATCCATAAAGACTTGCCATCGCATACCACGACCCTTTGTATAACTTCACAGTCAGTCTCGACCTCAGTATCATGTATCATGTATCTTGTATCATGTATCATATTAGTTTAGGTTTTATTATATCAACGTAATTTCATTTCATCGCAATTTACATTACTATATAAACAACCATTCTTTATTAATTGTAAAAACCGGTCGCATATACCACATCAGTAACACATTAACGAAAACAATCCCTGTGTTCGACCTCGGATTATTCTGAGAAACTTGTGTTGGAATTATACTTGGTTTCAGCGCAAGGAAACTTGTGACACGCATTACTCAATTGCATATTACAAGCATATCATTAACAATGCATATATTTAGAAGTAGTGTGCATAAGCGATAACACAACATAACATTCCATGTACATTCCATTTCTATGTCATCAAGTTTATGGCAACATGAGCTTGCATGATTCATTCATTCCACATTCATATTTGTTCACATGCTGTAAGACATAAACTTAGCCTTACAAGTTTATGGCGCTGTTGCTGGGGATTGGTAACGGTTAATGTTGAGTATTTTTGTGGTATTTTGCAGGACAGATCACTTTGTACTGGCTATTTATCGCGAAGAGCAGTCTGACGGTTTATGAGTACAGGAATTGACCCAGAGATCGGGTGTATTTTTCGTGCAAGAGCACATCAGAACCGAATTAGGCGGAGAAGAAACATGGCTAATAATAATGAGGCACCCAAAGAGAATCAAGGGGAAAATTGGCCAGCGCAAGGCCCTGTATTTCTTGCTGCTGACCGCAACATCCCAATGAGAAACTATGCGGCACTAAATTTTTATAACTTCTCGCCCGGAATTTCAAGACCCACGGTTGAGGAGAATGCAAGTTTTGAGATAAGGCCGATAATGCTTCAAATGATTAAAAATGCGGGACAATTCAGAGGTCTACAAGGAGAAGACCCGCATGCTCATTTGACCCGTTTCGTAGAAATATGCAACGCATTCTCCATACCTAGTGTGACTTCAGAAGGAATTAGATTGTATCTCTTCCCCGTATACATTGTGGGATGAGGCAAGAAGGTGGGCTCAGTCATTGGAGCCAAATGAAATCAATGCATGGGATCAGTTGGTTAAGAGATTTATGAATAAATTCTTCCCTCCAGCAATCAACGCAAAGAGATGGAGGGATGTGTTGAATTTTGAACAAAAGGGTTATAAAACTTTGAGCACCGCCTGGGTGCGATTCAGGAAATTAGTGATGAACTGTCTACACATCGGGATTCCCGATTGCGTTCTGATGGAAACGTTTTATAATGGCTTGGATCAATCAAGCAAACAATTGCTGATGCCTCTGCAGCAGGAGGATTAATGGACAAAACATATACGGAAGCAAAGATCATCTTAGATCGCATTTCGCGAAATATAGATGAGTGGTTAGATAACAGGTATGAGGAAAGAGGTTCGGAACAAAGAAGAGTAGAAGGTGCCATTGTATCAGCTGATACAATGAACACCCTAGTAGACCAGATGACCACAATGACCTCGCTCCTTCAGACTATGGCCATTCAACAAGGACATCTCTCTAAAGGTTCAGCACAAGCCAATGCGTTGACACATGTGGCCGTAATAAATTGTTTTCAATGTAGAGAGATATTCAGTGGAAGTCTGCCTGTTGAATCAACAACCCATATACTCTATTTATAACGAATCATTTGGCAACATCTACAACCCTGGTTGGCGGAATCACCCAACTTTCAGTTGGGGCAGGAATCACAACCAGGGACGCAAAAGTAATCATCAGAACAGTTATCATAGGAATCAAGGCAACCCTCTGGTTTTCATTAATCAGGATCAAATTCCAGGTAATCTTCAGAGTTTACCACCCTATGACCAACCATTCTTTTCTGACACCTCTTGCAGCACCTCGTCTTTGAAAATGTTATTAAAACATTATATTGAGAAGAGTGAGGCAATTAAGCAATCACAAGCTTCCTCCCTTAGAAATTTGGAGGAACGGATCGAACAACTTGCGATCGAACTTAAGAACAAAATGCCTGGTACGCTGCTCAGCAGTTCGGGAGCATCAGGGTCACGTGGTAAAGAACAATGTCAAACAGTGACATTGAGAAGTGGTAAAACAACAGTCCCCGTGTCACCTGTACCAGATTCAGTAACAAGATCAGTAGATTTAACCATCAACGATGAACCATCAACCATTAATGACAGAATTACTAGTTCAGAAGAAAGTACATCTACAAAGGATGAATCTCAACAAGACTTAAATTCAAAATCATCGCAACCTCCGGCTCCTAAAACACAACAAGCACAGGACGTCAATGAACAGCCAATTGAACAGAAAGTACAGTGGGATCCTCCAAAGGTTCCTAGATGTTCTTCAACAATTGCATATTACATTCCCTTAATAGAAGCATTGGAATAGATGCCGAGCTATGTGAAATTCTTCAAGGACATACTTGCCAACAAGAGGAAGATCGGGGAGAATGAAACTGTTGCGTTAACATATGAATGTAGTGCGCTGTTACAACATTCCCTCCAAAATGAAGGATCCCGGGAGTTTCACACTGCCTTGCTTGATAGGGGAAAAGAAGTTGGGAATGCGCTGTGTGATTTGGGGGCAAGTATAAATCTTATGCCCTTGTCAATCTTCAAAAAGTTAAATATCGGCAAAGCAAGACCTACCACGGTTACGTTGCAGTTGGCTGATAGGTCAATAACGCATCCCGAGGGCAAAATAGAGGATGTACTTGTGCAAGTAGATAAATTTATCTTCCCTGCTGACTTTATCATATTAGATTATGAAGCTGACAGAGAGGTGCCTATCATCTTGGGTCGCCCATTTCTTGCAATAGGGCGAGCACTGATCAACGTATAGAGAAGAGGGCTTACCACAAGAGTCAACGATTAGTAAGTTAAATTCAACATTCTCAATGCGTTGAAATAACTACGTGATATGGAGAATTGTTAATATGTTGAAGAACTGTAGGATGATCATTGGCATGAGCCTCAGGAAGAATCGGAGGAAGAAGACTTTGATATCAGCGCAATGTGGGAGAAAAATTGCGCCGCAATACAAACTGGGTCAGATTTTGAAACACCCAAGTTATTTGAATGAACAACGCAACGTACTAAGCCATTTCTAGAAGAACCACCCATGTTAGAGTTGAAGTCGTTGCCAGTGCACCTCAAGTATGTGTATTTAGGGGCGCAATAACACTTTACCGGTTATTATATCGGCCTTTCTAAGAAAAGAGAAGAAGTAAGCACTTATCTAGATCCTGAAAAACAACGCAAAGGATTTGGGATGGGCCTTGGCAGATATTCGAGGAACCAGTCCCTCGTATTGCATGCATAAGATTCGTCTGGAAGAAGGAAAAACAGGATCTATAAAAAGGCAACGTCGATTGAACCCTGCCATGAGGGAGGTTTTGAAGAAAGAGATAGTAAAGTGGCTTGATGCATGCGTCATTTACCCTATATCTGATAACAGCTGGGTAAGCCCAGTGCAATGCGTTCCAAAGAAAGGGGGAATGACAGTCGTCACCAACAACAAGAAGGAATTAATTCCCACAAGGACAAGGTGGAGAATATGTATGGATTACCGCAAATTAAATCTGGCCACTAAGAAGGACCACTTCCCACTCCAATTTATTGATCAAATGTTAGATCGACTAGCGGGGAACGAGTTCTTTTGTTTTCTTGACAGCTACTCAGGGTACAACCAAATTGCGATTACGCCGGAGGATCAAGATAAGACAACCTTCACGTGCCCATTTGACACATTTGGATTCCGTCGCATGCCGTTTGGACTCTGTAATGCACCAGGTACCTTCCAGAGGTGTATGATGGCAATATTTTCAGATTTGTTAGAGGAGTTAGTCGAGGTATTTATGGATGACTTTTCAGTTTTTGGCAATACTTATGACTCCTGTTTATCAAATCTTGAAAAAGTCTTAAAGAGATGCGTTGAAATGAATCTCGTTCTGAACTGGGAGAAATGCCACTTTATGGTTGAAGAAGGCATTGTCCTAGGTCACAAAATATCAAAGGCAGGATTGGAAGTTGATCAAGCGAAAATCGACACAATTTCCAATTTACCACCACCAGTCAATGTGAAAACACTTAGGAGTTTTCTGGGACATGCAGGATTTTATCAAAGATTTATCTACAACTTTTCTCAGATCGCAAGGCCCCTAAGTGCGCTCCCCAAGAATGACTGTGAATATGATTTTGATGACGAATGCGCCGAAGCATTTCACACGCTGAAAAATGCGCTCATCACCGCACCCATTCTAATTGTGTCGGATTGGACACAACCTTTTACGTTGATGTGTGACGCTAGTGGATATACAGTGGGCGCAGTCTTGAGTTAGTGCAAAGATAAGGTTTTGAATCCTATCTATTATGCTAGTAAAACGTTGAATGATGCGCAGGAAAATTATACAACCAAGGAAAAAGAAATTCTTGCATTGGTATTTGCACTGGAGAAGTTTCGACAGTACTTGATTAGAACAAATGTTGTGGTGTATATTGATCATTCTACGATCAAATACCTTATGACAAAGAAGGATGCGAAATCGAGACTGATAAGGTGGGTACTACTCCTGCAAGAATTTTACTTAGAGATCAAGGACCGAAAGGGCACCGAGAACCAAGTCGCAGATCATCTATCAAGATTAGAAAATTGCGAGGTTCAGGAGAAAGAAAAAGACATTGAAGAAAGATTCCCTGACGAGCTGCTGATGTCGGTACGCGTTAATGTCCCATGGTGCAGGCATCGTAAATTTCATAGTTTGTAGCCAAGTACCAGAAGACTACACATACAAGCAGAAGAGGAAGCTAAGACATGACGTCAAGTTTTATTTCTGGGACGACCCCTTTTTGTATCGGCTTGGACCTGATCATATTTTACGTCGATGTGTTCCCGAGCATGAAGCCATGCACATTTTGGAGCTTTGTCATGAATCCCCTTATGGAGGACATTTTGGGGGGCAGCGAACCGCTGCAAAAGTCCTACAGAGTGGCTATTTTTGGCCAACACTGTTTAAGGATGCCCATGCCCACATTGTGCAGTGCGATAGATGCCAGAGAATGGGGAACATGTCTAGAAGAAATGAAATGCTTCTGACTTCAATCTTGGAGATTGAATTATTTGATGTATGGGGAATCGACTTTATGGGCCCTTTTCTGCCTTCAAAAGTTCATCAATACATCCTGGTCGCAGTTGACTATGTATCGAAGTGGGTTGAGGCCATCGCATGTGCTAAGAATGATGCGGCCATGGTGGCGAAATTTCTCAAGAAGAATATTTTTACTTGATTTGGAACGCATCGGGCCTTAATCAGCGATGAAGGCTCACATTTCATCAACCGCATTTTCACCAACCTGTTGACCAAGTTTAATGTCAGCCATAGAATTTCGAACGCATATCACCCACAAACCAATGGGCAGGCAGAGATTTCTAATACAGAAATCAAGACTATCTTGAAGAAGGTAGTCAGTACCTCCAGAAAGGATTGGTCACCTAAGCTTGATGAAGCACTCTGGGCATATAGAACTACCTTCAAAACTCCAATTGGCATGTCCCCATATGCTCTGGTCTTTAGAAAATCTTGTCATCTACTTCTCGAGTTGGAACACAAGGCAATGTGGGCAAGCAAGAAGCTGAACTTTGATCTAGCAAGCGCGGGGAAAGTACGGAAGTTACAATTGAACCAGCTGGTCGAGTGGCGAATGAACGCCTACGAAAATGCCAAGCTCTATAAGGAGAGAACCAAGAAATGGCATGATGACCACATAAACAACCGAACATTCTTCGAGGGTCAATAGGTACTTTTCTTTAACACGTGTTTGTGATTGTTTCCAGGGAAGTTGAAGTCCCGCTAGTCTGGGCCATTCCGCATCAAGACTATCTTTCCCTATGGCACAGTGGAGCTAACAACTGAAGATGGGAATAACGCATTTAAAGTCAATGGTCAACGAATTAAGCCCTACTACGGGGGTGATGTGGAACGACGCATGGAGACCATTGTCTTAGGCAAGCAGGATTGACCGCTTGCGGGGATGCTATTGCGGTATCTCTGAAAAACTTCTTTCAATTAGCATCCCTACATCTATGTTAAAGTGCTTTCTTTACAGCTTTCGTTTACTGATTTTTAAATTGCGTTATTTACTGCTTATTAGAATTAGCCTTTACTGCTTTACGTGTTTACTTTCAGTTTAATTCAATTGTGTATGTCCATGTCGAGTTAAATTTCTTTACTTTTATGTATCAGTAGCGCTATTCTTAAAATTTATGTGAATGACTGAATAAAACGATGAACACACAAAGTCTTATCGACTTGCGTGTTTGATGAATTAAAAGGAAAAATTGGTATGCATTGCGATGATAGGTGCATCTTGTGATAACAAGATACACTTTGAGTCTATCTAACCCAACTGCATTGTGCTGAGGGGTGTGTTGCGGTCGTATGTATTTTTCGCCCATCCTTAGCAAAAACATACTATGTTGAGGTAGTGTTGCGCCAGTAGAAATACCGTGTGCCCATCCTCCAGAAATGCACTACGTTGAGGGGTGTGTTGCGATGATACATGCGTTGTTGCCCGTCCTCTGCAAATATGCATTTGCGTTGATGGAAACATGGTGTTCACCTTTAATCTTGCACCCGTCTGAATCAAATACAAAAGAGAATTTAATTTCTATGTATAGAAGCTATTACTTGATTCTTTATACATGCTCAAATTTTGTATTGCGTTATTTATAATTCTTTGTATACTTGGTTAATTTTTAATACAACTGAGTAACCATTCTTTCCGTATGTGTTAGCCTCTTCTTTATCATCCTTTGTCAATTATTGCGATGTTCTTTATCTTTTATTTTGCATTATTCATTACGCTGCCATGATGAATTATATGCATACCCTAGAAACATTTCCCACACTTTGTATTTTCTGGCTAACACTTAGATAATTCATAGAAATAGCACTGCTTTACCTCTTATCCTTCAAAATTTTGCTCAAACCTTCTTTTCAAAATTTTTACTAAGTGTTTTGTCTATTCTGTCCAAAACAATGCAATGAGAACCTTGCACATCTCTAAATTTGGGGGTGGGGAAGGTCTGAACAGATGCGATCAAGTGGATGCTGTCATTAGAAAAATGTGTTCATTGTCAAAAAAAAAAAAAAAATTATATAGACTCCAATGTCACCGCAAAGGAAATTCCAAAACAATTCCAACCTGATAAGAGTTAGTTGTGGAAGGAACCTGCTCGTAGTTGGATGTTCGCATGACACCCGTGGGAGCAAGCCAAAACAAAGGTGGGTTTCCAAGAACGATGCAATATGAGAAGAGAAAAAAATGAGAAAAATAAAAGAATATAAGAAACAACTCCTCTGACCAGCAAAAATTAAACTTAGCTAAAAATCAAGAGTTGAAGTTTAGATTGGCACACAACCGTAGTTGGATGGACGCATGACACCCATGGGAACAAGCCAAAACGAAGGGTGTAACCATGATCAACAGTCTCTAATAAAATAATGCAACCCGACCACCACATCCAAGTCGTACCAATTTATTTTTGCATGAAGAGGTAAACATTCTTTTCAAAACTAAAAGGGAATTTTTTAGTAGAGATTTTTTATATAGAAGAATAAAGTAGGGCTTGTTTATGAATTATCAAGGATAGAAAGAAATTGCGCTGTTAAGTAATGTTGCCTAGGTGGAGCATTCGGAGTAACCAATCGACGCAAAATTTAGGATAAGAACTGAGTAATATTGCCCTAGTAGAAGATATGCTTGAGGACAAGCATTGGCCCTTTTTCCTTTTATAGCGCTTCCCGACAGTCTTTCAAGTTGTCCAGGAATGATCTCTCGGCATCTTCTTCTTTTCGCTCTTCTCCCTCTTCTAAGTATAAGATTAACTATGAACAGACTAACGTCTATCTATTTTTGTATATGATCAAACTTGTTGACCCTTTTTCAATGGTGGCCTCCGATATTTATAGAGCTCAAGGTGAAGAAGATTTTCTCTCTAATGATTGCAATTATGAGTGGTCATTAAATATTCTGCTCTAATGAGCTGATTAATATTCACCAAAAAGTTGAGTGTACTTGCTACAGTGTGTCGTTAACGGCCTGTCAACTAAATTCAGATTTGACCGTCATCAGCTTTCCATCTTATCATGATTTATTATTCTTTCACCTTGATGCGCCGTCTTTATGCGGCCACCTTCTTGAGCAACTTCTCGTGAACGCATACGATCGCATGACTTGCGATTGCATTCTTTCAATGTGCGCGAATGCCTAATTCCTTGGATCACAATTTTACTTGCGCCAACGCATTTTTCCTGCACAAAATAAGTAAATTAGCTGCTTTTATGCGATGGACACATGCGACCGCAATATTCTCAGCTTAACGCTTTTGGACATGATTTTGTATATTTTTACCGTTGCATTCCCTCATTGTTTTACTTATTTGTGCTATAATAACGTGCTTTTCTACCCATTATCACACCCCCAAATTTAAAACAATGATTATCCTCAAGCATAAACTAAATATTTTCTTTAGAGAATCAACCGCCTTTTCCTTACCTTGATTTCTCGAGGTGCCTTATTCAAATATTATGAACCAAAATCTTCTTAATTTTTATCCTGGTCTCTTCCTAAAATATTTCTAATACTTAGGGACCGCAAGTTTAACCTTCAAGACTTTACTTGTCTCTAGGACATCGCATGATTTATTTCAGAACTTTTTCCAACTGGGGTGTTTGCATATGATTTCTACCCTTGCACGATTTAGATATTATTTTTGTGACCTTACGCTAATCCAAGTGCCTTGTCTTTGTTTTGGCTTGCCCCTACGGGTGTCATGCGAGCATCCAACTACGAGCAAGGCGCTCTTTCTTAGTCTAAACTCATGCCCATTTGGCAGTGGAGTTGCAATCACTTGATTTATGCATTGATCACGATTCCTACCTTCGTTTTGGTTTTACCCCACAGGTGTCATGTAGACATCCAACTACGAGTAAGATCAAATCTCAGCGTTATGATTTCTTTTTTGAATTGTCTAAAAGTAGCAAGGTTGAAAATAAATACTAGCACCCCCAAATTTATACGCAGCAATGTCCCTATTGCTGATAGACTGAAATGTCTCATGCAATGATTTTAGGAAGTTTTGTAAAAATCATTTTGAAAGAAAGCTGGTGGACCACTAACTTCTAGAAATGTTTCATGAATTGACCATCCTAAAATTAAGTTGATTTTAGTACATGCGATGAGAAATAGAGGCATGAGTTTCATCATTGAAATCATAATTGTACAGAAAAAAAATGCGGTGACTAACTAAAGTAATCAACATTCAATGATTGTGCCAAACTAAAGAGGATGCGATGATAAAATTAGCAATGTTAAAATGAGATGCGAGAGTGCAAAATTTGGAATAAGAAATTCAAAGAAAGATACAACCCCCAAATTTTCTCTATTGCCCGCATCATCTGTGATTGCATCCTTCTTTACGGCGGGTTGATTCCTCAATTGCGATGGGCTGAACAAACTGGTCGCGTGTTTTTAGGTTATCGTGTAGCTCCACTGCAATCTTTTACTACGATCATTGCTAAAAAATCAAGAGGGTAAAAAATATGAACGGTAGAGTTGATAATTTTAAAGAGTAGTGTTTGTACAAAAAGGGTAGAGAAAGTTCATGAAATAAACTTATCAAAAGGATACTTCAAAGAATGCGTCCTTGAGTTTGAATCACATATTAGCGCAGGGACTGCTCATTTCTTCTTCAGTCAGGAATTCCTCAAGTCCACGGAGGTTTTCTCATGATGCAAGTCTCCTCCATGATACATCTTGACTCTTTGCCCATTGACCTTGAATGCGTTGGTCCCTTCTTCATTGGTTAATTCGACTACACCATGCGAGAATACTTCTTTGATTATAAATGGTCCGGACCAACGTGACTTTAATTTTCTGGGAAAAAGTCGTAGCCAAGAATTGTATAACAAGGCCTTCTGTCTAACCTGGAGATTCTTTTCGCATAGTCGTTTGTCATGCCAACGTTTTGTGCATTCCTTGTAGATCTCGGCATTTTCATATGCTTGAATTCTCCATTCCTCTAGCTCGAGCAACTGAAGTTTTCTCGCCTCCCCTGTAGCTTTTCCACACACCAGCTGTAATATTTATTTTAAGTATCTTTATCTAATGCGTTGGTTAATGAATATGATGATGCTCTATGCGCTCAAGTGCTTTGCGATAAAGATATTATTGCGATACTACGTTCTGGGTGCGTGCGTTGATGATCATATACTTCATAGTATGCGATGAAGTAGTGCGTGTCACAAGTTTTCTTGCGCTAGAACCAAGTATAATTCCAACGCAAGTTTCTCATATTGACCTGAGGTCGAACATGGGGAATTGTTGTTGTTTAGATGCGATACTAATGTGGTAAATGCGACTGGTTTATCATAGAGAATAAAGAATTGTTGGCTTGTGCAGAAAATGTAAATTGCGATGAAAATAAAATGCGATGATAAAATAAATGACTA
Source organism: Benincasa hispida (assembly GCF_027475165.1). Lineage (NCBI taxonomy): Eukaryota > Viridiplantae > Streptophyta > Magnoliopsida > Cucurbitales > Cucurbitaceae > Benincasa > Benincasa hispida. The sequence goes on along the minus strand of NC_143480.1, from coordinate 60,352,825 downwards.
AACTACTAATGATACAAGTTGAGCACTGGCTGTGAAGTTGTACAAAAGAATCTAATGAATGCAGTGGCAAGTCTTATGAATGAATCAGAAAAAGAATGAGTTAAGGGCAAGGACATCGCAAGTTCATTAATCTTGTTAAGGACGCAACTAAGGTTCCACTTTCCCTTGGCGTACACCTTTCATTGATCGGCCGCATTCCCATATGTCTATAGTGAAACAGAGATGAATGTAATGAACACAAGGTTGTTTCCATCTTTGGAAATACTTCTTGCTTTACTTAACGCATTCTTCCAACCTTCTCTCAATAGGCGGAATAATATCTTCACTTCTGCTCTCACAGGTGAAGATGCCATCGAGCATGCTTTAGCTAAACTTAGCTAATTACCTTAATAAGGATTAACTCACTCGCTTAATCATTCCCTTTTACCCAGGGGATTAAGAACACATGATGGAGAAAATGAATGATAAGTGTGTGGAAAGGAATAGAGAGATGATAATGATTACGATAATGATATTTAAATCTAAGGACCAGCGTTTGATACATGATTGTGAATGAAAGATTAAAGAAGATGAACACAGTAGATGAATGAAAGAATAGAAAAAAATATGGAAAGGGTGTCAACATCTTGACATAGATCCCGATCAGAGACGTTGTGCTTGCCGGCGTGTGAATGAAATGGAGTGCAAAGCTTCCTTCTCAGGCTTGCTTTCCAGATTGTAGTGACCTCTTGCACAGAGCTTCTGCTTCGGGAATGGAAAGAATTTCTTGCTCAGAGACTCACCTTTCAGCCTTGACTCGTCGTTCTCCCGGATTTTCTCTATAATGTCTCTTCAGACAAGCCTCATTACAATGAATTCAAGGAAGCTATTTATAGACTTCAGTTCTTGTATTAGTGGTCCCACTGTGTAATTCTGATAATTCCTGCCATGGCGTAATGGAAAAATCCTCTTTGCTCCAGGATCAATTTGTCAGAATCGTACAACAGAAAAGCTGTACACTTGTCAGAATTGCCCGCGAATGCGTTGCTCTTCACATCTTCGATTGATCGCGCATGCAGTGTAGTTGTTTTGATCTCTTGTTGATTACCACAGGCAGTGGAAATGCGTTGATCACTTGAATCCATGATCGATCGTCGCATGCGATGCAATTACGTTGATCTTTTTCGTTCTTGATCGATTGTCGCATGCTGTGTGGATGCATTGTACATTTTGTCCTTGAGCAATTAACACATGCAGTGACCTATTTTATGCAAAACAAAGACTTTGACATTCCATTTCGCCATCACAAGTGGGTTAGTGGGTGTGTTCACGACAGTTTAAAATTTTCGTATTTCTAAGGAATCTCTTTTACTATCGATGCAACTTTTCCTTCTTTTTGCCACATAATCTAAATAAAACAACATAAATAACTTGTATTTCTACAAGTTATCACAAGCGCAAGGTGTTTTATTGTAAGACCCTAACATTAAATCTAAAGTGGGAAGTTAAATAGAGAAAAAAAAAATCCTAAGTAAGGATATTGGAACAAAGGGAGGAAAACATCAAAATTATCCAAAAAGGTGACAAAAATCCAAATGCCTATGAAGGGCTTAAAACATGTTGGATGCAAGAAGGCATGGAGGATGGAAGCTAGAAGATTTTTAAAATGGCTAAGGGTTGCACACAACCAATGCAAAGGCATACATGAGGACATGGGAAACAAGCATGCATTGATGTGAGCATGCTAGGTATGCCAGCCATGCGTCGAGGCCAAGTGCATAGGCCATGCATCTAGGCCAAGCGCACACGCCATGCGCCGAGTACGCAGCCCATGCGTGATGGTAAGCGTACAATTTATGCGTCAATGATGAGCGCGAACGAGCAAGCAGGCAAGCCATCCTATGCACTGTCGAGCAACCATGCGTCGATGCGCCAGGCCAAGTGCACGCCCATACAGCCAAGCATGCCTATGCGGCCGAGCGTGCCCATGCAGCCAAGCAAGCGCGCAATTGCCTAAGTAGCACACCATGCGTCGATGGTCAACACCATGCGTTCATGCCTAGTAGGCCGAGCAAGCACACCTAGCAAGCCATGCCGTGAGGGTGAGTGGCCACCCTATATGTTGGTGATGATCAACTCATGTGTTGGCTAAGTTGAACTTTGACGAGAGAAAGGTGAGTTGCTATGTGTTAAGGATAAAAGGTGAGGCTAATTGATGGAAAACTTCTAGGGAGAATGCCAAGGGTATAAGAATATAAGACTTAAACAATTTAAGTAGAGAAATATGTGTGGTATTTAAGGGATTTAGGTGGCAAAAGAAAGATCACATAAAATTCAAGTAGAAGGTGGCTAAAGGAGATTTCATACAAATTGAAGTCTTATCACCCAAGCATGAGGTGGGTGAAGGAGATTTCATGCAACAAAAGGGATTTTGGCTGGCAATCTGGAAGAAGAACAAATCAAGGCTAGGCTAAGGATAGGCTGGGTAGACTGAATGTTGGCAGCTCCAAAGTGAGACAAATGGGAGTTGTGTTGTCAGCATGGGGTGAGTTTGAAATGGCTATAAATAGGGAGTTGGGCAAGCGGAAGTCATTCATACCAGCACCTAAATCGCGTGTTGAGGGCATATTTAGAGAGTGACGTTTGAGTTATTAGGTTTCCAAGTTGATTGGAGATCAAAAGAAACAAGGTTGTGTTGGTGAGGCATTGAGGCAGTCGGACGCACAGCCAGCCCAACGCAACTGCCTTCCCCGTGCGACGCATCACGCCCAGCGCACGTCCAGCGCAACACACGCCCAACGCACGCCCAGCGCGCAGCGCACGTCCAAATGCGCTAGCCCTTGTGCGGCACAGCACGCCCACTCTGCCTACTGCCCAACACCCAGCTGCCTATCTCGGTCCAAATAACCTCTAAAGAGGCTAACTTTGGTATTTTGGCTAATTTTGAGTAGGGTAAGCTGGTGTTTTCAATATATAATGATATTTTGGCTAAGTTTGACACTATTTATTGATATAATAAGTAATAATTGAAGAATTTCCATTGATATGGAGGAATTCTCAAAAGGGTAGTCTGAAGATGATTTTAGTGGAAAAACTTGCTGACAGTGAGTGTTTACTTAGCTTTATGCTTTGATATGTGAATAAATGCATATGTAAGTGCAAAATACACGCTTATGATGTTATGATGATTGCCATGATATTGTTTTTTGAAATTACTATGTAAACTGAGATTATACCCAGATTACATAGTTAGCATGCTTAACAAAAGGTGCTTGGCGGGAAAATATAGTCGGCCTTAGTCGGCGGGAAATAATAGTCGGTGACGACCGACGGGGAATATAGTCAAGTACCTAAGCATGACTAGCGGGATAAAGAATTGTCGGTATGCACATTCGCGGGAAAAGTGGGTTATAGGAAAGTTTCCATAAAAAGTTATGATGATTGATAATGTGTCCATGATATGAGCATGCCATGTATAGCATGGGACTGGAGAATGTTGATTGGATGAACATATATATGGTCATGCATAAATTATACTAGAATTATGATTATGTGATTGATTTCCCAAAAATATGATTTGCAAAGTGATTATTATTTTAAAAGAACCACTCACTGGGCTTAATAGCTCACACTCTTCCAAATGTTTTCTTATATCCCACCAAGGTAGCAAAGCGGAGCGTTCAAGGAGGAGTCTGCAAACCACCATCACACCAAGACTTGGTAAATTCTCAGGGCACGGCTCAGATCATGTAATAAAGAATATAGGAAATTAAACTATGTGTATGCAAGATAGATAGAGTGTTGTAAACATGTTGAAATACTTAATAGATATGGGGGGAATGTTAAATTTAAATGTTGTCTTGGAATAATACTGGTTTACCCTCACGCTCCCTTCCCGGTCTTGGCGGTTAAGGCTAGGGAGGGGGTGACATTTATAGGCGGTCCTGTATGCCCACCAGGCATCGTCCAAATTCATGGCCCAATCTTTGCATGAAGGATTCACTACCTTCTCCAGGATCAGTTTTATTTCCCTATTAGACACCCCAACTTGGTCGTTTGTCTGTGGATGGTATGCGGTGGCGAACTTATGGAGGATATTATACTTAAGCAGCAATTTATTGATGCCGCTATTGACAAAGAGGGAGCCTTCATCACTTATTATGGCACACGGGGTGCGAAAACAAGTGTAGATATTTCTTCGTAAAAATTTGGAGACTATCGTCACATCGCTTGCGATGTATGATACCACTTCAACCCATTTGGAAACATAATCTATGGCCAAAAGAATGTACTTGTGACCATTTGATGGTGGAAATGGTCACATGAAGTTTATGCCCCACACGCGAAGAGTTCCAATTCTAATATAATATTCATTGGCATTGTATTCTTCCATGAAATGTTTCCCGTGTGTTGGCACTTGTCGCATCTCATAGAATAGTCTTTCGCATCCTTGAATAGAGTCGGCCAAAAATACCCGCTTTGTAACACTTTTGCTGCTGTGCGTTGACCTCCAAAGTGTCCACCATACGGTGAGTCATGGCATTGGGATAGTATGCGTAGATGATCTATCTTTGGTACACATAGATGCATGATCTGGTCTGACCCCCTCTTGTAAAGATTTGGCTCGTCTCAATAATAGGATTTACATTTGTGCATAAGCTGCCACTTTTGGTGGGTTGTGTAATTTTCCGGGAATTGTTCACCGACCAAATAATTGACCATATCTACGTACCATGGTAATTCGTCAATTTTGAACAGCTGCTCATTTGGAAAGGATGCGTTCACCTCCGATTGGTTGCGGTCTACTTCCAGATTCTCTAATCTTGATAGCTGGTCCCCAACCTGGTTCTCCGTCCCTTTGCGGTCAATGATTTCCATGTTGAATTCTTAGAGGAGAACCCATCGAATTAACCGTGGCTTTGTATCTTTCTTGGTCATTAAATATTTGATTGCTGAGTGGTCGGTGTAAACGATCACCTTGGATCCAAGCAAGTAAGCTCTAGATTTTTCCAGTGCAAAGATCACCGCAAGAAGTTCTTTTTCAATGGTAGTGTAATTCACTTGGGTAGGGTTGAATGTTCTACTCGCATATGCGATGGGGTGTAGCATTGTTTTTTCCTTCTAGGCTAGCACTGCCCCCATTGCATAACCGCTAACATCGCACATCAGCTCAAATGGCTTTTACCAGTCAGGTGCGATCAACAGAAGTGTGGTTATCAATGCATTCTTCAGTATTTTGAATGCGTTGAGGCATTGTGAATCAAAGTCAAACATTCTATCAACCTCCAGCAATGCACTCAATAGTCGAGCAATCTTCGAAAAGTCCTTCACAAAATGACGGTAAAATCCTGCATGCCCCATGAGACTCCTGATAGCCTTCACATTTGCTGGCGTTGAAGCTTTTTAATGGCCTCAATCTTCACCTTATCCACCTCCAGTTCTTCCTTGGAAACTTTGTGCCCGAGCACAATACCTTCATTCACCATGAAGTGGCACTTCTCCCAATTCAGCATAAGATATGTCTCTTCACATCTCCTTAGTATCTTCTCCAAGTAGTTTAGACATATTTCATACGTTTGCCTGTAAACCGAGAAGTCGTCCACAAAAATTTCCACTGTATCCTCGAGATACTCAGAGAAGATGGCCATCATGCACCTCTAGAACGTGCTCGACGCATTGCATAATCCAAACGGCATGCGACAAAAAGAAAACATTCTATATGGGTAGGTGAATGTGGTTTTCTCTTGGTCTTCAGGAGCGATCATTATTTGGTTGTAGCCCGCATACCCGTCTAGAAAACAGAAATAATAATTTCCTGCTAGGCGGTCTAGCATCTGGTCAACAAAAGGAAAGGGGAAATGGTCCTTCTTCGTCACTACATTGAGTTTGCAGTAGTCCATGCAAATCTGCCAACCAGTGATGGTCCTCATTGGTATTAATTCATTGTTTGCGTTTGGGACTACCGTCATTCCTCCCTTTTTGGGCATACATTGCACGGGGCTGACCCACGTGCTATCGACGATTGAGTATATGATGCCTGCGTCCAACCATTTAATTATCTCCTTTTTCACACCCTCCTTCATCGCAGGGTTCAGTCTGCGTTGAGGTTTGATAAACCCTTTTTGGTTTTCTTCGAGAGTATCCTGTGCATGTAGTATGTTAGGTTGATTCCAATTGTATCTGCTAGCGTCCACCCTATTGCTTTTATGTACTTCTTCAGGATCTTAAGCAGCGCATTTTCTTGTTCTTCTTGTAGCACAGAGGAAATTATCACTGGCAAAATTTCATTTTGCCCTAGGAAAACGTACTTCAGATGACTTGGTAGAGTTTTTAATTCCATGGTAGTTGGTTGTTCCAATGATGGTTTTTGTGCCTTTCCTCTTCATTTAAATTCACTTTTTCTTCTTTGTTCACTATTTCCATGATCACATTGCAGGTTTCTACGGATGCGGTCGCATCCTCTCTTTCATCATCTTCTTCGGACTTCTCCTCTTCATTACAACTGGGTTCATTGTCAGAATCGGATAGGTCTTCATCTTCTGGATACTTCATGGCTTTAATGATGTCAAACCTGAGCTTCTTCCCATTTACACTCAACGTGATATCTCCCTTGTACACATCAATTTGAGCGCGACCAGTAGATAAAAATGGTTGTCCCAATATGATGGGTACATCTTTGTCTGCTTCGTAGTTGAGAATGATGAAATCTGCCGGTAGAATGAATTTATCAATTGAGACTAGGACACCCTTCAACTTTTCCTCTGAGTGAACTAGGGACCTGTCCGCCAGTTGGAGAGTCACCGTTGTGGGCGTCAGCTGCCCCACATACAATTGTTTGAAAATTGAAAGGGGCATTAAATTTATACTGGCCCCAAGGTCGCAAAGCGCTTGATCGATATATATCCCGCCAATTGAGTAGGCTATCGTGAATCTTCTGAGGTCGCGCATCTTTGGTGGAATTATGGTGTTTGACTTTTGCGTTAACGCCATCGTTGCGAACTTCTTGTGCTCCTTTTCTTTTTCACCATGTCCTTTAAAAACTTCGCATATTTTGGCATTTGTTCTATCGCTTCTATGAAAGGAATGTTGATGTGTAGCTATTTTAAAATTTCCATGAAGCGATGATACTACACTTTATCATTTTTCTTCTTCTTGAGTTTCTGAGGGAATGGTGGCAGCTGTATCTTCACAGTTCCTTGTTCCATAAGCTTAGAAGTGGATGCAACTTCCGGTTCCATCGTCTCATTTTCTTCTGGTTCATCCTATGTCAATGGGCTATTGGATTCCATCGCAACTGGAACAGTCCTTATTTCTTGGCTCCATCTTCTCTTCCGTTGTTGCTTTCCACTTCACAAAGTCACGACTTGACATTGCTTCTTTCCTATGATCCCCGGGTTGCGAGGGAGCTCAGTTAAGCTCGGCAACATCCCTTACGATCTATTTTTAAGCTCACACACAATCTGTCCCATTTGGATCTCTATATTGTGGATTGAATTCGCCTGATTCTGGAGTACCGTCTCATTCTTTTCTATGTACTGCTTTAATAGGCTCTCTAGGGAAGAAGATTGTGGTGCTTGCTAGCTACTAGCTTGATGTTGCGGTTGACCATTTGTTCACAGAAAAATCTTGGCGGTCCTTCTTTTTGCGCCATAGATTGATAACTCTGTTGTTGATTTTTTTTCCACGCGAAGTTGGGATGGTTTCTCCACTCGGGGTTGTATGTATTAGCGAAAGGATTGTTCTTTATGAAGTATACTGATTGTGGGTTCCTCGGACATTCTTCCATCAGATGCGAAACTCCACAAGTACCACAACTTGTGCTTGTCTGCTCAATTGCGTTGACCTGCCCTTTTTGCATTCCAGGGCTACTGATTGTGATGCCCTGTAATAGATTGATCATCGCATTCATTTGATTCTGTAGAGTTGTGATGGCCTCATTGATTACATCACCATCTCGAATTTTAAGTCGTTGATTGCTTTCCCTTCAATCTTCATGATTCTTTGATATGTGACCAAGAATATTTTTAGCCTCATCATATATTTTGTCAAGCAGACCTCCAGCTGCTGCAACATTGGCAGTTGTCTGCGATACAAGGTTCAAACCGTGATAAAATATCTCCATCTGGAGACAGTCAAGTAAGCCATTATGCGGACAATCTCGTACCAGTCTCTTAAACCTCGCACAGGCATCGCTGAGCGAGTCGTCAATTTCTTATTCAAAATTTGTAATCTACTTCATCCTTCTTGCATTCTTGATAGGGGGAAGTATTTTTTCATGAACTTCTCTATTACTTGTTCCCACGAGGTTATCTCCCCTAGTTCGAGAGAATAGGCCTATTTCCTTGCTTGATCGCATAACGAAAATGGAACAACGTTAGTTGAACTTCTTCAGCTGAGATGTTTGGGAACATAATAGTGTTACAGATTTCAATGAAACTTCGGAGATGGGCGTGTGGATCCTCGCCATGCCTTCCACTAAACTGTCTAAACGTCTGAATCATCTACAACATAACCGGCTTCATCTCAAACCTTGATCCGTCCAAAGCGGGCCTCATGATTCCTAGGGAGAAATCATAGAAGTTGGGCGACGCATAGTTTCGAGGGTCTATTGCGGTCGTTCGCCAGGAGAATGGGGTTTGTCATGATATTGTTTGCATTTGTTGCTCTGTCTTCTGGTTGTTCTGTCATTCTAGGATTTCTTTCTTGTTGTTGTCGGTGCATGTCTCTCGTCTTCTTCGAAACATTCTTTCAATCTTTGGGTCGTAGTTGGGCTCAGGAATGTGTCCTTCGCTCATACGACACCTGTTTCTTCCCTTACCAAAGGAATGGCAGTGCACAGAGGTCGAAAGCTGCAAAGAAAACAAAAGAATTTACTGTTAGCGCAATATGTGCTGCTGTAGTCTCGGTCAACGATGCCAAAATCTTGATGCATTATAAATGTGATGCAATTATGGTGTATGCTTGCGGTGATGAGTTATGCACTGTACATACAAGTTTTCCTAGTAAAACCCAAGTATAAGTCTCACTAGGTTTCCTGGTAAGTCTAGGGTCGAACACAAGGACTACTGAGTTACTATGCGACAGTAAATTTTATTCCTTTGCGGTGGCAAAAACAAATAAGTTGGTTGGTGTTTTATTTAAGTATATATCCTATGCGACGGATTCGGGTAAAAAGTTAATGAAATCGAGAATTACAATGAGTATGCGATGAATGGGTTGAGAAGCGATTTAGCTAACACTTCCTAAGATTGTATTCAAGTTATGCGATCATGCTACACAGACACAATAACATGTCATCTCTCAATGCAAATGCCATAGTTCCTATTTCTAGGGCGCATACGATGTATACGATAATGTCAATAGGACTTATGTCTAAGCCTCTATTCTTGTCTATGCGATGATGAATGATGCACACATACACAAGGTGACCGCATATTATCATATCCTATTTCTAGGGTGCATGCAATGCATAATAGCAAACAGAACTTATGTCTAAGTTTCCATCTCTTGCTTATGCAGTTCTAATCTGACTCTCTCAAGTCTAGATTATTTCTTTAGACTACTCTCTCAAGTATCTCTAAAGGGTGAATGATGCATACTAAGACAAGATGATCGCATAAAGTGTAAATCTTAGGTCATGCTAGCTGATGACTAAAATTAGAGGGACGCAATTATGCTATGCATATCTTAAGTATGCGTTGATTCTCATGCGTCAGCGGTCATGCGTTGGAATGAAACTATGCGTTAACGAATGTATGCAATGACCATGCGTTCCCGTCATAAGTTTTCTTATGCTCGTGCCAAGTATAACGCGAATGTAAGTTTCTTGGGTGATCCGAGGTCGAACTCAGGGACTTGTAACTAAATGTATGTGGTAATGTGTTTGCAGCGGATGAATAAAAGAATAATGGAGAGTATAAGCTAAACACTACTCTTACTCTTAACTAACAGACAAAGCAATGAGATGTATGAATGAGAGGTAGAGACACAACTGTTGACGTGAAGTAAATGGATGAAAAATAGGTAAAATGTGGGGATGTATTCATCGCAACCCTTAAGAGTAACCACAAGGGCAACCTCAGCTAACGCAGGCTATGCAATCATGCTACACACAATTGTGCCTAAATCTAAGACGTATGTGATGTGTATGCAAAGTGTTGAGAGGCCTTATTCCTAACTTTCTATTCCTGCTCATGCGCTCTCACACATAAACAAGATGACTGCATACCGCCACCGTATCCTACTTCTTGGATTCATGCAATATCCTCTCCGTAGGGTGCATACGCTGTATAATAACAAATGGAGTTTATTCCTAAGTTCCCCATTCTTGCTTATGCGTTCCAATCCGCTCTCCTGAGACTTAGATTTGGTTTTTAGACTACTCTTCCAAGTATGCCTAAATGATGAATGATGCGCTCATAAGACAAGGTAATTACATAAACTTGGCTGACATAAGATTATTCCTATCTCTAGTGAACACTAGCTTACATTGCTTAATGCGACCAACCACTTACCTCCCGGGTAGTTGGTTGTTACTGACTTTACTCATAGACAAGCATTGTGTCTGCCTATAGACAGGCGTTGCTATAGCTTCACACTAAGCAAATAAGGTTTTCTCACACAATTGTAGAACGCACACCTTCTGGTGGTTTGCTACATGCTTCATATCTCTAATCCGCATGACTAAGTATGCGATACTCTAACAGTCTCACTAAGTGATGCAATGAAGATTAAGGATACTAAGTAATGAAGATGGAGATGGAATCGAAGGAAATATAGAAATGCATTGAACACACGATGTATTAATTTCTTAATAAAAAATGTAATACAATACAATATAAGAAAAAAAGAGAAAATGAAATGACCAGCTGGAAGCAATGTCTTGCTTCTAGCAGATGTGTGTCAAGGCTTCCGGTGGTGCCATGGATGGGTGATGGAGCTGACTCTCTCGAGATCTAGCTCTGGCGAAGGCTCCGGTCGTCACTCGGAATGGATGAAGGAGATGAAGAACTCTCAAGCTTTCTTCTAACACGTTCGTCTTGATCACAAGGATCCATCCGAAGGTAGGAAACCTGATGGAACACGAGACATAGCAGTGAAATTAGGATCTAATTACACTCTAATTTCATTTAATTAAAAGGAAGCTAGTTGATAAGTTGTAGAAATACAAGTTATTTATACTGCCTTATCTAGATATTGCGGCCAAATGAGAATAAATATGCACCAATTGTATTAAAATTAGCTTCAAAATACAATAATTATAAATTATCGCAATTACACCCACTAACATCTTTAAGATGGAAGAAAAGGAGATTTTACTCTGTTTTACAGGAAACCAAGTCACCGCTTGCGCTCAAGGCTCCAAAAGAACTGATCAACACATCTCTGTCACAATGCGTTCGTCAATCAACAATGAAGAGATGATTAATGCAATGACGGCGCAATGCGACGGTCAATCCATAGCTGACTTTCAACCGCATGCGATAATAAAAACAACACTGTATGCGAAATCACGATCGAAAGATGCAGCTGAGTAACGCAAAAGTGGAGGATTGAGACGTGTGTACAACTAACGGTTGTGCAGAATTGACGGTCGGATTGCATAACAGAAGGAATAATATTCCTCAATCTTCGGAATTTCCATAACAACAAGTGGGGACAACAAGGCCAGAGTCAAAGATCCTCACCTATAAATACCCCATAGATTTAAAAAAAAAAAAAAAAAATGCTAATAGATACGGGGCTAATTGCTACTAAAGTTTTGAGAGGAAAGCCTGAGCTGAGTGTTTAACTTAAGAAACCTAGGAAGAAGACGAGACAAGGCCGAGAGGTGAGTCTCAGTTCTATTCTGCCAAATACCCGCCGATAAGCTCTGTGTTGAGAACTCTACTACTGGTTGACCAAGCCTGAGAGGGAAGCTCATCCATCAATCTCATCCCTCCAATCCGGCAAGCAGATCTCCACCTGAATCAGTGCCAAGGCGTTTGCGCTTGTTTGTATCTGTTCTATCTCTTTTCATCATTGTATTTCACCTTTTTTATCTCTTTATTCACACAATGTATCAAATGCTTAATAGATATATTAAATGTTTCGATTACTTTCATATCCCATTTTCTGTCTACTTCCGTTCCTCCGTTAATCACTTTCTCTGTGATGTCTTCCTAATCCCCTGGTAGTTAATATGAATTAAACGAGTACTTAACTTGTGTTAAAGAGATACATGCGTTTAGCTAAGGCATGCTAGACGACATCTTCATCTGTGAGAGCAGAAGTGAAGATGCCATTCTGATCTATCGAGAGAAGGTTAGAAGAATGCGTTAACTAGAGCGATTAGTACATCCAGACATGGAAGCAACTTTTCGTTCATTACGTACATCTCTGTTTCACCACAGACATGTGGGAGTGCGGTCGATCACTGAAAGGTGTATGCTAAGAGAAAAGCAGAACCGTACTTATAGCTTCAACACAATCAAGAAACTTGCGTTGTTTATATTAGTTATCTTTCTCTTTCTGTTTATATTAGTTTCTTAATTGCATTGAAGCTATAAGTACGGTTCCTCTTTTCTCTTGGCTTACACCTTTTAGTGATCGGCCGCGCTCCCACATGTCTGTGGTGAAACAGAGACGTACGTAATGAACGCAAGGTTGCTTCCATGGCTGGAAGTACTACTCGCTTTAGTTAACACATTCTTCTAACTTTCACTCGATAGATTAGAATGGCATCTTCACTTCTGCTCTCACATGTGAAGATGTCGTCTAGCATGCCTTAGCTAAATGCATTTATCCCTTTAACACAAGTTAAGTACTCGTTTAATTCATATTAACTACTAGGGGATTAGGAAGACATCATGGAGAAAGAGATTAACGGAGGAACGGAAGTAGACAGAAAATGGGATATGAAAGCAATCGAAACATTTAATATATCTATTAAGTGTTTAATACATTGTGTGAATGAAGAGATAAAGAAGGTGAAAAACAATGACGAAAAGAGATAGAACAAATACAAACAAGCACCAACGCCTTGGCACCGATTCGGGTGGAGATCTGCTTGCCGGATTGGAGGGATGAGATGGATGGATGAGCTTCCCTCTCCGGCTTGGTCAACCGGTAGCAGAGTTCTCAACACAGAGCTTATCAGCGGGTATTTGGCAGAATAGAACTGAGACTCACCTATCGCCCTGGTCTTGTCTTCTTCCCAGATATCTTCAGTTAAACACTCAGCTCAACCTTTCCTCTCAACACTTTAGCAGTAATTAACCCCGTATCCAGTAGCATATTTTTTTTCTCTAAAATCTATGGGGTATTTATAGGTGAGGATCTTTGACTCCGGCCTTGTGGTCCCCACTTGTTGTTATAGAAATTTCGAAGATGGAAGGATATTATTCCTCCTGTTATGCAATTTGACCTTCAATTCTGCACAACCATTAGTTGTACACACGTCTCGATCCTTCGCTTTTTCGTTGCTCAGTTGCATCTTTCAATCATGAGTTCGCATGCGGTGTTGTTTTTATTACCGCATGCGGTTGAAAGTCAGCTCTGGATCGACCGTCGCATTGTGCCGTCATTGTGTTAATCGTCTCTTCATTGTTGATTGATGGACGCATTGCGACAGAGATGCATTGATCAGTTATTCTTCAGCATTGAGTGCAAGCGGCGACTTGATTTCCTTCAAAACAGAGTAAAATCTCCTTTTCTTCCATCTTAAAGATGTTAGTGGGTGTAATTGCAATAATTTATAATTATTGTATTTTGAAGCTAATTTTAATACAATTGGCGCATATTTATTCTCATTTGGCCGCAATATCTAGATGAGGCAGTATAAATAACTTGTGTTTCTACAAGTTATCACTAGCATGCAATTCAAGGGAAAAAGAGTAAATTAATAGGATAAGATACAACCTTTGTAGCTCCCGAAAACCACTTTTCGTCCTTGAATCTTGACCTGAACTCTTCCAGACCTCCACTAGAGTTCAGTCTATACTTCGCATGCCTGTCCGGCTGGATCCGACCGAACCACCCGCCCGCTTCGATTCGCGCGATCTGATTCGAAGTTGCCTACACGCCTCCCGCACGCTCCGTCGACCCGCCCCGCATTCGCTTTCGTTGACTGCGCCAGCGGCCGTTGACCAGCCGGTCCAGACAGTCTAGACCGGTCCGTTTGATCTGGTTTGACCAGTTCAACTTGGTTTTTGGTGTTTTTGGGCCGGTTCGAGATGGTTCAAAGTGTTTGAAGCCGATTCCAGGAAGCTGGTTGCTGAATTTTGTAATAAATTAGTTATTTGCTTGTTTTTAATGCCAAAATCAGTCCACTTTAGTGTTGTTTACCTATTATGCATGTGATGTATAATGTTGTTTGATTATGTATGCATATAGTATGCCATATAGTTTTAAAACCCCACCATAGGAAAAGCATGTGACATGCATTTGTTATATGTTATAAGTGTTATAAAATATATACTATGCATGCTTAGTTTTAATATAAATGTTATATTAAAGCATGTTTGATTGAAAGAAGCATGTTATAGATGAATGCTCTAGGGTTATAATTGTTATAATTTATTTTATAATTGTTATAAAATAACCTAGACTTCTGAAATCTATAACAAAGATAAGATGCATGCTCATTTAGGGTTAACCATCGAGCAATCCTAATTTTCATAGAAAATAGGTCGATATCTTGTAAAACCTAAGTTACAAGAAAACTCACCCGATAAGATCTTGGCAAAATGTCAGATAAGATGACTAAGGTTGAAGGTTTTTAAGTTGACGGTTCACGAAACACCTACTACCTAGAGATCGAGCCGACGTCTGAGTTAGGTTAAATCGGTTTTATGAGCATGCGTAAGCGATGTGAGATAATAAAATTTGTTTATCACCTAGACATCGTAGGTTAAAAATCCAGTATAAAAGTTATACTCGAATGAATTATCTAGACTTAAGATATGTTTAGTTAGCCGAAATGTATCACTAAGTATTTTATACCCTAACCATCTAGATCACTTCAGCTGGAGAGAAGTAATGTTCTTTTAGCTCTAGCATCCTTAAGAGTTCACACCGTGAGATTCATGCTTGGCTTTGGGCCGCCCTGGGAGCGGATTCCATTCGAAGAGTGTTTGCATGAGTCAATAACAAGGTGAATAGGGAAAGTTGTTCATAGTAAGTGGGAGAAGGAAGTGTGTCAACACATCCTACGGTCTCTTCCATTAGGTCGCTGTAATGCTAGATATATAGAGTCATAGAATGATGATGCAATGCGATGACAAGACCATGTCCCTGTTACCAGATCCCCGGCAACGACGCCATAAGCTTGTAACGCTAGAGATATATATAGAGTCGTAGAATGATGATGCAATGTGATGTATAAGTCCTTGTCCCCGTTACCAGTTCCCCGGCAACGGCGCCATAAACTTGTATTACTAAATTGATAAACTATGGCTGAATGTTTCTATCTTAGGCACATGCATAGCTATATATGATGTAAGAGATAAGTTTATGCGATACTACTTCTAGATATGCGTTAATTATGATAACCTTGTAGTATACTGTGCGTTGTCACAAGTTTCCTTGCATTGGAACCAAGTATAATTCCACCGCAAGTTTCTCGGTGTGATCCAAGGTCGAACACAGGGATTGTTTGAGGTTATTGCATTATGTTTGTGATACATGTGACTAGGTTTTTCAATTTTATAAGAGAGTTATGTACATGTATTAAAATATGCGATAAAGTAAAGTAAAGCAGTAAAATTGCGATAAGAAAATAAAGTGCAATAAAATAAACCTAAGCTATAATGATACATGATACAGGTTTCATGATACAAGATACAGAGGTTGAGGCTGACTGTGAAGATTGTACAACGATCGTGTGATGTGGTGGCAAGTCTTATGTGTGAAGCAGAAAAGAAAAGATAACTAATATAAACAGCGCACGTTCCTTAATTGCGTTAATGACATAATTGTGGTTCTGCTTTTCCTTTAGTGTACACCTCTCGGTGATTGGCAACGTTCCCTCATGTCTGTGGTGAAACAGGGATGAACGTAATGAATGTAAGGTTGCTTCCATGTCTGGAAGTACTACTCGCTCTAGCTAACACATTCTTCTAACCTTTTCTCGATGGATCAGAATAGCATCTTCAGTTCTACTCTCACAAGTGAAGATGCCATCTAGCATGCCTTAGCTAAACACATTTATCTCTTTAGCACATATTAAGTTACTCATTTAATCCATATTAATTACTAAGGGACTAAGAAGACTTCATGAAGAAAATGATTAACGAAGGAATGAAAATAGACAGAAAAGTGGGAATGGAAACGATCGAGACATTCAATATTTCTATTCAGTGTCTAATACATGATTTGTGAACAAAGAGATAAAGAAGATGAAATAAAGTGATGAATAGAGTTAGAAACAAATACAAATAAGCGCCAACATCTTGGCACCGATCTGGATGGAGATTTGCTTGCCTGCATGGATGGATCGTGCAGAAGGATGAGCTTCCCTCTCAGGCTTGGTCAACTGGTAGTAGGGATCTGAGTATAGAGTTTCACGGTGGGGATCTGGCAGAATAGCACTGAGACTCACCTCTCGGCCTTGTCTCTTTTCTTCCCGGATTTCTTCCGATCAGTACTCAGCTTAGCCTCTCTCTCAGTAATCTAGCATCAATTCGCCCTCGTATCAAGTATATCTTCTCTGAATTCTATGGGGGTATTTATAGGTGAAAAGCTTTGACTCTTGGCTTGTGGACCTCACTTTTTGTTATGGAAATTTCGATGATGGTGGGATAATTATTCCTTCGGTTATGCAATCAGACCATGAAATCTGCACAACAGCTAGTTGCACAATTGTTGCAATCTTCTGCGTTTGCATTACTCAGCTACATCTTTCGATCGGGTGCACGCATGCAGTGTTGTTTTTGTTACTACATGCAATTGAAATTCAGCTTTGGATCGACTGTCGCATTGTGTCATCATTGCATTGATCGTCTGTTCATTGTGGTTCGCCGGGCGCAATGTTGACAGAGATGCGTTATTCAGTTTCCCGTGACCCTTGATCGCAAGCGGTGACTTGGTTTTCTGCAAAACAGAATAGGAAATATCCTTTCCTTCCATCTTGATGATGTTAGTGGGTGTAATTGCGATAATTCATAATTATTGTATTTCTGAGCTAATTTTCATACAATCGACGCATATTCCTTCTCTTTTGGTCGTAATATCTAGATAAAGCAGCATAAATAACTTGTATTTCTACAAGTTATCAGTTGCACCGTGAGATTCCTATAATGCGCCTTCATGTCTGCCCTGGAGTACCAATCGAAGGGCTGTATTATAGGATTCGGAACTCCGCGAACTCTCGAAATTGATAGGGTCTCTCAGGTCCGTTTTCATTCTTGTCTTTCCAACTTCGAGAGTATAATGATTCCGATCTCTGAGGTCTGAAAATTGAGGGTCACACTTACAAGAATTACTAAGTGTTAGTAGATTCTTGACCAAAGTAGCGATAACTGAGTTACTATAGAAATAAGAGTTATTCTGGTGATAGTATCTAGTCAAGATAGTCATGGTTCAACGGAGGAATAGTCGATCACCCCTCGGTGAAGGTTATTCTAAACCGTTGAAATATCGTTGCAAAATATAATAATGAAGGGTACATTATTAGTTTTTTTTTTGGTAAACTTGATTGGATTTAAAAGATTAATGTTTTTTTACTAAAAAGGATATGTTTTTCTTTTCAGCATGACTAGCTCTTTAGATCAACTCTTAGCTTCCGAGAAACTAAACGACGATAATTACTCAACATGGAAAAATAATCTGGATTCAACACTAGTAATAGATGACCTGAGGTTTATCTTAACTAAGGAATGTCCTCAGGCCCCTGCCTCGAAAGAAGCACAAGGTACATATGATTTACTAGTTGCTGAAACATGTTTAATGGAGTATGATACCTCAACCTGGATATTGGATTCAGGAGCCACTAACCATATTTGTTTCTCTTTTTAGGAAACTAGTTCCTGGAAAAAGCTTGAAGAAGGCGAGATCACCCTCAAGTTTAGAACAGGAGAGGTTGTCTCAGCCGAAGCAGTGGGAGACTTGAAGTTGTTTTTCAACAATAGATATATCATACTTAAAGATGTTTTGTATGCACCTCTTATGAAGAGGAATTTAATATCTATCGCTTGTATTATGGAACAAATGTATAAAATATCTTTTGAAGTTAATAAAGCATTCATTTTTAGAAAAGGTATTCAAATTTGTTTTTGCTATACTTGGAAACAACTTATATAAGTTAAGACCAACTAAACCAAAATTTGTCTTAAATACTGAGATGTTTAGAACAACTGAAACTTAGAATAAAAGATAAAAAGTTTCTTCTAATGTCTATCTATAGCACTTAAGACTTGGCCACATAAATCTCAAAAGGATTGAGAGATTGATTAAGAGTGGACTCCTAAATCAATTAGAAGACAATTCTTTACCTCCATGTGAGTCTTGTCTTAAGGGAAAAATGACTAAGAGATCTTTTATTGGAAAAGGTCCCAGAGCCACAATACCCTTAGAGCTCGTAAATTCGGACCTCTGTGGACCGATGAATGTCAAAGCTCGAGGTGGGTATTAATATTTCATCAGTTTTATTGATGATTATTCAAGGGTTATTTCTCTTTCACATGGTTTTCTAAACATTGTTTCTATTTTAAAACAATCCATAGTGGTATAGTGTTTACTTAGAAAATCCATACCTAAGATAACATCAAACTCTAGTAATTCTAATGGAATCAAGTCAACCCATAAACTCTGATTTCCAAGAATTACTTCACAGTTTTTGTAATACTCATGTACAACTAGAGTATCTCCTACAGGCGTAGAGATAAACAAATCCTCATTCATATGCTCAGGCACTCTATCTATATATAATGCACACATGCTAGATATGAATGAGTGTGTAGCACCAGGATCAAATAATGCATAAGCGGATTGATTATATAGAGTTATCGTACCACGTACAAAATCTGGAGTCTCTTCCGCTTCTTGGTGTGTCATAGCGTATATTCTACCCTACTGCTGGTGTGGTTGTTGTTGCTGTTGGGGTCGTCCAGCTACCCCGTTCTACTTAGCTACACTGGATCCCTTACCTCTAGTTTTGGTTGCTCTAGGTTGGTCTATAGTCTGGGTAACTCCTCTTTGCTCTTCTGTGCTCCATGACCTAGCTGAGGACAATCTCTCTTGAAATGTCCTACTTGTCCGCACTGGAAGCACACATTCCTATTTCCATCACATACTCCTGTATGGGGCCTACCACAGTTTACACAAAGTGGTCTCCTTCTTGTACTAGCTACTGACTCGCTAGCACGACCTGATACTATCTACCACTCGGTCTAGCTGCAGGGCTTGACCTCTTTTGACCTGAACTTTGTTGGCTCGTGCCCCCAAAACTCCTCATACCCGACTGTCCAAAGAATGGGGGTCTAAATCTCTTACTTCTCGTTTCTTCAGGCATCATAAACTGTCCTTCACCTGGTTGAGAAGTGGAGTACATCTGATCTACTCGGATAACGGTCTTAACTAACTGAGTGAAATTCACCCACTTGAATGTAGAGGTAATGGGTGTACGTATCTTTGTTCTCAGGCCATTCTCAAATCTCCTACACCTCTCATTCTCTTCTGCAATGATCGGAAGGGCATACTGAGATAACTCAGTAAATCTTTGCTCATACTCAGCAACCGTCATCACTTCATGAGTTAGCCCAAGGAATTCTTCCCTCTTTGCTTCTTTAAAAGCATTAGGGTAGTATTTATCCTCAAATATCTATCTAAACTCAGACCAAGTCATAGTTTCCGAACTATCCCTTCTGGCCTCTATCACTTTTCACCACTTCTCAGCCCCTTTCTGTAGCAAGAATGCTGCTAGCTCGACCTTACAGTCCTCATTGCACCTCATAACCTTAAAACATTTCTCAATCAAGTCCAACTAGACCTCAGCATCTACTGGATCTGTGGCTCCATTGAACGTCGTGGCTCCTAAAGCTTTTAGCCTCTCGACGCCGAATTTCTTTTCTGGATCGATCTGAATCAATCCTACACTCGGCACCAATCTCTGAGTGATTCTATCAATTACTCGATCCTCTATCTAGGGATCTACATCTACCCTCGGTGTACTTGATTCGTTTGCAGAAGTTGCTTCCTGCTCTACTGAGTCTCTAACTCTTTTCCCCTTCGGATCTGGGTCTCGTCTAGCTTTAGGACCTCCATTGGTAGGGTCAACATTCCTCTCCTCAGTCTGCTTGCTCCGCTTGCCACTTCTCTTCAGCATCTTTGCCTAGTTATTAGGCACACATGTTAGGGACTTATCAGACTTAATCTAATGCCTGAACTCTCTCTTTCACCGAAAACCTTATGCTTTAATACTAAACTAGCTCAAACCTTACCCAAGTTTACGTATACCTTTGCTCTGATACCAAGCTGTCACACCCGCCCCCAGACTATCCTTTTAGCCTAGAAAAGGGCGTGACTACAGCAGTTATCAACCCTTTTGTTGACACTTACTACCTAGTATCTCTTGCGGAATAACTCTGATACCAAAATATAACTTATACACAGCAGAATATCTTTAGGTCAAAATTTATTAATTCAGAAATATAACATGTTTAGAGACATTACAACACCAGATTCATAAGTCCCAAAGCCCAAAACCCTAGTCCCTATATGAACATCAGAAACATAACATGTGTACAATATTTACAGTAACCACTAAAACAGACGGGTTACAAATCTCTTTATCCTTTAGTGGCAGAGCAGACGCAGAGTTATCTTCTGAGGATTTGACCGTTACCTGTGGGGGGAAAAAGGAAAACATTTGAAAACGGGGTGAGCTTGCGCCCAGTGAGTGACTTAAAAAAGATGATTGATTCTTATCAAAAATCTCAATAACTGAAATATAAGCTTCTACAGTACTTGTACCGCATTATAAACATTTTCCAAGCATAAAACATATAAAGTTGTTTTAATCATAAAATAGTAAAACTGTTTCTCACTTAAGAATAACCCCACTGTGGGTAAAAACAATCCCAACACCAACTGCTAGTCAAGAGATAACCCTTTTGCTCAATCTCTGACTCTAACTACCTGCGTGCACGTGGTCATACTAAGTACTATCATACTTAGGTACTTCTACTCAGATACCTTCTCAAATGTCTTTTAGTATCCGGTTGGTTTGGTACCTTCTCAAACGTCCTTCAGTACCAATAGATACCTTCTCCAACGTCCTTCGGTATCTAGTTGGGCGGATACCTTCTCAAATATCCTTCGGTATCGCATTTTAAGTAAAACTAGTCATAAATGACTTTCTCTTTAAAGCATGTAAAGTATTACACATATAAAAACATAACTTTAAGGATACTAACGCATGTTGGGTATATTTAACAAATATAAATAGCTTTTCAACAAACTTCCCACACATGCATCCGTTTAAAACATAACTCATGGTTTGCTTGGAAATCACTTTGTAAAACTAGCTGGCATGAGAATAATCTTCTTTAAAATATGCTATATATAAACATTGTAAATCAAACATTCTAATCAAATGTTTTAGTCAAATGTCTTAGTCACTCACTCTTCTATCTTCTTCTCAGTTTCTAGCCCGATCCCTTCGAGCTTTCCCTTCGCAGCCCTACCCTGAAAACTAGACTTTCAGAGCTTTCAGGTGGCTTTCATATCACTCCAAACGCACGAGTAGATTTGGAGAACTCCTCGTCCCAAGTTGATGCTGCTTTCCAGACTTCATTGTCCAATGCGTCCTCTTGAAATTCTATGACCAACGCATGGATTTTGGCTTCAACGCAAGGTTTGCTCAACTCTCCCACTCTTTTTACTGTATTTTTGAATTGTGATTTGAAAATGAAGTCTTTTGGCCCTATTTATAGGCGTCCAAACCTTCTCCAAATTCGACACCACCTACTTGGCTGCATGTCCAAGTGCTCCTCCCTCACACTACCAACACATCTTTTTTATTAGCACAATCTAAGTGTCTTCCTCCTATGTAGCCAACATATGAGCTTCTTATCTAATGCAACCACCTCAAATTCTTAAGGCTTAAGGCTTCCTCCGAAGAAGACACATGGTTTGATGACATTTCCTAGGTGATCTCATCCTTTATATGTGTCCAAATCTTGAATGTTCAACGCTCAATGCATAGCCTATAATCAATGCATAGCAAGCCAATTCACTACCATAGCAATCCAACTTAGCCATCGCAAGAGCTAGCCATCACCAACGCATGGGGTGGCCGCACATCATCGACGCATGGCTCACTAGGTAACACCGTACGGCTTGCTTGGCATAGGCGCATGGTGCTAGCCACCGATGCATGGGCGTGCTGCATAGGTTGGCCACTCGATGCACGGGCATGTTGCATAGGCTGGCCATCGCTTGCTCGCTCGGCCACATGGGCTGTGCGCTTGGCTGCATGGGCGTGCTTGGCCTTATGGGCTGGGTGCGACACATTGATGCTTGGTAGGTTGCTTCAATGCATGGGCATGGCCGTTCGACAGGGCACTCGCTGCACAGGCATGGCCGCTCGATGCATTGGGCAAGGGCACTGTGCATCAACCACTCGACGCATGGGCAGCCTTCCAATGCATTCCTTGCCTTCCTTTGTACCTTCCAACGCATCACCTCCATCTTTCTTCCTTCAGCTGCATGCCATCACCAACAACCCTTCCAACGCATCAACACAACCTTCTAACACATCAACACACAATTTTTATACTTAGCCAAATTTCCAAATTTTTCCCCAAAAGTCAAACTTTCAAATTTCCTCTTTCCTTCTAATTTTCCACCCTTTTCTCTATCATTCCACACTAGTTTCCACATCAACCTACTCATCACACTGATCTCAATAGGGAACATACTCAAGTAGAGAAATTAGGATTCGGGGTTCATATAAGAAGTCATCAACCTCACAGTAGAGTAGTATTGAATGAAATTTCCAAAGACACTACAGATAGAGCTAGTTCATCTACTAATGTAGTAGATAAAACTAGTACATCTTGTCAGTCACATCCTTCTCAAGAGTTGAGAATGCCTCAACGTAGTGGGAGGGTTGTTCATCAGCCTGGCCATTATTTGGGTATAACAGAAACAGAAGTCGTCATACCTAATGACGGCATAGAGGATCCATCGACCTATAAATAGGCGATAAAAGATGTGGACCGTGATTAGTGGGTCAAAGCCATGGACCTCGAAATGGAGTCTATGTACTTCAATTCTATCTGGAAACTTATAGATCAACCAAATGATGTAAAACCAATTGGTTGTAAGTGGATCTACAAGAGAAAATGATACCAAGCTGGTAAAGTATAGACTTTTAAGGTTCGACTTGTGGCAAAGGGTTATACCCGGAGAGAGGGAGTGGACTATGAAGAAACTTTCTCTTCTGTTGCCATGCTTAAGTCGATTAGAATACTCTTATCCATTCCCATCTTTTATGACTATGAAGTTTGGCAGATGGATGTCAAGACATCCTTTCTAAACGGCGATCTTAAAGAGAGTATCTATATGGCTCAACCAGAGGGGTTTATTGCACAGGATCAAGAACAAAAGGTTTGTAAGCTTCAAAAATCCATTTATGGGTTGAAACAAGCTTTTAGATCTTGGAATATAAGATTTGATACTGCGATCATATCTTATGGCTTTGTACAGAATGTTGACGAGCCTTGTGTTTACAAGAAGATCGTCAATTCTACTATAGCATTCTTAATTTTATATGTTGACGATATTCTACTCATTGGGAATGAAGTAGGTTACCTAACTGACATTAAGAAATGGCTAGCAATGCAATTCCAAAGGAAAGATTTAGGAAATGTGCAATACGTTCTCGGGATTCAGATTATTCGGAATCGCAAGAACAGAACACTAGGCATGTCTCAAGCAACTTATATAGACAAAATGTTGTCTAGGTATAAGATGCAGAATTCCAAAAGAGATCTATTACCTTACAGATATGGAATTCATTTGTCAAAGGATCAATGTCCTAAGACACCTCAAGAGGTTGAGGATATGAGACGCATTCCCTATGCTTCTACACTAGGGAGCCTTATATATGCAATGTTATGTACTAGACCTAACATATGCTATGTAATAGGGATAGTCAGTAGGTATCAGTCCAATCCTAGATATGATCATTGGATTGTCGTTAAGAATATCCTCAAGTATCTTAGGAGAACGAGGAACTACATGCTCGTGTATGGTACTAAGGATTTGATCCTTACGGGATACATCGACTCTGATTTTTAAATCGATAAAGATGCAAGAAAATCTACATCAGGATTAGTGTTCATTCTAAATGGAGGAGCAGTAGTGTGGAGAAGTGTGAAGTAAAACTGTATTGCGGACTCCAAAACAGAAGCTGATACGTAGTTGCTTGTCAAGTAGTAAAGGAAGTAGTATGGTTGAGGAAATTCTTGATAGATTTGAAGTCGTTCAAAATATGCATCTTCCTATCACCCTATATTGTGATAATAGTGGTGCAGTTGCAAATTCAAGAGAACCAAGAAGCCACAAGCGCGACAAGCATATTGAGCGCAAATACCATCTGATCTGTGAGATTATACATCGTGGAGACATTGTAGAACCTAGATATCTTCTGAGCAAAACTTAGATGATCTTTTTACAAAGGCCCTCACGGCTAAAGTGTTTGAAGGTCACCTACAGTGTCTAGGTCTACGAAGTCTGTAAACTAGGACAAGTGGGAGAATTTTTATGCCCTAGTTCATTGTATTCATATGTTTATTGTACTCATACGTTTCTCACTTAAATTCAACATTGTGATACTCCACTAGGAGTTTTAATCCAAGTGGGAGTTTATTGGATTTTATGTCCTAAAACTCGTAGTTTGTAAATTAATAAACATATTCTGCTTTGTTTTTCAAGAAAGCTGTTATTGAAATTGTAATCTTGAATCCAATAAATTAAGGTCTTGGGGCTATTTAATGTAGTTTGAACTTTATGTAGTGACATAAATGTGGATCAAGTTTAAATATATAGCCAAAATGGTCTATAGTATATGAATAAGGTTAGGCGCCTTATTCTGGGGACACTATAGATGCGGTCCACTTTGTAGTTAGTACAAACGATGTGATCTTGAATCATTCGTATAGAGATATGTGAGTGAGGGCATCCTATGCAATGAGTTTGCATAAGACTAACCATGAAATAGTCACCTTTTATGTTCTAAATGCCATTTTATGTATAAAACTGACTATTTCGTTAATTGATGACCTAGGTAACTTAATCTTAATCCTGAGCTAACTATGAACTCCTGTTCACTCGAAATTATCTTTAGATCTACATAGGTGAGGGTAGCTCATCATCGCTGGCCTAATAAGCCTCCCATTTTAGGGGTAAGATCAGGTGGATAGCTGGGAACATAGGGTGCAAGACGGAATTCACTCCTACCCATAGGGTAGTAGATAGGTTGTTCCCTTTAGTACTGAATCCAGGTCTTGAACAAGGGGCCCCACCCTCTCCTTGGCTCGAAAGGGATTTGGTTTATAGGTTGAACCTTAAACCAATTGTTCATTAGAGAATCAGTGGAACATAAGGAACAAGATGTAGTTTCGGGGTAAAACAATTTTTATGACCCAGCCGAGATTATGAACAACCCATGAAGGATTAGCTTACTAATCATGGTTATATCAGATGGACACAAATATATCTATAGTGAGGGGAGTGCAACTACGGGATTATAGTGGAATGACCCGTTAGTTAACGAATGTTGATTAGCTCCGTCTAAATAGTTTAGCCAGCTAATCTTGGATCGTTAGAGCCCATGATCTATAGGTCCATTAGGTTCTCCTACTAGCTCATATGAAATAAACTTAGAATAGTATGATAGAATAATTCGAATTGTTCGAATTAGGTGAAGAGAGAGAAACCGATAAGTATATGTGATATAGTGGTCGGGTTTTCAGTTTAGAGATACAACTTTAATATTTAAATGTGATTTAAATATCAAGAATATGAATACATTCATATTGAAAAGCTCGGAAATAAAGAAAATGGTCAAAGATGTAAAAAGTCAACGAGTTGACTTTTCACTTTGAAACGTCAAACTTTGACCAACCTTATATTCAAATCTGATTTGAATTTTGAGAAAATGAATGCGAATTCATACTCGGGAGGTCAAAATTAGTCAACACGAAAAAAATCATAAAAACTGAAAATGTTGACTTTTTTTATCAAAGTTTGACTTTGAACAAATGACTATTTTGCCCTTTGACTAAAGTTAATGAAAAAATCCAAACTTTTATTGGATAATTCCACTAACAAAATAGTGGCCTAGGTGTTGGCTTATAGTGGAGACATTAAGCCCACTTAGATAGTGGATTCTAGGTGTTGGGTTTTTATGGATTTGTTTCATGCAATTGTTTCATGGTTTTTTCTATAAATTGGGCTTTCATTTTGAATGAAAAAAACTTTTGACATTTTGCAAAATTGTTTTCCAAAATTTCGGCTAAAACGAAAAGGGAAAATCCATTTCTTTTTCCATCTCTTTCTCTCTCTCATTTTCTTCATCCACCGGGTCCCACAATCCGGTTTTAAGTCCAAAGGATAGTAGGTCAACTCTAGTGGTGGTCTGCAAGAGTTCGGGTCAAGATTCAGCGAGGAAAAGCAGTTTTTGGGAGTTACAAAGGTTGTATCTTATCTTATTAATTTATTATTTTTCCCTTGATTTGCATGCTAGTTTCCTTTTAATTAAAAGCAATTAAAGTGTAATTAGATCCTAATTCCGCTGCATATGTCTCGTGTTCTATCAAAACCTTTGATGAAAACCCTGGATCATTTGCAATTCTGCTCAACAGCTTCTATTTATAGAGTAGGATCGCCGACAGCATTAATAGACCAGCTCTGATTCTGACATTCGCGACGCATTGGTCCTTTTCTGAATTCTCTGCTGCTAACGGCGTGGTAAGTGAAATGTCAACATCATCTTTTGATGTTCCCGAGATATGCGTTGATGCTTCCATTCCACAAACCCTGCATTAATCCTACTATTATGGTTATCATCGTGTAGCCATAATCTTAAAATGACCACATTCGCTTGATTACCGCAACTTCTACACGATGACCACAATCGCTTGACGATCGCAACTCCTATGCAATGGATGCATGCGGTTAATTACCACAACGCCCATGGGTTGAACGTATGTGTTCGCATTTGCAATGGAGAATTTCTCCGCATGCGGTCATCTATGCGATAGCCCGACTTCCGTATCTGCATCTGATTCCTGCGTTAGTTACAAAAATCGACAATTGAATGCATAATAACGCATAATAGTAGGTTAGTCGAGATTCATAATGTTGAACGACGCAAACTCATTTTCTCATGAATTCCTAACATAATTGCCACATATTTTGCTTAACAGCCCTGATAATTCAAAATAAAAGGCCTAAGATGACGTGCATTTCTGCATGTCATCACTAGCTAAGTACTTCTCAACCCATTCAGAAATTTAGCTACTCATGTGAAATGTGGAGAGATTGACCAGATGTTGAGATGAGACTTACATTTTCTATAAATAAAGTGCATAATACAAAACAACAATGGAATGTAGGGATAGAAAGCCCGGTAGCAATGTCTTGCTTCTCGTTGCTATTTACATTGTCTTTTCACTCCAACTCTGCCCAGAAGAATATCCTTGCTTTCACAAGTGTCGGCCTTCTCTCCTTTTATAGTGCTTCCCGGAAGTCTTTCGAGCTATTCAGGAATGATCTCTTGGCATCTTCTTCTCTTCGCTCTTCTCTCTTTTCTAAATAAAAGAATAACTATAGACTAACGGCTATCTATTTTTGTATATGATCTAACTTGTTGACCCTTTTTCAATGGTGGCCTCCGATATTTATAGAGCTCAAGATGAAGAAGCTTTTCTCTCTAATGATTGGAATGATGGGCGGTCATTAAATCTCCTGCTCTGATGTGCCGATTAATGGTCACCGAAAAGTTGAGTGTACTTGCTATAGTGTGTGTTAGCAGCTTGTCAACTAAATTCAGATTCGACCGTCATCAACTTTTTGTCCCATCATGATTTATTATGCTTTCAACTCGATGCGTCGTCTTTATGTGGCCACCTTCTTGAGCAACTTCTCGCGAACACATACGATCGCATGGCTTGTGATCGCATTCTTTCAATGCGCGCGGATGCCTAATTCCTTGGATCGCAATTTTACTTGCGCCAACGCATTTTTCTACACAAAATAAGTAAATTAGCTTCTTTTATGCGATGGGCGCATGCGATCGCAATATTCTCAGTTTAATGCTTTTGGTCATGATTTTGTATATTTTTACCATCGCATTCCCTCATGTTTTACTTCTTTGCACTGTAATAATGTGCATTTATTCTCGTTATCACCCTTGATTTTGAAATGACGTAAAATAGCTTTACGACCATTCCATAACTCCAGAGGTGTTTTAGGCAACACTCTTAGAGGCAACGCAGTTCAGGATATAAGCTGCAGTCTTCACTGTATAACCCCAAAACAAGTTAGCTAAGGCAACATAACTCATCATAGATCAAACCATGTCCAAGAGGATTCGATTTCTCCTCTCCGATACATCATTTTGCTGAGGTGTACCAGGTGCTGAGAGTTGGGATACTATTCCATGTTCTATCAAATAGTTCTGGAAAGTTGAATCCATAAACTCTCAACCTCGATCAGATCGGAGTGTTTTAATCATTCTATTTAAATCATTTTCAACATTAGCCTTGAATTCTTTGAACTTTTCGAAAGACTCAGACTTATGTTGCATTAAATAAACGTACCCATACCTTAAATAATCTTCAGTGAAAGTGATGAAATATTCATAACCTCCTCTAGCTCTTACATTCATCGGACCACGAAGGTCTGAATGCACTTGCTCTAGAGGTTCTTTGGCCCTATGACCTTTTCCAGTAAAATATCTTTTAATCATCTTTCCTTCAAGGCATGACTCACACACAGGTAAAGAATTTTCTGCTAACTTTCTTAGAAGTCCATTCTTTTCCAACCTCTCAATCTTATTGAGATTAATGTGTCCTAATCTTAGGTTCCAAAGTTGGGCATTTCCTTAGGAGAAATTCTAAGTGTTTTATGAGTTATGACAGTTTTAAACATCTCTATGTTATAAAGGGTATTTGTTGCTAACAGCCTTAGCACATATAAATTATTTTCTAGTTTTGCAGAACATATATCAACACCATTCTGAGTACTAAACACTTTATTATAAAAAAAAAGTTGATTTGATATCATTGTTCAAAAAGACACTTTACAGAAACTAAGTTCCTTTTTAAATCAGGAACAACAAATACATCATTCAAAATGAGAAATTTGTTCTGTAAAGTTAATCGGGGACCTCTCACTACCATAGTTGAGACGACGTGCCCGATTCCAACTCGCATCGTCATCTCATTAGCATCAAGTTGCTGTCAAAAGAAAATTCCTTGAAATGAAGAACAAATATGGTTAGTGGCCCCAGAATGAATAATCCAAGCAGAATCATCATTCTCCACTAGACAAGTTTCCAAAATAAGCAAATCACATTTACTTTGTTTGGCCTTCTTCATTTCTGCCAAATATCTGGGGTATTTCTCTTTTAGTGTCCATCCTGGTTGCAATGGAAACACTTTTCCTTTTCAACCCTCACTGGTTGTCAATCCCTTGGAGCAACAATTCCTAGGTTAGCCGTAGTCTTCCCCTTTCCACCCTTCTTCTTCTTCCACTTTTTGGTGCCGAAAGAATAACGTAGAGACTTAGTTCCTAAGGTCGAACCTTTATGGAACTTTTTGGAAGATGTAGCAACATTTGCTTCACCCTTCTTCTCCTTGCTATTCAACAATGATTGGAAAGTCTGCAGTTCGTTAAGCAGGGTAGTCAAATTGTAGTCAACCATATTTAGAACAACATTACTACGGAAGTGTCGGAAGCTTTCTAGAAAGCTTCTAATGTGATGCTAACCTGGCTGGCCTCATCGATGATTGACCCGTTCATCTCCACCACGTTTAAGTGGATCATCATGTTGAGAACGTGTTCCCGAGTAGATGACCCCTTTTGCATACGTGAATTGAAGATGTACTTGAGAGCGTCGTGCCTGTGTTGTGCGGACGATTGTCTGAACATTCCCTTCAGGGACTCCATGATCTCACGTGCAGCGACCATGGGTTCGTGCTTCTTGGCTAGGACTTCGTTAAGTATCATATACCCTATTTTTCTCCCCTGAGTGTTTTACCTAGGGTTCATTAACTTAAAAACCTGGCTAATGATTTTATCTAAGCGTTTGTTTAGTTTGCTAAAATACAATTCTTTTTTTTTTTTTTTATGATTAAACTATGTTGATTCAAGTCTTATTAAATAGACTTTCATCAAATTTGCATGCATATAACAAATATATCTAATTCTTCTTTCCATTTAGATTCCCAGGTAGGGGTGCAACGTTTCCATCGACTTAAGTACCTAGCCTAACTAGAACTAGCCTTAGACGAAAGGTCCCTTATAGATGTATTTGTCACATATTTAATCTTTTATTAGGAATCAATTTAATCCTATTAAACTGATTTGAAAGATTAAACTTAAATTTCTAATCTCATTAGAAACGTGATCTTAGGTCTATCTCAGTCAAATTTTAAAACACTTTTAAAAAATGATCAAAGCCTAAGATTTGCATGAAACTCTCTGTTATTGATTTTAATTCTAATTTCATTTATTATAACAAATATAAGAATTGAAATAATTGAAACCAACCATTGCAAGCTAGACATACATAAGTTATTTATAACATTTATAAATTAACTTAAGGTAGTGTCATGCTTCATGTAATGTTCATTCATGACTAATATATAAATTTTATATAACTATGTAATGAACTATGCTACAGCATACATTCCATACAACCATTCAACCTTATATTATAACACTTATAATCTAAATGATGCATGGATGTGCTATAATGCATGCATACATAGACTATAACTCTTATATTATATGATGCATGAGCATGCTTTATGTAATTTAAATAATGCATACTAAAATATTATAACACTTATAATATAAAATGATGTATGAAAATAAATGCATAACCTATGGTGGGTTTTAAAACTATAGGACATACATTATGGCATATAAAATAAACATACATCACATGTATATTTAAACTAAAGTTGATGGACCGGGATAGGCAATCTCTATAACAAGAAATTAAATGGCTAACTTATTACAAAAAGAGTCCACTGGTTCGGAACAAGTGAATCAGGTCTTGAACTGCTCCACCAAGAACCCTTGTAGGTGATCGTGTAGCAAACTCCCAATCGTCGAGCAGCGAGGCGTTGAGTATAGACGATCATTTATATGTGATCGCATAGCTTATGACTATGTGATGAGCATGAAAGTCTACGCGATCGTGTAGTTAGCATGCGTGCAACGGGTGTTGCATACTATACGATCACGTAGATAATGACTATGCGATGAGCATGGTAGTCTACACGATCATTTAGCACGCAAGCTTGTGTCTAGTATCATATACCGTATGATCGTCTACATACCGAGCGTGTAACGGTAATTTAATGTTTCCATTTTAAGCATGCGAACAATGATATACGATAAAGATAATTTATGCAATACTACGTTCTAAGTGTATGCGTTGATAGTTATATGCTCGTAGTATGCGATGAAGTAATGTTTGTCACAAGTTTCCTTGTGTTGAAACCAAGTATAATTCCAACGCAAGTTTCTCAGAATGATCCGAGGTCGAACACGGGGATTATTGTCATTAAATGCGATACAAATGTGATATATGCGACCGGTTATAATAATGAATAAAGTATTTTGGTTTGTGTAGAAATATAAATTGTGCTGAAAGTAAAAATGCGTTGATAAAGTAAATTCCTAAACTACTATGATACATGATACCGAAGTCAAGGACTGATTGTGAAGTTGTACAAAAGAATCTATGAATGTGATGGCCAGTCTTATGAATGAGGAAGAAAGAGAATGAGTAAAAAGTAAAAACATCGCAAGTTCGTCAATCGCGTTAAGGACGCAACTAAGGTTCCGCATTCCCTTGGCATACACCTTTTAGTGATCGGTTGTGTTTCCATACGTCTATAGTGAAACAGAGATGAATGTGATGAACACAAGGTTGTTTCCATCTCTGGAAATACTTCTCGCTTTAGTTAACGCATTCTTCCAACCTTCTCTCGATAGGCGGAATAACGTCTTCACTTCTGCTCTTATAGGTGAAGATGTCGTCGAGCATGCTTTAGCTAAACTTAATTGATTCCTTGACATAGATTGACTCACTCACTTAATTCTCGCTGTTTACCTCGGGGATTAAGAACACATCATGGAGAAAATGGATGATAAATGTATGGAAAGAGATAGAGAGATGACAATGATGACGATGATAACATTTAATTCTAAAATTAAGCATTTGATACA
This sequence comes from Benincasa hispida, assembly GCF_027475165.1. Lineage (NCBI taxonomy): Eukaryota > Viridiplantae > Streptophyta > Magnoliopsida > Cucurbitales > Cucurbitaceae > Benincasa > Benincasa hispida. The sequence goes on along the minus strand of NC_143480.1, from coordinate 60,320,392 downwards.
TGTTTGTGAATGAGGGATTAAAGAAGATGAACACAGACGATGAATTGGAGAATAGAAAAAAAATACAGAAAAAGAGTCAACATTTAGCTCTAGTTACACGATGTGGCAACCTTCACTTCGTCTTCTCCATCGAAACACACTGCATCCCTTCTTCTGAAGACTGATGAGTGACTCAAAACTTAGACAAATACGACTGGATTGTAATTTATTGCCCAAAAACACAGGTGTCACAACCCCTTCCCAGATTATCCTCTTAATCTAGAAAAGGATATGATGGTGGTAGTTACTAGCCTTAATGCCAGCACTACCACCTTAGCCTTCTAGCCTAAATACCAACATGTTAAACATTATTAATTACGCATACAATATGCCTCCATAAGGTTCTACACAAGATTATATAATCACATGCAAAAAGTCATGACATAGCATCTACAGGTAAAATATTTATAGTTGGGCCCAAACATCACTAACAAAGCCCTAGTCCATCACAAAACATGTGTACATAGACAGACCATCAACCTAAGTTCTTCTTATCAAGCCGGGCCTTTCAGTAGCAAGCAGCAACAGGATCAACCTTGAGGAATCTGACCGCTACCTGGAAAAGGAAAACGTAGAAAATCTGTGAGCTAGTAGCCTAGTGAGTGACTATAGTATCATATTACACCATGCATTATATCACTATAAACATGTAAATATACCGATGAGCATCTCAAGAAACTTCCTCTAAACATAAACATTGATTACCATTCTTAGACATCATTACACATCATTATTTCTTAGTTGAGAATGAGCTTACATTGCTCTAGCTCCCAACGTCTGTTACCAGCCAAGAGGCCCATATTTCGGCCTCCCTTTGCTAGTATATGGCCTAGGAGACCTATACTTAGAAAAATTTTGGAGCATCATACCGCAGATTCAATTCCAACAATTCATAACTAAATTTCCAAAACAGATCCCAAGGAAAATCCTTCTACAAACTTGCTTAGAATCAAGTTAGAAACATTACATTAAAATTTTAGCTCGAAATTTCTCGTCGTTTTATCTAAAGATTCAAAACTTCATCATTGGCCTCAATTCAAGCTGCTGCCTGCTTGTTCAACAATTTCCAGTTCAAATTTCATAAATATATACTCAATTTCTAGGCCTCATCTTAAAAAGTTTAATTCTAAAAAGTTATTTATAACTGAGTTAACAATATTACCTCAAAAGTTTATCTCAAAACTTTTCTTGATTCGTCCTGGAGCTTCAATTCTTCACTGATGGCCTAGATTCACCCGAGAAACAAACCCTTCATCTTTATTTTGCTCCTCCGGCCTTATTTTGGTGAGACACAAAAAATAGACACATAGAGCTTTCAAATGCCACTAGAATTACACGAATAGATCAAATAATTTATTCAAACCAATTAAATGAAGTCGGCCTTCCTGCTTACCACCGCCCAAAATCTTGCATGAAATCTCCTCGGGCCACTTAGCCCACTAATGAAGATTAATGGCTGAGATTTGATTAAGCCATTTCCTTCCCACTCCATCACAGCATAATTCAGCATTAAATCTCATAAGATAGCATGGTCTCCTCTTGGTTTCTCATACTTAACTTACACTTGCTTACTTAAGGTAATTAGGGTTCGGGTTTTACAAATTCCTCCCCCCAAAAGAAATTTCGTCCTCGAAATTTACTGATATATCATTTGAAAAGTTAAGAACATCTCTTTCTCATTTGCTCTTCAAGTTCCCAGGTTGCTTCCTTGATTCCATGATTATGCCACAGTACCTTCACCAAAATAATCGTCTTATTTTTGAGTACTTGGTATTTCCTGTTTAAAATCTGGATGGCCTCTTCCTCATAAGATAAATCTTTTTTGAGCTATACTGGTTGTGCTGCTAGTATGTGCATAGGATCAGGCACATACTTTCTTAACATTGATAAAATAAATATGTCGTGAATACGAGTTAGCTCCATAGGCAACTGCAATCTATATGTTGTTGGACCAACTCATTCCACAACTTCATATGGTCCGATGTATCGCGGACTTAAGTTCCCTTTCCTCCAGAACCGAAGAATTCCGAAAACCGAAGAAATACCCGATCTCCAACTTCAAATTCTAGTTCTCATCTTCGCTTATCAGTATAGCTCTTATGTCTATCGCAAGCCACCTTAAGATTATCTCTGATAAGCTTTACATTCACTGCTCTTTGTTGAACCAATTCTGGACCCAATAATTGTTGTTCTCCGACTTTGTTCCAGCATACTGGGTTCCTGCAAGGTCGGCCGTACAACGTTTCATAGGGAGCCATTCTGATACTAGAATTATAGCTATTGTTATATTCAAATTCGATCAACGACAATTGCGTATCCTAACTTCCTTTGAATTGTAACACACAAGCTCTTAACATATCTTCCAGTGTCTGTATAGTTCTTTCCGACTGTCCATCGGTTTGTGGATGAAAAGCCGTACTGAAATGCAGTTTGGTGCCCATAGCCTTCTGTAGACTAGGTAAAAACTTTGAAGTAAACCTCGAGTCTCGGTCTGACACTATTGACACCGGGCTCCATATTCACTGATTATTCTATCCACATAAATCTTAGCTAGATGGTCTAGTGTAAACTTTTACTGGTATAAACTTGGCCTTCTTGGTTAGTCTATCGACTATTACCTAAATGCCATCGTATTCTGAGGGCGTCCTAGGCAATCTAAACAGAAAGTCCATTGTCACATGCTCTCACTTCCACTCAGGCACTGTGAGTGGGTTGATTAATCCTGTTGGTCTTTGCCTCTCAAGTTTCACTTGTTGACAGACTAAACATCGATCCACATATTCTGCTATGTCTTTCTTCACCTCAGGTCGCCAGTAAGATCTCTTCAAAGTTCTATACATCTTGGTGCTCCATGAATGCATAGCATAAATAAAAACTATGTGCTTCTTCTAGAATGGCTTGCTTAAGCTATAGCTTATTAGGCACACACATTACTCTCTCTTTTTCTAGTACATTATCTGCTCTTAGTTGAAAGTCAACTCTGATTCCCTTACTTACATCATCAGCAATCTTCTGAAGATCGGGGTCTTTCAACTAATCCTGCTAAAGGTCTTCTACTAAGGTAGGCCTTACCTATAATTTAGCTATCACTCCTCCTGACTGTCCCACTATAAGGCGGTTCTAGAATTCTTGAACTCCTGCAATAGCATTCCTCTCATTGAGCCAATAATGGCCTTGGATCCTGAGGATTTTCTACTTAGCGCATCCGCTACAACATTAGCCTTACCAGGGTGGTACTTAATGGAACAGTCATAATCTTTGATCAGCTCAATCCATCTTCTTTGTCTCAGATTCAACTCTTTTTTATCAAAAATATATTTTAAGCTCTTGTGATCTGTGAATATTCTGCAACGCTCTCAAACCTCATACCTTTCCTGGTCAGGTTCATCAATGGAAGAGCTATCTTAGAGAAACCCTCCACAAACCTTCGGTAATAATGTGCCAAACCTACGAAACTGTGTATCTTTGCAACAATCGTGGGTCGTTCCCAATTAACTATTGCTTCTGTCTTCTGGGAATCTACACTGATACCATCTACTGAAACAACATGCACGAGAAATACATCCCGATCTAACCAAAAATCACATTTACTAAATGTAGCATACAACTACCTATCTCGCAGTGTCTGCAATACTATCCTCATGTGGGTTATATGATCCTCCCTGCTGCTAGAATATACCAATATATCATCAATGAATACTATCACGAACTGGTCCAAGTAGTCATCCTGTTCATAAGGTCCATGAATACCGCAGGGGCATTTGTTAGTCCAAATGGCATTACTAAAAATTCATAATGTCCATATCTTGTTCTAAATGCAGTTTTAGGAATGTCAACTTCCTTCACCTTCAATTGATGATAACCCGATCTCAGGTCTATCTTTGAAAACAATGTGGCTCCTCTTAGCCGATCAAACAAATCATCAATGCGTGGTAACAGATATTTATTCTTAATTGTTACCTTATTCAGCTGCCTATAGTTGATACACAATCTAAGTGTACCATCTTTCTTCCTTACAAATAACACCGAAGCTTCCCAAGGCGATACACTAGGTCGAATGTATCCCTTGTCAACTAACTCTTGCAGCTGAACCTTTAATTCTTTTAACTCAATTGGCGCCATTCTATATGGTGCCTGCGATATAGGAGTTATTTCTGGAATTAAATCAATAGTGAATTCCACTTCTCTATCGGGTGTCAACCCCGATAATTCCTCAGGAAATACATCCCAAAACTCATTTACCATGGGGACATCTTCTGGTTTCAGCTCTTTCCCTTGAGCAATCACTACATGAGCCAAATAGGCCTTACATCCCTTACTCAGTAGCTTCCTAGCTTTCACTATTGATATCAAATTCCCCACAGTTAATCTTTTGCTTCCTACTAGTATTGCATCCCAGCCATTTGATTTTCTGAACACTACTTCTTTCTTGTAGCAGTCCACTGAAGCACGATATTTACTTATGAAATCCATCCCTAGGAGAGCATCAAACTCTAACAAGTCCAAGGGAAGTAAATCAACATAAAAGTCCTGACCATTGAACAGCATCTCACAATGTTTATAACATTCATCTACTATTATCACATCTCCCATAGGGGTAAAGATATATAGCTCTTTAGGCATACACTCAAACAACATATCTATACTAGATGCAAACATGCTGGATATAAATGAATGTGTGGCACTAGGGTCAAATAAAACATATGCAGACTATCCACATAATATGACATTACCGGTCATAACATCTGGAGACTCCACTACCTCCTGGTGTGTCACGACATACACTCACCCGTGTTGCTGGGGTCGACCTACGACACCCTTTTGCTTGGCACCACTTGACCCTTTGCCTCAATTTCCAGCACCCTTTGTTGGTTAACTGTCTGGGAGGTTGTTTGCTGTGTTGTTCCGGCTTCCCTGTTCACCCGAGGATAGTCTCTCTTGAAATGCCCTGCTTGTCTGCATTGGAAACATATGCCTCTGCCACTATAGCATACTCCACGATGTCTCTTGCCACAACTAGGGCACATCGGTTTCTTGTCTGTGCTAGCTATCGACTCACCAGCTCGTGGCATCTCTAGTCGGCTAACTGCACTGGCCGAGGGTCTCAATTTTCTCTTCTTTGATCCCTGCCAACTCGTACCTTTGAATTGGCTTCCACTAGTCTGAATTGCAACTGGAGGTCGGGATCCCCTGTCTCTGGGCCCTACTACAGCCTCACTACCCCTTTGCAACAACTCATCATCTGCCAAACTCTGCTCGACTCGTGTCGCCGTTTCTACTAACTGGTTAAAGTCTAGCCAATTAGTCGTAGATGTCACCGGAGTTCTAATCTCTTTCCTCCAACCTTGTTCAAACTTCATGCATCTATCTCTTTCCTCAGCATTAATCGGTAGAGCATACTGTGATAACTCTGTAAATTTCTTCTCATATTCTGCCACTGACATCGTTCCCTGCGTCAGTCTAAGGAACTCATCCCTTTTTGCATCTCGAAATGAACTGGGGTAATACTTGTCTTCAAAGGCCTTCCTGAACTTAGGCCATAACATCGCATCTGTACTGGCTCGTCTGGCGGATATAACTTTCCACCATTTTTCCATTCCTTTCTGCAGTAGAAAGGTGGCTAGCTCTACCTTCTTGTCTTCTAGACAGCTCATAACATTGAAATATTTTTCAACTACATCTAGCCATAACTTGGCTTCAGCTTGATCTACTATACCTTCGAATGTCACAGCCCATAGAACTTTAAACCTCTCAACACCATATTTCTTCTCTAGGTCGACTTGTACTGAGCCCACACTAGCTGCTAACCTCTGTGCTATCCTGTCAAAAACTATTACTTCTAGCTAGGAATCTGCCCTTGCCTGGGGAGTACTAGACTCTCCCTCAGACGTCATTTCCTGGCCCATTGGATTATTCACCTTCCTCTTTCCACCCTGTGGGTTCTTTCTACCTCCGGCCCCTATTGGTAGGGTTAGTACTCCTGCCTCCTGTTTGCTTACTCTGTCTGCCACTTTGCCTCGACATTCCACCTATTACAATGTACACATGTTAGGGACTGACACTTTACGGACTTAGACTTATGCACGAACTTTCCTTCTTATTCCCAAAACCTTATGCTCTGATACGAACTGTCACAACCCCCTCCCAGATTACCCTCTTAATCTTGAAAAGGATATGACGGTGGTAGTTAGTAGGCCTACTGCCAGCACTACCACCTTAGCCTTCTAGCCTAAATACCAACCTGTTAAACATTATTATTGTACGGATATGGCATGCCTCCATAAGGTTCTACATAAGATTATATAATCACATGCAAACAGTCATGACATAACATCTACAGGTAAAATATTTACAGTTTGGCCCACACATCACTAACAGAGACCTAGTCCCTCTCAAAACATGTGTACATAGACAGATCATCAACCTCTGTTCTTCTTATCAAGTCGGGCCTTTCAGTGGCAAGCAGCAGCATGATCAACCTTGAGGAATCTGACTGCCACCTGGAAAAGGAAAACATAGAAAATCTATGAGATAATAGCCCAGTGAGTGACTATAGAATCATATTCCACCATGCATTATATCACTATAAACATGTAAATATACCGATGACCATCTCAAGCAACTTCCTCTAAACATAAACATTGATAACCATTCTTAGACATCATTACACATCATTATTTCTTAGTTGAGAATGAGTCAACATCGCTCTATCTCCCAACGTCTGTTACCGAACAAGAGACCCATACTTCGGCCTCCCTTTGCTGGTATATGGCCTAGGAGACCCATACTCAGAAAAATTTTGGAGCATCATACTGCAGATTCAATTCCAACAATTCATAACTAAATTTCTAGAACTTATCTCAAGGAAATTCCTTCTACAAACTTGCTTAGAATGAAGTTAGAAACGTTACCTTAAAATTTCAGCTCGAACTTCTACAAACTTAGCCAAAATTTGACCCTTCTTTCCTATATAGCCATCCGAGAGTTCTCTTGTTCTTTAGTTTACTTTCTGTCTCCATCACTCATAACCAAAACATAATCTCATTACAACTTATTGGAAGACATCATATAACTTACACTTGCTTACTTAAGGTAATTAGGATTCGGGTTTTACAGTAGGGGCCCTTACAAACAAACTTTTTTAAATTTAAACAGAGAGCCACAAACATAGACTTCTATCCTGTAAACATCCATCAACAAACCATGCACATAAATTTATCATATAAATTCAATGAAGAAATTAAAACCCACAAGTACTGTAAACGATTTCAGTTCAAGAATGATATTTGGAATAAGAAACCAATAACCTGGCTCTGATACCAATCGAAGGAACTCGTATTGAAGGAGATCCTTAAGTGGACGCGGATCGTCCAAATCCCATTAAATATTGACAACTAAATTTACAGTAAACATACAAGATATGCATTCAATATAAATTACAACACGCTTACACAAGAAAAAGGTTCAAGAGATATCACCTTTGAAGAACCTTTCCTCATATAATTCCCTCGAACAATCACGAGCCTCGAACTCAGCAACTTCTTGATGACCTTATTCAAGAACTTCTCGAACCAAACACAACCACAATGAGCCTTTGATATTCTTAGGGTGAGAACCTAGGAGTGGTGGACTCTGACTATTTTGGTTAGGAGGGATTGTTTTTTCAATTTTCCAATTTGTGTACTGTTTTTTAAATTGTCCAATTTTATCTAAAAACAAAACTTGATTTTTTAAAAACCATTTTGATTTTCAAACTGAAAAATTTTAATTTTATAAAATTAATTTTAAATAAAACTTAATTAATTTAATATCAAATATTAAATTAATTTTTACACACATCCATCTTTATATATTTAAATCATATTTAATTATAAATTCTCCTAGTCCGTTTAATTCTAAAATTAAACACGTCATTATATCTCATATAATTACTAATTCCCTTAATTCTAATTGAATCGTTTCAAATTAACTTATCACGCTATTCTAGAGCTAGTTCAATATGAGCTAGTAGGGGGACCTCGTGGACCTCTAGATCATGGGCTCAAACGATCCAAGATTAATTGGCTAAACTCATTAGACCAGATTAATCCCCATTTGTTAACTAATGGGTCACTTCACTAAAGCTCATAGTTGCACTCCCCTCACTGTATATATTATGTCCACACGATCTAACCATAATCAGCAAGTCGACCCTTCACAAGTTGTTTGTAATAACGACTGGGTCAAGTATCTGTTTTGTCCTCGAGATTACGTCTTATTCCTTAAGTTTCTACTAATTATCCTCTAAGAAACAACTGGTATGTGATCCAATCACTAGTTTCTCAGCCCAGTGAGAGGGTGGGGCCCCTTATTGAAGACCTGGATTCAGTATTTGAGAGAACAACCTTTCTCCTATATCTAAATCGAGTAGGCGTGAACTTCATCTAGCACCCTATACTCCCAACTATCTATTAGGTCTTACCCGTGAAATGGGAGGCTTATTGAGTTGATGTTGTTGAGCCGACCCTCACCTATGCAAATCTAAGGATCATCCTGAATAAACAGGAGTTCATAGTTAGCTCAAGACAAAGATCGAGTTACCTAGGTCATCTAGGTGAAATAGTCAGTCTTATACGGTAAACAGCGTTATAAAGTAAGAGTGACTTATTTCTTGGTCCGATCTTATGCAAACTCATTGCATAGGACACCCCCACTCCTCATGTCAGAACATGTACGAATTAGGATCACATCATATGTAGCACTTTACAACTCTTTGTAACAACTACAGAGTAGGCCACATCTAATAGTGTTACCAAAATGAGGTACTCAACCTTATTTATGTACTATAGATCATTTTGGCTATTTAGTCGAACCTAATCCACTCTTATGTCTCCACATAAAGTTCAAGTACTCATGTAATAGTGATGGGTCTTAGTTTATTGGATTTAGACATTGATACAATTTGTAAAATCAATAATAAGTACATTGATTATAGAAAATGTTTATCATTTTACAAACTGCGAGTTTTAGGACATAAAATCCAACAATACTCTCACTTGGACTAAAACTCCAGTGGATCAATATATACAAATATATACAATGTTGAGTTTACATGGATAAAATAAAATGTATAAATACAATAAACTAGGGCGTTACAATACCCAGAAATTCTCCCACTTACCCTAGTGATACAAAACTCGTAGTCCTAGTCCTATTGGGTGACCCTCAAACACTTCAGTCGAGAGGGCCTTTGCAAATGGATCAACTAAGTTGTCTTGTGAAGAAATCTGGGTGACGATTACGTCTCCTCTATGTACAATCTCTCTAATGAGATGGTACTTTCGCTTGATGTGCTTTCATCTTTTATGGCTTCGTGGTTCCTTTGAATTTGCAATTGCTCAAATGTTGTCACAATAGAGAGTGACAGGCAGGTGCATATTTGGAACTACTTCCAAATCTTTTAGGAACTTTCTAAGTCATACTGCTTCTTTTGCTGCTTCACTTGCAACTACATACTCAGCTTCCATCGTGGAGTTAGCAATACAACTCTGCTTGATGCTTCTCCACACAACTTCTCCTCCGTTTAGAGTGAATATTGACCCCGAAGTTGATTTCCTCGAATCAATATCGATCTAAAAGTCAGAATCATTGTATCCAGTAAGGATCAGATCCTTACCACAATACACAAGCATATAATCTCTATTCATATAATCTCTATTCTCTAAAGATACTTGAGAATATTTTTAACAGCACTCCAATGATCATATCCAGGATTGGACTGAAATCTGCTGACTATTCCTACGGCATAGTATATATCGGGACGAGTACACAACATTGCATACATTGAACTTCCTACTACTAATGCATATGGAATTCGATTCATCTTCTCAACCTCTTAAGGTGTCTTAGGACTTTGTTCTTTAGATAAGTGAATTCCATGTCTGAAAGGTATAAATCCTTTCTTAGAATTTTGCATTTTATACCTAGACAAAATATTATCTATATAAGATGCTTGAGATAATGCTAATGATCTGTTCTTGCGATTCTGAACTATTTGGTTTCCAAGAACATACTGTGCTTCTCCCAAATCTTTCATTTGGAATTACGAAGCAAGCCATCTCTTAACGTCAGCTAGATATTCTACCTTATTCCCAATGAGTAGAAATCATCAACATACAACAGCAGAAAAGCGACCGTTTCGTTAACGATTTTCTTGTATACACAGGGTTCGTCAACATTTTGTTCAAAACCATAAGATTTGATCGCATTGTCAAATCCCATATTCTAGGATCTAGAAGCTTGTTTCAATCCATAAATGGATTGATTATGTTTGTAAATCTTTTGCTCTTGACCCTGCTGTATAAACCCTTCTGGTTGAGACATATAGATACTCTCTTCAAGATAGCCATTCAGAAAAGCTGTCTTAACATCCATTTTCCATATTTCATAATCATAAAATGTGGCTATGGACAAGAGTATTCTAATTGACTTTATGATGGCAACTGGAGAGAAGGTTTCTTCATAATCTACCCCCTCTCTTTGGGTAAACCTTTTTGCCACAAATCTAGCTTTGTAGGTCCGTCCCTTACCAGCTTGGTCTCGTTTTCTCTTGTAGATCCATTTGCAACCGATGGGTTTTACCCCTTCAGTTTGATCTATAAGATCCCATACATAGTTGAAATACATAAATTCCATTTCAAGGTCCATGGCTATAATTGATTTTTCATTGTCCACATCATTCATTGCTTGGTTAAAAGACAATGGATCCTCTAAACCATCATCTGGTATGATGACTTGAGCTTCAGATAAACCCATGTACCAGTATGCTGTTGCACAACCCTCCCACTAGGACGTGGCATTCTCAAGTCTTGAGAAGGATGTGAAGTCCCAATTTCATCAACAAGTTGTTGGACCTGCTCTATCAACAATTCTTGTTGAAGGACCTATTCTATCAATAATTCATGTTGATACATTTTTCATTTCTCTGGACATTTCATCTATTACTAGCTTACTGCGAGGTTGATGATTCTTTATATAGTCTTCCTCCAGGAAGGTTGCATTTGTTGATACAAATACCTTATCTTTCTAAGGGTCATAAAAGAAACCACCTTTTAATTCTTTTAGATAACCTACAAATAAACATACTTTTGAACGGTGTTCTAACTTTTTAGGATTTTGCACCAACACATGTGCTGGACAACCCAAATCCTGAAGTGATGTAAATTTCCTTTACGTCCTCTCCAGAGCTTGTAAGGCATTTCAGAAACACTTTTCAAGGGAACTATGTTCAAAATATACACTACGATTTCAAGTGTGTGTCCCCAAAAATAATTGGGTAACTGAGCGTAACTCATCATGGAACGAACCATGTCAAACAAGGTTCTGTTTCTCCTTTCTGCCATACCGTTTTGCTGAGATGTGCTAGGGGCTGTGAGTTGACACTGAATTCAATGTTCTATCAAATAATTCTGGAATTCTAAATGCATATACTCACCATCTTGATCCGATCGAAGTGTTTTAATCTTTTTAGCTAATTGGTTTTCAACCTCAGCCTTATACTCTTTGAAATTTTCAAAATTTTCAGACTTTTGGTGAATTAGATAAACATGCCCATACCTAAAATAATCATCTATAAACTGATGAAATATTCATACCCTCCTTATGCTCTAACATTTAGAGGCCCACAAAGGTCTGAGTGAATCAGTTCTAGGGGTTCTTTGGCTCTAGTTGAGATTTATGTGCTTTGACCTCAGTTGGTTTTAACATATACAAATTATTTTCTAATTTTACAGAGCAAACCCGTTTACTTCCTATATTGATGAACACTTCATCATTTTTAAAATAAACTTTATAATTTTGTTCTAGCAAACAATAGATAGATATTAGATTCCTTTTCATAGAAGGAGTATAATATACATTTTTCAAATAAATGTACTTATCTCCTATAACTTCATATCTCCCACTACTTTAACTGAAACAATCTGCCCAATCCCTACCTTAAAGATTGTTTCACTTTCTGTCAACTGTCTCCAGGAACTTGTTTCCTGTGAGATAGGTCAAACATGATTAGCGGCACTTGAATCAATTATCTAGATTTTATCGTGTTACACTAAACATGCTTCGATAACAAGTAAATCATATTTAACTTGTTGTTCGAATTCAGCATTCTCATCTACATAATTCAAAATTTTAGATGAGTTGGGAGATAGAGGACAATCCTCTGTTAAAACTATTTTGGTGTAATCAACCACTAGTAATTTGTTTGTTGATTTGATTTTACTATTATTTAAATTGGAAGTGGGTTTTCTAGAAGAATTCGACATGCTGATAAAATTCATACAAATTCTAATTAACAAATTGTAACTAAATCCAAAATCAAGTTTTACAAAAAGTTATAATGTACCCGGAACCATTATCTATTTGCAACGATACTTTAGTGTGTCAGAATATGTGTTACCGAGGGCAGTCAGATACTTCTTCACTAAAGCAAACAGTTTTGACCAAACACTATCTCTAGAATAACTCTTATTTCTGTTGACTCCATAATAACTCTTATTCCTATAGTCGTTTAGTTATCGTTTTCGGTCAAGATCTTTACTAATTTAGTAATTCTTCTAAGTGTGACCCACCATTTTAAGATCTTATAGGACGGTATGAATATGCCTATAAAATTGAAGACAATGTCCAAGATGGAACTATAAGACCCTATTCATTTTACTGAAGCCTAGGTTGTTCTGAATCCTATGTTACAAACCTCCGTGGGGATAGCCGTCGCTAAACGACTAGCAAAGGGTCGCTTAAACCTAACCAGCAAGCGCAACATAGAAATCTCATGGTTCAGACTAATAGAAGAGACCGTAGGATATATTGACACATATCCTTCACCCACATACTATAAACTACTTCCTTCGTTTACCTTGTTATTGACTCATACAAAACAATTTTCCGTATGGAGGCCAATTCCAGAGTGACACGAACCGTCATATGAATCTCACGGTGTAAACTATGTGGAGACGTGGCAATTGAAATCTATATATCGAATAATAGACTTATGTTTGAACAACTTCCCCTTATTCACCGTAATCTAGATTTAAGTTAAAAAATACTTTCTATATGGAGGTCACTTCCAGGGTGACACAAAGTACAAATTAAACCCGGACTGTGAACTCTTAGAGATGCGAAGCTAAAAATAACATTTCGTATATGTTATTAATCTCCCACTGAAGTTTTCTAATAACTCTATCATATAGAAGTTATTAAACTACCACTGAAGTGTTCTATTGGGTAGATTTATACTTAGGTTCTTTTTGGCTAATAATACAACCCTAAGTCTATGTGGTTTATCCAAGTATAACTCTTATAATTGGATTTTAACCTACAATGTTTAGGTGATAAACCATTTTATTACCTCACATCACTCACGTATGCTCATAAAACCGGTTACCAACGCTCAATAATTTGGCCATAACCCCAGGTATGAGGTGTTCCGTAAATCATCAACTTAAATACCCCCAGCCTTAGATAGGATTATATACCGATTGACTTTGTATCCTGAGTTTTATAAGTTTTAACTATTAAAACAAGTGGTTGATGCATTGTGAATGTGATGAAATAATGCTATGAAATTGCGGTGGTGAACTATGCGTTGCACATGCATGTTTTCCTAGTAAAATCCAAGTATAAATCCTACTAGGTTGCCTGGTAAGTCCAGGGTCGAACACAAGAACTACTGAGACAATATGCGACGGTAAATTTTGATTCCTTTGTAGTGACAAAAACAAATAAGTTGGTTGGTATGTTGTTTAAAGAATAAATCCTATGCGGCAGAATTAAGTAAAGAGTTAATGACAGCGAAAGTTATAGTGAGTATTGATGACGGGCAGAAATGTACGTCATTATAGGCCTTTTATTTAGAATTAGGAGGGTTGTTAAGTAGAATACACATGATTGTACTAAGAATTCATGAGAAAACGAGCTTGCATCGATCGGCATTAAGAATCTCAGCTAACCTACTATTATGCATTACTTTGTGTCCAATTGTTTATTTTTGTAGCTAACACAGGAATCGATTGCATGCGGTGAATCTCGCGATTATAGAGGCGTCGCATACGCGATCGCATACATTCAACGCATGGATGTTACGGCCATTAATTGCATGCTTCCATCCCATAGAGGTTGCAGATACCGAGTATAACCATAATAAAGGCATGAACGCAAGGGTGGTGGAATGTTTTAGTAATTCGGAAACCAAGCATGAACGCATACCTCGGGAGTACCAAAAGTTGATGTTGACATTTCACCTACCATGCCATTAGCAGCAGAGATTCAGAGCAGGTCCATCACGCCGTTAGCAGCAGAAGTTCAGAAAAGGACCATTAATGCTGTCAGCGATCAAACTCTATAAATAGAAGCCTCATAGCCCAACTTCAAGGATCCAAGGTTCCCTGCCTGAAGGCATCCAGGGTTCTGCCTTCGGGCAGATCCTTGTGATCCAGACGAAAGCGTGAGAAGATAGTCTTGAGAGTTCTTCATCCCTTCAACCATTCTGAGTGACGATCGGAGCTCCACCAGAGTTAGATCTTGAGAAAGACTACTCCACCGCTAGTCCATGGCACCACCGACAGCCTTGACACACATCTGATAGAAGCAAGACATTGCTTCCATCTAGCCCTCCATATCTCTTCTATCTTTGTATTGTATTACATTGTGGCGTAAGAGATTAATACATTTTGTGATCAATGCATTTCTATATTTTCCTTCGATTCCACCTCTATTTTCATTTACTTAGCATCCTTTACATTCATTGCACCTCTAAGTAAGACTATTAAAGTATCGCATACTTAATCATGCGACATAGACATATGAAGCATGTAGCAAACCACCGAGAGGTGTGCGTTGTGTGAGTGTTGTGAGAAAATCCTATTTTCCTAGTATGAAGCTGTAGCAACACTTGTCTATAAGCGGATGCAATGCGTGTCTATAAGTAGAATCAGCAGCGACCAACTGCCCAGGATGGTAAGTAGTTGAATGCATTAAACAAAGTAAGCAGTGTTCCTAGAGATAGGAATAATCTTATGTCAACCATGTTTATGTGATTACCTTGTCTTATGAGCGCATCATTCATCATTTAGGAATACTTGAGAGAGTAGTCTAAAAACCAAATATAGGCTTGAGAGAGTCAGATTAGATCGCATAAGCAACAATAGAGGCTTAGAGATAAGCTTTGTTTGCTATTACACAGCGCATGCACCCTATAGGATGCGGTCACAACGCATGCATCCAGAAGTATGATATGGTGGTATGTGGTCATCTTGTTTATGTGTGAGAGCACGTGAGCAGAAATAGAGACTTGGAAATAAGTCCTCTCAACACTATCGCATATACATTGCATGCGTCTTTGTTAAGTGTGTGTAGCATAATTGCATAACTTGCGTTGGCTGGGTTACCCTTGCGTCAAGCTTATTGATGCAGTGGAGTCATCCTCGCCATTTTATCTATTTTCCCATGCATCTTATTACTGAAGGATCTCATATCTAAGAGTTCCTTGAGCGCATTCGGATTGCTCCGATCTCACTGTGACCGAAATACATATTATACATTCAATACATACAGTTATGCAAACAAAACGTAATTATTGGCATGCTTAGAACAAGATAAATAACAAGGGAAAGTGTTCCATACCAGTTGAAGACAATCTTCAATCTTCGGCACTCACAATAGGGGAACCCTCCAAGCGATCTACCAACGGCCAGTGGCAGCGTCAATGATAGCAGCACGAACAACGCACAAACACAAATGCTGCGGGGACGACACCACCACTAAAAAGCCCTAGGTATTCGTGGAGTGAAAATCCAAAGGGTTGTCTTTGGTGAATTTGGTAGAGGAAGGAGGAAACACGAATCGTGTAGGCGATAAGCAAGTGGGAGGGAAAAAACGCTATCGCATAGCAGACTACTTATCGTTTAGGAGGAGCTACACGATTGTGTAGGATTTGCTGAAGGATCGTTTAGGAAAAGATATATGATCATTTAGCTAAATCGGCACACTATACAATCGTTTAGAGAAGCTATGCGATCGTGTATGTGATAATGTGCGATTGTTTAGGCGCGAGGAAGACGATCGTTTAAGCAGAGAGTGCTATCGTATAGGCTCTCGATTTTCTTTAAGCGGTCGTTTTCTATTCTCAACAATGCGTGCTTTCTCTCTTTTCTTTTTGGGACAATGATTCAAAATGAAACGATTCTATTTTTATTTCATCGGATACAATAACCGACGGTTTCCCACTAACCCACGTCCAAACGTGAAAATTGGCTTAATTATCATATAATTAACCAATTAACCAATAATACATATAATCATATTATATTTTTTACCCTATAGTTTGATATCACATATCTACTATAGTATTTTCTCATCTACCTGATGTAAATCATATTTATATCTAATTTCCTCCAAAATAATGTATCTCATACATTTAGCCAATTATATCATATATAATTAACCAGTCAAATTATATCATATATAATCAAACCTTCTCTTGTCAATTTGAACATTTCAAATTAACCTAAACACTGGTTCTCGACTTTATCCAAGCTACCCAGGGGACCTAATGGACTTGTGGCTCGAAGCTCCAACAGTCCGTGAATAGCTTACTAAACTCTTTAGCCACGAGATCCACCATCCGTTAACTATCAGGCATTCAACGAAGGACCAACAACTAAACTCTTCTTACCACAAATAGATTTCTGTGTCCACCAGATATAACCAATCATGAGTACGATGACCCTTCATAGATGCTCGTAAGTACAGCTGGGCCAAATTACCGTTTTACCACTGTAGTTACATCTCACTCCTTAAGTACCACTGATTCCTCTAATGAACAATACAACATAGTCCTACTATGTGTGAACACCTCTTGAGCCAAGAGAAGGTGTGTGGCATCACATTGTTCAAGCCCCAGAATCAGCCCTTATGGGAGCTATCTATCTACTTAGCCCTGCCTCGGTGAATGAGTGAATTCCATCTTGTGTAGCTGAGTTCCCAACTCCCAAATCAGACGAATCCCAAAAATGGTAGGTTTAAATCGGCGATCTGGCCAATCACATCCATACAAATCAAAGAATCGTCTTCAATGGCAAAAGTTCCCAACTCACTTAGGATTGAGGTCATGTTACCTATGGTCATCCTAGTGAAATGAAGTCTCTATCATGAACGGTGTTATATAACGAGATGTTAACACTTCGTGGTCAAGTCTTATACAAACTCTTTGTATAGGACGCCCCTGCTCGCATGTCCCCAACACGAATGATCAGGATCAGACCATCTGTGACAAGTCACAACACTTGTGACCATTCCACAAAGCGGGCCAAATTCGTAGCGTTACCAGGATAAGGTTTCCCTCCTATATCCATATGCTATAGACCATTTTGGTTGTCACTTAAGACATGATCCACTAGTATGTCACCACATACATGATTGAGTCACATATAGATAACCAGGGATTTTATGTTTATTGGTTTGTGGTAAAGCAAATAAAACAAGTAACTGAGCAAAAAATGAAGATGTGAAGTAAATATCATATATTAACAACACAAGCGTTTGTACAAACTGTTTACAAACTACAGGACATGAGATTTTAGGGCATCAACCCCAACAATTACGAGTTAACAATTGTTGTGTCTCTATCTCTCATAGTCATACTTCCACTAATTTATCTGTTAGCTAAGAGTAGGAGTAGCGTATAGACCATGACCTCCAATATTCTTTTATTCTTCACCGCAAACACTTTACTTCATAACATTTAGCTACAAGTTCCTGAGTTCGACCTCGAATCACCCGAGAAACTTTCAATCTCGTTATACTTGGTGAGGGAGCAAGAAAACTTGTGGCAGGAATGCATGGTCATTGCATACATTCTTAGACGCATATTGCATATCCGACGCATGGAGAACGAACGATAAACACATATTTTTTTACCTCCATTTTCAAGATCATCAAGTATGCGGGGAATGGGTTGAGAAAGGATTTAGCTAACACTTTCTAAGATTGCGTTCAAGTTATGCGATCATGCTACACACATACAAGAGCATGTCATCTCTCAATGCAAATGTCATAGTTCCTATTCCTAAGACGCAAGTGATGTATATGATAATGTCTATAGGACTTATATCTAAGCCTCTATTCTTGTCTATGTGATGATGAATGATACACAGAAATACACAAGGCGACCGCATACTATCATATACTATTTCTAGGGTATATGCGATGCATTTTAGCAAACAGAACTTATCTCTAAGTCTCTATCTCTTGCTTATACGTTTATAATATGACTCTCTGAAGCCTAGATTCCAACCTGACTCTCTCAAGTCTAGGTTCTTTCTTTAGACTACTCTCTCAAGTATCTCTAAAGAGTGATGGACACATATATAAGACAAGATGATCGAATAAAATGAAGATCTTAGGTCATGCTAGCTAATTGCTTCTCAACCCATTCAAAAATTTAGTTACTCAGTGCAATGTGAAGACATTGAACAGATGTAGAGATGAAAATTCTATTTTATAAATAAAATCAAAATACATAACGACAATTGAAAGTAAGGATAGGATGCCTGATAGCAATGTCTTGCTCCCCGAGGATATTACACTATGTTTTACTCTACTCTGCTCAAAAGAATGTCCGCGCTTTCACAAGTGTCGGCCCTCTCTCCATTCTCAGCGCTTCCCGGTAGTCTCTCGAGCTAACCAGGAATGATCTTTCAGCGTCTTCTCTCCTTGCTCGCTTCCGCCTTCTAAGTATTTACAGACTAACGGTTGTCTATGATCTATCTTCTATGTATATGGTGAATGGGAACCCTTTTAACAATGGTGGCCTTCGGTATTTATAGAGCTTTAAGGTGAAGAGCTTTTCTCTCAAATGATTGAAATGATGGGAGGTCATTAAATATCTGTCTGATGCACCAATTAATGGTCATCGAGAAGTTGAATGTACTTGCTACAGTGTGTCGTTAATAGCTTGTTAACTAAATTCTGATTCGACCGTCGTCAGCTTTCCGTCCCATAATGATTTATTATGCCTTCACCTTGATGCGCCGTCTTTATTCGACCACCTTCTTGAAAAGATCTTCGCAAGCGCATACGATCGCATAGCTTTGCGGTCATAACCTTCTAATCCGCTCAGGTGCCAAATTCCCTGCATCGCAACTTGTTTTGTGCCACTGCATTTTCCTGCACAAAATAAGTAAATTAGCTGCTTTAATGTGATGGGCGCATGCGAACGCAATGTTCTCAACTTAATGCTTTTGGACATGATTTTGTATATTTTTATTGTCGCATACCCACATTGTTTTATATCCATGCGTTGTAATAACGTGCATTTCTGTCGTTATCAGTGGTCAACCTACATGAGCATGCAGTTGTTGTTTATAGATTTTAAACGTCTAACCCAGTTTTGTAACAACTTACAAAACTTTAGACATGCTAAACATCCATAACATACATAAAGGAATTCAATATTTAATATAACACTTATATTAAATACAAGAAACCCTAACATGCATACTATATATTATAACAGATTATACATACTTTCAATGCATGTAACATGCCTCCTATGGTGGGATTTTAAATATAAATGGCATACTGTATGCACATACAAGATTTATTTAATTATAACAAACATAAAATGCATAAATAATTAAACAAATATTGATATGGTTTTAGTTTTGGCATAAAAAAGAAAATAGAAGCCTAACTATTATAAATAGCATCAAAACCATCTTTGAACCGTTCCAAACCAAACCAAGCATCTTGAACCGGATTGGATAAATCTGAACCAGACCAACAAAGTCTAAACTGAACCAGCCAAAAACACTTTGAGGCTGAACTGGATTGGACCTCGAGAAAACCAATCGAACGGGCTTCTCTCGATCCAACCTCAAAGTCTTGCTAAGGCCGATCGTGTAGCATTGAAGGCAATCGTCTAACACCATCGCCTTGTATTGAGAAGAGGTACACGATCGCTTAGTGTCGTCTGTCTATCGCATAGAGCAATTGTTTAGCTCTTGGGTAGAACTAAACAATCGCTTAACACCATCACCTAGCATTTCATGTCATCGTTTAGTGTCCACCATAGCTAAACGATTGCTTAGCCCTATCTTATAGAACATCATCGCGTCGTTTAGCATCGTAGCTAAACGATCATTTGGTTACATCACATAGAAACTTCAACGCATCGCTTAGCAACGCATCTACACGATCACTCAGCATCGCATCTAGACAACTGCTCAGAATCGCATAGCAGTTCATCGCATCACTTAACGCATGCCACAGCTACATGATCGTGTAGTGCCATCGTATAGCAAATCCAACGTATAATTTAGTTCCCACTCAAAAGCTAAACGATCGCGTAGTGCTATTGTATAGCATTTGAACGCATCGTTTAGCTCCTGCAAGTACACGATCGTTTAGCGTTAAACATCAACACAACCAGCGCCAGTTGCTATACGATCATCTAGCTTTTCTTCACGTCGTGTAATGCCTAGAACTAGACGATCGCTTAGCAACTGAACCTCAACAATGATTTTTAGTAGAAGCTGAAAAACTGGAATAGCAACTCGGCCTCCTTCACTTGTTTACTCAATTTCATTTTAATTTCAACACTAATGACTCCAAATAAATTACAGACTCTTGCTAACAACTAAAAGCTCATCCAACAAGAGCCAATTACAAATTTAAATGAGAAATTAAAAAGAATTAAAATGCCAAAACTCAGAAAACCATATCAGTGTATCAGTTTCATATCTCTCATATAAAACACCCACCACACCAAAATGAAATCGATTTGAATGCTTATGTGATGCTCTGATACCAATTGTAGGAATGTATCAGTAACAACAGAAGCAACAAGGATCATTTAAGCACACTAATTCATTAACTTTGTCAAAATATAAAGCATGCTCTTGCAGAAAACAAGTGAGTTTCATGACATACCTTTGTAGAACCTCTTCAAAGCTCGACCTCCAGCTGCAATCTTCTCTGGATCTTGTTGCAAACCACCTCAAGATCTTCCCCACTATTCTCTTGGTGCTCTAGATTGAGTTGTGGGACTCAAAGCAAGCTTGAATCAAGGGATGATAGAGAATTGCTCACAGTAGCAATCTTATTGAAGAACACTTTCTTCAGCATAAATTTTCTCTAAAATTCTTTCTTGATTGCATGCCGAAAATTCACTCTAAACTCTTCAATATATTGCAGACCATCATGCAAGGAAGAGATTTTCATGAGTTGCAGCTCATGCATGGAGTAACACAAGGCAATAGTGATGGCTTTTGTGTGAGCAAGTAGAAGATGGATAACGGAAAAAGTGGTTTTTCCATTTGTGTTGTGTATTGTTTTCTCAATTTTCCAATTTTATCTCAAAATCAAAACTTGATTTTTTACAAACAATTTTGATTTTAAAACTGAAAATTTTAATTTTATAAAATTAATTTCATAAATTAATTTTAAATAAAACTTAATTAATTTAATATCAAATATTAAATTAATTTTTACACACATCCATCTTTATATATTTAAATCATATTTAAATATAAATTCTCCTATTCTGTTTAATTCTCAAATTAAATACGTAATTATATCTCATATAATTACTAATTTTCTTAATTCTAATTTGAACGTTTCAAATTAACTTATCACGTTATTCAAGAGCTAGTCCAATACGAGCTAGTAGGGGGACCTCGCGGTCCTACAGATCATGGGCTCCAACGATCCGAGATTAATTGGCTAAACTCATTAGATCAGATTAATCCCCATTCGTTAACAAATGGATCACTCCACTAAAGCCCATAGTTGCACTCCCCTCACTGTAGATATATTATGTCCACATGATTTAATCATAATAAGCAAGTCGACCCTTCACAAGTTGTTTGTAATAACGGCTGGATCAAATATTTATTTTTCCCCCAAGCTTACGTCTTATTCCTCAAGTTCCTACTGATCCTCTAATGAACTACTGGTTTGTGATCCAATCACTAAACCAAACTCTCTCAGCCCCTTGTTCAAGACCTGGATTTGGTACTTGAGAGAATAATATTTCTCCTATCCCTAAATCGGGTAGGCATGAACTCCATCTTGCACCCTATGTCCCCTACTATCTCCTAGGTCTTACCCCTTAAATGGGAGGCTTATTGAGCCGGCACTATAAAGCCACCCTTCACCTATGCAAATCTAAGGATAATCACGAATAAACAGGAGTTCATAGTTAGCTCAGGATTAAGATCGAGTTACCTAGGTCATCTAGGTGAAATAGTCAGTCTCAAACAGTAAACAACATTATAAAGTAAGAGCGACTTATTTCTTGGTCCAATCTTATGCAAACTCATTGCATAGGATGCCCCCACTCCTCATGTCATAACATGTACGAATTAGGATCACATCATATGTAGCACTTTACAATTCTTTGTAACAACTACAGAGTAGCCACATCCAATAGTGTTACCAGAATGAGGTAGCCAACCTTATTTATGTACTATAGAACATTTTGACTATTTACTCGAACCTGATCCACTCTTATGTCTCCACATAAAGTTCAAGTACTCATGTAATAGTCATGGGTCTTAGTTTATTGGATTTAGACTTTCATACAATTTATAAAATCAATAATAAGTATATTGCTTATAGAAAATGTTTATCATTTAAAACCTGCGAGTTCTAGGACATAAAATCCAACAAGAACCAGATTGTGAGGACTATGGATAATTTGAGCCTAAAACCATCGATTTCCAGATGATGGAGTTAGAGGTTGAAAAACCTCGCCCTGTTCTGTCGTCTGGTATATCGTATATTTTTTAGTTTTGTTCTTCTTGTTCTTAAGAGTCAGTTGAGTTAGTTGAGTCAGAGTCTTTGTTTTCTGTAGAGTTAGTCCTAAAGTCTTATTTTTTTTTTTTCGTTTTATAAATACGAAAAATATGAAATTCGACCTGTCTGGTTTTCTTCAAAAGATGAAGAGCCTTATAGCCTTACCGGGCTATATCGACTCATCCAAGAAGGGACCAGAGAAATATGAGAATTTATTTGTGCCTTGACAGGCGACAGGTCACGTTGAGCAATCAATGTTAAAAATTTGTCGTTCTTGGAGGGAGCCAGGTGACAAAATTTACTGCTTTCTTTATTTGTTTTCTAGATTAGGTTTCTTTTTGTTTTTATTTTGTAGGGATGACCTAGAGGAGAGGAGCATCTTTTTTAGGTGAGCCTACGACCACCACCATCCCGTGTGCAACTATGTTTTCAGGGGAGGTGTTTTATTCCCTTGTCTTTATTTTCATTGTGCTTTGATTAGAGATACATTGGGGACAATGTATCATTTTAAAGTTGGGGGTGGTAGTTATATATGCATGTCTGGCAAGTCCTTGAGCACCTGAGCTCGAATTTTGTGGCTAAAATGTTGATATGCTTTTTATGATACATGTATTGTGATGATGACTTTCTATGATAGGATTTAGATAACTCTCTATTCAATCTGATTAGGGCTCACAGAATGTATGCATGATTTTGGGCTAAATTTAAAAAGTTTCTTGATTCCGTTGCATATTTTGAGCATATAGCCATCTTAATTGTGGTTTTGAATGCTTAGGATTGGATTATTTGGTCCATACACTTGTTGTCACTCCAAAAGATCTAGGTGAGAGTTATTAAGTAATTATTTGGTCCATACACTTGTTGTCACTCCAAAAGATCTAGGTGAGAGTTATTAAGTAATTGAAGCTCAACTTAGTAATGCATACTTAGGTTTTTTCCAAACTCTTATATTGTAAAGTAAAAGCCTGTTGTATTCTAATTAAAAGGCAAGCATGTTGTAGAGTAAAAGAAAGTTTGTATGATATTTTTTAAGGGGATTACTCCTCTTTCTTAGGTTATGATTACCCTGGGTGGCTATGACACCTGTAGTTGTCCTCTCAGCTAAAATACCCCGAGGAATGAGTAAGCTTCGATCCCTAGTTAGGAGACATTACTCGTAGTTGGATGATTCACATGACACCCGTGTAGGCACGCCAAAATGAAGGCGATATGACTAGATAAGGTTTCCATTTTCGTGAAAATAAAAGTGAAATAAATAAATAAATAAAATTAGAAGTTCGGTTCCCTTAAGTGTTCCATTGCCACCTTGAGTTTAGGGAGTTTAATACTTGATCCTCTGAGCCAAAGTAGGGGAAAAACGAGTTGAGGGCTGAATAAAACTTTCCCAGGTTAGCAGAGACCTAAATAGGATTGGCTAAGCACACACACACACACGTGGGGGATAGAGAATTAGTTTTAAAATTCTAGATTAAGTGCATGCACTTGAATGACCCTTTTTAAAGAAGATTTTATTATCTTTAGCCTTGAGATCCGAGTAGCTCATTTGCATCATAACTTTCATACTTGAATTTTGTTTTGCCTTGCTCGGGATGAGCAAGAATTAAGTTGGGGGTGTATGTTAGCTCTCAAAGAGAGTAATTATTCTTAGCTTGATTTAGGCTCAGTATTGGATTTTATGTGTTTATTTTCTTATTTTTTAGGTATCATGCACCAAGGAGGTAGAACCAAGAAATTGGAGACAAACGAGGCTGATTTGAAGCAATATGGAGGTGATTTGAGCTGTCAGGCTTCAAAACAGTGAAAATTACGAAATTGCCACTGGACTGTCACAACGTTGCAATGCTAGCTTGACGCTCTACCCTGACGCTCTAAGGTAGAATGTGTAGCGTTGCAACGCTGTTTTACAGTGTCGCGACGTTGCGAACTTTGACGGACGAACACGGTTAGCGTGCGCGCAAGTGAGCGTTGCAACGCTATTTTCAGAGTTGCAACACTGCGATCTTTCCTATAAATACTCCCCTTCATCTTTACATCAGATAATACCGAATTTGGGAAGCCAAATCGAAGGAGGACGAAGTTAATCTTCATTCTTCGTCCATTCCCTTCAATTTTCGGTATATTTAGGTTAGTTTCGCTTTTTATTTTGGGTTGTAATTAATGGAACAAATGTGTATCTCAGATTTGTCTATGAATTGAGAGGTAATCTCTATCTAGTTTCTTTGAGCAAGAACCCTATGTTTAATTTCTTGATGGTTTCTTAATTGATTTAACTGCAATCTTGTGAATTCTTTGGTTGTATTTGTTTTAATCTTAATGGAGTTTTGATAAATTCTTCTGAACAATTAATTTGTTGAAATTCTTGTATGCAAAATCATTCTAGCCTATGCATCATTGATTGATTTAGTTGCACGTATTAGGATTTTATGTTTACGGTCTAGACTTTTTCTGGCCAAACTCATGTATGCCCTAGTATAATCTTTCCAAATAAATCATGCTACAAGATATGGCTTTCTGGCTTGTTGTATGTCTCAACAATTGAACCCTTTCTTAATGCAATTCAATTTTAACTTGTATGTCGCTGAGAAGGAAGAGTTGTAAATTGATTTAGAGCTAATTTGGTTTAATATTAAATTTGGCTAATTGGGCTATTCGAATTTTTAATAGGTTGGGGGATTGATAGATTCGACATAATTAATTGGTGTCTAATGAAAGAAATTGTATAGAACTCACTCTTACTCTAGAAAATTAGATAGACTCCTATCCTAGATTACATTTATCCTTTTATTCTAATTTTGCACATATTATCTATTCCACACCAAAACTCCCATTTATCGCTCTAGTTAGAAAATTAACTTAACGAAACCAATTTTGCTTCTCTGTGGATCGGCTCAAACTTACCACTGTTACTACGTCATTGTAGTAATAGGAGTAGTTAGATATTTACAAATTTCATTTGTTTCAGTTTGGAATCGAATTAGCGACATCGATTCCCAATCCGAACAGAGGCTCATTTTTAGAACTAATCAAAGAATACTCAAAAGAATAAAAAAAACATGCAATGATTACACACCCCCAACTTAAAGATAGAATATTGTCGTCAACGTTTAGAATAAGCAAACGAATTCAAGAAACAGTAAGGAAGGGATGTAGAGAGAAACTTCCCTGGTTTTGTTGTTGATCATTTGTTTATTTGAGAGAGAATTTCCTTCCTTTTGTTTTTTTAATTCTTGAGAGCTCCTTTTTCTTTTATTGAGTAAATCACATACAAAAAAAAGAAAAGAAAAGAATATATTCTATTTATTTGAAATGATAAAAAAAATAAGAAAAATGAGAAATGAGAAAAGAAAGAGTGAAAAAAAATGAAAATGAAAAGAAAGGAAGAGAAAATTTTGTCCTGTTGAAAATTCTTAGTGTCGTTTGCTCGACGTTGGTGAAAAGGAGTGTCAAGTATATAAAGGATTAGCTAAACGCAAGCCCAGTTGGACTTGGTTTACATGCCCATCATTGTAGATTTTGAGTCTGTGCCCATTCACCTTGAATATTTTTTATGTTTTTCAGGGAACATCGAAATCTTCGGTTTTTCTAGTTTTTTCTTCTTGGGTTTTTTTAAACAACTTCCCAAGTTCTTGCTCTTTTTTGGAGAAGGGAGAGCTTTGGGCTCAATCCCTTTTACCTGCATTTTGAAAATGGACCAAACTTTAGAAGTTTTGTTTTTGTTTTTGTTATTACAAATAAATTTTGAATTTGAATTATCAGTCGAAGGTTTTTCATTTATACAAATTTTGTTTTGAAAATTTGAATCTACTTCTGAAGTATTTAAATTTTGACAAAATTTGTTGTTGAATGAATTCAAATGATCATCTTTTGAAGAAGATTCATTCTTTTAAGAAATTTGAGTGAAGAATTAGAAACATGCTTTTTATTTGAACTATCATGGTCACAAGAGTGGATAGATGTATGAGAAGAATTATGAGTAATCAAATAAAAATCATAATGAATGGAAGGGGCTACTAAATAATGAGAACTTTTGTATAACATGGAATCAAGAATGTGATCAATTTCATTATATGTGTCTATGGAGCAAAGAGAATAATATTCCTCTAGAAATCTCATAGCGTTATAAATGTTGAAAGATTTCACCTCTCAGTCAAATTCTACTAACAAAGACCCATTATCTACATCAATTATAGTTTTTGCAATTTTCATGAAGGGTCTACCGAGTAGAATGTTAGAGGAAGAAGTAGAGTATGATTCATCCATTTTTAAAATGTAAAAATCAACAGGAGAGATTAGTTCTCCAACTCTCAACAAAACATCTTCTACAATACCTAGGGGTTGAATATATGACCTATCCACTAGTTGTATGCAAACATTCGTTTTTTGTAGGCCATTCATTTTGAGATCTTCATAGACATGAAAAGGCATGACATTTATTGATGCGCCTAGGTCTAGCATGGCATGAGTGATAATTCTATCTCCTATCTTACAAGGTAGAGTAAACATTCCATGGTTTCTACATTTATGAGTCATGTCCTTTTTTTAACAAAGCAAACACATTTTTGCTAACAATCTCTCTCATCTTCTTTCCTTTTTCTTTTCTTAGTACATAAGTCTTTTAAGAATATTTAGAATACCTAGGTATTTGTTGTATTGCATTAAGAAAAAAAATATTAATTTGTACCTTTTGAATCATTTCAATTAGCTCATGGTCAATATCTTCTACCTTAGGTTTTGATAGTTTACTGGGGAAGGGGGCCTTAGGTACATATGGCTCTACATTAGAGGGAGAGTAGTTATATACCTCAGGGAAGATGAGAGATTCCTCAGATTCATTTACCTTGTTATCGTGATCAATTACCTTTCAAGGCTTCATGGGTGTTGGTTGAACTTGGTTAGCTACTTGAGAAGAAAAAGGAATTTCCTTACCACTTCTTAGAGTGATTGTGCTTCTATTTGCATGCTCCGGTTGAGCGGGGAGCTTTCTTGATGACTTACCCTCAAGTTTGCTTACCACAGTGCTAGTTGTGTGACTTGTGTGCCCAAGTTGGAAAAGCCTTGTGGGGTTTCTTGTTGAAAAGATTTTGTATCTTGTTGATGTTGTTTTGTTTCTTGTTGAAGTTGTATATTGTCCTTTTGCAAATTTTGTAGTTTCTGTTGAAATTTTAATGAATGGCCAGCAAGAGATTTAACTACATCTTCGAGAGACATACTCGAGGAGCTTGAACAAGATTGGTTTCGATTCTCAAATTGCCCTTCGGATCCCCACTTTAAATTTGGGTGATCTCGCCACCCTTGGTTATAAGTTTGCCCATGGGGGTCGTACTTGCTTTGGAAACCTCCTATTGCATTAACTTGAGGTTGACCTTATGGGCAAGCTTCCGAATCATGTTCAACCACTCCACATGCTCCACATGTTTTAATTTTGGGAAGTCGTCCTTGAGCAACCTGAGTGAAAAGGGAAACTAGATTAGATACTTGAGTTTTCAACTCACTAACCTCTTCAGCTTGAACAACATCATATTCTAGGGTCCTTAATCCAAAGTTCTGTGAATTCTCCTCCATGATTGATATTAGTTAACTAGCTTCAATGGGCATTTTCTCAACTAAAGCTCCACTGACGACTGCATCAATGTTGCTCCTATCAGATGGAAGCAATCCTGAATAGAAATACTAAATAAGATATTGGTCAGAAATTTGAGGTTAGGGAAAGGAAGTACAAAGTTGCTAATACCTTTCTGATGCGTGGAAATGGAGAGTAAATATGCATGCATCTCAACTGCTTAGGTCAAGAGACTCGTCCTAACCATTGGAGCTTTCGGCAATTGATGGCCGCATGTTGGTTGACACGCGCCTAAGACTGCCTTCAGCTCGTGCGACAGATAACCTTTCTATCACAGGGTCAATATTGGCTTTCGGCACATCGCCTACACTTCAAATATTGTTTGCAACTTGGTCGCACAAGCTATAATACGCCCATGATAAAAAGGGTGCCTGTGAAAACACAAAACTCAACAAACTATTAGCTGCCAAGTCCCTGACAACGGTGCCAAAAACTTGATGCGTGGAAAATGGAGAGTAAATATGCATGCATCTTATGATATGTGTTTAAGAGTATATGCGATGAACATGCGTTCCTGCCATAAGTTTTCTTACTCTCTCGCCAAGTATAACGAGATCGCAAGTTTCTCGGGGTGATCCAAGGTCGAACTCAGGGACTTGTAACTAAATGTTTCGAAGCAATGTGTTTGAGGTGATGAATAAAAGAATAAGGAAGTTAAAATACTATGCACTACTCCTACTCTTAACTAAACAGATTGAGGAATGGAAGTGTGACTATGAGAATTGGTAGAGACGCGGCAACTGTTAACGCATAATAAGATGCATGGAAAAATAGATAAAATGGGGAAGATGAATTGTGAAACCCGGATTTCTATTTTTCTTACTTAAGTAGGTGGTTAAGGGAATTACCTAAGTGGAAGTTAAATCTTATATTGAAGTGAAGGAAATTTCTAAGTGTGGTAGAGTAAAGGTTTAAAGAGAAACCTAAGAAATTAGTCAAAGTGAGACTAAGGGGAATAGCGGAAGTGGCATGACCTAGCAGGCAACCGAAGTTGGAACTCACAACGCTACCTGAAGATCTACCGAGGAAGGTAAGTATGAATTTAAGTTATTCTCATTTAGTATTTAAGATATAAATGATTATGTTGTAGATAGTTGGTTCAACATCTAGCTTAGAAGGCTAGGTGAGGTATTGTTGGACAAACTAAGAAAGTTGATATCAGAGTAGCGCAGTGGAAGCGTGGTAATAGACAAGGTTATAAGAGGTTACAACAGTGGTTGTTGTGAAACCTTAAACCAGAGTTAGTTCGAGTAAATTTCGAGGACGAAATTTTCTTAAGGGGTAAGTAAATGTGAAACCCAGATTTCCATTTTCCTTAGTTAAGCAGGTGGTTAAGGGAATTACCTAAGTGGAAGTTAAATCTTATGTTGAAGTGAAGGAAGTTTCTAAGTGTTGAATAGATTTTCCTTGAGTAGTTTTGAGTTAAGCTTTAATTAATGAAATATTGGCTAAGTGTAAGGTCAAAAGGACCCATGTGTAAAGTTTTAGGAGACATTAACGCATAAGTTGAACAAGCAACCATGCGTTTTAAGGTTGGATGCATGATTGGCCGAAGTATTGGTAAGGGGCATTGCCAAGAGTAATCATGCATTGGAAGCCAAGGAGAAAAATGACTAAGTATTTGACAATGCGTTAGTGTGTGTGCCATGCGTTGGCAATTAGATTTTGAGAGGTTATTTGGGAGGTTAGTAGTGCATGCAGCAGCCAAGGTCTTGAAGAGGTTAGAAAACGCATGTGGCAGCCAATGCCTTGGGAGGCTAGAACAACGCATGCAGCGTGATGGATGTGTTGGATGTGTTGGATGCGATGGATGCAATGGATGCGATTGATAAAAACATGCGGCGATGGAGGCAGGCGCGATGGATACGTTAGACGTGAGAGAGTGCGGCCGATCGGTTGCGACTAAAGGATTATATTGGTAGCATGTGGCGATGGAGGAATGGGGCCGAAGGAATGCATTGGTAGTATGCGATGGAGGCATGCAGCCGAAGGAATACATTGGTAGTATGCGATGGCATGCAGCGATGGCTGTGATGGACACGATGGATGTGACAGTGGCATGCGGTGATGCTGCACGATGGATGCGATGGCATGCAGTGATGGATGCGATGGATATGATGGATGTGGCAGCCTTGCTAAGGTATAAGCTATGCGATGTAATGAGCTAAGGTGGACGCATAGTGATTTGCCCTTGTGTTGTTAAGGATTGCGGTAACAAGGTTAATGAGGTGGGTTGCGTTGATCATAAGAGATACATTAGCAAGAACGTGGGTAGTGGTGAGCTATGCCTTGAGGTGTTAAGTTGAGAACCAATTCGACCCAAAAGGTTGCTATGCGTTGGCATTATACGTTGACTATGTGCTATGCGTTGTACATCCAAGGGTAGGTGGACGCATAGGACAAGACTTGAACAAATAGTATGCGTAGAAAGGGTGTTGTTCATTATCCTAGTTGAGCGCATAGGGCAAAGATAAGCCATACGAAAGTGAAGGATATGTGGCCAAGGAAGAGCCTTGCGAGCATATAGTATATGCAACCAAGTTGCGCTAATGGGATGCACAAGATAAGGTTGGATAAACGCATATGAAGTTAGAAGGACGCATATGAAGGATGAACGCGTATGAAGGATGGATGCATTCAAGGATGTCATTGATAACGGGCAGAAATGCACGTTATCATAATGCTAAGTTCTTAAACAATGTTGGATTGCATTGATAGAATATGTTAAATTGTGTCCATTAAGCATAAATTCTATAATATTGTGGTCGCATGCATCCAATGCATTTGAGCACTTGATCTTTATATTTTTGTGCAGAATAATGCATTAACGCAATGCAAAGAATGCGATCATAAGAATACATTGGTCAAGCGCAACTTCACCGTAAGTTGCATTGATCATGCTCGCAAACATCCACCCAAGAAGAATCACCGTAACATGGTGGGCGCATCCGAACGAAAGGACAATTAAGATCAATGGGACAAAAAGCTAACGGCAGTTGGATCCAAATTAAGTTGACAGCCGATAACGGTCACAAAGTACATCTAGCTTTATCGGTGACAATTATCTGGCACGTCAGTCAGGAATTAAAGTTGTCCCATCTGTATAACCAGGAGAGAGAAGCTGCCTTTCACCTTTGATGCCCTATAAATACCAAGTGCATTCTTTAGAGAAGGGGTTAAGAAATCGATTACTTCACATCACTTTACAAGGTCACACCTCTATTCATACTTTTCTTTTCCATTTTACGGCAGAGCTACAGAAGAGTGGTGACGTCGGAGATCGTCCAAGGAAGCTCGAGAGAGAACCTTGGGGCGTAAGAGCAGAGAGCAGGTTGACTCTCGCGAAAGCGAGAATATCTTTAGAGCACGAGTAGAACAGTGTAACGCCTGGTGGCAAGAAATTGCTCCAGACTCTTTACTATACTTGCTTTGTTATTCTGTACTTCCATCTTATAAGTATTCAATGGAGTTCTATTTCTACATCTACTCACTCTCTTAATACGCATGAGTAGCTAAACTAGTTGAATGGGTTTAGAGGAACTAAGCTAACATGATCTAGGAGTTTGCGATTGTCTTGTTTATGTTGTGCAAATTACCCCTTTAGAGTTACTCAAGAGAGAATCTAAAGAAAGAACCTAATGTCTCGAGAGAGCTAGGTTATAATATGGACTCGAAATAGCAAGATTAGGATTGCATAAACAAGAGATAAGGACTTAGAGATAAGCTCTGTTTGTCAACTTGCATCGCATGCATCCTAGGAATAGGAGTGATATTATGTGGTTGCATATTTGTGTGAATTTCATGTTTTCATCGCATAAATAGAGATAGAGGTTTATGTGTAAACCCTGTAGATTTATCGCATGCGTTCTAGCCTTAGAAGCCGTGGCATTCACGCCGGGAGGTGGTTTACTATTGTATGCATGTTGCACGATCGCAAAGCATGAATGCAACCTAGGGAGTGTTAGCCGAAACCCTTCTCAACCTGTTCATAGCATATTCATCGTATTTCCTGTTTTCCAAATCTTTTTGAACTCTGTCGTATTTATTATTATTCATCAACGCAACAACCACCCAACACTTGTTTATTTAACTGGTTACCACAAGTTTTCATAAAAATCTCCAACGCAACTATTTTAACAAGTCCCTGTGTTCGA
The DNA here is from genome assembly GCF_027475165.1 of Benincasa hispida. Lineage (NCBI taxonomy): Eukaryota > Viridiplantae > Streptophyta > Magnoliopsida > Cucurbitales > Cucurbitaceae > Benincasa > Benincasa hispida. The sequence goes on along the minus strand of NC_143480.1, from coordinate 60,287,746 downwards.
TCCTGGACTTACCAGGAAACTCAGAGGAATTTACACTTGGATTACGCTAGGGAAACTTGAGTGCACAATGCTATCCATTAACACATATCATCCATATTTTCCACACCTTATAAATCTAGGCATCAGTCATCCGAACATGTGGCTTGTTAGGAGGAAACCTTAGGCCTTAAGCAAATGAGGTGGATGCACAAGAAGACATGAAAAATTTAGGACTATGCGTGGGTAAAAGGGGAGCAAGACACCTTGGCTTGTGCTAATGCAAGATTGCATTATTAGTTTAAGGAAAAGACACTTGGACATGCGGCCAAGTAGGAGGTGTCGACCTTAGAGAGATCTTGGACGTCTATAAATAGGGCAAAGGATTTCAAATGAGAACTCAAATTTTCTTCAAAGGACATAAAGAAGAGTGTATTGGGAGGAGACTATGCGTTGGTAGCAAGACCATGCGTTGGTCAAGAGGTTCCAAGAGGGGAGATGTTGTCGGACCAAACGGATAGGAAGTAGCATCAACTTAGGACGAGGAGTTCTCCCAGAATACTCATGCGTTTGGAGTGATTCAAAAGCCATCTGAAAGTTAAAAGAGTCTAGTTTTAATGGTAGGGATACCGAAGAAAAAGTTCCAAGGAATCGGGCTGGACAATGAGGAAAAGACAGAGGGGTCGAGCTGTCGGGTAAGCTGGCCTAGTCTTGATGTTTTGATGTTTCCGGCCAAACCACGAGGAGGTATAAGCTAAGAGTTTGAAGTAAGCTTCCTGAGACATTTTAGAGCATATTTATAGAAGGAAGTATCTCGAGATAAAACCTTAAACTATGAGTAATATGAGATTTAATTTGAATCTAGATCGTAAGGTTCAAAAGGGAGCCCGAGATGACCAAGGAACCTCTAGAGAGAAAGGTTCCTAAACGATCCAGGTGAGTGACTAAAATATTTGACTAAAATATTTACAATGTTTTTAAGAAACCATGTGCTAAAGAAAGATCTTTTAGATAAAAATATGTTTTCTAAGTTTTATTAAAGAAAGTCATTGTATGACTAGTTTTACTTGAAACTCGATACCGAAGGATGGTTCAGAAGGTATCCGAGTAGCTCGATAATGAAGGACACAGTTGAGAAGGTATCTGAGCAGAAGTACCCAAGGCATGGGGTACTGCTATTTCATAAGAATCAATTTTCTTGTCACTCACTGGGCTAGCATGCTCATCCTGTTTTTCAAATGTTTTTCTTCCCAGGTAGCAATAGGTGAGGAGTTCCAGGCTGCTACTAAGGTCAAGGTCTGCCACAAGCCACAGTTACACTTCCGGAGGAGTTTACAGTTGTCGTTGTAAACTTTGTAACCAAGTCTTGGATTTGTATAAACATTACATTGTTGTAATAAAATGGGCTTACTTAATCAGTTGGTTGTTGAATTTGTACATTGGTATGAGAGTTATTTCCGCAAGAGTTATTAGGCAGTAAGTGTCAACAAAAGGGTTGATAACTGCTGCAGTCATGTCCTTTTCTAGGCTTAGAGAGTAGTCTGGGACGGGGTGTGACATAAATTCACCGCATCATTAAGCTTGATCGCAAGGGTAATCCTAGATAGCACAAGTTATGCAATCATGCTATACATAAATATACGCATGCGATGCATATGCGAAAAAGTCGAGAGAACTTACTTCTAAGTTTCTATTCTTGCTTATGCACACATAAGACAAGATGACCCCATACCCCCATTCCTATTTCTAGGGCGCATGCGATGTGTAAATAGCAGATAGAACTTATGTCTAAGTTTCTACTCTTGCTTATGCAATCTAATCCGACTCTCTCAAGCCTAGATTCTAATCCGACTCTCTCAAGCCGAGATTCTATCTTTCGACTACTCTTTCCAGTACGTCCAAAGAGTGAATGATAGAAGACAAGATGATCACATAAAGCATGGTTGTGTTGAACATAAGATTATTCCTATCTCTAGGAACATTGCTTACTTTGCTTACTGAGTTCCACTACTTACCCTCTCGAGCAGTTTGTCGCCGCTGATCAGCTCATAGACAAGAATTGCGACCGCTCATAGACAAGCATTGCTACAGACTCACACTAAGTAAAGACGATTAACTCACTATACTCGCGCAATGCACACCTCTTGGTGGATTGCTACATACTTCGTATGTCCATGCCGCATGATTGAGTATGCGATAACTCTTGCAATCTTTGCAATGAAAGTAAGTGATGATAAAGAAAAAGTTAATGAAGATGGAGTCAAAGGAAATAAAGAGATGCATTGATTACAAAATGTATTAATGTCTTAAGCCAAAATGTAATACAATACAGGGATAAGAAGAAAGATGCAGGGCTAGATGTAGGCAATCTCTTGCTTCCATCAGATGTATGTCAAGGCTGTCGGTGGTGCCATGGATGGGCGGTTGAGTAGTCTCTCTCGAGATCTATCTCTGGCAAAGCTCCAGTCGTCACTCAGAATGGGTTGAAGAAATGAAGAACCCTCAAAGAATGTTTTCCCATTCTCTCATCTGTGATCACAAGGATCTGCCTTAAGGAAGAAGCTCAAATGCCTTGAATTTGGGCTCTAAGGCTCTATTTATTGAGCTCAATCACCGACAGCATTAATGGCCCCGCTCTGAATCTCTGCCACTAACGACGTGATGGTCCCGCTCTGAATCTCTGCCACTAACAGCGCGGTAGGTGAAATGTCAACATCACCTTTTTTATACTCCCAAGGTATGGGTTCATGCTCATTTTTGCCGAAGTACCATCTCATTCCACCAGCCTTGCGATCACCCTTCTATCATGGTTATTACTTTGTATCTGCAACATCCATGCGATGAATGCATGCGATCGATAGCCGCAACATCCATGCGATGAACATATGTAATCAATTCCTGTGATAGCTACAAAAATAGACATTTTGACGCAAAATAACGCATAATATTGGGTTAGCAGAGATTTCTCATGTTGATCGACACAAGCTCACTTTTCACACGATTTCTTAGTATAATCGCCGCATATTCTACGTGTTAGCCCTCATAATTCTAAATAAAAGGCTACAATAACTTGTATTTTGACTAGCTATCACACCCCTAAACTTAGAATCATGCTTGTCCTCAAGCATGCCTTATACTTAGGAAATTCAAAATTCACCCTTTAGCTTTACCTTGTGATGACCAGCTTTTCAAAATATAATTCACTCATACCTCTAACCTTGGCAACAATGCTCTCCTCAACTTTGGCTACTTTTTCAAAGAGATCTTTTCTAAGTTTAAATCTGGCAAGCCTCTACTAAAAAACTTTTTACTCATTTCAAGCAACTTTGCTTTTAGCTTTTTACAATGCGTTCATTTAAAACAATTCAAAGCTTTGCAATACATTATTAGAGTGGAGCGTTGAAGTTGGCTACACTCTTCATTTTGGCTTGCCCCTACGAGTGTCATGCGGGCATCCAACTTCGATTGCGTGCCATATTCAACTCAACTCATGTCTTAATTTGGGCTTGCGCCAAATAGAGGAATTGTTCTTATGCATTGATTTTGGTCACCTACTTTCGTTTTGGCTTACCTACACGGGTTTCATGTGATGTATCCAACTATAGGTAAGTGCCTTTCACAACTTTAACTCTTATCAGCTTGGGTTTCCCCTTTGTGCTAACAGTGGAGATTTTATGATGATATAATTTTTTTTTATTTTAACATCGCAATGTGATGGACGCATTTTCCTAGAGCATTACCACCCCCAAACTTAGAAAGTGGCAATGCTCCTGCCGAAAAGCTAAAAACAAACTCGTTCAGGAATGCGGTAAAAGATGTTTGAGCAGAGGTTTGCACATGATAAAACTTAGACTGCAAAACCTTGAAGAAGCTATTAAAGTGAGGTGGGCCTTACGACGTTTAGTTAGTGGATGGAGTGAGTGATAAATATTGCCATGAGTGCTATTCTTTCAATGCAAGGGTAGGCAAGTGGACAAAAGAGGATTTCATAAGGATAATGCATAAAAGATAACAAGAAAAGAACCTTCAAGTAGAATAACACTTGCAACCATACCGTAGAATTCATGTGGTCATAGCCATGTGTTGAATGATGGAGAGGATTCTTCCGTTTAAACTGCACACCGAGGAGAATTATTATTGCATCCACAAGGAGCGAACGCACACCACATCTAAGAAAGCAGCTGCAAATCCAAAATAACAATAATCAAATAAATAAACTAAACTAGGAAAGCAAGGTAAAGATAGAGTAGAAGACGTCCTTGGAGAAATTGGATTGAAGCCACCGCAAGGATTATTCCATGCAGGAGATTGGTCTCAACTGCTTAGGTCAAGAGACTCGTCCTGACCATTGGAGCTTCCGGCAATTGATAGCCGTATGTTGGTTTACACGCGCCTAAGACTGCTTTTAGCTTGTGCCAGATAGCCTTTCTATCGCGGGGTCAATATTGGCTTTTGGCGCATCGCCTACACTTCAAATATTGTTTGCAACTTGGTTGCACAAGCTACAATATGCCCATGATAAAAAAGGATTCCTATGAAAACACAAAACTCAACAAACTATTAGCTGCCAAGTCCCCGACAATGGTGCCAGAAACTTGATGCGTGGAAAATGGAGAGTAAATATGTGTGCATCTTATGATATGTGTTGATCTCCATGCGTCGATGGTCATGCGTTGGATTAAGAAATATGCAATATGCATTTAAGAGTATATGCGATGGCTATGCGTTCCTGCCACAAGTTTTCTTACTCTCTTGCCAAGTACAACGAGTTCGCAAGTTTCTTGGGGTGATCCGAGGTCGAACTCGGGGACTTAAAACTAAATATTGCAAAGCAATGTGTTTAAGCCGATGAATAAAAGAATGTGGAAGTTAAAAGACTATGCATTACTCCTACTCTTAACTAAACAGATTGAGCAACGAAAGTATGACTATGAGAATTAGAGATGCGGCAATTGTTAACGCATAATAAGATGCATGGAAAAATAGATAAAATGGGGGAGATGAATTCACCGTATCATTAAGCTTGATCGCAAGGGTAATCCCAACTAACACAAGTTATGCGATCATGCTATACACAAATATATGCATGCGATGCATATGTGAAACAGTCGAGACAACTTATTTCTAAGTTTCTATTCTTGCTTATGCACACATAAGACAAGATGACCGCATACCACCATTCCTATTTCTAGGGCACATGCGATATGTAAATAGCAGATAGAACTTATGTCTAAGTTTCTACTCTTGCTTTTGCAATCTAATCCCTCTATCTCAAGCCTAGATTCTAATTCGACTCTCTCAAGCCGAGATTATATCTTTCGACTACTCTCTCGAGTTTGTTCAAAGGGTGAATGATGCATACATAAGACAAGATGATCACATAAAGCATGGTTGTGTTGAACATAATATTATTCCTATCTCTAGGAACACTGCTTACTTTGCTTAGTGAGTTCCACTACTTACCCTCTCGGGTATTTAGTCACCATTGATCAGCTCATAGACAAGCATTGCGACCGCTCATAGACAAGCATTGTTACAGCTTCACACTAAGGAAAGAGAATTAACTCACTATACTAACGCAACGCAAACCTCTCGGTGGTTTGCTACATGCTTCATATGTCTATGACGCATGATTGAGTATGCGATAACTCTTGCAATCTTTACTTAGTTCGTTGCAATGAAAGTAAGGGATGATAAAGAAGAAGTTCATAAAGATGGAGTCGAAGGAAATAAAGAGATGCATTGATTACAAAATGTATTAATGTCTTAAGCAAAAATGTAATACAATATAGAGAAAAGAAGAGAGATGCAAGGCTAGATGTAGGCAATCTCTTGCTTCCATCAGATGTATGTCAAGGCTGTCGGTGGTGCCATGGATGGGCAGCTGAGTAGTCTCTCTCGAGATCTATCTTCGACAAAGCTCCGGTCTTCACTCCGAATGGGTTGAAGAAATGAAGAACTCTCAAAGAATCTCGTCTCCAGCTCTTATCTATGATCACAAGGATCTGCCTTAAGCCAGAAGTTCGGATGCCTTGAATTTGGGCTCTAAGGCTCTATTTATAAAGCTCAATTGGCGACAACATTAATGGTCCTGCTCTGAATCTCTGCCACTAATGGCGTGATGGTCCCGCTCTGAATCTCTGCCACTAACGGTGCGGTAGGTAAAATGTCAACATCACCTTTTTTATACTCCCAAGTTATGCGTTCATGCTCGTTTTTGTCGAAGTACCATCACATTCCACCAACCTTGAGATCACCCTTCTATCATGGTTATTACTTTGTAGCCACAACATCCATGCGATTGATAGCTGCAACATCCATGCGATGAACGCATGTGATTGATAGCCGCAACATCCATGCAATAAACGTATGCGATCGATTCCTACGATAGCTACAAAAATAGAATTTTGATGCAGAATAATGCATAATATTGGGTTAGCAGAGATTTCCCATGCTGATCGACGCAAGCTCACTTTTCACATGAATTCTTAGTATAATCACCACATATTCTACTTGTTAGCCCTCATATTTCTAAATAAAAGACTACAATAACTTGTATTTCTACCAGCTATCACTTTCCCAATACTCATATAAGGACTCTCTACCAATTAATTTATACCATATATTTCTTTTCTAATATTATTAGCCTTAAATGTAGGGAAAACATTTTCTAAAATATTTTTCTTAAGACCATTCCACGTGGTGATCGATCCGTCCGGCAAGTAGTACAACCAATCCTTAGCCATAACCTTCATGGAGAAGGGGAAGGCCCTAAGATTAATTTGTCCTTGTGTTACCCTATGTGGGAGCATATCGTCACATACCAAATGAAATTCTTTCATGTGTTTGTGTGGGTCCTCACCTGGATTACCTCAAAAAGTGGGTAAAACATTAACCAAATCGGGTTTCAATTCAAATAGTATCGTAGTCTCCGAGTACACTATACATAACGATTGTTGATTGTAATCCGGTTTGGCAAGCTCTCTTAGCATTTGCTCCCTTGCTTCACCCATAGTATTTGTTTGTATTGGTTCATCAGTCTCCTTTCCTTACGGTCGATATCTACAACAAAATCACAAAGTATACTCCAAGAGGAGCGGGTCATGCACAAAAAGATAGTTCAATGAAACTAACTATTTTTTATTTATTTTTCTAAAATAAAGGAGTTTAATGATTTTTAAAGGCCAATTGCGCAGTTCTTCGGCAACGATGCCAATTTTTTTGTTCTAAAATAGGTGTCATAAATTCTATCTTACGCAAAACAAATTAAATTTATAATACTCTTACTACAACTAGAACTAACACGTAGTAATAATGGAGTAAGTGTCACATCCCCTCCCAGCTTACCCTTGAAAACTGAAAGGGGACATGATGACAGCAGTTACTGACCTACTTGCCTTGCCAACATTTACTGCCTAACTTAAGTAAAACATGTTTAAAACCTTAATATGAAAATACGACTTAGTAGTTAAAAAAAAAAAAAAAAACTATGAATTTAACCAGCAAAACAACTTAAATAGAATTCTGAAACAACGACAAACATATGTCCAACAAACAGCACAACAATAAAAACATGGGTCCCAAAATAAAACCCACAAGTCCTAGATTCTCTCAAAACATGTATACATCAAAACAAGCTTAACCTAGGCTTCTTCCTTCCTAACCAAGCTTTGAGTGGCAAACAGTAGTTGGTTCAACCGCGAGGAATCTGACTGTTATCTGAGAAAGAGGAAAACATTTGAAACAGTGAGATGATTGCCCAATGAGTGACTCATAGAAAAACAGTTCGTCTTAGGCCTTTCATACACATATTATTTAAAACATATAAACATGCTGGAAATAATCTCAAGAAACTTACATGGTATCTTACATTAATCATAGCATCATAATCAAACATACTATCAAAACCTTAGTTGAGAACGAGCGTTCGTCGCTCAAGCTCCCAACGTCCATTCATGGCCGGGAGACCCATACTTCAGTCCCATTATAATGACTGTGGAAAGGAGACCCATACTTCAGCCTCTCATATAGGACTACCTACATGCATGTGGAGTATACTAAGTACCCTCAACACCTTATGTTCTTCCTCGAATACCTTCTATACCTTCGGCATTCGATTTGTTAGAATCGTACCATTCATAGAAGAGTTGAGTACAATAAGCTTTAGGCATAGCACTTACCTAGCTTTCACCATAAAATCATTATCACAATTCAACACGTATGATTCATGAATTATAAACATGTAGTTTTGCAATACTTTAGCATTCAACCTTGACATGCACTAGAATTAGTAAGACTTATTTAAAATAGCTTAAAACATCATGCTTAAGAAATGCCATGAAACCTTTTAAATCATAAGTATAGACTTTAGTTGTTTGGAAAACCCATAACCCTAGCATGAAATTCAATTGGAAAGCTTGCTCCTTTTATACATATATTTTTTAAGATATTTAGTCATTCATAGTTATTTAGGCTTGTTTTTTCTTAGGCTTGGTAGGCCTCTCCAATGGATGTCGCTCCTACATATAAGAATAAGAATTTTAGTCACTACTTTGGTCCCCCTTTTGAGACCTCTTTTAAACCAAGCTCATACTTAGCAAGAAATTGCCTGTTCGTCCAAAATTTCCAGATTCAGCTTCCAACATCAATGACATGAAAACCATGATTCATTTTTAGAAAGTTCCTTTTTCAAACATGCTCATAATTTTGTTAACAATGTTATCTCAAAATTTTATCGTGAAAATTTTTGTGGTTTGACCTGGGCCTTTAAATATTTCCCAATGGCCCTAAACCAGAGCATCCTGCTTGATCAAAGATTCTAGGTTTAACTTCCAAACTATGTAACTCAAAACCTAGACCTTATCTTGCAAAAGTTCCTTCTACAAACTTGCTTGAAATGGTGATAACAAGAATACCTTAAACTTTCAGCTTGAAAATCTAATTGGTTCAGCCTAGATCTAATTCTTCGTCGAGTGCCCAAAAATGCCCAACAATGAACCTTCACATTCTCCTTCCTTTTCCAGCCCTCTTTCCAATGAGAACTCCTTTCCAAAGCTTGATTTCGAGAACTAGATTCATAGAGCTTTCCAATAGTACCAAGATCATCTAAGGGAATCATCCAAAACAAATTCTTGAAGTTCACTTCCCTTTTTATACTACTGTCCAACACTTTTGTATGAAATCTTCTTAAGCCACCTCACCCACTAGTGGAGATTAAGGGCCCAGATTAAGCTATCTTTCCAGATAACTAAAAGAAAAGTTTAAAACTGAGTGTTTCAAGCAAACTCGATCCTCGATGTAAAAACTCGATGGAGAAGGTCATTGCTCGATGAAAATTTTGATGGTTCTCTGTTGAATACTCGATGGGAAGGACTCGATGCTTTATGGGATGCTCGGTGCTCGACGGCTTCCTCGATGCACACTCCATCTTCGATCACTTATACTCAATGCGCAATCCTTCCTCGATTATCATGCTCGATGCTCGATCCTTTCTCGAACCTCATACTCAATGCTTGGCGGCATTTGCTTGATGTCTGCCTTATGCTTACTCGATGCTCAACCACCACTCTTCACGACTAACACTTAGCCATAAATTCTTTTTAAGGCTAGACTAATAAGTATCCGAGAGCAAAGTTTCTCATACTTGGACATTTTTCCTTCTTCAAACTTATCCTTCACCTTAAAACCCACAATTCCCTTCTAACTTAAATATTTAACCCCATTACTTTGCTTAACTCAAACAATAAACATAATTAAAAAAGGACAGTAAGGTGCGGGTTTTATAATAAGAGGTCGATCCCAAAAGAACCTCTATTAATTGGCCTAAAATAGACTAATTCATAAATGCAAACGATTAAATGGTAAGGAGGGGAGGGGTCGGTCATGTAGAGGGTTGTTTGTTTTCAAGAACTAGAAACTAACTAAGTGAAAAAGCAAGAATTTATATAGGAACTTTAGTAATGAGATGAGTAAGAGAGATTATGAGATAAAATTCCATTGAAATGAAATTTTGGAATTTTATGTAAACTAGACAATTCTATCATTGATTTAACAAAGAGACATGCAATTAGATTATTCAATAGTTCATTAAGAATAAATTCCTACTATTCTAATTAGCTAATTTGGCAATTAACCCTAATCTAGGTCTTAATTGCTTCCTAAAGACATTTCATGATTAATCTCTAAATTATATCAAACTCATGGGTTTTCTTAACTATTCGAATCTTGAAATTAAAAGATAGAAAATTAAAAATTGATTGCATGATTGTTTTGAATTAATAGGTTCTTTAAAAAAAAAGAGGAAAAGAAGTCCACATTTTCTATTAAGACTACTAATTCTTGCAACCATAATAACAATTTTTTTATAGAACTATGTAATCTTTTAATACAAAAATTGATTAATCTCGAGTCGTCAATTCAATCTTAATCAATTTTATTATAAATCTCAGCAAGAACATTCAAAAGAAAGTAATTACATGAAAGAATATTTAAGGAAAAGTCCCAAGAAAGTGCCAATCTGCACAATGCCCAAGAAAAAGGATTACCTACTCATGGATGATGAAATTCTTCAACAATTCGTTGATAGTTGCATATTTGGTACAAGGATTGAATACAAATTGGTTGAATCTCTAAAAAATTTACAGGAATAGCTCTATAAATTCAAAGTCTCTCTCTAAAAGTTTAAGTTTTTCTTCCCTCTCCTCTGCTAAAAAATGAAACAACAAAATTTATACCAGCAGGCATAGTGTCGCAACACCAAGTTCTGCGTTGCAACGTTAAATCATAGAAAATCAAAGAACCATCAGGCTAATGTTACAATGTTGCACAGTCGCTTGGTTGTGCAAGGCGCACGCGAAATGAATCACGTCAAAATCTGGAGTTTTGCAACGTTGTGGGCAGCATTGTAATGCTGCCCTGTTTTGTACCAGAAGTGAGCGTTCTATCTTCAAATGTCGCCTGACGCTTCTCCTAAGGTCGTGACACTAAAACTCGATGGTAATACTCGATACTCGATAGCATTTACTCGATGGCATTTTGGTAATTACTCGATGGTACTTGATGCTTGATGGCATTTACTCGATGCTCGATGGCATTTAGGTAATTTTCTGATTCTCTTCAATCTGTTAATTTTCTAGATCATTTTGATATCCTTTTGGCCCAATTTTCTTGTAATGACTCCTAAACGTCTCGGGGAACGTTTTACCTACAAAATTAGCATTAAAAGCAAATAATCAACACGATTTTGGGGGTATTAGTTTAGAAAATATATATGCTTTAAAAACCCAACACTTTTTTAGCCACATCTGGTTCAGTTCAGCTCAATTGGACCTGTGGTGGCCTGTTCGGGTGGTTTGGGTCCGATTCGGTTTGAGCCGAGTGATCCAGACCTCTTTTGAAGCTGTTTTTGGATTTTTTTTATTTTTTTTTTTTTTGTAATAATTAGTTATTTTGCTTGTTTAGGATGCCAAATTTGAACCATATTGGTGTTAATAAAGTGGTTTATGCATGCGATGTATGTTATATTTAAATTTAACATGTCTGTGCATATAGTATGCCATTTAGATTTAAAATCCCAGCATAGGAAAGCATGCTACATGTATAATATTATGTTATAAGTTAGTTATAGTAGGCATTTTTTGGGTTTCTTAAAATTAATATAAGTGTTGTGTTCATTTTGAATGCCTTTGATATATGTTATGGATGGATAACATGTCAACTGTTTCATAATTTGTTATAAAATCGCATTAGATATTAAAATCCATAACAAAGATTATCAACATGCTCACTTTGGTTAACAAATTGTTTTAAATAGTTAAAATAGGTCCTTATATTATAAATTTTGGTTACAAACTCAATCGGTTTATAATCCTGTCTAGGGCTAGAGGTATTTAAGTTTGACAGTTTACGTAACACCTCCTACCTAGGGATTATGATCAAAATGTTGAGCATTGTTAACTGGTTTTATGACCTTGCATGAGCGGTGTGATGTTTAAAATTGGTTTAACACCTAGACATCATAGGATAAAATCCAAATATAATTGTTATACTTGGATAAAAACATATAGACCTAGGTTGTTTAAAATTAGCCGGAATATACCTAACTAATAGAAGACCTAAACATTTAGAACACTTCAGTAAGAGATTAACAATATATATGATATATTGTTTTTAGCTCTCACGTCCCCAAGAGTTCACCCCGTGTGATCCATGCTCGGCTTCGTGTCACTTTTACCGCGACTGCTCCATCCGAAATTTTTTTGCATGGGTAGATAACAAGGTGAATGGGAAAAGTAGTTGATAGTAAGTGGGTGAAGAAAATGTGTCATCATATCCTACGGTCTCCTCCATTAGTTTTAACCGTGAGATTCCTATGTTGTGCTTGCTGTTGTTTTTAGGCGACACTAGCTAGTCGTTAATCGTGGCGATCGCTTCGGAGGGTTGTAACATAGGATTCAAGACAACCCAAGCTTTAGAAATGAATAAGATTTTATAGTTCCATCTTGAACGTTGTCTTCCAGTTCTGGGGAATGTTCATACCATTCCATAAGTTCTGAAAATGACAGGTCACACTTACAAGAGTTGCTAAATATTAGTAAAGTTCTTAACCGAAAACGGTAATCGAACAACTATAAGAATAAGAGTTATTCAGGATATACTATTTGGTCAAGATTTTCTTGCCTCAGTGAAAGAATATTTGACCTCCCTTGGGTAGCATCTATTCTAACTCACTAAAGTATTGTTGTAAATAAATAAAGAAATATGGGTACTTTATTTATTTTTGCTAAAATTGGATATAAATACATAAATGTAATAGAATTTGTTTATTTTTCCGCAATGTCCGACTTGATTATACAACTTCTTGCTTCTGACAAATTCAATTGAGAAGGTTACTCAAATTGGAAATCGAATATAAATAAAATATTAGTGGTTTACTGAAGCATTGTATCAACAGCAGTGGAAGCACAAGGATCATCTAAGAACTCAAATTCACTAATTTTGGCAAAATATAAAGCATGCTTTTGTAGAAAAAGGTGAGTTTTTAAGATATACCTCTTGTAGAACTTCTTCAAAGCTCCTTCACCAGCTGCTATCTTCTCCAAATCTTGTTGTAGACCACCTCAAGATCTTCCCCATTATTCTCTTAGTGCTCTAGATTGAGTTGTGGGAGTCAAAACAAGCTTGAATCAAGGGTAGATGGAGAAATGCTCACTATAGAAAATCAGCCGAAGAACTCTTTCTTCAAACCAAAATTTCTCTCAAAATCTCTATAGATTGCATGCCCGATTTTCACTCCAATCTCTTCATTATATTGCACATGAGTTGCAAAGAGAAGAGTTTCATGAGTTGCAGCTCATGCTTGGAGAAGACAAGGCAAAGATAATGCTATTTGAGTGAGCTACTTGGTGATGGATAATGGAAAAACCATTTTTTCCATTTTGTATGTTTTTGGTTTTTAATTTTCCAATTTTATCTAAAAATTAAATTTTGATTCTATATAATCTATTTTGGTTTTAAAAAATGAAAAAATCAATTAATTTCAAAGATTAATTATTAATTACAACTTAATTAATTTAATAACAAATATTAAATTAATTTTAACACATATCCATGTTTATATATTTAAATCATATTTAAATATATAAATTCTCCTATTCCGTTTAATTATAAAATTAAACATATAATTATATCTCATATAATTACTAATTCTCTTAATTCTAATTTGAAAGTTTCAAATTAACTTATCACGCTATTCTAGAGTTAGTCCGTTACGAGCAAGTAGGGGGACCTCGTAGACCTACAGATCATGGGCTCCAACAATCGGACATTAATTCCCTAAACTCATTAGACTAAATTAATCTACATTCGTTAACTAATAGGTCACCCCACTAAAGCCAATTGGTGCACTCCCCTCACTGTAGATGTATTATGTCCACCCGATTTAACCATAATCAGCAAGTCAACCCTTCAATGGTTGTTTGTAATAACGGTTGGGTCAAATATCTATTTTAGCCCCGAGATTACGTCTTATTCCTCAAGTCCCTACTAATCCTCTAATGAATAACTGGTTTGTGATCCAATCAATGAACCAAACTCTCTCAGCCAGGTGAAAGGGTGGGCCCCTTGTTCAAGACCTAGATTCAGTACTTGAGAGAACAACCTTTCTTCTATCCCTAAATCGGGTAGGCATGAACTCCATCTTGCACCCTATGTCCTTAGCTATCTATCCGGTCTTACCCCTGAAATAGGAGTCTTATTGAGCCGGCGCTATTAAGCCAACCCTCAACTATGCAAATATAAGGGCAATCCCGAATAAATAGGAGTTCATAGTTAGCCAGGATTAAGATCGAGTTACCTAGGCCATCTAGGTTAAATAGTCAGTCTTAAACAGTAAACAACATTATAAAGTAAGAGTGACTTATTTCTTTGTCCTGATCTTATGCAAACTCATTGCATAGGACGCTCAACTCCTCATGTCATAACATGTACAAATTAGGATCACATCGTATGTAGCAATTTACAACTCTTTGTAACAACTACAGAGTAGGCCGCATCCAATGGTGTTATCGGAATAAGGTACTCAACCACATTCATGTACCATAGATAATTTTGGCTATTTACTTGAACCTGATCCACTCTTATGTCTCCACATAAAGTTCAAGTACTCATACAATAGTCATGGGTCTTAGTTTATTGGATTTAGAATTTCATACAAATTATGAGATCAATAGCAAGTATATTGATAATAGAAAATGTTTATTATTTTACAAAATGCGAGTTTTTAGGACATAAAACCCAACAATACTCCCACTTGGACTAAAACTCTAGTGGATCAATATATACAAATATATACAATGTTAAGTTTACATGGAGAGAATAAAAAAGTACAAATACAATAAACTAGGGCATTAGAATACCCATAAATTCTCCCACTTGCCCTAATGATACAATACTCGTAGACCTAGTCCTACTAGGTGACCCTCGAACACTTTAGCTGAGGGGGCTTCGTAAATGGACCAGCTAAGTTGTCTTGGGAAACAATCTGAGTGACAATGACGTCTCCTCTGTGTACAATCTCCCTAATGAAATGGTACTTCCATTCGATATGTTTTCCCCTCTTATGGCTTCGTTGTTCCTTTGAATTTACAACTGCTCCTCTGTTGTCACAATATAGAGTGAAAGGCAGGTGCATATTAGGAACTACTTCTAGATCCATTAAGAACTTTCTGAGCCATACTGTTTCTTTTTTTGTTTCTCTTGCAGCTACATACTCAGCTTCCATTGTGGAGTCCGCAATACAACTCTATTTGATGGTTCTCTTCACAACTGCTCCTCCATTATGAGTAAATACTGACCCCGAAGTTGATTTCCTCAAATCAATATCCGTCTGAAAGTCAAAATCAGTGTATCCAGTAAGGATCAGATCCTTAGGACCATACACGAGCATATAATCTCTCGTTCTCCGAAAATACTTGAGAATGTTTTTAACAGCTGTCCAATGGTCATGAGCACATATTGGGACGAGTAAACAACATTGTATACATCAAACTCCCAACTGCAAATGCATATGGAATTCGATTCATCTCCTAAACTTCTTGAGGTGTCTTAGGACTCTGTTTCTTAGATAGGTGAATTCCATGCTTGAAAGGTAAAGACCCTTTTTTGGAATTTTGCATTTTATACTTGGGCAACATCTTGTCTATATAAGATGCTTGAGATAAAGCTAATTTTTGTTCTTGCAATTCCGAACTATTTGGATTCCAAAAACATGTTGTGCTTCTCCCAAATCTTTCATTTGGAATTAGGAAGTCAATCATCTCTTAACTTCAGCTATATATTCTAATTCATCCCAATTGAGTAGAATATCATCAACATACAATACCAGAAAAGCGACAGTTTTTCTGACGATTTTCTTGTAGACACAGGGTTCATCAATATTTTGTTTAAAGCCAAAAGATTTGATTGCAGCATTAAATCTCATATTCCAAGATCCTGAAGCTTGTTTTAATCCATAAATAGATCAATTAAGCTTGCAAACCTTTTGCTCTTGACCCTGCTGTATAAACCCTTCTGGTTGAGACATATAGATACTCTCTTCAAGATAGCCATTCAGAAAAGTTGTCTTGACATCCATTTTCCATATTTCATAATCATAAAATGTGGCTATGGACAAAAGTATTCTAATTGACTTTATGATGGCAACTGGAGAGAAGGTTTCTTCATAATCTACCCCCTCTCTTTGGGTAAACTCTTTTGCCACAAGTCTAGCTTTGTAGGTCCGTACCTTACCAGCTTGATCTCATTTTCTCTTGTAGATCCATTTGCAACCGATGGGTTTTACCCCTTCAGTTTGATCTACAAGATCCCATATAGAATTGAAATACATAGATTCCATTTCAAGTTCCATGGCTTTAATTAATTGGTCATTGTCCACATCATTCATTGCTTGGTTAAAAGACAATGGATCCTCTAAACCATCATCTGGTATGATGACTTGAGCTTCAGTTAAACCCATGTACTGGTCAGGCTGTTGTATAACCTCCCACTATGACGAGGCATTCTCAGCTCTTGAAAAGGATGTGAAGTATCAGTTTCATCAACAACTCTTGTTGATGAATCTGCTCTAGCAACAACTCTTATTGAAGGACCTACTCGATCAACAACTCTTGTTGATACGTTTGTCGTTTCTCTGGACATTTCTTCTATTACCAGCTTACTGCGAGATTGATGGTTCTTTATATAATCTTCTTCCAGGAAGGTTGCATTTATCGACACAAACACTTTATCTTCCTGGGGATCATAATAGAGACCACCTTTACTTTATTTGGGTAGCCTTCAAATAGGCATACTTTTGAACAGTGTTCCAACATTTTAGGATTTTGCACCAACACATGTACTGGACAACTCCAAATTCTGAAGTGATATAAATTTCCTTTACGTCCTCTCCAGAGCTTGTACGGTGTTTCAGAAACACTTTTTGAGGGAACCATGTTCAAAATATACACTGCAGTCCCAACTGCGTGTCCCACAAAAAGAATTTGGTAACTAAGCATAACTCATCATGGAATGAACCATGTCCAACAAGGTTCTGTTTCTCCTTTATGCTATACTGTTCTGCTGAGGTGTACCAGGGGCTGTGAGTTGAGGCTGAATTCCATGTTCTATCAAATAGTTCTGGAATTCTATGTTCATATACTCACCATCTCGATCTGATTGAAGTGTTTTAATCTTTCCACCTAATTGGTTCGCAGCCTCAACCTTATACTCGTTGAACTTTTCAAAAGTTTCAAACTTTTGGTGCATTAGGTAAATATGCCCATACCTTGAATAATCATCTATAAAACTGATGAAATATTCAAACCCTCCCTTGCTCTAACATTTAAAGGCCCATAAAGGTCTAAGTGAATCAGCTCTAAGGTTTCTTTGGCTCTAAGACCTTTTCCAATAAAAGATCTTTGTCATATTACCCTCAAGACAGAACTCACATGGTGGTAATGAACTATCTTCTTACTTGTTTAAAAGACCGTTCTTAACCAATCTCTCAATCCTGTTGAGATTTATGTGACCCAATCTAAAGTGCCAAAGATAGGCATTTCGAGAAATCTTCCTTTTCTTAAGAGTCCCAGCAGTTTTAAACATCTCTATGTTCAAAACAGCTTTGACCTTAGTTGGTTTTAACATGTACAAGTTATTTTCTAATTTTGCAGAGCAAATTTGTTTATTTCCCATTTTGATGAACACTTCACCATTTACGAAATAAACATTATAATTTTGTTCTAGAAAACAGGAGACAGATATTAGATTCCTTTTCATAGAAGGAATATAATATACATTTTTCAAATAAATGTACTTATCTCCTATAAATAACTTTATATCTCCCACTGTTTTGGTTGAAACATTCTCCCCGATCCCTACCTTAAAGATTGTTTCACCTTCTATCAACTGTCTCTAGAAACTTGTTTCTTGTCAGGTAGTACATACATGATTAGCGGCACCTAAATCAATTGTCCAAATTTTATCGTTTTCCACTAAACATGCTTCGATAACAAGTAAATCATATTTATATTATTGTTAGAATTCGGCATTCTCATCTACAAAATTCATAATTTCAAATGAGTTGGGAGATAGATGACAATCCTCTATTAAAACTCTTTTGGTATAATCAACCGCTAGTAATTTGTTTGTTGATTTGATTTTACTGTTATGTACATCGAAAGCGAGTATTACAAAAGAATGTGACATGCTGTCAAAATTCAACAAATTCTAATTAGCAAATTGTAACTAAATCCAAAGTAAAGTTTTAGCAAAAAGTAATAATGTACCCATAACCATAATTTATTTGCAACGATATTTTAGTGAGTCAGAATATTTGCTACTAAGGGGTAGTCATATACTCCTTCACTAAAACAAACAATTTTGACCAAACACTATCTCTGGAATAACTCTTATTCCTATTTCTCTGAAAAAACCCTTATTCCTATAGTCGTTTGGTTATCATTTTCGGTCAGGATCTTTACTAACAACTTAGTAATTCTTGTAAGTGTGACCCGCCATTTTCAAATCCTATAGGATGGTATGAATTTACCTTCGAAATAGAAGATAACATCCAAGACAGAACTATAAGACCCTATTCATTTTACTAAAGCATGTGTTGTTCCGAATCCTGTGTTACAACCCTCCAAGGGGATAGCCATCGCAAAACGACTAGCAAAGGCCACCTAAAGCAAACCAGCAGGCGCAACATAGGAATCTCACGGTTCAGACTAATGGAGGAGACTGTAGGATATATTGACACATATCCTTCACCCACCAACTATTAACTACTTCCTCCGTTTACCTTGATATTGACTCATACAAAACACTTTCCGAATGAAGGCCATTTCCAGGGTAACACGAAGCATCATATGAATCTCACGGGGTAAACTATATGGAGACGTGGCAGTTGAAATCTATATATCGTATAATAGACTTATGTTTGAACAACTTTCTTTTATTCATCAAAATCTAGATTTAAGCTCAAAAATACTTTCCGAATGGAGGTCACTTCCAGGGTGACACGAAGTACCGCTTAAATCTGGATTGTAAACTCTTAGAGACGTGAGAGCTAAACTAACGTATCGTATATGTTATTAATCTCCCACTGAAGTTTTCTCATAACTTTATCATATAAAAGTTATTAAACTGCCACTGAAGTGTTCTATTTTGGGTAGGTTTATACTTAGGTTCTTTTCGGCTAATAAAACAACCGTAAGTCTATGTGGTTTATCCAAGTATAAATCTTATAATTGGATTTTAACCTATGATGTCTAGGTGATAAACCATTTTATTACCTCACATCACTCATGTATGCTCATAAAACCGATTACCAACGCTCAATTATTCCGCCATAATCCCCAGGTAGGAGGTGTTCCGTAACCCATCAACTTAAGTACCCCCAGGCTTAGACAGGATTATATATCGGTTGAGTTTGTAACCTTGGTTTTATAAGTTTTAACAATTAAAAAAGGTGGTCAACCTACGTGAGCATGCAGCTATTGTTTATGGATTTTAAATGTCTAACCCAATTTTATAACAACTTATCAAACTTTAGACATGCTATACATCCATAACATATATGAGTCATTCAACATTTAATATAACATTTATATTAAATACAACGAACCTTAACATGCATACTATATATTATAACAATTATAACATATTTTTAATGCATGTAACATGCTTCCTATGGTGGGATTTTAAATCTAAATGACATACTATATGCACATACGAGATTTATTTAATTATAACATACATCAAATGCATAAATAATTAAACACAGACTGATATGGTTTTAGTTTTGCCAAAAAAACAAGCAAATAGAAGCCTAACTATTACAAATTCGCTTCAAAACTGACTTTGAACTGCTCAAACTGCTCCAAACTAAACCCAAACATCTTGAACCGGACTGGATGAGTCTGAATTGGACCATTAAAGTCTGAACCAAACCAGCCAAAAAAATTTTAAGGCTAAACCGGGTTGAACCTTGAGAAAAGTCAGTCGAACCGGCTACTCTCGATCCAACTCAAAATCTTGCAAAGGCCAATCGTATAGTGATGAACATTATCATCTTGCTCCATCGCCTTGTGTTGTTGAAGTACTACACGATCGCTTAGTGTTTGCCTCAACTAAATGATCATTTAGCTTTATCACATAAAGCTACACCATCGCTTAGTGTCTGCCTCAACTAAACGATCGTTTAGTTTTATCGCATAAAGCTACATGATCGCTTAGTGTCTACTGAAGCTAAACGATTGTATAGAACTACATTGTCGGTCAAACTCCATCGCATAACCATCGCTTAGTTCTATCGCATAGAACCAAACGATCGCTTATCACCCTCGTCTAGAACTTCACGTCATCGTTTAGTATCTGTCATAGCTAAACGATCACTTAGCTCTATTGTATAGAACATAATCGCGTTGTTCAGCATCGTAGGTAAGCGATTATTTAGTTCCATCGCATAGAAACTTCAACGCATCGTTTAGCACTTCGTCTACACGATCGCTTAGCTCTGCTTCTAAACGATCGCTTAGTGTTATCGTATAGCAAATTGAACGCATCGTTTAGCTGCTGCAAGTACATGATCGTTTGGCGTTCAACATCACAATGATCAGTGCCCATTGCTATATGATCATCCAGCTTTTCTTCACATCGTGTAGCGTCTGGAGCTAGACGATCGTTTAGCAACTGGAACCTCAACAACGATTCTGAGCAGAAGCTAAAAAACTGGAACAGCAGCTCGCCCTCTTCGCTTGTCTCTTCAATTAGATCTTAATTTCGACTCTAATGACTACAAATAAATTACTGACACTTGCTAACACATAAAAGCTCATCAAACAAGAGCCAATTAAAAATTTAAATGAGACATTAGAGAGATTTAAAGAGCAAAAACTCAGAAAACCATATCAGTGTACCAGTTTCATATTTCTCATATAAAACACCCACCAAACCAAAATTAAACCGAATTGAATGCTTATTTGATGCTCAAATACCAATTGAAGGATTGTATCAATAGCAGCGGAAGAACAAGGATCATTTAAGCACTCAAATTCATTGATTTTGACAAAATATTAATTATGCTTTTGCAGACAAATATGAGTTTCAAGACATACCTCTTGTAGAACTTCTTCAAAGCTCCTTCATCAGCTACTATCTTCTCTAAATCTTGTTGTAGACCACCTCAAGATCTTCCTCACTATTCTCTTACTGCTCTAGATTGAATTGTGGGACTTAAAACAAGTATGAATCAAGGGTAGAAGGAGAAATTCTCACTATAGAAAATCTGCAGAAGAACTATTTCTTCAAACATAATTTTCTCTCAAAATCTCTATAGATTGCATGCCCGATTTTCACTCCAATCTCTTCATTATGTTGCAGATCAACATGCAAAGAGAAGAGTTGCATGAGTTGCATCTCATGCTTGGAGAAGACAAGGCAAAGATAATGTCATTTGAGTGAGCTACTTGTTGATGGATAATGGAAAAACCTTTTTTTTTCCATTTCGTGTGTTTTTGGTTTTTACTTTTCCAGTTTTATCTAAAAATCAAATTTTGATTTATAAAATCTATTTTGATTTTAAAAATGAAAAAAATTAATTAATTTCATAAATTAATTATTAAATAAAACTTAATTAATTTAATATCAAATATTAAATTAATTTTAACACATATCCAATGATTTAAATAGATAAATTCTACTATTCCATTTAATTCTAAAATTAAACATATAATTATATCTCATATAATTACTAATTCCCTTAATTCTAATTTGAACGTTTCAAATTAACTTATCACGCTATGCTAGAGCTAGTCCGTTATGAGCTAATAGGGGGACCTAGCGGACCTACGGATCACGGGCTCCAACGATTCGAGATTAATTGGCTAAACTCATTATACCAACAATGGGCTTTAGTGGGTCACTCCACTAAAGCCCATAGTTGTACTCCCCTCACTGTAGATATATTATGTTCACATGATTTAACCACAATCAGCCAGTCGACCCTTCACAGATTGTTCATAATAACGGCTTGGTCAAATGTCTGTTATACCCTCGAGATTACATCTTATTCATCAAGTTTCTACTGATCCTTTAATGAACAACTGGTTTGTGATCCAATCACTAACCAAACTCTCTCAGCCCGGTGAGAGGGTGGGGCCCCTTGTTCAAGACCTGGATTCAGTACTTGAGAGAATAACCTTTCTTCTATCCCTAAATCAGATTAAGATGTAAGGGCCATCCCAAATAAACAGGAGTTCATAGTTAGCTTTGGATTAAGATCGAGTTACCTTGGTCATTTAGGTGAAATAGTCAATCTTAAACAGTAAACAGTGTTATACAGTAAGAGTGACTTATTTCTTGGTCCTGATCTTATGGAAACTCATTGCATAGGTTGCCCTCACTCCTCATGTCATAACATATACGAATTAGGATCACATCGTATGTAGCATTTTACAACTCTTTGTAACAACTACAGAATAGGCCGCATCTAATGGTGTTACCAGAATAAGGTACCCAACCTCATTCATGTACAATAGATCATTTTGACTATTTACTCGAACCTGATCCAATCTTATGTCTCCACATAGAGTTCAAGTACTCATACAATAGTCATGGGTCTTATTTTAATGGATTTAGACTTTCATACAATTTATGAGATCAATAACAAGTATATTGATAATAGAAAATGTTTATTATTTTACAAACTGTGAGTTTTTAAGACATAAAACCCAACATTTACGACTTGGGGTTTGTTTTTAATGGAGGAATGTCCTCCTCTTCTTGGTCCAAATAATAAACGAAATGTTTGAGAAGTTTATGATAGATGGGTAAGGGTCAATGAGAAGACGAGAGCCTACATCTTGGGGAGCATATTTGATATGCTCAATAAGAAACATGAAGCCATTCCCTAATTGTGAAATCATGGTATCGTTGCAAGAGATGTTCGGGCAACCGTCATGTTCAGTATGACATGAGGCTATAAAATATGTTTATAACCCACGCATGAAAGATGGGACCAGTGTTAGGGAACATGTCCTAGACATGATGGTTCATTTTAATATCGCAGAAGCTCACGATATTATCTTACATAAGACTAGTCAAGTTAGTATGATTTTAGAGTCTCTTCTAAAGAGGTTCTTGACCTTCAGAACTAATGTTGTAATGAATAAGATTAATTACAACCTGAATGCTCTATTGAACGAACTCCAGACTTTGCCAACCGATGATGAAATTAAAAGAAAGTGAAGGAAACGTTGTTTAACAAAAAAAAAAAAAAAAATATTCTGCGGGGATCATCTTCAGGAATGAAGCCATCATACAAAATGAAGTTTTCCCCTCCCTCTTCTAAAGATAAAAGTATCCAAATGAAGAAGAAATGGAAAAAGGAAGAAGAAACCTGCTACTAAGAAACCCAAGGCTCCTAAAGGAAAATATTTTCATATGCAAAAGACAGGCATTGGAAACGCAACTGCCCAAAATATCTGGCTGAAAAGAGAGCAGAAAAGGAAAACAAGGTAAATCAAATTTACTTGTAAATGAAACATGCTTAGTGGAAAGTTCTCATTTAACTTGGATATTTGATTCAAGCGTGGCCAATCATGTTTGCTCTTCTCTACAGGAAACTAGTTTTTGGACTCAACTCTCAGAACATGAAATGACCTTTAAGATTGGAACAGGAGAAGTCATTTCAGATGAAGTCGTGGGAGACATCAAGTTATATTTTGGGGAATCCTTCCTTTTGTTAAATAATGTGTATCATGTACCCAAAATGAAAATAAACCTGATCTCCATATCTTGTCTATTAGAAAATATGTATAAAGTACCTTTCGAAATCAATGAAGTGTTCGTTTTTTCAAGAGGTGTTCATATTTGTTCTGCTAGACTTGAAAATAACTTGTATATATTAAAACCAAATGAGGTAAAACCCATTTTAAATATAGAGATGTTCAAAACGACAAAGACTCAAAATAAAAAAACAAAAAATTTCTCCTATGCCCATCTTTGGCACCTCAGACTTGGTCACATAAATCTCAGTAGGATTGAGAGATTAGCTAAAAACGGTCATCTAAATCAGTTAATGATAATTCTTTACCTTCGTGTGAATCGTGTCTTGAAGGAAAAATGACATAAAGCTCTTTTTCTAGAAAAGGTCTTCGTGGCAATGAACCCTTAGAACTTGTACATTCAAACCTTTGTGATCCGATAAATGTAAAAGATCTTGGTGGATATGAATATTTCATACATTTTGTTGATGACTATTCAAGATATGGCTATATTTACTTAATGAGTCACAAGTTTGAAACCCTCGAAAAGTTTATAGAATTTAAGAATTAAAACACTTCGATCAGATCGAGGCGGTGAGTATATGGATTTACAATTTCATAACTATTTAGTAGTTCATGGAATTCAATCCCAACTAATAGCACCTAGAACACCACAATAAAATGGTGTTGTAGAAAGGAGAAATCTAATCTTGTTAGACATGGTTCGTCCGATGATTAGTTATGCTCAGTTACCTCAATCCTTTTGGAGGTATGCTATACAAACTATCGTATATATTTTAAACATGAATCCCTCAAAAAAGTGTTTCAGAAACATTGTATGAGTTATAGAGAGGACGTAAAACTAGTTTATGTCACATCAGAATCTAGGGATGCTCGGCACACGTATTGGTGCCAATCCCTAAGAAATTGGATTGACGTTCAAAATTATGCCTATTTGTAGGATACTCTAAAGAAACAAAAGGTGGATTGTTCTATGATCCCCAAGAAGATAAAGTATTTGTATTGACAAATGCTAGATTCTTGGAAGAAGATCATATTAGAAATAATCAACCTTGCAGTAAATTAGTATTGAATGAAATGACCAAAGATACTACAGATAAAACAAAAAAATTTGTTGACCAAGCTGGTCCATCAACAACAATTGTTGTCCCATCACATCCTTCTCAAGAGTCAAGAATGCCTCGATGTAGTGGGAGGGTTATTCATCATTCTGAAAGCTAGACTGGTTTAATAAAAACTCAGGACATCATACTTGATGATGGCCTAGAGGATTCATTAACCTTTAAACAAGAAATGGATGACATGAAAATGGAGTCAATGTACTTCAATTCTGTCTGGGAACTTATAGATCAACCACATTGGGTTAAAACTATATGTTGTAAATGGATCTACAAGAGAATGCGATACGAAATTGGCAAGGTGCGAACCTATAAAGCCAGACTTGTGGCAAAATGTTTTACTCAAAGGGAGGGGATTGACTATGAAGAAACCTTCTCTCTCGTTGGCATGATAAAATCAATTAGAATAATTTTATCCATTACTGCATATTATGACTATGAAATTTAGAAAATGGATGTCAAGACAGCTTTCTTGAATGACCATCTTGACGAAAGTATTTTCATGTCTTAACCAGAAGGGTTAATTGAACAGGATCAAGAACAAAAAGTTTGTAAGCTTAAAAGATCCATTTATGGGTTAAAACAAGCTTTTAGATCATGGAATATAATATTTGACATTGCGATAAAGTCTTATGACTTTGAATAGAATGTTGGCAATGTAGGAATGTATCAGCAACAGCGGAATCACAAGGATCATTAAAGCAGTCTAATTCATTAATTTTGGAAAAATATAAAGAATGCTCTTGTAGAAAACAAGTGAGTTTCAAGACATACCTCTTGTAGAACTTCTTCAAAGCTTGTTCTTAAGCTGCAATTTTCTCCAAATCTTGCTGCAAACCGCCTCAAGATCTTCCCTACTATTCTTTTGGTGCTCCAGATTGAGTTTCAGGGCTCAAAACAAGCTTGAATCAAGGAATGAAGGAGAATAGGTCATAGCAGCAATCTTATTGAAGAACCCTTTCTTCAATCCGAATTTTCTCTAAAATTTTCTCTTAATTGCATGCCCGAATTTCACTCCAAACTCTTCAATATATTGTATATTAACATGCAAGGGAGAGAGTTGCATGAGTTGCAGCTCATGCTTGGAGTAAAACAAGGCAATGGTGGATGCTTTTTGTGTGAGCAAGTTAGGAAATGGATAATGGAAAACCAAGTTTTTCCATTTTGTGTTTTGTTTTTCCAATTTTATATTACAATCTTGGAACATACGGTTTCATACTGCGAAAGTCGTATGGCTTTCACCAAAACATTGATGAACATTTTGTCTATAAGAAGATCATCAAACTTCAGTAGTCTTCTTAGTGTTGTACATAGACGATATCCTACTCACTAGAAATGATGTAGGTCTACTGATTGTAGTTAAGAACTGGTAGCGAACCAATTCTAAATGAAAGATTTGGGAGAGGCTCAATTTGTTCTAGGTATACAGATCTTTTGGGATCGTAAGAACAAAGTGCTAGCACTGTCTCATGCATCGTACATTGACAAGATGTTGCTCAAGTACTCGATGCAGAACTCAAGAAGGGTGAAGGAAATCACGAGGATGATTTTCGTGAGCAGCTGATAACGGGTAGAAATGCATGATATCATAGTGCTAAGTTCTTAAACAATGTTGGAATTGCGTTGATGAAATATGTTAATTTTCGTCCATTAAGCATCAATTTCATAATATTGCGATCGCATGCGTTCAGCGCATTAGAATAGTTGATCTTTGTATTTTTATGCAGAATATGCGTTAATGCAATGCAAAGATTGCGATCATAGGAAATCATTAGTCGAGCGCAACTTCAACGCAAGGCCTTGCGTTGATCATGCTCACAAACATTCACCCAAGAAAGATTGCCGCAACTTGGTCAATGCAACATGGTGGGTGCATCCGGGTGAAAGGCCAATTAAGCGCGATGGGACAGAAAGTTGATGACAGTCGAATCCAAATTAAGTTGACAATCGATAACGATCACAAAGTACATTCAACTTTTTCGGTGACAATTATTGGGTTCATCAGTCAGGAATTAAAGTTGTCCCATCTGTACAACTAGGAGAGAGAAGCTGACTTTCACCATGGGTGTTCTATAAATAGCAAGGGCATTCTTCAGAATAGGGGTTAAGCAGTTAGAATTTCCATACTTCAGTTCGCTCGTCTTGGTTCTTAGTTTTCTTTCATTTTAAAGAGGATGCAAGGGAGGACGTTGTGCTGGCAGATCGTGCCTGTAAGCTTGGAAAGCGCAGGAAGCTTCAAGGATAGAGAGAGGGCCAATGCATACGGAAGCGGGAACATCTTTAGAACAAAATAGAGATTTCAGTGTAAAAAGCCTCGGTCAGAAAGGAATTGCTACCAGGCTCTCTACCTTTAACTTCCATTGTCTTTTTGTACTCAACTCATTTATAAAAATGGAATTTCGTTCTCTATATTTTTTCACTCTCTGTTATTCACGCATGAGTAGCTAAATCAGTTGAATAGGTTGAGATGCATTTTGCTAGCACAACTAGGGAAAATTCTTTCTGATTATCTTATTTTATGTATGCTTCATTTGTCCATTAGAGATACTCGAGAGGGTAGTCTAAGGACAGGATCTAGACTTGGGAAGGTCAGCTTAGAATCTAGACTCGAGGAAGAGCCAGATTAGAATGCATAAACAAGAGATAGGAGCTTAGGAATGAGCACTATTTGTTATCAACGCATCGCATGCATCCTAGAGATAGGATATGATTGTATGCGGTCACCTTGCTTTCATACATTTTGCATCATCACATAGGACAAGACTAGAGACTTAGGAATAAGCTCTATGGACATTTTGCATTCAACACATGCGTCCTAGATTTAGGAGCATCGCATTTGCATTGGAAAATGACTTGCTGTGCATGGTTGTAACATGATCGCATAGTCTGATGCATTCCCAAGTAATGCTAGCTAAAGATCTTCTCAACATGTTCATTGCATACTCATTGCATCTATCAACGCAACTGTCTTTTCGCAACTCCGTTGCATTTGTTAATTTATTTTTCATCAACTTAAACAACAAACCCAACAATTTATTTGTTTATCCAGTTACCGCAAAGTTCTTCATAAAAATTACCAATGTAATATGTTTTCACAAGTCCCTGTGTTCGACCCCGGACTTACCAGGAAACTCAGAGGAATTTACACTGGGGAAACTTGAGTGCACAACGAAATTCTATCAACGCATAACATCCACATTTCCACTTCATAAAATCAAGCATCAGCAGTGGAAGCAAGACTATTCCAAATTACAATCATGAATCAACAATGCATTTACAGTCGACTTCAATATAAGCGATTATGCAAATATACAGAGAAATTACACCACGAAACAACAAATGTACAGAGAGCACTTTACGCACATATGCAGAAACGTCTCCACGCTTCGATGTGCGACTCTAATAAAACAATCGAAACCAGAACACTCGAACTACACGACTGCAACACCACACGAACATAGCACAAACTCTTCGTTCTTGTCCTCAACGATCTCCTTGGTCACGAACTCCTCTGCAACAACGAACGGCCTTTGAAGCACCACGAACGGCCTCCGGAAAAGATCGACGGTGACGAGTTGAGTCTGACACCACCAACAAGGCTTGGTATTCTCGGTGTGAAAATCCAGAGGGTGGGCTCTGTTCGAACTTGGTGTAAGGCAGACGAATAGAGGAAAGATAGATCCTGTACATGACTGGGCAAGTGGGAGAAGTCGGAGACCTATCGTATAGTTTGATGCCCAATCATTTAGATAAAGCTATGCGATTGTCTAGCAAAAGCTATGTGACCATCTCTATTGTTTAGCTCCGTCGATTCTACACGATCGTTTACCTTGGGCCAGCGATCGTCTAGCAAAGCTATGCGATCGTTTAGTAAACACTATACAATCGTTTAGCTAGCACCTGCACGATCGTTTACCTAGCCCAGCCGTTGTTTAGTAAATCTGTATTTACTTGACGAATTTCGTGAGTTTCTTTTCGCCAGAGAGAAAACTCAAAACTTTTCAAACTTTGCAAAAACCTCTCTCTCTTTCAAAATAGGAAACCGATTTCCTTTTAAAACCTCACGATTACCATGATCAATAACCACCCACTTCATTTGGTTATTTACAGAAAAAGTATTAATTATCTAATAATCAATATTATTATAATTATAAATGAGAACTAACTTATCGTACTATATTTATAACCTATAGTTTTAATATTTCATCTCATGAAACATATAAACCATAGTTCTTTTTCTATTTCCTGGTACTTAATGTAAATCTCATTTAAATCAATCCTCCACTAGATGTATCTTATACATCATACTGATTATATCACATATAATCAAAATACCTCTTGTCAATTTGAACATTTCAAATCAACACCAAGAACTGATCCTTCAACATGAATCCAAGCTACCAAGGAGACCTCACGGACCTGTAGATCCGAAGCTCCAACGGTACGTGAATAACTGACTAAAATCTTTAGTCACAGCCTCCACCATCCGTTAGCTGCCAGGCACTCTACTAAAGACCGACAACTGAACTCTTCTCACTACAGATATATTATGTGTCCATCTTAACAAATGAACAATGCGACAACCCTTAACAAATCGCTCGTAAGTACAGTTGTGCCAATAACTGTTATGCCATTGTAGTTACATCTGTCTCCTTAAGTACCACTGATCCTTCTAATGAACATAAATCATAGTCCTACTATGACTGAGTCATCTCTTCCAAAGAGAAGTTGTGGCCACTATGTTCAAGCCCCGGAATTAGCCCTTAAGGGAGCAATCTATCTACTTATCTTTGCTTCGGGAAAGGAGTGAATTACATATTGTGGATTGAGTTCCCAGCTCCCAGATCAGACAAGTCCCCAAAAAGGTAGGCTTGTTGAGTTGGCAATTTGGCCACTCTCACCCATACTAATCAAAGGATCGCCCTCAAAGGCAGGAGTTCCCAAAACACTCAGGATTGAGGTCGTGTCACCTATGGTCGTTTAGGTGATATGCAAGTCTCTAGTATGAACAGCATTATATACAGAGTTTAGTCATCTCGTGGTCTAGGTCTTATACAAAATCTTTGTATAGGACACCCCTGCTCCACGTCTCCACACGAATGGTCAGGATCTACCATCTGTAGTAGTTTACAACACTTGCAAACCTCTACAAAATGGGTCGTATCCATAGTGTCACTAGGATCAAGTATCCCACCTTAATCCTTATACTACAGACCGATTTAGGTTATCACTTAAGGCATGATCCACTTGTATATCATCTATACATGATTAAGTTCACATAAGATAACCAAGGAGCTTTGTTTATTGGATATGAGTAAATGCCAAAATTAAATAATGCTTATTTTATTCATTTAACAATGTGCATCTTTACAAAACAACGAGACTCCATGAGAATTATGATACTAATCCCAACAATCTCCCACTTGTCCACTTGCCCTACACAAGATGTCGTATGTCCCGCAGACCCAGACTCTCAAGGAGACCCTCGAACACTTTAGCCGTGAGGGCCTTTGTAAAGGGATCAGCAACGTTGTGCTCCGATGCGATCTTCTCGACTATCACATCACCGCGACGCAAAATCTCCCTGATAAGGTGATATTTCCATTCTATGTGCTTACCTCGACGATGACTTCGAGGCTCCTTCGAATTTGCCACAGCCCCGCTGTTATCACAATAAAGAGTGATAGCCAAATCCATATTTGGAACAACTTCCAAAACTGTAAGGAACTTCCTTAGCAAAACAGCCTCTTTAGCTTCTTCACAAGCCGCTACGTATTCGACTTCCATAGTGGAGTCCGCGATGCATCCTTGCTTGATGCTTCGCCAAACTACAACCCCTCCATTCAGGGTAAACACTGACCCCGATGTCGATCTGCGATAATCTCGATCGGTCTGAAAGTCAGAGTCTATGTATCCTATAAGGATCAGATCCTTATCACCATACATAAGCACGTAGGCCCTCGTTCTCCTAAGATACTTGAGATCATCATTACCGCCGTCCAGTGATCAAATTCTGGATTGGACTGGTATCGACTGACAATCCCTACTGCATAGCAAATGTCAGGTCTGGTACATAACATTGCATAAATCAAGCTCCCTACAACAGAACCATAGGGAATCTGTCTCACCTTTTCAACCTCTTGAGGTGTCTTAGGACATTTATCCTTAGATAGAATGATTCCCGGCCTGAAAGGTAACAAACCCCTCTTAGAATCCTACATCATATACCTGATCAACATTTGATCAATGTACGATGCCTAAGACAGGGCTAAGCGTTTGTTCTTCGGATCCCAAATGATCTGGATCCCTAGAACATACTGTGCCTCCCCAAATCTTTTATTTGGAACTGGGTAGCTAGCCAACTCTTAATGTCAGTTAGATATCCTACATCATTCCTAATGAGTAAGATATCATCCACATACAGTACCAGGAAAGCTACTGAACTGTTGATGATCTTCTTGTAAACACAAGGCTCATCAACGTTCTGGTCAAAGCCAAACGACTTGATAGCAATGTCAAATCTGATGTTCCAAGATCAAGATGCTTGTTTCAGCCCATAACTTGAGCTATTAAGCTTGCAAATTCTTTGCTCTTGATCTGGAACCACGAACCCATCTGGTTGAGTCATATAGATGGTCTCCTCAAGATTACCATTTAGAAAGGCAGTCTTGACGTCTATTTACCATATTTCATAATCATAAACTGTGGCTATGGACAAAAGAATCCTGATAGACTTAAGCATGACAACAGGTGAGAAAGTTTCGTCATAGTCAAATCCCTCAACCTGGGTATAACCTTTTGCCACGAGTCTAGCCTTGAAGGTTTGCACCTTTCCATCTACACCTCTCTTTCACTTATAGATCCACTTACACCCAATAGGTCTTACCGCATCAGGTGGATCAACAAGCTCTCAGACATTATTGAAGTACATAGACTCCATTTCTTGGTTCATGGCCTTAACCCATTCATTTTTGTCAACATCCTCTATTGATTTCTTAAAAGACAATAGATCCTCGACCCCATCATTCGTAGTGACGTTTTGGGCTTCAGTCAAACCCATGTAGCGATCGGTGGGTTCATAACCCTCCCACTACGTCGAGGCAGTCTCAACTCTTGAGCTGGTTGACTAGACGTCCTGACCCCAACAACTCTTGTTGATCTGTCGGCCTATTCAACAACTCTTGTTGATCCCTCCGCAGTTTCAGTCTCCTTGAGATCTCACGTAAAACGACCTTACATCGTGGCTTATGATCCATCATGTGATCTTCTTCCAAGAAGATAGCATTAATGGAAATAAACACTTTGTTCTCAATTGGATCATAGAAGTATCCTCCTCTCGTTTCCTTGGAATAGCCTACAAAAAGGCAAACCTTCAAACACGGTTCCAACTTCTTTGGGTTAGTCACCAGCACATGTGTCGGACAACCCCAAATCCTGAAGTGGCGTAAACTACCTTTACGGCCGCTCCATAACTCAATAGGTGTTTCAGAAATACTTTTCGAGGGAACGTTGTTCAGAAGATGAGCATAACTCATCATAGACTGAACCACGTCCAACAAGATCATGTTTCTCCTTTCTGATACACCATTCTGCTGAGGTGTACCAAGGGTCGACAGTTGGGACGCAATCCCATGCTCTATCATATAGTTTTGGAATTAGAGGTCTATATACTGTTCACCATGATCAGATCGTAGTGTTTTTATCTTTTTACCTAACAAGTTTTCAACTTCAGCCTTATACTCCTTGAATAATCATCTATGAAAGAGATGATATATTCATACACACCTCGAGCTCTAACATTCATTGGACCACAGAGGTCTGAATGTACAAGCTCCAAGGCTACCTTGGCTCTGTAACCTTTTCCAGTAAAAGTCGTTTGTTAGTCTTACCTTCGAGGCATGATTCACATACCAGCAAGGAGTTTTCTTCTAAACTCTTTAGAAGTCCACTCTTCACCAACTTCTCAATCCTATTGAGGTTGATGTGACTAACCTTAGATGCCAAATATGGGCGTTTTCCTTTGGAGAAACCTTTGGTCTTTAAGCTGTTGTTTTCGTACTGAACATTTCAATGTTAAACAAGGCTTTTATGACTAACGGTCTTAGTACATATAAGTTATTTTCCATTGAACCAAAACCAATCTCCATTCTATTCTTGAAAATAAACACTTTATTCTCAGAAAAGGAGACGATATAACCTTGTTCAATGAGACAAGAAACCGAGATTAAGTTCCTCTTAATACAAGGAACTACAAAAACATTATCCAGTAACAGATAACGTTTCTTGTCAACAAATAACTTTAGCTTGCCTACAGCAACAGCTGAAACATCTTCACCATTACCGACTCGAAGAGTCATCTCTCCCTGTGGCAACGTTTGCCAGGAACTAAATCCTTGGTAAGAGAAACTGACATGATTGGTAGCACATGAATCTAGGATCCAGGTAGAATCATCATTCTCTACCAGACATGTCTCCAATACCAATAAATCATATTTACTGTCTTGTCTCCTCGTTTGGAGAGTAGTGGGATGGAGGTCATTTGCCACGAAATTCATTTCACACGATTCTTTCCACTATAATAAATCGGTCATTTTTAAAAACTTTAAACGAAAACACTAACGAGTTGCTGAAAAGAAAAACACATTGACCTACATTAGGTTTTAAGCAAATACCCATTGTAAAACATAACAATATCCAATAAGGTTTTAGCAAAACTAACATGAACCCCGTGTGACATCTAGTTTCGTAATGACGCTTCAAAGGTTTAGGACAAAAGTCACCGAAGGGAGGTTAGTTATCCCTCCTCTGAATTGAGAATATCTCAACTAGTCATTAACACTAGAACAACTCTTGTTCCTATAATGACTAGCCATCATTGATTTGGCCAAGAGATCATTAACTTACTTAACAATCTCCCTAAGTGTGACCTGCCATTTTAAGCCCTAAAGGTCCGTCCCAAAAGGCCAATCTGAAGGGAAAAAATCCAATTGGGGCAAAACCTAAAGCGACTCTATCCATTTCTAGAGTTCACCTTGATATTGACCAACTACACAAAATCCATCCAAAGGGGGCCGCATCGAAGGCGACACGAGGACGTACAGAATGATCTCACAGTGTGAACCAATGACAGAGACCATAGGACATGTTGGCACACACCCTTCACCCGCTCACTATAAATACTCTCTCCGTCCACCTTGATATTGACTCATACAAACACCATCCGAAGGGAGATGCATCCTGGGGCATCTCGAGGCCAAGCATGAATCTCACGGTGTCAACATACAGGGAGAAACGTGAGTGAAATCATAGACATAGCTGATACGCCTCCTCCACCCACTGATTATTTTATAACCTAGGGTTTAGTTTACTTAGGAAAAACACAGCTAAGGATTTTAACTAAGTGACTTTTAGGTTTTCCCAAGAGTAACTTTTACTTTGGATAGTCGAACAACTTTGGATCATCATCCATTAAACTCTTTAACGGAGTCTTTGACCAAAACGTCGCATGCTTATTGAAAATTTATCTAATTCACCTTTCCAGGTAGGGGTGTTACGTTTCCGACAACTTAAGAACCCCAGCCTGGCCAGAACCCGCCTTAGACAAAAGGTCCCTTATAAATAGGTTTACAACAATTTTAATCTTTTAGTCCAACCAATTTAATCCTATTAAACCGATTTTAGAAGATTTAATAAACTTTTTAGAACCACTTGAACTTAAGTCTATCTCAATCCAATTTTTAAAACCCTTTTAAAAAAAACTTGAGTTCACCCTAAGTCTGCATGCAACTCTGAATTATTGATTTTAGGTCTAATTTCCTTTATTACACTTATAAACAGCAACAACCACAACATGAAGCTAACACATTCAAGGCATTCATAACGCTTATAAACGACCTAAGTGTCATGATCAATGCATTGTCCATTCATTGCTACTTCTTTATATAACACTTATACAAAAATCGCAATAAAACAAGCAAAACATGCTTTCATTCACCCTTAGACTATAACATTTATAATAAAAGGATGATGCATGATAATGCTCAATGCATGCAAAATATAACTCTTATATTTCATAATGCATGTGCATACTTTCAAGTAATTTCTTCATGCAATATTATAACATTTATAATACATGATGCATGAGTAATTGCACAGCCTAAGGTGGGTTTTTAACTATATGACAAACACTTGGACATATAAGTACATACATCACATGTATAAGCAATAAAAGTTGATGAACCGGGTTAACTTGCCTTAAAACACAAAAGGGAAAGCTAACTATTACAAAGACAAGGAGTCTCTTGTTCATACAGGCGAACCGGGTTTTGAACCGCTTGGCAAAGCATCGCTTCTTTAACCATCCATCGTGTACAAAGCACCCCGTGATCGTCTACACGATAAAACAAACCCTTTGTTCTATCTCTTACCAGCACTCCCAAAGTTAAACGATCGTTTAGCATTACTATACGATCATCTTAAAAATCCAAACGATTGTCTAGCCATTACAACACAATCGTGTACCTTTACTAAGCAATGAAGCCTAAAGTAACGATCGCTTAGCACGCTCCACACGACGCCCACCTTCTATGATTGTCTAAGTGACTACGATGCCGCGAAGCACCATCGCCTAAGCGATCACTTATCTAGCATCTCCGTATCCCATACGCATGATCGCATAGGTAGTAACTAAGCAATGAAGCTTGCTAACTACGCGATCATCGAGCGCACGCCTTCGACTAAACGACGAGCATCGCATGCTCCCACTACGATCGCCTATCTCCAGTGCCTACGCGATCGCACAACCAATGCCATGCGATATGGTAAACGTTTTATCCCATCACTTAGCATTAGCTAAACGATCATTTAGAAAGTACTACACGATCGTCTAGAAAAAATATCTAAACAATCGCTTAGTTAAATACCAACGATCATTTACCTGAGACAACATGACCCGATCAACACTTGATCTTCTTCTTCATTGAGAACTGCATCGCCATGTGCCGAAGCTTCAAGAGGTTGAGGGCCTACTACTGTTCAGGCATGGAGTAACTTTGTCTAAGGACATGTGTCCTAAGACGCCTCAAGAGGTTGAGGAGATGAGACGGATCAGTGTAACCTAAGCCATTTTAATGTTGCTAACCCATTTTCGAAGGCTCTCATGGCTATAGTGTTTGAGGGTCACCTACGAAGCATAGGTCTAAGGCATCGCCCGCAACTGGACTAGGGCAAGTGGGAGATTTTATTGTATTGGGCTTTTATGCCCTAGTTTATTGTTTTGTACTAGGTTTTTTTACATCCCACTTCGCTTTAGGAGAAGTGGGAGATTGTTGGGTTGATGCCCTAAAGTCTCATGTCCTGTAGTTTGTAAATAGTTTGTACGAACGCTTGTGTTGTATAATATATGATATTTACTTCACATCTTGTATTTTTGCTCAATTGCTTGTTTTATTTGCTTTACCACAAACCAATAAACATAAAATCCCTGGTTATCTATATGTGACTCAAGCATGTATGTCTTGAGTGATAACCAAAATGGTCTGTAGTATATGGATATAGGAGGGAAACCTTATCCTAGTAATGCTACGGATGTAGCCCACTTTGTGGAATGGTCACAAGTGTTGTGACTTGTCATAGATGGTCTAATCCTGATCATTCGTGTTGGGTACATGCGAGCGGGGGCGTCCTATACAAAGAGTTTGTATAAGACCTGACCACAAAATGTTAACGTCTCATTATATAACACCGTTCATGACAGAGACTTCACTTCACTAGGATGACCATAGGTAACATGACCTCAATCCTGAGTGAGTTAGGAACTCCTACCATTGAGGGCGGTCCTTTGATTTGTCTGGGTGCGAGTGGCCAGGTCACCGATTCAAACCTACCATTTTGGGGATTCGTTTGATTTGCGAGCTAGGAACTCAACAACACAAGATGGAATTCACTCCTTCCCTGAGGCAGGGGTAAGTAGATAGATAGGTGTTCACACATAGATGGATTTCAGGGCTTGAACAATGTGGCGCCACACACCTTCTCTTGGCCAGAGAGGTGCACACATAGTTGGACTATGTTGTATTGTTCATTGGAGGAATCAGTGGTACATAAGGAGTGAGATGTAACTATAAAGGCAAAACAGTAATTTGGGCCAACTGTACTTATGAGCATCTAAGAAGGGTCATCGTACTTATGATTGGTTATTGATGCTTGGTTTTATGAAGTGGACATGTGGATGGTATATGTTGATGAAATTGCATTATGCACTTAAGTTTCCCTAGCGGAATCCAAGTTTAAATTCCTTTGAGTTTCCTGGCAAGTCCAAGGTCGAACACAGGGACTTGTGAAAATAGATTGCGTTGGTAATTTTTATGAAAACCTTGCGGTAACCAAGTAAATAGATTGTTGGTTTTCTGTTGATTGCGTTAATGAGAAAATAAACAAATGCAGCGGATTTGAGATAGGGCAGTTGTGTGATAGAAGCAATGAGTATGCGATGAACGGGTTGAGAAGATCTTTAGCTAGCATTATAGAGAATGCGTCAGATTATATGATCATGTTACAATCATGCATAGCAAGTCATTTCTCAATGCAAATATGATGCTCTAAGTCTAGGACGCATGTGTTGAATGCAAAAGTATCCATAGAGCTTATCCCTAAGTCTCTACTTTTGTCCTATGCGATGATGTAAAATGCATAAACGCAAGGTGACCGCATACAATCGTATCCTATCTCTAAGATGCATGCGATGTGTTGATAACAGATAGTGCTCATTCCTAAGCTTCTATCTCTTGATTATGCATTCTAATCTGACTCTCCTGAGCCTAGATTCTAACCTGACCTTCCAAAGTCTAGATCCTATCCTTAGACTACCCTCCCGAGTATCTCTAATGGACGAATGAAGCATACATAATACAAGATAATCACATAGCATGAAGATCCCATAGTTGTGCTAGTGCTTGTCAACCCATTCAACTAATTTAGGTACTCATGCATAAATAAAAGAGAGTGAACAGATATAGAGAAATAGATTCCATTTTGGTAAATGAGTGGAGTACAAAATGACAATGGAAGTTAAAGGTAGAGAGCCTGGTAGCAACTCCTTGCTGACCGAGGCTTTTACACTGTAATCTCTATTCGGTTCTAAAGATGTTCCCTCTTCCTGCGGCATCGGCCCTCTCTCTTTCCTTGAAGCTTTTGGCACTCTCCCAAGCTTACCGAAACGATCTATCAGCACAACCTTATCTCTCGCTTCCGCCTTAAAACAAAAGAAAACTATGAACAAGGCCGAGCAAACTTGTGGAACAAAGAAAATTATTTGGTGAACCCTTTCTCTGAAGGCTGCCTCTGGTATTTATAGACATCCAAGGTGAACGGAAGCTTTTCTCTCATCATTGTACAGATGGGACAGTTTTAATTCTTAACTGATGCGTCGAATATTTTTCATCGAAAAGCTAAATGTACTTTGTCATCGTTAACAACTGTCAACTTAATTTAGATTCGACTGTCATCAGCTTTTTGTCCCATCGCGATTAATTAGCCTTTCACCCAGATGCACCCACCGAGTTGCGCTGATCAGGTTGCGACGATCCTTCTCGGGCGAATGTTTGTAAGCACAAGCATCGCAAAGCCTTGCAGTGAAGTTGTGCTCGACCGATGATTTCCTATGATCGCAATTCTTGCATTGCGTCAATGCATATTCTGCACAAAAATACAAAAATCAACTGTTCTAATGCGATGAACGCATGCGACCGCAATATTATGAAATTGATGCTTAATGGACGCAAATTAACATATTTCATCAACACCATCCAACATTGTTTAAGAACTTAGCACTATGATAACATGCATTTCTGCCCGTTATCACACCCCCAAATTTAAATAATACTTGTCCTCAAGCATAAGCTAAAGATTCCTTTAGCAAGTCAATCGCAAAGTTCTTTTCCTAGATTTCCAAGGATACTTTGTTTAAATCCTTTATGCCAAAATTTCCTTAAGTCTTATTCAAGTCTCTTCTTAAAATATTTCTAAGACCTAGAGACTGCAAGCTTAACCTTCAAAAGGACTTTACTAATTTTCAAAACATCGCATGATTTATTTCAAAAAGAAAAATTTTCCACCGAGGTGTCAAATGATTTTATCCTTGGATATTTCGTGACATTATTATTTTTTTTTCTGACCTTGCACTGATCCAAGTGCTTTGCCTTCATTTTGGCTTGCCCCCACAGGTGTCATACGAACATCCAACTACGAGCAATGCGCTCTTTTTCAGACTAAACTCATACCTACTTGGCAGCAGATTGGCGATTATTTATTTATGCGTTGATCCTGGTGACTTACTTTCGTTTTGGCTTCACCCACGTGTGTCATGCGGACACCCAACTACGGGTAAGTTCCTTTCACAACTTACTCTTATCAACATGGGTTTCCAATTGCGTTGACAGTGGAGTTGTTATTCTCAGATTTTTTTTAAAAAAAAAAATAGCAAGGTCGAAAATAAATACCTCACCCCTAAATTTAAAATGCGGCAATGTCCTCATTGCCAAAAGATTGAAATGAGTCATGCGATGTTCTTAGAATGCTTTGTAAAGAGAGTTTGAAAGAAAATTAGCAAACCTCTAACTTATCGAAATATTTCATGAGGTGACTATCTTAAGACTAAGTTGACTCTGGTATATACAAAAGAAATAGAATCATATTTTTCACCATTGAAATCATACTTGGCAAAGAAGCAAC
The DNA here is from genome assembly GCF_027475165.1 of Benincasa hispida. Taxonomy (NCBI): domain Eukaryota; kingdom Viridiplantae; phylum Streptophyta; class Magnoliopsida; order Cucurbitales; family Cucurbitaceae; genus Benincasa; species Benincasa hispida. Next base: position 60,248,100 of record NC_143480.1, on the reverse strand, counting down.
ACACGGTAACCTACTAAAGTTATCTACGTCAAATGATTGAGGTAATCAAAGAGGATGCGGTGATAAAGCTTTTAAAACTAACATGCGATGTGATAGAGCAAAATTTGAAATAAAGATAAGGAAGAGTTCTGATAACGGGCATAAATGCACGTTATCATAGTGCTAAGTTCTTAAATAATGTTGGATTGCATTGATAAGATATATTACTTTGCATCCATTAAGCATGAATTTCGTAATATTGCAGTCGCATGTGTTCAGCACATTAGAACTATTGATTTTTGTATTTTTGTGCAGAATATGCGTTAACGCAATGCAAAGATTGCGATCATAGGAATTCATTGGTCGAGTGCAACTTCACCATAAGACTTTGCGTTGATTGTGCTCACAAACATTCGCCCAAAAAAGATCACTGTAACTTGGTCAGCGCAACATGGTGGACGCATCTGGGTGAAAGGCCAATTAAGAGCGATGGGACAGAAAGCTGATGACAGTCGAATCCAAATTAAGATGACAGCCGATAATGATCACGAAGTACATTCAGCTTTATCGGTGATGATTATTCGAGGCGTCAATCAGAAATTAAAGTTATCCAATCTGTACAACTGGGAGAGAGAAGCCACTTTTCACCATTGATGCCCTATAAATACCAAGTGCATTCTTCAGAAAAGGGGTTCACGATATATATAACTGGTTCACCGCACGTTCTGTTCATAGTTTTCTTCCATTTTTAAGGCGGAGCAAGAGAAGAGTGGTGGCGCCGAAGATCGCCCAGGGAAACTCGAGAGAGAACCTTGGGGCGTAAGAGCAGAGAGCGGGCCGACTCTCGCGAGAGCGAGAATATCTTTAGAGCACAAGTAGAAACAGTGTAAACGCCTGGCAACTAGAAATTGCTACCAGGCTTTTTACTATACTTACGTTCTTATTTTGTACTTCATTTTCATATCTATTCAACGGAAGTTCTATTTCTACATCTGCTTACTCTCTTAATATGCATGAGTAGCTAAACTAGTTGAATGGGTTGAGAAGGACTAAGCTAACATGACCTAGGAAGTTCATTACTTGCGATTGATACCTTTTAGAGTTACTCGAGAGAGAGTCTAAAGAAAGAACCTAATGTCTCGAGAGAGCTTGGTTAGAATCTGGACTTGAAAGAGCAAGATTAGGCTTGTATAAACAAGAGATAGGGACTTAGAGATAAGCTCTGTTTGTCAACTTGCATCGCATGCATCCTAGGAATGGTAATGATATTATGTGGTCGCATATTTGTGTCATTGTCATGTTGTCATCGCATAAATAGAGATAGAGGTTTATGTGTAAACCCTATAGACTTATCGCATATTTATCGCATGCATTCTAGCCTTAGAAGCCATAGAATTCACGCCGAGAGGTGGTTTACTATTGTATGCATGTTGCATGATTGCAAAGCATGAACGCATTCTAGGGAGTGTTAGTCGAAACTTTTCTCAACATGTTCACTCCATATTCATCGTATTTCCCGTTTACCAACTCTTTTCAAACTCTGTCGCATTTGTTATTTATTTTCATCAATACAAACAACAAACCCAACGATTTATTTATTTAACTGGTTACCGCAAGTCTTCATAAAAATCATCAACGCAACTATTTTCACAAGTCCCTGGGTTCGACCCTGGACTTACTAGAAAACTCAGAGGAATTTACACTTGAATTCCGCTGGGGAAACTTGAGTGCACAATGCAATTCCATCATGCATATCATCCATATTTCCATTCAATAAAACAACGCGTCAAGTTTTTGTCACCGTTGCCGGGGACTTCGGCAAAATAGTTTATTAACGATAATTTTTTTTTTTTTGATTTCTTTGCAGGACTCTCAATCTCTGGCGAATTACGACCTGGAGATTGAGAGGACTTTTAGAAGAAGATTAAGAGACCGCCAACAACTACAAGAAGAAACACTAAGAATGGTGGAACAATTGGCAGAAAGGGCCGCTAACGCGAATTATATAATTGCCAACCCCATCCTTCTGGCGAATGACCGTAATAGACCCATCAGGGTCTATGCGTCACCTAACCTCTACGATTTCTCTCCAGGAATCATGAGGCCGGTGTTAGATGGATCGAGGTTTGAAATGAAGCCGATAATGTTGCAGATGATCTAGGCTGCTAGGCAGTTTGGAGGAAGGCATGGCGAAGGCCCGCACGCCCACCTCCGGAACTTCATAGAAATCTGCAACACTTTTATGTTCCTAACTATCTCAACCGAGGAATTTCGACTAACTCTGTTTCCCTTTTCTTTGTGTGATCAGGCAAGGAATTGGGCATATTCTCTCAAACTGGGAGAGATAACTTCGTGGGAACAGGTGGTGAAAAGTTTATGAAGAAGTATTTTCCACCAACTGAGAACGCTAGGAGAAGAAAATTAATAACAAATTTTGAACAAGAAGATGATGAATCGCTCAGCGATGCCTGGGCGAGGTTCAAGCGGCTGATAAGAGACTGTCCACACAATGGCTTACCAGATTACCTGCAAATGGAAATTTTCTACCAAGGATTGAACCCCTCTTTGCAGATCGCTGCCAATGCGGCAGCCGCTGGTGGTCTGCTCGACAAAACATATGAGAAGGCTAAGAGTATACTTGATCGCATTTCCAAAAATCATGAGGATTGGAGGGAAAGCGATAAGAGATTAAGAGTCAAATAAAACGACACAAATAGTAGGGCCATCGCACCCCTGTAAAATCAAATGACTGCGATGATGAGTTTAATACAAGCATCGTAATTAATAATACGGGAGCAAAGAAAGGCAGGTCAGCGCAATTACTCAGACGAACGCAAGTTGTGTCCTTTGCAGTGATGCTCACCTGATGGAGGAATGCCCAACAAACCCGCAGTCGGTATGCTTCATGAGAGGTAATCCCTTTTCAATACATACAACCTCGGGTGGAGACCCCAATTTTGCTTGGAAGAATCAACAACAAAATTTTCAACCTATGGCGCAAAACAAAAGGGCCACCAGGATTCTTTCAACATAACAATGGTAAACTGAGCAGTCAAGCAAGTAGCTCAAAACAACCATCGCAATCCTCTTCTTTGGAGAGCCTATTGAAGCAATATATAGAGAAAAATGAGATGATACTTCAAAGTCAGACCACGTTCATCTGCAATCTTGAATTATAGATGGGCCAGATTGCGAGTGAGCTGAAAAATAGATCGCAAGAAGCTTTGCCAAGCTTAACTGAGCTCCTTCGCAATGCTGGGGGTAATAGGAAGGAACAATACTTAGCAGTCTCCTTGCTAAGTGACGACATGACTGTGGAAGTAGGGGAGAAACGCATTGCGACCAACTTGAATGCGGTGATAACTGAAGACCCGCTGACCTATAGTTTAGAGAAGCCCAAGAAAATAGACCCTGAAGCTGTGTCCACCCTTAAGCTCTGCATCTTGAGACAAAAAAAAGTCCAACCACCAGTAACTCTGCAAAGATTGAAAGAGGAACAAATTGAGGAAGAAAACATCGCAATAGTGGCTGCAGCGTAAAATGCTATGATCCCACGTAAAATGGGCAACCTAGGAATCTTCACGATTTCATGCTCTATCGGAGGAACCTTTAGTGGCCAGGCACTATGTGACCTTCGGGCAAGTATAAACATAATTCTGTTGTCAATCTTCAAACAATTGAATGTTGGCACACTTATGCCCACAAAGGAAACTCCCCTGCTCGCGAACAGATCTCGAATACATCCTGAAGGAGAGTTGAAAATGTCGCAATCTCAATCGATGAATTAATCCTATTGGCAGACTTCCTCATTTTGGATTATAAAGCGGACGAAGACGCGCCCATCATATTGAGACGACCATTCCTTTCAACCGGTCGCGCTCAAATTGATGTGCGCAAGGGGGAAATTGTAATGACTATTCATTGGGAAAAGCTCTGGATTAAGGCAATAAAGACCCTAGAAGACAAAGAAAAGAGAGAAAGGCCACCATGGATGTGAGCAAACCAACCAGAAATAAGTGGTCCCTGCGTTATCAAATGATCGCAACATATTAGGGACGCATGTTTTGGGAAACCTCAATTCTTCAACTCTCTTCTCCACTACTCGAAATTTTTACTATCTTTTCAAATTCTGATCTATCCTTATTTTACTATCACTATCTTTATTACAAAAAAGGCGATAATGACTTTTATTTTGTTAAAATCATTTGACCCTCTCTTTGTCTATTTAAAACGATTAAGGCACAGGATTGCGGAGATATTACATGAAGAAGCAAAGGATCCAACTCCATCACCGCAATCCACAAAATATAGATCGCTGTGAAGATGGATACATCAATACAATGCGGGCGATAGTGCAAAAAATTTGGGGGTGTACTCTTCCTTATCTTTATTTCCGATTTTGCGCTATCACATTGCATTTTAGTCTTCAAAGTTTTATCATCGCATCCTCTTTAATCACCACAATTATTTGACATAGATAAATTTAGTGAGTTACCGCATTCTGTTTCTTTACCATGTATGATTTCAATGATGAAAAATATGCTTCTATTTCTTTCGTATATATTAGCGTCAACTTAATCTTAAGATAGTCACCTCATGAACTATTTCTAGAAGTTAGGGGTTTGTTAGCTTTCTTTCAAACTCTCTTTACAATGCATTCTAGAATAACGCATAACTTATTTTAATCTTTCAGCAATGAGGACATTGCCGCATTTTAAATTTGGGGGTGAGGTGTTTATTTTCGACCTTACTATTTTCTTTCAAAAGGAAAAAAAATTGAGAATAACAACTCCACTGTCAACGCAATGAGAAACCCATGTCGATAAGAGTTAAGTTGTGAAAGGCACTTACCCATAGTTGGATGTCTGCATAACACACGTGGGGGCAAGCCAAAACGAAAGTAAGTTACCATGATCAATGCATAAATAAATGACCGCAACTCCACTGTCACATAGGTATGAATTTAGTCTGAAAAAGAGTGCATTGCTCGTACTTGGATGTTCGCATGACACACGTGGGGGCAACCCAAAACGAAGACAAGGCACTCGAATCAACGCAAGGTCAGAAAAAAAAAATATCAATAAAGAAAATTTTTGTTCAAGGATAAAACCATTTGTCACCTCGATAGAAAATTTTCTTTTTGAAATAAATCATGCGATGTTCCAGAATTTAGTAAAGTCCTTTTGAAAGTTAAGCTTGTAGTCCCTAGGTCTTAGAAATATTTTAAGAAGAAACTTGAATAAGATTTAAGAAAAGTCTGGTATATAGGACGTGAATGAAGTATCCTTGAGAAATCTAGGAAAAGAACCATGCGATGGACTTGCTAAAGGAATCTTTAGCTTATGCTTAAGGACGAGCATTGTTTAAATTTGGGGGTGTGATAACGGGCAGAAATGCACGTTATCATACTGCTAGGTTCTTAAACAATGTTGGATTGCATTGATAAAATATATCAATTTGCGTCCATTAAGCATCAATTTCGTAATATTGCGGTCGCATGCGTTCAGCGCATTATAACTATTGATTTTTATATTTTTGTGCAGAATATGCGTTAGCGCAATGCAAATATTGTGATCATAAGAATTCATTGGTTGAGCGAAAATTTCACAACAAGACTTTGCGTTGATCGTGCTCGCAAACATTCGCCCAAGAAGGATCGCTGCAACTTGGTCAGTGCAACATGGTGGGCACATCTGAGTGAAAGGCCAATTAAGAGCAATGGGACAGAAAGCTGATGATAGTCAAATGCAAATTAAGATGACAACTGATAACGGTCACGTCAATCAGAAATTAAAGCTGTCTCATCTGTACAACAAGGAGAGAGAAGCCGTTTTTCACTATTAATGCCCTATAAATAGCAAGTCATTCTTCAGAAAAGGGGTTCACGATATATATAACCAGTTCACCGTACATTCTGTTCATAATTTTCTTCCATTTTTAAGGCAGAGCAAGAGAAGAGTGGTGGTGCCGAAGATCACCCAGGGCAACTTGGGAGAGAACCTTAGGGCGTAAGAGCAGAGAGTAGGCCAACTCTTGCGAGAGCGAGAATATCTTTAGAGCACGAGTAGAAACAGTGTAAATGCCCGGCAGCAAGAAATTGCTACCAGGCTCTTTACTATACTTGCATTGTTATTTTGTACTTCATCTTCATATCTATTCAATGGAAGTTCTATTTCTACATCTGCTCACTCTCTTAATATGCATGAGTAGCTAAAGTAGTTGAATGGGTTGAGAAGAACTAAGCTAACATGACCTAGGAAGTTCATTGCTTGTGATTGTCTTGTTTTATGCTGTGCAAAATACCCTTTAGAGTTACTCGAGAGAGAATCTAAAGAAAGAACCTAATGTCTTGAGAGAGCTAGGTTAGAATCTGGACTCGAAAGAGCAAGATTAGGCTTGCATAAACAAGAGATAGGGACTTAGAGATAAGCTCTGCTTGTCAACTTACATCGTATGCATCCTAGGAATGGTAATGATATTATGTGGTCGCATATTTTTGTGGATGTCATGTTGTCATCGCATAAATAGAGATAGAGGTTTATGTGTAAACCCTGTAGACTTATCGCATATTTATCGCATGCATTCTAGCCTTAGAAGTCGTAGCATTCACGCCGAGAGGTGGTTTACTATTGTATGCATGTTGCATGATCGCAAAGCATGAATGCATTCTAGGGAGTGTTAGCCAAAAATTTTCTCAACCCGTTCACCACATATTCATCGTATTTCCCATTTACCAACTCTTTTCAAACTCTGCCGCATTCATTAGTTATTTTCATCAACAAAAACAACAAACCCAATGATTTATTTAATTAACTAGTTACCGCAAGTCTTCATAAAAATCACCAATGAAACTATTTTCATAAGTCCCTGTGTTCGACCCTGGAGAGCTAGCTTTAGCCGAGAAAAAGGCGAGTTAAGGACGTAGAAAGAATCTGCCCTTTCTCAAGGTTAGACAAAGACTCCGTTTTTTCCTCTTTTCGGATGGTAAATATTTCTCACTTATCAGCTTAATTTCTCGATTGGACACTTCTGCCTGAATATTCATCTGTGGTTGATATGTGGTGGCCACTTTGTGGAGATTTTATTTGCGCAATAGCTCCTTGATATTGCGTTTGACAAATTGGGATCCTTCATCACTTATGATGGCACAGGGAGTGCCAAAACAAGTAAAAATATGTTTCTTAAGGAACTGGGAGAGTACCGCCACATCACTTGCGGCGCATGCTATTGCCTTTACCCACTTAGAGACATAATCGACGACTATCAAAATATAATGTTTACCATTCAAAGGGGAGAATGGTCCCATGAAATCAATCCCCCATACGTCGAACAATTCAAGCTCCAAGATAGTGTTCATTGGCATTGCATGTTTCCATGAAATGTTACATGCGTGCTGGCACCGATCATATTTCATTGCATAGTCAGCCGCATCATTGAACAATGTAGGCCAAAATAATCCACCCTGTAAGACTTTGGCTGCGGTGTGCTGCCGTTCAAAGTGCCCACCATATGGTGAGTCGTGGCATCGCAATAGTATGCGTTGTTGAGCAGCATTTGGTACACATAATCAAAAATTTTGGTCTGCACCTCTTTTATACAGATTCGGCTCATCCCAATAATATTGTTTGCATTCATTTTTTAGCTTCTTCTGTTGGTGGTAAGTGTAATCTTCAGGAAATTGCTCGCAAATCAAATAATTGACTATGTCTGCATACCAGGGCAATTCTTCTATATGGAACAGCTGCTCATCCGGGAATACGACACTCACCTCAGACTCATTGCGGTCAACATCAGGATTTTCCAGTCTAGACAAGTGATCCGCAACTTGATTCTCTGTCCCCTTCCAGTCAATTATTTCTATATCAAATTCTTGAAGGAGGAGAACCCATCTGATCAACCTCGTCTTTGCATCCTTTTTTGTCATTAAGTATTTGATCGTCGAATGATGAGTGTGGATGATCACCTTTGTTCCCAATAGATATGCCCGAAATTTTTCCAACGCAAAAATTACAGCCAGGAGTTCTTTCTCTGTGGTGGTATAATTTGTCTAAGCAGGGTTTAATGTTTTACTCGCATATGCGATGGGATGCAAGATTGTCTTTCTCTTTTGCGCTAAAGCTGCTCCCATCGCATACCTGCTTGCATCGCATATGATTTCAAAAGGAAGTGTCCAATCCGGCGTAATCAATACAGGTGCGGTAATCAGCGTATCTTTCAAAACTCTAAATGCGTTGAAGCAATTGTTTTCAAACTCAAATTTTCTATCAACCTCTAATAACGCACTCAATGGTCGTGCTATTTTAGAAAAGTCTTTGACAAATCATTTGTAGAATCCATCGTGCCCCAAGAAGCTTCGTACAGCCTTCACGCTAGTTGGCTGTGGAAGTTTTTCAATTGCTTCGATTTTTGCTTTGTCCACCTCCAACCCATCCCGGGAGACATTATGTCCCAACACTATACCCTCCTTCACCATGAAATGGCATTTTTTCCAATTAAGCAGCAAATTTGTCTCTTCGCATCTTTTTAGTATCTTCTCTAAATTGGCTAAACAGACTTCATAAGTGTTCCCATAAATGGAGAAGTCATCCATAATAACCTTCACAGCCAGCCTGGACCCCAGCATCTCGTATCATGAAGCCTATATCCAGTATCATCTAGTGAGAAATGATCTTTCTTTATGGCCGCATTCAGCTTGCGGTAGTCCATGCATATGCACCATCCAATGATGGCCCTTTGCGGTATTAATTCATTATGTTCATTCGGGACTACCGTCATGCCGCCCTTCTTCGGCACACACTGCACGGGGCTAACCCACGTGCTATCTGCTATAAGATAGATAATGCCCGCATCTAGCCATTTGATAATCTCCTTCTTCATGACCACCTTCATCGCAGGGTTGAGACTGCGTTGATGTTCAATTGTTGTTTTGTGGTCATCTTCAAGACGAATGCGGTGTATGCAGTACACAGAACTAATTCCTCTAATGTCGGCGAGCGTCTAGCCAATTGCCCGCACATGCTTCCTGAGAATGCACATCAACGCATTCTCTTGATCTTCGTTGAGCACAGAGGAAATGATAACTAGCAGCTTCTCATTCTACCCCAAAAATGCGTACTTTAGATGAGTTGGTAGGGTCTTCAATTCAAGTGCTGGTGGCTTCACTAGGGAAGGTTGCGTTGTTTTTCTTTCTTCTTTTTCTGTTGGCTCTTCTTCTTGCTTTGCAATCATTTCTTCTTCCTTGTTTGTTTTTGTTATGATCGCATTGTAGGCAGCAACGGATGCGCTGGCATCCCCTTTTTCATTCTCTTCATCAAACTTTTCTTCTTCAATCAAATTCTGGTCATCATCAGAGTCATGTAGGTATTCTTCATCCAGAAACTTCATGGCACTTATGTTAAACTTGAGCTTCTGTCCGTTGATACTAAAAGTGATTTTTCCTTTATGCACATCAATTTGAGCACGACCCGTTGATAGAAAAGGTCACCCTAGAATGATGGGCACTTCATTGTCAGCCTCATAGTCTAAAATGATGAAGTCAGCTGGCAGAATAAATTTGTCAATTGTTATCAGCACATCCTTCATCTTTCCCTCTGGATTCACCAGAGATCTGTCAGCTAGTTGAAGAGTCACTGTTGTGGGCACAAGTTGCCCCACATTTAGCTGTCTAAAGATTGACAGAGGCATCAAATTTATGCTGGCTCCTAGGTCACACGGGGCTTGCCTAATGTACAGTCCTCCTATGGAGCAAGGAATAGTAAAGCTCCCAGGATCACTCATCTTCGGTGGAATTATTGATTTGGAACTTTGCGTTAACGCCACCATGGCAAATTTTCCAGCTCCTCTCTTCTTAGTTACCATATCCTTCAAAAACTTGGCATAGGCATGCATTTCCTCAATCGCTTCACTGAATGGAATGTTAACATGTAATTGTTTTAACATAGATAAGAAGCGTTGGTATTGTACCTCTTCGTTCTTTTTCTTCCTTAGTCTCTACGGGAAACGAGGTAACCTCTGGTTCTACTGCTTCTTTTTGTTTTTCTTCTTCTTGCATCACCGCAATCTCAGATCCAGCTGCAATGGAAGTTGTTCTACTACGCTCCTTCCTTTCTCCCTCCACTGTCTTCCTACTCCACAGTGTCACAACCTGACATTGCTCTTTACCTAATCCCCCCGGGTTGCATGGAAATTCTGTTGAACTTGGCAGACCCCCTATAGTATACTCGTCAGCTCATTCGCAATCTGGCCCATCTGTAATTCGAGATTGCAGATGGATGTAGCCTGACTTTGAAGCACGGTCTCGTTTTTCTCTATGTATTTCTTCAATAGGCTCTCCAAAGAAGAGGATTGTGGTGGTTGTGAGCTACTTGCTTGGTTGCTCGTTTGACCGTTGTTGCATGGGAAGTATCCTGGTGGCCATTCCTTCTACGCCAAAGGTTGGAAATTTTGTTGTTGATTCTTCCAAGAAAAATTGGGGTGGTTCCTCCACCCGGGGTTATAGGTGTTCCAAAAGGGATTATTTTTTACAAAGTATACAGATTGTGGATTTTGTGGGCAATCTTCCATCGCATGCCCATCACCGCAAGTCGCACACCTTGTGGTGTTTTAACTGATTGCGTTGAATTGCCCGATTTACAGTGTGGGGCTGCTGATCGAAATTCCTTGTTTTAAATTCATCAATGCGGCCATCTGGTTTTGTAGTGAAGCAATAGCACCATTATTTGCATCATTGTCTTTGAGTCTCAATCTCTGGTCACTCTCTCTCCAATTTTCATTGTTCTTAGAGATGCAATCCAAGATATTCTTCGTCTCGTCATATATTTTATCAAGCAGACCACCAGCGGCTGCCGCATTGGCAGCGATCTGAGATGCGGGATTCAAACCATGATAGAAAATCCCCATTTGAAGGCAGTCTGGCAACCCATTATGCGGACAGTCCCAAACCAACCTCTTAGATCTCGCCCAGGCATCGCTGAGCGATTCGTCCATGTCTTGTTCAAAATTTGTGATAAGTTTCCTTCATCTGGCATTCTCGATAGGTGGAAAATACTTCTTCATAAACTTTTCCACTACTTGTTCCCAAGAAGTGATCTCTCCCGGCTCGAGAGAATATGCCCATTTGTAAGCCTGATCACAGAGAGAAAATGGGAACAACGTTAGTTGAACCTCTTCGGCAGAGATGTTCGGGAACACAAAAGTTTTGCAAATTTCAATAAAGCTTTGGAGGTGGGCATGCAGGTCCTCGCCACGCCTTCCTCTAAATTGACCTACAGTATGGATCATCTGCAGCATCACCAGCTTCATTTCGAATCGGCTTCCGTCGAGGGCAAGCCTCATGATTCCTTGAGAGAAATCATAGAGGTTTGGCTATGCATAGTCCCTAATGGGTCTATTGCGATCATTTGCCAACAGAATTGGATTCGCCATGACATTGTTATCATTTGGTGCTCCATTTCCAAGCTGCTCCGCCATCTCTTCTTTATCTGATTGTGGTTGTTGTTGGCAGTCTCTCAATCTCCTTCTAAATGTCCTCTCAATCTCTGCGTCATAATTCGCCAGAGATTGAGAGTCTGTAAAGAAATAAAAAAATTATCGTTAACACCCTATTTTGCCGAAGTCCCCGGAAATGGTGCCAAAAACTTGATGCTTGGTTTTATGAAGTGGAAATATGGATGGTATGCGTTGATGAAATTTCATTGTGCACTCAAGTTTCCCCAACGAAATCCAAGTGTAAATTCCTCTGAGTTTCCTGGTAAGTCCAGGGTCGAACATAGGGACTTGTGAAAATAGATTGCGTTGGAAATTTTTATGAAAACCTTGCGGTAACCAAGTAAATAAATTGTTGGTTTGTTGTTCATTGCATTAATGAGAAAATAAACAAATGCGAAGAATTTTAGAAAAGGCAGTTGTGTGATAGATGCAATGAGTATACGATGAACGGGTTGAGAAGATCTTTATCTAGCGTTACTTGAGAATGCGTCCGACTATGCGATCATGTTACAACCATGCACAACAAGTCATTTCTCAATGCAAATGCGATGCTCCTAAGTCTAGGATGTATGTGTTGAATGCAAAAGTGTCCATAGAGCTTATCCCTAAGTCTCTACTTTTGTCCTATACGATGATGCAAAATGCATAAACGCAAGATGACCGCATACAATCATATCTTATCTCTAGGATGGATGCGATGCATTGATAAAAAATAGTGCTCATTCCTAAGCTTCTATCTCTTGATTATGCATTCTAATATGATTCTCCCGAGCCTAGATTCTAACCTGACCTTCCCAAGTCTAGATCCTGTCCTTAGACTACCCTCTTAAGCATCTCTATTGGACGAATGAAGCATACATAATACAAGATAATCGCATAGCATGAAGATCCCCTAGTTGTGCTAGCTAAATGCTTCTCAACCCATTCAACTAATTTAGCTACTCATGCGTAAATAACAAAGAGTAAACAGATATAGAGAAATAGATTCCATTTCGGTAAATGATTGGAGTACAAAATGACAATGGAAGTTAAAGGTAGAGAGCCTGGTAGCAATTCCTTGTTGACCAAGGCTTTTACACTGTAATCTCTTATCAGTTCTAAAGATGTTCCTGCTTCCGCAGGCGTTGGCCCTCTCTCTATCCTTGAAGCTTTTAGCGCTCTCCCAAACTTACCGGAATGATTTATCGGCACAACCTTCTCTCTCGCGTCCGCCTTAGAACGAAAGAAAACTATGAACAAGGGCGAGCGAACTTGTGGAACAAAGAAAATGAATTGGTGAACCCCTTCTCTGAAGGCTGCCTCTGGTATTTATAGACATCCAAGGTGAACAGCAGCTTCTCTCTCATGATTGTACAGATGGGACGACTTTAATTCCTGACTGATGTGCCGAATATTTGTCAACGAAAAGCTGAATGTACTTTGTGATCGTTATCGATTGTCAACTTAATTCGGATTCGACTGTCATCAGCTTTTTGTCCCATCGCGATTAATTAGCCTTTCACCCAGATGCGCCCACCAAGTCGCGCTGACCAGGTTGCAGAGATCTTTCTCGGACGAATGTTTGCGAGCACAATCATCGCAAAGCCTTACACTGAAGTTACACTCGATCGATGGTTTCCTATGATCGCAATTCTTTCATTGCGTCAACGCATATTCTGCACAAAAATATAAAAATCAATTGTTCTAATGTGATGAACGCATGCGACTGCAATATTGTGAAATTGATGATTAATGGATGCAAATTAACATATTTCATCAACACAATCCAACATTCTTTAAGAACTTAGCACTATGATAATGTGTATTTATGCCCGTTATCAGTTATATCCGATGGACACAGAAATATATATGTGGTAAGAAGAGTTCAGCTATTGGTCTTTAGTGGAATGCCTGACAGTTAACAGATGGTGGATCTCGTGGCTAAAGAGTTTAGTCAACTATTCACGGACCGTTGGAGCTTCGAGCCACAGGTCCATTAGGTCCCTTAGGTAGCTTGGATAAAGTTGAGAACCAGGTTTTGGGTTAATTTGAAATGTTCAAATTAACCAGAGGAAGTTCGATTATATCTGATATAATTGGACTGGTTAATTATACATGATATAATTGGCTAAATATATGAGATATATTATTTTGGAGGAAAATAGATATAAATATGATTTATATCAAGAAGAGGAGAAAATACTATAGTAGATATGTGATATCAATCTATAGGATAAAAAATATAATATGATTATATTTATTATTAATTAATTGGTTCATCATATGATATAATTGGGCGTGGGTTAGTGGGAATGAGTCGGTTATTGTAACTGATGAAATAAAAAATGAAATTATTTCATTTAGAAAAGATAGTTCAATCGTCGTCCAAAAGAAATAGAGAGAGCCTGTTGGTGATAAGTGAACAATCGCTTAAAGAATCGAGAGCCTATACGATAGTTTCCTTAGGCCTAAACGATCGCACACTAGTTCCTACACGATCACATAGCTTCTCTAAACGATCGTATAGTGTGTCGATTTTGCTAAACGATCGTATACCTTATCCTAAAATCTACATGATCGTGTAGTTTCTCCTAAATGATAAGCATTGTGCTATGCGATAGCATTTTTTTCCCTCCCACTTGTTTATCACCTACACAATCTGGTATTCCTCCTTCCTCTACCAAATTCACCAAAGCCCATGCTTTGGGTTCTCACTCCGAGAATATCCGTGGCTCTTTACTGGTGGGGTCATCCCCACGACGTTCATATTCATGCGGTTCTTCGTGGTGGTATAGTTGATGCTACTGTTGGGTGTTGGTTGATCGCGTGGAGGGTTCTGCTACTTTGAGATCTGAAGTTTGAAGATTGTCTTCAACTGGTATGGCACTCATTCTCTTGTTATTTTGTTGTTCATAGCATGTCGATAATTAGTGTTTGTTTGAATAACTGTTTGTATGAATGTATAATGTTGTATTCGATCACTATAAGATCGGAGCGATCCGAACACGCTCATGGAACTCTTTGGTAAGAGATCCTTCATTAGGATTACATTGTATGTAGCACTTTACAACTCTTTGTAACAACTATAGAGTAGGTCGCATCCAATGGTGTTACCAGAATAAGGTACCCAACCGTATTCATGTACCATAGATCATTTTGACTATTTACTCGAACCTGATCTACTCTTATGTCTCCACATAAAGTCCAAGTACTCATGTAATAGTCATGGGTATTAGTTTATTGGATTTAGACTTTCATACAATTTATGAAATCAATAATAAGTTTATTGATTAGAGAAAATGTTTATCATTTTATAAACTACGAGTTTTAGAAAATAAAAGCCAACAGGAAAACCTCATGTATAGAAGAAAATAGTCAACAAAACTGTAGCTTCCCTGGTCCTTTATGTTGATGACATCTTGCTCATTGGGAATGAGAAATTTTCTTACTGACGTAAAGGGATGGTTAGCATCACAATTCCAAATGACAGATTGGGAGATGCTCAAGTGGGATCCACATTTTTCGAAATCACAAGAACAAATCTCTAGCACTATCTGAAGCATCTTATATTGACAAGATGTTGTCGAGGTATAATACCAAAAATTCCAAAAAGGATATGTTACCTTTTAGACATGGAATTCATTTTTCAAAGGAACAATGTCCTAAGACACCTCAAGAAGTTGAGGAAATGAAAAGAGTTCCATATGCTTTAGTAGTTAGGAGTCTGATGTATGCTATGTTGTGTACTCGTCTTAACATATTATTTGCAGTAGGAACTATCAGAAGATTCCAAGCTAACCCTGGACACAGTCTTTATAGTGTTGTCAAGAACATCCTCAAGTATCTTCGGAGAATGAGGGACTATATGCTTGTGTATGGGCCTAAGGATTTGATCCTTATGGGATACCCTAGTTCTGATTTTCAAACTGATATAGATTCTCGGAAATCTACTTCAAGATAAGTTTTCACTCTTAACGGAGGAGTTGTAGTGTGGAGAAGCATCAAATAGAGTTGTATAGCTGACTCCACAATGGAAGCAGAATATGCAGTTGCATGCAAAGCAGCTAAAAAAGCAGTGTAGCTGCACAAGTTCCTTATAGATTTGGAAGTAGTTCCAAATATGCATCTGTCCATTACCTTTTATTGCAACAATAGTGGTGCAGTTGCCTATTCCAAGGAACTAAGAAGTCACAAACGTGGAAAACATATCGAAAGAAAGTACCATCTCATTAAAGGGATAGTACACCGAGGAGACGTGATCATCATGAAGATAGCCTCAGAAGACGGCCTTGATGAACCTTTTACGAAGGCTCTCTCAGTTAAAGTGTTCAAGGGCCACCTGGTCGGACTAGGACTATAAGCATCATAATCTAGGGAATTATTTAAAAGTGAGAAAATCCAAAATCTGTATCCAAAATCCAAAATCCAAAATCCAAAATCTTAGTTAAAGTGTTCAAGGGTTTTTGGATGCCCTAATTTCTTGTATTTTCTCTCTATTTTTCTCAACATTGTAAACATTATATATTTGTATATTTGTATCTCACTGGAGTATTAGTCCAAGTGGGAGATTGTTGGAAATGTCCTAAACTTATAATTCGTAAATATTGTTAACATATTATATTTATCAATAAAAGTATTATTGAGTATTTTAATTCAATAAATTGCTATTGATATTGAATTCTGTTATAAAAATTCAATAAATAAATCCATGGCTACAATATGTGTACTTTAACTTTATGTGGCAACATAAAAGTAGATCAAAATTTTGTATACAGCCAAAATGGTCTATAAGTATATGGATGAGAATGGGTACTTCATCCTGGTGATACTATTGGATGCGGCCCATTTTGTATATTGAGACGAACGATGTGATCCCAAAATCATTCATGTGGAGACATGTGAGTGGGGGCATCTTATGCAATGAGTTTGCATAAGACCGGACCTTGAAATAGTCACTTTTCTTTATAACGACCGTTTAATGTTAAAAATGATTATTTAAAAAATTTTAATGATTTAGGGTAACTTGATCTTAATCTGAGCTAACTATGAACTCCTGTTTATTCTTTAGTCTGCATAGGTGAGAGTAGTCCAACAATACTGCTCAATAAGTCTCCCATTTTGGTGATAAGACCGAATAGATAGATAGAGACATAGTCTTGCAAGATGGAATTCACTCCTACCCCACTTAGGGTTAGCAAATAGGTTGTTCTCTTAAGCACTGATTCTTTGTTTTGAACAAAGGGGCCCTGCCCTCTCTTGATTAAAAAAAAAAAAAAAAAAAAAAAAAGGTCATGATTTATGAGTGGGACTATAAATCAATTCTTCAATGTAGGATCAATGGGAGCTTAAAGAAGAAGATGTATTTATAGTGGTAAAACAGTAATTTTGACATAGTTGTAAATAGGAACGACCTGTGAAGGATTGACTTACCGATTATGGTTAAAATGGACAGAAATATATCTATAGTGAGAGGAGTGCAATTATCAAGCTATAGTAATGTGTCTGGGTAGTTAACAAATATTGATTAATTCGGTTTAAAGAGTTTTGCCAATTAATCTCAGAGCGTTGGCGCTCATAATCTGTAAGTCTATAAGGTCTGTCTACTAGCTCGTAAAATTATCTCGGATTGGTGAATTGAGTGAATTTGAAATATTTAGATTCAAAATCAGGGTTTTGGATTTGAAATATTCAAATTCAATTAGGGTTTCTATTAATTGTATTTGATACAATTGAAACGTTTAATCTTATTGAAATTAAACAAAAATGGAGAGTTCGAAAAGATTTAAATAATGATTTAAATATTAGATGAGGTATAATATAATATTTGATATTTGATATTAAATTTAATTAATTAAATTAGTTTAATTAATTATCCAAATTTATTCAAAATTTTGAAATTGTTCAAAATTAGTAATTTGATTAACTAAATTTTTTATTTATTGAAATTCAAAATTATAAAATTGAAAATTAAAATTGATTTTTTTTTAAGTCAAATTTTAATTAAAATTAAATTAATCAAATTAATGAATTAAATTGATAAGAATTATTTGAAAGTGAGAAAATCCAAAATCCAAAATTAGATTTTCCCACTCCATGCCACTTCAATTTCAATTTAAATTAAATTGGCACATGAGATTTCAGTATAAATTGAAGTATTAAGTTCAATTTTATGGCCATGCAATTTGATTGATAATTGAAAACTCTGTTGAAACAAAAACCCATCCAAACCCTCTTCAATCTCACTTAAATTCAGCTCCAATTAAGTGTTTCCACCACACAATTCAAGTTAGAGAATAGTAGAGAAGTACTCTGTGGTGGTCTACTGAAGAATTGAAGACTCAATTCGTGGTAATCGATTAGAATTGAAGAGTTTTCTACAAAGGTATTGTATCCATTGAAATCCTCTTTTGAAATTTTTTTTCAATGCATGTTTTAAATTCACATTAAGTATAATTAGAGTGCTTATTGATTCTAATTTTTCCATTGCATGTTAGCTTACTCTATCAGAAATCAACCTCCAAATGCTCAGTAGACCGATAAGAGGAGCTTTTATACTATCCTCTAACTTTGATTAAGAGGTGGAATCTCAAATTGAGATCAATTTAAGGGATGAGGAGGGTTATTAGAGAGAATAGTAGAATTTATCAAAAACTAAAAACCACTCTCATGCCCACGAAAGTCTCAGTTTATTTAACCATGAAGAACATGCAAATTCTTCATCTTCAACTCATTGATACCTCAAGGAGTTGAAGTTTAATGGGCTAGGTATTTGGCTTGAAGGAAACCACTCCATTTGAAGAAGCAAAATTGGAAAACTCCACTCAATAGTGGAAATTTTCATTTTTTTTGCTTTTCAATTCTTTTTTAAATTTTGATTTTTAATCTAAATTTCATTCAGACTAAATGTAAAAATAAAATCAAATTTAAATTTGATTTTTAGAATTGAAAAAAATTATATTTAAATAATTAATTAATTAAATAAATAAATAATTTAATATCAAATATTAAATTAATCAAACACCTAATTTATACATGAATCCTATTCATGCAATTCAATATTTAAATATTTCAATCTCTTCAATTTTGTTTAATTTCTACAAAATAAAACGTTTTAATTCTATCAAATACAATTATTAAAACCCTAGTTGAATTTTCACACTTCAAATTCAAAACCCTAATTTTGAATTTGAACATCTCAAATCAACTTAATTCACTAATCCAAGATATAATTTTACGAACTACTAGAGGGACCTTATAGACCTACAGATCATGAGCTCTAACGATTTGAGATTAATTGGCTAAACTTTTTTGGACCAAATTAATAAATATTCATTAATTACCAAGACACGCCACTATAGCTCGATAGTTGCACTCTCCTCATTGTAGATATATTTCTGTTCATTTTAACCATAATCAGTAAGTCAATCCTTCACAGGTTGCTCCTATTTTACAACTAGGTCAAAATTATCGTTTTGCCCCTATAAATACATATTGCTCATTATACTCCCACTGATCCTCTTTTGAATAATTTAGTTTATAGTCCAGCTAATAAACCATAACTTTCTCAAACATGAGAGGATGGGGCCCTATTGTTCAAAACTAGGAATTAGTACTTAAGAGAACGACCTATTTGCTAACCTTAAGTCAGGTAGGAGTGAGTTCCATCTTGCAGAACTATGTCCCTAGCTATTTATCCGGTCTTATCCCCAAAATGGGAGGCTTATTGAGCAATGTTGATGGACTACTCTCACCTATGCAAATTAAAGGATAATCACGAATAAACAGGAGTTCATAGTTAGCTCGGGATTAAAATCAAGTTACCTTAGGTCATTGAACTTGAAATAGTCATGGATTCGTTTATTGGATTTTTATAATAGAATGCAATATCAATAACAATTTATTGAAAAAAATACTCAATAATACTTTTATTGATAAATAGAATATGTTAACAATATTTACGAAATGCGAGTTTAGGACATTCCCAACAATCTCCCACTTAAACTAATACTCCAATGAGATACAAATATACATATATATAATGTTTACAATGTTGAGAAAAATAGAGAGAAAATACAACAAACTAGGGCATCCAAATACCCTTAACATTCTTCCATTTGTCGTAGATTATGATGCTCATACTCCTAGTCCGAGTAGGTGGCCCTCGAACACTTTAGCTGAGAGGGCCTTCGTAAAAAGATCAACAAGGTTGTCTTCTAAGGCTATCTTCGTGATGATCACGTCTCCTCGGTGTACTATCTCTTTAATCAGATGGTACTTTCTTTCGATATGTTTTCCACGTTTGTAACTTCTTGGTTCCTTGGAATTGGCAATTGCACCACTGTTGTCGTAATAGAGGGTAATGAGCAAATACATATTTGGAACTACTTCCAAATCTGACAGGAACTTGCACAGCCACACTGCTTCTTTAACTGCTTCGCATACAACTACATATTGTGCTTCCATTGTGAAATCAATTATACACTTTATTTTATGCTTTTCCGCACTATAGCTCCTCCGTTAAGAGTGAAAATTGATCCTGAAGTAGATTTCCGAGAATCTACATCAGTCTGAAAATCAAAATTAGTGTAGCCCATAAGGATCGAATCCTTAGGCCCATACATAAGCATATAGTCTCTCGTTCTCCGAAGATACTTGAGGATGTTCTTGAAAGATGTACAATGATTGTGTCTAGGGTTAGATTGGAATCTGCCGACAATTCCTATGACAAAGCATATGTGAGGACATGTACACAACATAGATTCTAAACATAGCGTACATCAGACTCCCAATTGCTGAAGCATATGGAATTTTGTTCATCTCCTCAATTTCTTGAAGTGTTAAGAAGATGAAAAGAATTCAAAGATTATGTCTCATTCTTAAAGAGCAAGATATCATCAACATAAAGGGCCAGGAAAGCTACAGTTTTGTTGACTATTTTCTTATATACACAAGGTTCGTCAACATTTTGTTCAAAGCCATAAGACTTGATTGCAGTGTCAAATATTATATTCCAGGATGTAAAAGCTTGTTTTAACCCATAAATGGATCTTTTAATCTTACAAACCTTTTGTTCTTGACCCTGTTCAATGAACCCATCTGGTACAGACATGAAAATACTTTCGTCAAGATGGTCATTCAAGAAAGTTGTCTTGACATCGATTTGCAATATTTCATAGACATAATATGCGACAATGGATAAAAGCATTCTAATTGATTTTATCATGGCAACAGGAGAGAAAGTTTCTTCATAGTTGAAATCAAACATGAGGATTTCCATGAGCAGCAGAAGGGATCGTTCCAAATTCCGTTTGAGTGAACACAATCAATTACAGTCTACAATGGAAACTAACAGGTTATGCAACAATAGAAATTACAGCATGCTCTAAAGTGTATCAAGGGATAAAGTATGTGTACCTTTGAAAAACCATTCTTCATGAATCCCTCGATCAGTCTATAAAGCGTCCATAGCAACATAGCCCTCGAACGCAACGAATAGAACACAACACGAACACAACGAACACAGCCTCCACGAAACCAATCGGGTCCCACACGATTCACGAATTAAGTAAAGACACTACCATAATGGTTACCTTGGTATTCTTGGTGTGAGAATCTAGGAGTTGTAGGCTCTATCTGATCTTGTCTTGAGGAAGAGACTAGAGGTCTATGATCATGTAGATGATCGAGCAAGTGGGAGATAAGAAGTTGTCTATCGTAAAGACGATGTGCTCGATCGTTTAGTAAACAGCACCCTATCGTATAGACATAGCCACTCGATTGTGCAGCTGTTGAGATTGGTGTCCTAATTCTCTCGAAGTCTCGTACTTTGTAAACACTATACACATTGTTATGAATAAAATAAAAGTTATTTTATTAGGCATTTACTCACATCCAATAAACAAAGCTACATGGTTAGTGTATGAAAACTTAAGCATGTATATGAGATATACAAGTGGATCATGCCTTAAATGATAACCTAAAAAGTTCTGTAGTATAAGGATTAAGGAGGGATACCTGATCCTAGTGACACTACAGATATGGCCCGCTTTTGTAGAGGTTTACATGTGTTGTGGACCACTACAGATGTTTGATCTTGAATATTCATGTGGAGACATGCGAGCGGGGGTGTCTTATTGATACTTGAATTTTATGAAGTTGAAATATGGATGATCTGCATTAACGGATTGCGTTGTGCACTCAAGTTTCCCCAGCGGAATTTAAGTGTAAATTCCTCTAAGTTTCCTGGTAAGTCTAGGGTCGAACACAGGGACTTGTGAAAATAGTTGCGTTGATAATGTTTATGAACACTTTGTGGTAACCAAGTAAATAAATAAAGTGTGGGTCTATTGTTGCGTTGATAAAAAAAAAAGAGTAAATAAAGGCAGCGGATTTGAGAAAGAGAGTTTCGTTGATAGATGCAATGAGTATGCGATGAA
Source organism: Benincasa hispida (assembly GCF_027475165.1). Lineage (NCBI taxonomy): Eukaryota > Viridiplantae > Streptophyta > Magnoliopsida > Cucurbitales > Cucurbitaceae > Benincasa > Benincasa hispida. The sequence goes on along the minus strand of NC_143480.1, from coordinate 60,226,219 downwards.
CGGGTTGAGAAGATATTTAGCTAGTGTTACTCGGGAATGCGTCAAACTTTGCGATCATGTTACAACCATGCATAGCAAGTCATTTTCTAATGTAAATGCAATGCTCCTAATTCTAGGATGCATGTGTTGAATGCAAAATGTCCATAGAGCTTATCCCTAAGTCTCTACTCTTGTCCTATGCGTTGATGCAAAATGCATTAAAGCAAGGTGACCGCATACAATCATATCTTATTGCTAAGATGCATGCGATGCATTAATAACAAATAGTGCTCATTCTTAAGCACCTATCTCTGATTTATGTGTTCTAATCTGGTTCTTCCAAAGCTAGATTCTGACCTAACCTTCCCAAGTCTAGATCTTGTCCTTAGACTACCCTCCCGAGTATCTCTAATAGACGAATGAGGCATACATAAACAAGATAACCACAAAGAATGAAGATTCTCTAGTTGTGCTAGCTAAATTCTTCTCAACCCATTCAACTGTTTAGCTACTCATGCGTGAATTACAGAGAGTGAACAGATATAGAGGAAGACGTTCCATTCTTATAACTGAATTAAGTACAAAATGATAATGGAAATTAAAGGTAGAGAGTCTGGTAGCAATTCCTTGCTGACCGAGGCTTTTTACACTGAATCTCAATTCTGATCTACAAATATTCCCACTTCCATGGGCGTTAGCCCTCCTCTATCTTGAAGCTTCCGGTGCTTTCCCCAGCTTGTTGGAACAATCTATCGGCACACTTTCTTCCTCACGTCTGCCTTAAAATGAAAGAAGATTATGGACAGAGACGCAAACTTGTAGAATGATGAAATAATCGACTGCTTAACCCCTTCTCTAAAGAATGCACTTGGTATTTATAGGGCATCAAAGGTGAAAGGCGGCTTCTCTCTCCTGGTTGTACAGATGGGACATCTTTAATTCCTGACTGATGCACCGGACAATTGTCACCGATAAAGCTGGATGTACTTTGTGACTGTTATCAGCTGTCAACTTAATTTTGATCTGACTGCCGTCAGCTTTCTGTCCCATCGATCTTAATTGTCCTTTCGTTTGGATGCGTCCACCATGTTGGGTGATTCTTCTTGGGTGAATGTTTGCGAGTACAATCAACGCAAAGTCTTGCGGTGAAGTTGCGCTCAAAAAATGTATTCCTATGATCGCATTCTTTATATTGCTTTAACGCATTAATTTGCACAAAAATATAATGATCAACTGCTTTAATGCATTGGACACATGCGACCACAATATTATAGAATTTATTCTTAATGGACGCAATTTAACATATTTCATCAACGCAATCCGACATTGTTTAAGGATTCAACACAATGATAACGTGCATTTCTGTCTGTTATCACTCATACAAAGCGTTTGTATAAGACCAAACCACGAGATGATTCATCTCTTTATATAATGCAGTTGATACTTGAGACTTATATCTCACCTAAACGACCATAGGTGACATGACCTTAATCTTGAGTGTTTTAGGAACTCCTGCCTTTGAATGCGGTCCTTTGATTAGTATGGGTGAGAGTGGCCAGATTGCCAAGTTAACAAGCCTACCTTTTTGGGGATTTATCTGATTTGAGAGTTGGGAACTCAGTTACACAAGATGGAATTCACTCCTTCCCCGAAGCAGGGGTAAGTAGATAGATTTCTCCCTCAAGGGTTGATTCCGAGTCTTAAACATAGTGGCCAAAACTTCCTCTTTGGAAGAGAGGACTTAGTCATAGTAGGACTATGACTTATGTTCATTATATGGATCAATGGTACTTAAGGAGTTAGATGTAACTACTGGGGCATAATGGTAAATTGACCCAGCTGTACTTACGAGCGATCTGTGAAGGGTTATCACACTATTGATTGTTTGATATGGACACATAATATATCTATAGTAAGGAGAATGCAGTTGTCGGTCTTTAGTGGAATGCATGGCTCTTAACGGATGGTGGATCCCCTGTTTAAAAATTTAGTCAGTTATTCACATACCGTTGGAGCTTCAAGCCACAGGTCCATAAGGTCCCCTTGGTAGCTCAATGGATTCAAGTTGAGAATCAGTTCTTGAGGTTGATTTTAAATGTTCAAATTGATAAGAGGAAATTCAATTATATATGATATAACTGGTGTGATGTATGAGATACATCAAATGGATGATTAATTTAAATGATTTACATTAAGTACCATAAAATAGAAAAAGAACTACGGTTTATATATTTCATGAAATGAAATATTAAAACTACAGGTTATAAATATAATATGGTAAGTTGGTTTTCATATTTATTTATAATAATATTAATTATTTGATAAATATCTCTTTTTCTCTAATAACCAATTGAGTAGGGGGTTATTGGAGGTTTTATGGTAACTGTGAGATAAAAGAAAAAATGTTTTCCTAAAATTAGAGTTGTTACTTTTGGAAAGAGACTCATGGCAAGGCTATCAAGTGAAATTGTTTCATTAAGCGATAGCTCATAGAGAGACTAAACGATCATGGAGTATCACTATACGATAGTTCACTCAGCTAGTCGTAGCTAAACGATCGTGGGGCATTGTGTATACGATAGGCTGCCATCTTTTACACGATTGAGCATTTCGTTTATACGATAAACACCTCTCATCTCCCACTTGCCCAATCGTCTAATCGATTGTTGTTCCTCCAGTCTCTTCCTCTAACCAAGATCATACAGAGCCCACAACTCCTAGATTCTCATACCGAGAATACCAAGGTAACACCATTGTGGTCGAGGTTTTAGAGGTAATTCGTTGGGTTCATGATCGTTATGTTCGTTGTGCTCGTGCTATACCAGTCATTGTGTTCGAGCATTCATGTACTGCTATCTTGGAGACTGATCGAGCGTTTGTGATCAAAGGAGTTTGAAGAATGAGTCTTCAAAGGTATGTATATATTCCTCGATTATCTTGTTAGCATGCTGTAATTTCTAGTTGTTGCATGACCTGTTAGTTTCCGTTTCTTGACTGTATTTATTAGTGTTCAATTTCCAATGGAATTTGGAACAATCATTCCACTTCTCATGGAAATCTTCATGTCTAATTTCCTTCAATAGCAACGATCAGTTGATTCACTATCGTATAGTCAAAGGTAAGTGATCACTTAGTTGATCATGTAGTCTCTCAACCCTATCGCTTAGTGAAACTCTTTCACTTGATAGCTTATCTCCGTGAGAACTTTCCTAATGAAGTAACCTTTAATTTTAGGAAATCAATTTTCCTTTTAACTCACGTTTACTAATAAACTTCCAATAACCTCCCACTCAATTGGTTATTAGACAAAAATAATTAATTATCATATAACTAATATATTACAAAAAAAAATATGATAACCAACTTATCATATTATATTTATAACCTATAGTTTTAATATTTCATCTCATGAAACATATAAACCATAGTTCTTTTTCAATTTTATGGTACTTAATGTAAATCATATTTACATTAATTCATCCACTTGATGTATCTCATACATCACACCAATTATATCATATATAATTGAATTTCATCTTGTTCATTTGAACACTTTAAATCAACCCCAAAATCTGATTCTCAACTTGAATCCATTGAGCTACCAAGGGGACCTTATGCACTTGTAGCTTGAAGCTCCAACAGTACGTGAATAACTAACTAAACTCTTTAGTCACAAGATTCACCATCCGTTAATTGTTGGGCACTCTACTAAAGAGCGACAGCTAAACTCTTCTCACTGCAGATATATTTCTATGTCCATATCAACCAATGAATAGCGTGATAATCCTTCAAGATCACTCGTAAGTACAGTTGGGCCAATTTACCGTTTTGCCTCTATAGTTACATCTAATTCCTTAAGTACCACTGATTCCTCTAATGAACAATAAGTCATAATCCTACTATGATAGGGTCCTCACTTCCAAAGAGAGGATGTGACCACTATGATCAAGATCCGAAATCAGCCCTTAAGAGAGAAATCTATCTACTTAACCCTACTTCGGGAAAGGAGTGAATTTCGTCTTGTGTAACTGAGTTCCCAGCTTCCCAATCAGACAAATCTCCAAAAATGTAGGCTTGTTGAGTTGGAAAGTTGGCCACTCTCACCCATACTAATCGAAAGACCGCCCTCATAGGCAGGAGATCCCAAAACACTAAGGATTAAGGTAATGTCATCTATGGTCGTTTTAGTGAGACGTAAGTCTCAATTATCAACGGTGTTATATAAAGAGACGAATTATGTCTCCACTCACATGTCCAGTCTTATACAAACTCTTTGAGTCTCGTAGTTTGTAAACTGTATACATTGTTATCAATAAAATAAGAGTTATTTTATTTTGTATTTACTCACATCCAATAAACAAAGCTCCATGGTTAGTGTATGAAAACTTAAGCATGTATGTGAGATATACAAGTGGATCATGCCTTAAGTGATAACCTAAAAAGGTCTGTAGTATAAGGATTAAGGAGGGATACCTGATCCTAGTGACATTATAGATACGACCCGCTTTAGAGAGGTCTACATGTGTTGTGGACCACTACAGATGTTTGATCCTGAACATTTATATGGAGACATGCGAGTGGGGGTGTCTTATACAAAGCGTTTGTATAAGACCAGACCACGAGATGATTCATCTCTTTATATAATGCAGTTGATACTTGAGACTTGCATCTCACCTACACAATCATAGGTGTCATGACCTTAATCCTAAGTGTTTTGGGAACTCCTGCCTTTAAGGGTAGTCCTTTGATTAGTATGGGTGAGAGTAGCCAGATTGCCAATTCAACAAGCCTACCTTTTTGGGGATTTGTATGATTTAGGAGCTGGGAACTCAGTTACACAAGGTGGAATTCACTCCTTCCCCGAAGTAGGGGATAAGTAGATAGATTTCTCCCTTAAGGGCTGATACCGGGTCTTGAACATAGTGGCCATAGCTTCTCTTTGGAGGAGAGGACTCGGTCATAGTAGGATTGTGACTTATGTTCATTAGAAGAATCAGTGGTACTTGAGGAGTTAGATGTAACTATAAGGGCATAAAGGTAAATTGGCCCAACTGTACTTACGAGTGATCTGTGAAGGGTTATTGTACTGTTCATTGGTTTATATAGACACAAAATATATCTGTAGTAAGGAGAGTGCAGTTGACGTTCTTTAGTAGAGTGCCCGAAAGTTAACGAATGGTGGATCCTGTGGCTAAAAAGTTTAGTCAGTTATTCACGTACCATTGGAGCTTCAAGCTACAAGTCCAAAAGATCCCCTTGGTAGCTCAATGGATTCAAGTTGTCAATCAATTCTTAGGGTTGAATTGAAATATTCAAATTGACATGAGGAAATTCGATTATATATGATATAATCGGTGCGATGTATGAAATATATCTAGTGGAGGATTAATGTAAATGTGATTTACATTATGTATCATAAAATAGAAAAAAAAGCTATGGTTTATATGTTTCATGAGATGAAATATTAAAACTATAGGTTATAAAAATAATGTGGTAAGTTGGTTATGATATTTATTTATAATTATATTAATTTTTTATATTTATTTCTTTTTCTCTAATAACCAATTGAGTGGGAAGTTATTGGTGGTTTTATGGTAACTGTGAGATAAAAAGAAAAAGGTTTTCCTAAATTTGGGGGGTTGCTACTTTCGGAAAAAAAAACTCACATAATGCTATCAAGTGAAATGATTTCATTAAAGGATAGCTAGTAGAGAGACTAAACAATCGTGGAGTGTCATTGTACAATAGTTCATTCAGCTGGTAGTAGCTAAACGATGGCAAGGCATTGTCTATATGATAGCCTGCCATTTTCTACACGATTGAGCATTTCATCTATACGATAGATACTTGTAATCTCTCAGTTGCTCAATTATCTACACGATTGTTGTTCCTTCAGTTTCGTCCTCTAACCAAGTTCATACAGAGCCTACAACTCCTGGATTCTCACACCGAGAATACCAAGAAAACCATTTTGGTGGTGTCCTTACTCAACTCGATTGACTTCGAGGTTTTGTTGGTCGTTTGTTATGTGTTCGTGTTGTTCATGTGGTGGTTGTTGTTGAACATGTTGTGTTGCAGTTGTTGTATTCGGGCATTTGTTTATTGTTGTCTTGGACGCTTAGAGTGATCGAGGGAGTTTGAAGAATAAGTCTACAAAGGTATGATACTCTATCCCTTGATCTTATCTGGAAGCTTGCTATAATTTCGTATGTTGCATGACCTGTTAGCTAGGATAATTAGCCTCAAAACCTCAAAAGTAAAAGCTAACTATTACAAAAGCAAAGAGCCACCCTTTAAAACAGGCGAATACGGTCTTGTTGATGTCCGCATCTCCACTGATCGTGTACCAAAACCAAATGACTGCCTACACGAAAGAGTAAAAGTTTTACTCAATCGTTTACCAATGCTTCTAGAGCTAAACAGTTGTTTAGCAACGATCGTGTACCTTTATTATGTGATGAAGCATGAGGTATGTTATCGTGCAGCGCACAACGTATAACGCAAACCTTAAACGAATTTCTAAATGACAACAATACAGTCAAGCACAATCGTCGAAATGATCACTGAGCAAGTGCCTAAGTATCGTATACCGCATGATCGTGTAGTCAGTGACTATCTGATGACGCATGTTAACTACTTGATCGTTTAGTGCGCGCTTCTTTTATTCAACATTGAGCATCAAATGCTCCCACTCGATCATTTACCTCCAGCGTCCACGTGATCGGGCAACCAACACTACACGATAGAGTAAATGCTTTACCCCAGCTAAACGATCATTTAGTAAATACTACACGATCACATAGAAAAATCTACACGATCATTTAGCCAAATTCCAACAATCATTTACTTAATGCTACATGATACGACCAACTCTTGGTCTTCTTCTTCACTGAGAACCACATCTCCATGCTTCAAAACTTCATCATGAACGACTCGACCAACTCAAACACTTTGAATTATAGATTCAATTGCATGTTAATTATGCCCAAAAACACAGAGGTCTTTACAAGTTAACACTTTGTAATCAAAGAAAGCTTTTAAACAAAGGCAATTAACCCGTAAACATTCATCAACAACATCCACAAATACATTTAACAGTTAAATGCAAATGTAGAAAACCCACCATAACTGTAAGAGAAGTTCAAAAAAGAACTGAAATTTCGACTATTAGAACAACCTGGCTCTGATACCAATAGAAGAAAATCAGACATGAGGATTTCCATGAGCAGCGAAATGATCGTTCCATATTCCATTCGAAATTGAACACTAACAATTACCATCAAGAAACAGAAACTTCAGGCCATGCACAATACGAAATTACCGCATGCTTTACAATAAGATCAAGGGATAAAGTATCATACCTTTGAAGATTCATGCTTCAAACTCCCTCGAACACAAAGGCTCGTTTAGTCTCAAAGACAGCAACACCCAAATGCTCGAACACTACGACTGCAACAAGCACGATCAACAACAAACTCGAACTCCACGATCTCTAAGATCACAAACCAAACGAACGGCCTTCAAAACCTCGAACTCAGTCGAGTTGAGTGATGTAACGACCCAACTCCCTAGGACTCAAGCTAGGTCATTACTAAACACATGCATGCATGGAACTTAAAACGACACCCTTTTTATAGTGAAAATAAATTCTAAATAAATAAGGTAAATTCAAATATTAAAAACAAACAATAGGGTACCCATAAATCATAAATGATAATAAATAGGTCTGAAAACAAAACTTAACATTAAGTTTCAAACATCAAAACTGAAATTTGAAAAGCATGAAAAGAAATCTAAATATCATGAGCAGAAGAATAAAACTGGTCCCAGTGGCTCGATCACGGATTCCGCTTGTCAATCGCCGATGCATCTCTACCTTTACCTAAAACAACAACATGAGAAATGATGAGTATAAAATACTCAGTAAGTAACCCCACTACTGGGGTCAGGCTAGGCATCTATGTCCTCTAGATGCCTACCTCTAGTGGAAACATATAAACTTCTCTAGTCCTCATGGGACACAAACATACACTAAAAACTGATTTTTATCCTACTGTAGTTAAGTATGCCCACTACCTCTAGTAAGTCCCGTAGAACCCACAACCTCTAGTGAATCCCAAAGGAAACATAACCTATGGTGGATCTCGAAAGAAACCACCACATCTAGTGAATCCCGAAGGAAACCTAACCTCTGGTGAATCCCGAAGGAAACACGACCTCTAGTGAATCCCGATGGATAACACCACCTCTAATGAATCCCGAAGGAGACACAACCTCTTGTGAATCCTGAAGGAAACACAATCTCTTGTGAATCCCGAAGGATAACATCACCTCTAGTGAATCCCGAAGGAAACATAACATCTAGTGGGCATCTAACTAATCAGTGAGAACACTATCACAATCTCAACATCACAAGTATCACAACATGGTTCTATAACATACATATACACCTCAACATCATGGCTCTACAACATACATATATACCTCAATATCTTCATATCAAACACAACCTCATGGCATCAAGTATCATCTTATGCTAGCATGCAAGTATCAACGTGCACAAATAAATCTTTTAGATCCTCATACAAGAACATACATTGGTTATACTATACTATTCGTCTATCATGCTATCGTTCTGTCATAATATTCATCTATCATGCTAGCACACATCTAGTGCCTAGCCCATGGGCAGTTCCAGTAGTAAGATTACTTACCTAAAATAAAGTCCAAAAATTAATTCAAGCGAATAAACTCCTTTCTAGCTTTCCACAACTTTTGAATGAGATCCTAGAACATGGATAAAAATTGATCTTAATCTTTAAGGCCAATTTTTAAACAATAAATCAATCCAAGATTACCAGCACAACTTACCCAATAGTGGTTTGGCCAAGATTACTGTAACGCAAAATGTAATTTTATGCTGTCTTGCTGCTCATGCACATTTTATGCGATACTACTTCTAGATGTATGCATTATTAATGGAATGCTTGTAGTATGCTATGCGTTGTCACAAGTTTCCTTGCGCTGAAACCAAGTATAATTTCAACGCAAGTTTCTCGAAGTGATCCGAGGTCGAACACAGGGATTGTTGTCGTTAATGTGTTACATTTATGATATATGCGATCGGTGTTTTTAAAATTAATAAATGATGTGTTTGTACAGTAAAGTAAATTGCAGTAAAGTAAAATTGTGCAGATAAACCAAAGTTGCATTAATAAAATAAAGTGCGATAAAAATAAACCTAAGCTAACGTGATGCAAGATACAAGATACATGATATACTCAATGCTGAGTTCGAGACTGACTGTGAAGTTTATACAAAGGATCGTGGTATGCGATGGCAAGGCTTAATGGATGAATTAGAAAGAGAAAGAATAATTAGTACAAACATCGCAAGTTTGTTAATTGCGTTAAAGATACAACTAACGTTCCGTTTTCCCTTGGCGTACACCTCTCGGTGATCAGCCACATTTCTATATCTCTATGGCAAAACAGGGATGAACATGATGAACGCAAGGTTGCTTCCATCTCTGGAAGTACTTCTCGCTTTAGTTAACGCATTCTTTCGACCCTCTCTCGATAGGCGGAATGGCATCTTCACTTCTGCTCTCACAGGTGAAGATATCATCTAGCATGCCTTGACTAAACATAATTATTTCCTTAACCTAATTAATTAATTTGCTCAATTATTGCTAATTATCCAAGGGATTAAGAAAACATCGTGGAGAAAGTGAAATATGGATGAATGGAAATAGGCAAAAAAATGGAGATGGAAATTATCATAACATTTAATTATAGAATTAAGCGTCTGATACATGGTGTGTATGATAGAGATTAAGAAGATGAATACAATTGATGATAAAGAGAGAGAAACAAATATAGAAGAGTGTCAACGTCTTGACACGGATTTGGACGGTGGATTTTCTTGTCGGCGTGTGGAGTGGATGAAGAGAAGAGCTTCCCTCTCAGGCTTGCTCGTCCAGTAGAAGTGACCTTCGTACAGAGCTTCAACGGCAGGGATCAAAAGGATTCTTGCCCTGAGACTCACCTCTCGGCCTTGTCTCTTAAATCTTCCCAGATCTACTCTGATTAGTCGCTCAACCAGTCTCTCTCTTAGATCAGTATATACACTTTTCTCTATATTCAAGCATAATTTCTCAGTGGAATGGTCGGAGCTATTTATAGGCTAAGCTTTGACTCTCTGAATTGTGGTCCCCACTTTATTATTATGGCAATTCCAGAAATGGTGGAGTGAATATTCCTTCTGTTATGCAATCAATCCCTTCAGAAATGCACAACGGTCAGCTGTACACGCGTCAGAATCCTCCGCAATTACGTTGCTCTTTCACATCTTCGATTGTTTGCCCACATGCGGTGTTGTTTTTAATTACCGCATGCGGCTGAGATTGCGTTGATTGCTTAGCTCTTGATCGATTTTTGCATGCGCCATCATTGCGTTGATTGTCTATTCATTCCTGAATGATGGGTGCAATGCGACGTAGATACATTGTTCAGTTTATCTTGAGCCATGAATGCATGCGGTGACTTGATTTCCTGCAAAACAGACTTGAAATATTATTTTCTACCATCGCAATGGTGTCAGTGAGTGTATTGATGAAAATTTATAATTCTCGCATTTCTTAGATAATTTCCATACAATTGACGCAACTTTCCTTTCTTTTGGCCGCAATATCTAAATAAAACAGTATAAATAACTTGTATTTCTACAAGTTATCAATTACCCCAAAGTACTAACACCAAAATTCTTGTCGGAATCAAACTCAAGTCGTTCGTTTCTAAATTCAAAACTTCTCCAAACCTTGAATCTAAAGCGCAATTAACCTGAGTAAAAAAAAAAAAAATCAAAACTCCATCGGCATTCAAAGCTCTTTCGAGAGAGTTCAACAATAGCTCCAAGATCTACCCAAAACCTCACCTACTTTCAAGATCCGGTGAGGCCACAGCGGCGGCCCTCGAACGAGGACGGCAGAGCGCGCGGCATCGACTGGAGTAGTGATGGGTGACCAGCACTGGCAAATATGAGCGAACGGTGACGCGGTGTAGATCCAACGGTGTGGCTTGGTGTGAACAGATTTGGCGGCAAACGAATGGCTGGAGAAGAACCAAACTAGCAGCATAGCCTTGGAACAGTGTCGGTGGCTTCGAAATGCAGACGGAGAGTGCCACCTGGGCACTAAAGCACAACTAACTTAGATCTGGCATTTTAGTTCAGCTTCAGACAGGTTCAGATGACAGCAAACAGCGAGCGGTGCGAGGTTTCAGCAGCTGGGGGCAGTCACGTTTTTCACGAAGGAGAAGGGTTTCTTTTGTTTTATATATAAAAAAATTAATAATAATAATAATTACTTAAAAGGAAATAAAATAAATTTTTATTTTATTCTTTTCCTTATTCTACTTTATTTTATTAAATTTCTTTCCTTCCCAAATTGAAATTAATTCCAACCATTAATTTCCAAATTGAACAATTTTCAACGTCAATAATTAAATTCCCACAATTACACTTAATTCCAAAATTTCGAAAATGCCCTCAATTAATAAAAATTACTAAAATTTCATTAATAATAAAAATTCGGGGTGTTACATTCTTCCCTCCTTAAAGAACTTTCATCCTCTAAAGTTCATTCCTGAAAGGGCTCCAGGTACTGGGTTGTCATCTCATCCTCTCGCTCCCAGGTAGCCTCCTTGAACTGGTGATTCTGCCATAGGACTTTCACAATTGCAATCTCCCTGTGGTGCAATGTCTTTACCTCTCTGGGGAGAATCTCTGCAAGTTTCTCCTCATAGCTCAAGTTGTCATTCAGTTGCAAGGGCTCAAAGTCCACTACATGGGATGGGTCTATCAAATACTTTCTCAGCATCGAAACATGGAAGACATTATGAACTGAAGACATTGCTAGAGACAATGCCAAATGGTAAGCTATGGGGCCAATTCGTTCCAAGACCTCGAAAGGTCCATTGAATCTCGGACTCAACTTCCCTTTCCTGCCAAACCTCAGAATACCTTTCATAGGTGTGACTTTGAAGAATACTTTAACACCACTCTTAAATTCCAGGTCCTTACATCTCACATTGGCATAGCTCTTCTGTCTACTCTGAGCTGTTTGCATACAAGCTCTGATCTTCTGTATTGCCTTATTTGTGGTCTGCACTAGTTTAGGTCCTAGCAATTTTCTCTCTCCTACCTCATCCCAACACACAGGAGACCTATAACTCTTTCCATATAGGGCCTCAAATGGTGAAATCCCAATAATGGATTCGTAGCTATTATTATAAGCAAACTCCATTAAACTCAAGTGAGCGTCCCAGCTTCCTGAAAAGTATATGGCACAGGCACATAACATATCTTCTAATATCTTATTCAGTCACTCTGTCTGGCCATCAGTTTGAGGGTGAAAAGTTGTACTGAAATCCAACCGGGTCCCTAAAGCTTCCTGTAGACTCTTCCAGAAGTTAGATGTGAAATGAAGGTCTCTGTCCGATACAATGGACACAGGCACTCCGTGCAATCTCACCACCTCCTTCATGTATATTTGTGCCCACTTATTTACTGAAAATGTGGACTTTCTAGGTATGAAATGTGCTAATTTACTAAGTTTGTCTACCACAACCCAAATCACAATGAAACCTTTGACTGTCCATGGCAACCCCACAATGAAGTCCATAGACACATGCTTCTACTTCCATTTGGGCACACTTAATGACAAGCCTGCTGGTTTTTTCCTCAAGGATTTCTCCTGCTGGCACACCATGTACTTACTGACGAACTCTGCAATCTCCATTTTCATCATTCCACCAGTAATAACGTTTCAAGTCCTGATACATCTTGGTGTTGCTGGGATGAATTGAAAATAAGGAACTATGAGCCTTTGACAACAACTCATTCTTAATATCATTATCTGCTGGCACGCATAAACGCCCCTGATAAAGGATACCACCTTCCGCTGATATAGATAATTCGCCATCTTAGCCTGACTCCACCTTATGAACTCTCTCCTCCAGATAAGGGTCATATCGTTGCACTGACAACTGCGCCAACTGTGTCGTGACCTTCCCCACTACCACTGCAATCTCTTTCTGCTCTACCTCTTTGCACAAATGAGTCTATCTAGTAATGAGGGCTACTGAATGAGCCATCTTTCTGCTTAGGGCATCTACCACTACATTTGCCTTTCCTGGGTGGTACAAAATTTCGCAATCATAATCCTTCACCAGCTCTAACCACCTTCTTTGCCTCATGTTCAACTCCTTCTAAGTAAAAAAGTACTTTAAACTCTTGTGGTCAGTGAATATCTATATCTTCTTTCCATATAAGTAGTGCCTCCAGATCTTGAGAGCGAAAACCACTGTTGCTAATTCCAAGTCGTGTGTGGGATAATTTTGTTCATGCTTCTTTAACTGACGTGAAGCGTAAACAACTACTCTGCCCTGTTGCATCAATATGCATCCCAACCCCTTCTTGGACGTGTCACTGTAAATGACAAAACCACCTGATCCATCTGGTACTATAAGAACTGGGCTGAAACCAACCTCTACTTGAGATCTTGGAAACTACTCTCATAAGCCTCATTCCAAACGAAAGGAGTTCCCTTCCGAGTCAACTAGGTCAATGGGGCGTCTATGCGAGAGAAGTCCTTTACAAATCGTCTATAGTAGTCTGCTAACCCCAGGAAACTGCGCACCTCATTGATTGTGGTTGGACGAGCCCAACTCGTAACCACCTCAATCTTTGCATGATCCATAGAGACTCCTTCCTTCGATACTATATGCCCTAGAAAGGACATTTGCCTCAACCAAAACTCGCATTTAGAAAACTTAGCATACAGCTTATTGGCCCTCAACGTCTACAAAACTTTCAACAAATGATCCTCATGTTCGGCCTCTGTCTTGGAATAAATCAAGATGACATTAATAAAAACAATCATAAAGATGTCGAGGAATTCTTTGAACACCCTATTCATCAGATCCATGAACACTGTTGGGGCATTCGTCAGACCAAACGACATCACTATGAATGCATAATGCCCATACCTCAAACGACAAGTTGTCTTAGGTATGTCACTGTCCTTTATTCTCAACTGATGGTATCCTGACCAGAGATCAATCTTTGAGAACACCATAGCTCCCTGCAACTGGTTGATTAAGTCATCAATCCTGAGGAGTGGATATTTGTTTTTTACGGTCACCTTGTTCAACTCTCTATAATCAATGCATAAATGTAACGGTCCATCCTTCTTTTTCACAAATAAAACAGGTGCACCCCATGGTGAAACACTAGGGTGTATGAAAACCTTTTCCAACAACTCCTGAAACTGGACCTTAAGATCCCTCAACTCTGCTGGTGTCATCCTGTAAGGAGCTTTCGAAATGGGGGTTGTGCCTGGCTCCAACTCAATAGAAAAATCTATCTCCCGCTGTGGGGGCAATCTGGAAAGATCCTCTGGAAAAACGTCGAGAAAATCTCTTACTATTGGCTCTGAAGTGAAGGTGACTTTAGCCTCTCTAGCATCAACCACACTGGCCATAAAGCCCTAGGCTCCTTGTTCAAACAGTCTACTGGCCTTCAATGCTGAAATCACTTTGGGTAGGACCACGGTCCCAACCCTTTTAAACTTAAAACTGGCTTCTATAGGAGGGTTAAAGATGACCTCTTTACGGGAGTAATCTATGCTGGCATGATTAGCAACTAACCAATCCATGCCCAGTATCACATCCAAATCACGCATATCTAGAATTATCAAGGTCACATCTAATGCATGATTTGCTATCTCTACCTGACATGCCTTTATCTTTTTAGTAGCTAACATGATCTCTCCTAAAGGAGTGGAAATAGACAGTGCAAAGGGAAAAGGTTCAGACTCTAACATGGCATGCCTTACAAATACGAAAGATATAAACGAGTGTGAAGAGCCCGAGTCAAACAAAACTAAAGCATGGTGCCCAAAAATGGGAAGCGTACCTGCTGCTGACGACGAGTGGTAGAAAAAACTCTACCTACTGCTGACGACGACTCAGACCTCCTTGAAACGAGCTTACAAGCTGGCCCCCTCGTTCAGGCACGTTCCTCCTTGGGAATTTCTCTGACATATTCCCCTTTTAACCATATCGAAAACAAACCCAAAGCCGGCTAGGCAACGTCCCAGTGATGCCTACCACAAGTAGTACAGATCGGCTTATCTTTCTTGACAGTCACAACTTGAGAGCCTTGCTGCCACCACTAACGAGGAGCATTAACTGTGTTCTGGTTCCTTTGCTGATGCTCAGGAGCCCTTGGCTCAGCCTTCCTTTTCTGACCTGTAGAGGTCCCAATCCCGAGCGTCTTCCTGTACTCTTCTCCCACCTGGGAGTCAGCATCAATCCTCACAGCGGCCTGCAGTGTCGCAGAATTCGTCTTATGGTCCAAGGCATGCACTATACCTCGCAGTCCGCTCCTCAGACCCTGGATGAACCTCTTTGCCCTCGCTGCCTCAGTGGCTACTAGCTCAAGAGCAAAGTGGGATAACTTATCATATTTCTGCTCATATTCCTCTACCGACATAACTTCTTGTTTCAAGTTCAAGAACTCTGCCTACTTGTTGTACTGGGTGTTGGCCGAAAAATACTTCTCATAAAAAGCTCCTTGAACTGCTTCCAGGTTGAAAGTTCCCCACCAATATCAATCATTTTCTCTACTGAACACCACCAAATCTCTGCATTGCCAATCAGCATGAAAAACTGCACATTGGAGCTTGTGCTCTTCTAGGCAACTCATGAAATAGAAAATCGTCTCGATTGATAACAACCACATCTCTGCTTTAGTGGGATCCCCCAACAATCCATGAAAAGAGTGAGGATCAAACTTCCTGAAATCCCTCAAATGCTTAGCCTCAAGAGACAGTCCCTGTATATCTCTTTTTGTGATCGACTCTGCTACAACTGCTCAGGTGGCACCAGTTTCTTCTGAGCCTGGTTATGGGCAATTTTTCCTGCCATCGTGTTAGGGATCAGCTCCTCCAGTCTTTCCATTAGGGAGGATACAACGACTTCACTAATTCTTGCTTCCATTGCCTTCTCATCAACTTGGGTCATAGGTGAATTCGGAGCTATCGGGACAGTTTGGCTACCATCGACTCCCTCTTCCTACACCCCTGGAGGGGAAGGATCCTAAACTCATGGATGTTACACTTAGGGATCCTGAACCCCTCCTCTAACAATCTTTCTTGCTCTATGTTTAGGTGCCATGTCCTGTCATGAACTCATAAATTAGCTCTTTACCTTTGGGTCTTTCTCAGAAAACATGCTACTAAAACATTACATCACTAATCTCATATATGTACTGAAAACTTTCATTAGTAGGACATACCTGGCGATGATGAGGAATCCGTTACTGGGCCACAAGGACTACCTAGACTTACGTAGTAAGTCAATCTTCAGAACCTAAAACATGGGCTCTGATACGAACTGTAACGATCCAACCCCCTAGGACTCGAGTTAGGCCGTTACTAAACACATGTATGCATGGAACTTAAAATGATACCCTTTTATAGTGAAATAAATGCTAAATAAATAAGGTAAATTCAAAAGACCTTCATTAAATTCAAATATAAAAAAAAAAAAAAAAAAAAAAAAAAACAATAGGGTACCCATAAATCATAAATGATAATAAATAGGTCTGAAAACAAATCTTAACAATAAGTTTCAAATATCAAAACTGAAAGTTAAAAAACATGAAAAGAAATCTAAATATCATGAGCGGAAGCATAAAAACTGGTCCCAGTGGCTCGATCACGGATTCTTCTTGTCAATCGCCGATACATCTCTACCTTTACCTAAAAAAACAACATGAGAAAGGATAAGTATAAAATACTCAGTGAGTAACCATTGGTTTTTATCCTAAAACTCGCAGTTTGTAAAATGATAAACATTTTCTATTATCAATATACTTGTTATTGATCTCATAAATTGTATGAAAGTCTAAATCCAATAAACTAAGACCCATGACTATTGTATGAGTACTTGAACTTTATGTGCAGACATAAGAGTAGATCGGGTTTGAGTAAATAGTTAAAATGATCTATGGTACATGAATGAGGTTGGGTACCTTATTTTGGGAACAACGTTGGATGTAGCCTACTTTGTAGTTGTTACAAAGAGTTGTAAAGTGCTACATACGATGTGATCCTAATTCGTACATATTATGACATGAGGAGTGGAGGTGCCCTATGCAATGAGTTTGCATAAGTCAAGACCAAGAAATAAGTCACTCTTACTTTATAACATTGTTTACTTTTTAAGACTGACTATTTCACCTAGATGACCTAGGTAACTCGCTCTTAATTCTGAGCAAACTGTGAACTCTTGTTTATTTGGGATTACCCTTAGATTTGCATAGTTAAGGGTTGGCTCAACAGCGCCAGCTCAATAAGACTCCCATTTCAGGGGTAAGATCGGATAGATAGTTGGGGACATAGGGTGCAAGACGAAGTTCACGCCTACACGATTTAGGGATAGAAGAAAGGTTATTCTCTCAAGTACTGAATCCAAGTCTTGAACAAGGGGCCCCACCCTCTCATTGGGCTGAGAGATTTTGGTTTGGTGATTGGATCACAAACCAATTGTTCATTAGAGGATCAGTAGGGACTTGAGGAATAAGATATAATCTCGGGGGTAAAACAGATATTTGACCCAGCCGTTATTACGAACAACCTTTGAAGGGTCGACTTGCTGATTATGGTTAAATCATGTGGACATAATATATCTACAGTGAGGGGAGTGCAACTATGGGTTTTAGTGGAGTGACCCATTAGTTAATGAATGGGGATTAATTTGGTCTAATGAGTTTAGCCGATTAATCTCGAATCGTTGGAGCCCATGATCTGTAGGTCCGCGAGGTCCCCCTACTAGCTCTAGAATAGCGTGATAAGTTAATTTGAAACGTTCAAATTAGAATTAAGGGAATTAGTAATTATATGAGATATAATTATGTTTCATTTTAGAATTAAACGGAATAGGAGAATTTATATATTTAAATATGATTTAAATATGTAAAGATGGATATGTGTTAAAATTAATTTAATATTTGATATTAAATTAATTAAGTTTATTTAATAATTAA
Organism: Benincasa hispida; assembly: GCF_027475165.1. NCBI lineage: Eukaryota > Viridiplantae > Streptophyta > Magnoliopsida > Cucurbitales > Cucurbitaceae > Benincasa > Benincasa hispida. The sequence continues at coordinate 60,208,129 of NC_143480.1, read as the reverse complement.
TTTATGAAATTAATTAATTTTTCATTTTCAAAATCAAATAGATTTTCTAAATCAAATTTTGATTTGTAGATAAAATTGAAAAATTGGAAAACAAAAACACAAAATGGAAAAATGGATTTTTCCATTATCCATCACCAAAGTAGCTCACACATGAAGCATTAACATTGTCTTGTCTTCTCCAAGCATGAGCTACAACTCATGTAACTTTTCTCTTTGTATGTTGATCTGCAATATAATGAGAAGATTGGAGTGAAATTCGGGCATGCAATCTATAGAGTTTTGAGAGAAAAACTGGTTTGAAGAAAGGTTCTTCAACAAGGTTGCAGCAGTGAGCTTTCCTCCTTCATCCCTTGATTCAAGCTTGTTTTGAGTCCCACAACTCCATATAGAGCACCAAGAGAATAGTAGGGAAGATCTTGAGGTGGTCTACAATAAGATATGGAGAAGATAGCAGCTAGAGATGGAGCTTTGAAGAAGTTCTACAAGAGGTATGTCTTGAAACTCACTTTTTCTGCAAAAGCATACTTTATATTTTGCCAAAATTAATGAATTTGAATGCTTAGATGATCCTTGTGCTTCCGCTGCTGTTGATACAATCCTACAGTAACCCCACTACTGGGGTCAGACTAGGCATCTATGTCCTCTAGATGCCCACCTCAGGTGGAAACATATAAACTTTTCTAGTCCTCATGGGACACATACATACATGAAAAACTGATTTTTTTCCTACTGTAGTTAAGTATGCCCACTACATCTAGTAAGTCTTGTAGGACCCACAACCTCTGGTGAATCCCAAAGGAAAAACAACCTCTGGTAAATCCCGAAGAATAACACCACCTCTAATGAATCCCGAAGGTGACACAACCTCTGGTGAATCCCGTAGGAAACACAACCTCTGGTGAATCCCGAAGGATAACATCACCTCTAGTGAATCCCAAAGGAAACACAACATCTAATGGGCATCTAACTAATCAATTAGGACACTATCACAATCTCAACATCACAAGTATCACAACATGGTTCTATAACATACATATACACCTCAACATCATGGCTCTACAACATACATATATGCCTTAATATCCTCAGATAAAATACAACCTCATGGAATCAAATATCATCTCATGCTAGCATTCAAGTATCTACATGCAAAAATAAATCTTTTAGATCCTCATACAAGAACATACATCGGTTATACTATACTGTCCATCTATTATGGTATCGTTCTGTTAATATTCATCTATCCTGCTAGTATACATCTAGTGCCTGGCCCATGGGTAGTTCCAGTAGTAAGATTACTTACCTCAAATAAAGTCCAAAAATTAATTCAAGTGAACAAACTCCTTTCTAGCTTTCCACAACTTTTGAATGAGATCCTAGAACATGGATAAAAATCAATCTGAACCTCTAAGCCCAATTATTAAACACTAAATCATTCCAAGATTACCAGCACAACTTACCCAATAATGGTTTGGCCAAGATCACCTCAAAGTACTAACACCAAAATTCTTGTCGGAATCAAACTCTAGTCATTCGCTTCTAAATTCAAAACTTCTCCAAAACTTGAATCTAAAGTCCAATTAATCTGAGTAAACAAAATCAAAACTCCATGGACATTCAAAGCTCTTTCAAGAGAGTTCAACAGTAGCTCCAAGATCTACTCAAAACCTTACTTTCAAGATCCGGTGAGGCCACAGCGGCAACGCTCGACAGAGGGCAGTAGAGCGCGCAGCGGCGATTGGAGTAGTGATGGGTGACCAACAGCTAGTAGATATGAGGGAGTGGCGACACGCTTAGATTCTACGACGTGGCTTGGCGTGAACAGATTTAGCGGTGCACAAGTGGCTGAAGAAGAACCAAACTGGCGACGCGGCATTGAAACAGCGCTGGTGACTTCGGAATGCAGACGGAGAGCGGCACGTGGGCACTGAGGTGCGACTGACTCAGATCTGCCGTTCGACTTCAGTTTCGAATAGGTCTAAACGATGGCGAATAGCGAGCGGCACGAGGTTTCAGTAGTTGGGTGGTCACGTTTTTCAAGAAGGAGAAGGGTTTCTTTTGTTTTATATAATAATAATAATAATAACTTAAAAGGAAATAAAATAAACTTTTTATTTTATTCCTTTCCTTATTCTACTTTATTTTATTCAATTTCTTTCCTTTCCAAATTGAAATTAATTCCTGCCATTAATTTTCAACGTCAATAATTAAATTTCCGTAATTACACTTAAGTCCAAAATTTAAAAAATGCCCTCAATTAATAAAAATTACTTAAATTACATTAACAATAAAAATTTGTGGTGTTACAAGTGAGAACACCACCACAATGGCTACCTTGGTATTCTCGGTGTGAGAATCCATAAGTGTGGGCTCTATGTGGACTTGGTTAGAGGAAGAGACTAGAGGAATAACAATCATGTAGACGATTGAGCAAATGGGAGATGAAAAATGTCTATCATATAGACGAATGCTCAATCGTTTGGAAGAAGGCAATCTATCGTATAGAAAAAACCCTGCGATCGTTTAGCTACGACCAGCTGAGTGAATTATCGTATAGTAACACTCCATGATCGTTTAGTCTCTCTTGCACCTATCTTTTAGTGAATCCAATTTACTTGACAACAAATCATGAGTGTCTTTCCAAGAATAACAACTCTTCTAAATTTAGGAAAACATTTTTCTTTTATCTCACGGTTACCATAAAACCACCAATAACCTCCCACTCAATTGATTATTAGAGAAAAAGATATAATTATCCAATAATTAATATTATTATAAATATATATGATAACCAACTTACCATCTTATATTTATAACCTATAGTTTTAATATTTCATCTCATGAACCATATAAACCATAGATCTTTTTGTATTTTATAGTACTTAATGTAAATCTCATTTACATTAATCCTCCACTTGATGTATCTCATACATCACACCGATCATATCATATACAATCGAATTTTCTCTTGTCAATTTGAACATTTCAAATCAACACTAATAACTTATTCTCAACTTGAATCCATTGAGCTACCAAGGGGACCTTATGGACCTGTAGCTTGAAGCTCCAACGGTACGTGAATAGCTGACTAAACTCTTTAGTTACAGGATCCACCATCTGTTAACTGCCAGGCACTCCACTAAAGACCGACAATTTCACTCTCCTTACTACAGATATATTTTGTGTTCATATCAACCGATCAATAGTGCGATAACCCTTCACAGATCACTCATAAGTTAGTTGGGCCAATTACCGTTATGCCCCTATAGTTACATTTAACTCCTTAAGTACCACTGATCCCTCTAATGAACATAAGTCATAGTCTACTATGATTGAGTCCTCTCTTCCAAAGAGAAGTTGTGGCAACTATGTTCAAGACCTGGAATCAGCCCTTAAGGGATTAATCTATCTACTTAGCCCTGCTTTGGGGAAGAAGTGAATTTCATCTTGTGTAATTGAGTTCCCAACTCCCAAATCAAACAAATCTCCAAAAAGGTAGGCATGTTGAGTTGGCAATCTGGCCACTCTCACCCATACTAATCAAAGGACTGCCCTCAAAGGCAGAAGTTTCCAAAACACTCAGAATTGAGATCATGTCACCTATGGTCGTTTAGGTGAGATGTAAGTCTCAAGTACCAACGGCGTTATAAAAAGAGACTAGTCATCTCGTGGTCTGGTCTTATACCAACTCTTTGTATAGGACACCTTCGCTCGCATGTCTTCATATGAATGGTTAGGATCTACCATCTGTAGTAGTTCACAACACTTGAAAACCTCTACAAAGCAGGTCGTATCCTTAGTATCACCAAGATCGAGTATCACTCCTTAATCCTTATACTACAAACCTTTTTAGGTTATCACTTAAAGCATGATCCACTTGTATATCTCATATATATGCTTAAGTTTACATATAATAACCGTGAAGCTTTGTTTATTGGATATGAGTAAATGCCAAATAAAATAACTCTTATTTTATTCATAACAATGTGTACAGTTTACAAACAACGAGACTTCGGGAGAATTAGGACATCGATCCCAATATAGAAATATATCTACAGTGAGAAGAGTGCAACTATCAAGCTATAGTGGTGTGTCTCAGTAGTTAACGAATATTGATTAATTCGGTCTAAAGAGTTTAACCAATTAATTTCAAATCGTTGGAGCTCAATATCTGTAGGTCCATAAGGTCCCTCTACTAGCTCGTATAACATGAACACCTTGGATTAGTGAACCGAGTGATTTTGAAATGTTAAAAATCAAAATTAAAGTTTTGAATTTAAAGTGTTTAAATTGAATTTTAATTTTAATTTTAATTTGAAATGTTCAAGTTGAATTTAGGATTTCAATTTGAAGTCTACAAATTACAAATTAGGGTTTGAATTTGAAATGTTTAAATCCAAATTAGGGTTTGAATAATTATATTCGATATAATTAAATGTTTAATTTACCGAAATTAAGCATACTAGAGAGGTTATAATATTTAAATATTTATTTAAAATATTAATTAGATTATTAGGATTAATGTATAAATTAGGTGTTGAATTAATTTAATATTTGATATTAAATTATTATTTAATTAATTAATTAAATTTGTTTAATTAATTATTTAAATTAAATTAATATCAATTTAATTCAATTTTTTAAATTTATTTTGAATTCAATTTTAATTGAATTTTTTATAATTAGAAATTGAAACTTTAGTGGAAATTTCCAATTTGTTTGGAAATTGAAGTGGATTCTTTGGATCCCAACACCTAGCACACTTAATTCTTCCAATTGAAGTGTCAATTGGATATCTCTTTCAATGCTTGCATGTACTAGTTACTTAAAAAGCAAAAAGTTTATGGGATTGAAGGGTTTTGAATGCTAAAAATAGTTTTCTGCAAAAATTTCTCTCTCTCTCCAAAAACCTCTCCATGTCCCTTCTCAATTCACTTTAAATCAGAGTTCCACTACTCAAAGTCAAGGCTGAGAATAGTAGAGAAGATCTTTTGGTGGTTCACTGTAGATTTGAAGCTAAAATTCGTGGAGCACAACTTGGATTTGGAGAATTCACCGAAGGTACAAGTTCTGAAACCCTTTTATATTGAAAATTTGTTTTTGCATGTCTTTAGAACTCAAATTAAATGTAATTAGAGTGCTTATTGATTCTGATTGCTTCTGTTGTATGCTTGTACATTCCATCATACTTCTACTCATGGACTTATCCTCTGAGCGAAACTTTCAATGCATGATCTTCTACCACATCATTTTTCAGCTTAGCCTCAACATTTACATACAAGGTTGGACGTATAATTCTTTCATACCATTTCATTGTACTTAGCCATAACGTCCCATTCTTAGACCTTAGGCCACATAGTCAATGGAACTGGTTGCATGACGCCTCATAGCTCTAATGCATGGAACCCTCAACTTTCTTTAAGTGTTAACTTGTTTCTACTTCACCCGAGAGTTCAGCATTCCACACTTAGGATCTTTTGTTGCTCTGTTTCCAGTTTTCCATTGCTAAACTTCTCAAACTCTTTATGCGTCAACTATGTTTACATCATGAATGCATATACTCGTAGCACTTAGAAAATTTTCTTTCCCTTAACATTTTAGGTGCATCATTCAATTAACACACTTGGGTTATTTTTTCAGTAATGTTGGTACACATGTTAAACACATATTTAAGAGGTCTTAAACCAGTAAAACAAGTTTAAGGGTTTACAATGCTCATCTTCCTCCTTCGAATTTGCCTGTGTTATTGGTTCACCCTTTTTTAAGACAACCAAGGTTGTGATTGATGTGGATACAGAGTCCCTACAAATAGAATTGGGAGAGAAAATTGAAAAAAATTGATGATTGACACCCACAAGTACTTATATTTTTCAGGATAGTGGACAACCAATTAAGCTGGGGGGTAAGATGAAAGAAAAGTGGTCATATAATTTATATTTTTATTGCCTTCTTATTATAGGTTTCTTTTCTATTATTTTTATTTTTGATTGAGCTTAATTATTTCTATCTTTTTTTATTGTTAGGTTTTTGGTAGCTCAATGTGAAGATGGAGAGAATTTTTTTATCATGTTTTTAGAACTCAGGGAAGATTTTATATTTCTTTTACATTTGTCCCTTGTTTTTATTTTGTCATCACATTTGGGACAGTTATAGATTTTAAGTTGGGGGTGGGGGATGTCTGTGTTCTAGTTGGAGTATTCGAGCATTTGAGCTCTGGCTATTTTATTTTTTGTGCTTTATATGCATGTTTGCTCATGTTGTGTGGTTTGGCATTATGACTAGTTCATGACGCATTCCTTTGTGATCTTAATGTATATTACATGATGTATGAAATGAATAATCATGATTTTTAGCTCTTTTTTAAAAAAAAATCTTATCTTTCATGCACGTTTAAGCTCTTTGTCTGCTTCTATTAACTGATTTTTAGCCCTTTTTAAAAAAATTTCTAATCTTTCATGTATGTTTAAGCTCTTTGTCTGCCTATATTAGGTCATGCAAGCTTAGAGTTGTATTACTTAGCCTGTATTTTTGGTGTCACCATGAAAGGCCCCATTGACTAGAGTGTGTAATTTATGCACTTTCTTTAAGTTGTAAAACAATTTGCTAAAAAAGTAAATATCATGAAAAAGAATGAAAGAAAATTACACTTGTAATATTGATGCATGACTATGGGTAGAAAGAGTTGTCTTGCTATGATTAGTTAGGACATTCAAGAGAGAAAAAAAAATGAGTATAGTTCCCTGTCATGATGTGTGAAAGCTAATGCTTCTAGGTAAAAAGCATGCAAGTTTAGAACGTCCTTAGAATCTAATTTCAGGTGCCTCAGTTGACATATTACCACCTTGATTTTTTTTTTTTTTTTTTTTTTTTGTTCTTGATAGTTAGTACTTTAGCCAGTGTAGGGGAAACAATTTGAGAGCCATTTAAGACCATTCTGAGTTACTAGGACTTAACTAGAAGGGATTTCAACTCATCCATGCATGAATAGGTCTATAATTAATTTTAAATTGTGTTTGTGGATTGATTATGAAATGATTTCATTGTTGAATGCAAGTTAAATATTAGGAAACTATTGAGACTTGAGTTACAAAAGGTGCAATTTAAATGAGCATATCTTTGTGTGATTGTGTTCTTCATTCTTTCTTGCTCAAGGACGATCAAGAATATGATGGAAAAGTCGACATGCGCAGCGGTAATGAGAATCAATTTTACTCTTATTGCTCAAAATAAATACATGCAACCCTAAAAGAATTAATTAGGGTTATTTTGAAATAATACCTTTGAAGCTCCCGAAACTCGTCTATCTCCACCCAAACACGAACGGACCACCACTAGAGCTGACCTACTATTCTCTGGACTCAAAATCGGGTTGTGGGACCCGATGGATGAAGAACCCGAGAGAGAGAAAAGATGAAAATACAAGAAGGGATTTTTGGTTGGGTTTGGGTTTTTCTTTTTAGCCCAATTTTAGAAAACTATTTTTGGTAAAAATCCAAAAGTTTTTAATCCAAAAATACAAGCCCATATTTATAGAAAAGGGCCATGCAAAATTGCATGAAATAACTTCATAAAATCCCAACACCTAAAATCCACTATCTTAGTAGGTTTAATGTCTCCACTATAAGTCAACACCTAGCCCACTATTTTGTTAGTGGAATTATCCAACAAAAGTTTAGATTTTCCCACTAATTTTGACTTCTCGAGCATGAATTCGCATTCATTTTCTCGAAATTCAAATCACATTTGAATATAAGGTCGGTCAAAGTTTGACTTTTCAAAGTCAAAAGTCAACTCTTTGACTTTTTATATCTTTGACCATTTCCATTATTTTCGAGCTTCCGAATATGAATGTATTCATATTCTTGATATTTAAATCACATTTAAATATTAAAGTTGTATCTCTAAACTAAAAAATCGATCACTATATCACATATACTTGTCGGTTTTTCTCTCTTCACCTAATTCGAACAATTTGAATTATTCTATCATACTATTCTAACTTTATTCCATATGAGCTAGTAGGGGAACCTAATGGACCTATAGATCATGGGCTCCAACGATCCGAGATTAGCTGGCTAAACTCTTTAGACGGAGCTAATCAACATTCGTTAACTAACGGGTCATTCCACTATAGTTTCATAGTTGCACTCCCCTCACTATAGATATATTTGTGTCCATTTGATATAACCATGATTAGTAAGTTAATCCTTCACAGGTTGTTTGTAATCTTGGCTGGGTCATAAAAATCGTTTTACCCCCAAGACTACATCTTATTCCTTAAGTTCCACTGATCCTCTAATGAACAATTGGTTTAAGGTCCAACTTATAAACTGAACCCCCCTCGGGCCAATGAGAGGGTGAGGCCCCTTGTTCAATACCTGGATTCAGTACTAAAGGTAACAACCTATCTACTATCCCTATAACGGGTAGGAGTGAATTCCATCTTGCACCCTATGTTTCCAGCTATTCACTTGATCTTACCCTTGAAATGGGAGGCTTATTGGGTCATCGATAGTGAGCTGCCCTCACCTATGCAGATCTAAGGATAATTCCGAGTGAACAGGAGTTCATAGTTAGCTCAGGATTAAGATTAAGTTACCTAGGTCATTAATTAACGAAATAGTCAGTTTTATACATTAAACAACGTTTTAGAACGTAAAAGTGACTATTTCATGGTTCAGTCTTATGTAAATTCTTTACATAGGATGCCCCCATTTTTATGTCTCCACATGAACGATTTAGGATCACATCGTTTGTACTAACTACAAAATGGGTTGCATCCATAGTGTCCCCAGAATAAGGCGTCCAACCTTATTCATATACGATAGACCATTTTGGCTATATATATTTGAACTCGATCTATATTTATGTCACTACATAAAGTTCAAACTTAAACTTAATAGCCTCGGAACCTTAGTTTATTGGATGCATGAATAAAGAATTTAAATTTACTAAAGATTTTCAATAACAGCTTTATTGAACAAGAATATGATATTATAAACTACGAGTTTTAGGATATAAAATCCAACAAAATTCAACAGAATTAAGTTGGGGGTGTTTGATAACACCAGAAATGTATTATCTTGTTCCACTTAATTCAAGCTCGTTCTTAGGTTTTATATTTTTATTCCATGATTTTGAACGTATCGGGTACCTAAGGATAGAACGGAGTGTTAGTGACGAAAAGAAGATAAAATGGGCCAAAACGGAATTCAATTGCATCAACCGAAAATAAGAGGTGAAAATTACCAAATTGCCCTTGAATGCATGGTGTAGTGGCGCTTTAAGGCGCCTTGCTTGGCACTTTTCTCAAGAAGGTGGTTTTGGTGAAATGTTGTTAGCATCGCGGCGCTCCAAAGTATCGTCTACGCACATGTCCGTCAGCGTCACGGTGCCAGTTCAATTATTATAAAATCAATTTTAGCAGCCTAAGTCATTCTCTCTCGGATTTCAGTCAATTGTAGGGTGTTTTCTCTCTATTTTTCTTCTATCTTTTTTATCTTGATGTATCCAAACTCTACCTGGTTGATCTTCATAACGACTATGGACTAAGGTACTCATTCTAGCTTAGGCATAGAGTAATTTTTCCTACATTGTAACTTGTGAGGTTTAGATCTTTTCTATATAATTCCATAAATTGTTTTTGGATTCTTTTCTATGATAGAATAATTATGATTATATTGCTGCTTTGAGGTTTTATGATTGTTAGCTAGGTATCAAATTGTAATATATGACATATAATTGTGATTTGATTAAAAGTAACAAAATGTTATATTAGTTTGTGAATTATTTCTTAGTAAATAATGCTCTAATCGACCTAGAGAGAATCATGATGAATATTGGTTTAGGCAATTCCTAGTTGATATTCACCTTAGCGTAATCCCAATTCGTAACGCAATTAGTCTAAATTAATTATAATGCTTTTCATCTAATCAAATTGACTAATTTGATCATTTGGACTCTCATTTAGTCTTTCTAGGTGAGTTGCCTAAGCTTAGACGATTTAAGGATCAATTTGATGAATCTATGATCAAGTTGTAACTTGGAGAATAACTCAAAAGTCTAGACTAGACCATTTAATCACTTAATTCAAACTTGTTTACTCTTCTTTGTACTTATATTTCGTGCAATTCAACAACCCCCCCCCCCCCCCGGTTACCTTGGACGGTAAATTGTATAATTGAGAAATTCTTCGATTAGTAGAAATGGTTTTAAATTATTTGGTTCAAATTATGCAATAAATTTCACCGACCATCCTACGAATATTGTAAGTTTGAGCATATAATTGCAATTACCACCATACTTTAGAGGTGGTTTTTGCGATTTATCCTCTTAGTTACATTAATTAACTATATTTTATCAATAAAAATGAATTAAATAAATATATGATTATTTATTTATTACACTAATTGAATTTTTGTTAATTAAAGTTGAAGGTAATTATTTTAATGTGTTGCATTACCCTTATCAATGTTTCAAATTTTGCAAATATGTCAATATCATGAAAACTAAAATCACGTTACTTATTATAGGAAGGGAATCTGGTGGTAATTTTTTTATTCCAACCAAAATTACCCTCGACTAAAATTAGGGTCTATTCTTTTTTTCTCCCCATCGATAGGTTTCCATTTTGCTTCACTTTCTTCATCGTCGTGCAAGATTTTTCTCCATCAATCAATGTAGGTTCTTCAACTTTTTGGGTTTGTCTTCTTGATTTTCGGTGATGTTCGTCTCTTCAATGTATACTACAGGAAGTTCCTTCTTACGAGAAAGTGGAAGAAACAAAGCTCTAGGAAGATTAAAATTGCAGAGAGGCGATGAAATCAGATGAAGAAAGTGGGAGTGATGTCTACAATAGGAAGCTCCTTCATAGAAGAAATTGGTAGAAACAAAGCCCTAGGAGTGATGGAAAGCAAAGAGACGATGAAATTAGACAAATAAATTGGGAGTGACAGTACTTGAGATCCTTTCACTCTGATTGGCACCGCTGTTGTTCTTTTCCTATTCATTTTTTCCACTGGAGATAGGTCATAGTCCAACTATGACCAAACCCCTCTTGGGCCAAGGACGTGGCGTCACATTGTTTAAGACCCAGAATCAGTTCAGAGCAATTTATCTACTTACCCGACATTGAGAAAGGAGTGAACGAGTGAATTCATTCTTGTGTATAGTTGTGTTCCCAGCTCTCCAATCAAACGAATCTCCAAAATATTGTTGAGTCGGCGATCTAGTCACTCTCACCCATACAAATCAAAGAACCGCCTTCATTGGCAAGACTTCATAACTCACTCAGGATTCAGGGTATATTACCTATGGTCATCCTGGTGAAATGTAAGCCTCTATTATGAACAACGTTATATAATGAGACTAAATACTTCGTGGTCCAATCTTATACGAACTCCTTTATATAGAATATCCCTGATCACATGTCTCCACGTGAATGATCAAGGATCAGATTATTTGTAGCATTTTACAACAATTATAACATAAAAAAACGGGTCATACTCGTAGTGTCACCAGGATAAGGTATCCAACCTTATCCATCTATTACAGACCATTTAGATTACCACTTAAACAGGATCCACCCGTATATCTCTACATACATGTTTAAGCTACAAGATAACCTTCGATGTTAGTTTATTGGTTTGTGATTAATGTAACTAATTTAAAATAAAATATTAAATATTTTATTATATAAATAAAATATTTGTACATTACAATTGCAAATGGTAGGATCCTACGAGATTTAGGGCATCAACCCAACAAATATGACATCTATCAAATTGATATCTAATTACTTTGTGATTGTTATCTGATTAGTATCAAATTGCTATCTTATTTCTATTTGATTACAATGTGATTTCATTAAATATTAAGTACTTTGTGAATTCTATTTGATTGTCTTATGATTCCTATATGATTGTCATAGTTGATAAAATTTGTTGCTTTATATCTTTTAATTTCATGGTTAGTATTATGATCTCCCCTCTATGTGATAGATTGCCAATTGATATATAATAAGTTATTACTTATGATATACCCAATAAGTTATATGTACACACATTTTCGATAGATTGTTAAATGATACTCAATGAATAATGAGTTGTACCTTATTATAACAAGGTATATCAATGTTATAGATTACTAAGTGATATACATAATATAAGGTACATGAATATATGCAATACACAAAATTTTGATAATAACTTTTCATTCCGGGTGGCTATACAGTTTAGTACATTATGAATCAAAAACTATGCGCTTATATGAAAGTTTAATAATGTATAAGATAACGATTATATATAATATTGTTCAGTATGTTATTAATTAAAAACATAAAGTCTAACATCAAAGTCTGGAAATCTTCCAAAATAAAAACATCTCAATTTTCTTTTTGATCGTTTATTCTCCATTTCAGGCTTATCTTGTGAAGATCTAATGGTTCGCATTCTATTCTCAACAACCTAAAAGAAATGGAGAATGAATTAGATATAAGTATTAGATAGTAATCAAAGGCAATCACAGGGCAATATCAGGAACTACTACCTGCATGACAAAAAAATAGAAGGTAATCAGATGACAATCAATGATAATGTCATAAATTACTAACTATGTTACAAAGAATAAAAGGTAATTAGATGACAATAAAAAAAAAAAAAAAAGACAATCAAATGGCAAAATCATAAACTACTAACTATATATTAAAGAATATAAGCTAATCAAAAGGTGAATCAGATAATCAAAAGGCAAGCAGATGATAATATCAAAAACTACACAAGAAAAGTAAAAGGTGATCCAACAACAATCAGAAGACAATTAGAAACTACTTAAAAATCGAAAATGGAAGATAAACTACATAGGAAAGAAGCAACTCGATTCTTTCATAACTGTTAATACGCCCCATCAACAATTCAATTTCAATCTATGAACTCAATTCAAATCAAAGCAGTAGACAGAATCCTAAACCTAATTTCTCTATGCTATTGTTTGATCTACACACCCAAATTACAAAATAATCAATAGATGAAGAACCATACAAAGACCAATTAAGAAAGCCCTACAAAATCTAAAATCCTCTGCAAATCTCCAAAAAGAAAAGGAACTGTTGGAATCAAACATGAACAGAGAAAGCGTAAAGCAGAAGAACATAATGATGGAAGACAGAGGTTTTTGATTCCCAAGGTAAGTGCGTGGAGAGAAGGAAAATCGAGAAGCAGCCGTAAAGTTTTGTGAACACGAAGGAGTATGAATTGATTTAAAAGTCGTGGGGAATGAGCTCAAGTATTTTGCCATTTTTTTTGTTAAGTTCGTAGATTATGGACCTATTTTTAATATTTTTTTAACAATTCTGCGACTGCCCCTATTTTAAATGATAAAGATATTACAAATATTTTCAAATATAGAAAAATGTCACTGTCTATGAGTGATAGATATTGATAGACATCTATCTATATCAGTGACATACATTGATAAATGTCTATCAATGTTTATCGTTGTCTATCACTAATTGACATGTGACATTTTGTTATATTTATAAATAAGTTGGCTCAATTTTCTATGTTTGAAAACCGCCTAATGTTAATTCTAAATTTAACATTAATAAATTAATTTTAAGTAAATAATACAAGAAAAAGAAAATATGATATGTTATAGAAGAAATATTAGAAATATTTTTAAAATTATAATTTTTTGAGAAGTTAAAAATATAATTGGTTAACATGAATGATCTAGTTAAAAATAATCCCAAAAAATAATTATTTGATTATAAAAATCAATAAATATTTAGTTATAAAGGTTATTTTCAAATATAGGAAAATGAGTCAACTTATTTATAAATATAGCAAAATTTCATTGTCTATTAATGATAGATATCTATCTCCTCCCTCTTTCGTTATGTTTCTCATCTATTATACACACTGATAGATATTTATCGGTATATAATACTTATAAACAGTGACATTTACTATATTTGAAAATATTTCAAACAGGTTTCCATTTGAGATAATTACCCTAGTTATAATATTGAAAATAAATTTTTGTACGGACTTAATTTAATTAATCTGAATTAACTAATTAAATATATTTAGCATGTTGTTAGCTAATTAATTAATAAGTTTTGTACATAAGTTTTCTTTTAACAACCGTACGTAAGTAATTGCATTTATTTAATAAAATGTTTATGTTTAAAAATGAACTAAGTAAATATTTTAATAAATTTCAATTGATTTATTAAATTAAATATTGTTCATTACATTAAATTAATAATCATTAACTAAATTAAAAATAAAATTATACATAAAATGAAAAACAAAGAAAAAATAGGCAAATAGAAAACCCATACGTTTTGGAAAGGTAAATAAAACCCTGTTAGGAGGAAAAGCAAGGTGAAGTATTTAGGTAGGAATATATTATTTTCAGTTATGTGTTAAAAAATGTTTAACAAAACCCTGTATGTGTAAATTCTCATCCAACAAAACCTTCAACCAAATCAACCCTAAATGATCCATTCAAAATTATTATAAAAATTTTCATATAGTACACAATAGGTTATACAATTCTCAAAATAACCACTAGAAAAAGAAAAAATAAATAAATAACTCTAACTCACACATTCGGTACCTACACTCATACGTTTTAAAAATTCATACTTTCAAACCCTGCACTCGAATTACATATGTTTTGTGATTTTAAGGCTTTAGTTAATCTCCAAATAAGCCCACAAACATTTAACACTCAACTTCTAATTTCTAACCAGTGCGCCAAACACTTTTTAAAGACCATTTGGTTTTTAGGAATATAGATAATTGAAATATTTAGATTCCCAAAATTATAAATGTCTAGGATTACAGATGTCTGACATTTTCAGATTGTGTTTGCTTTGTAGCAATATTTTTTAAAATATCTAAGAATACTTAGATAACTATGTTTGTTTTATAGGATTTCTACCTGGATTTGTCTTAAATGTGCATAATGTTCCAAGAATGCTCTACGACTATTCATTTGTTTATAATTAATTTAATATCATTTGAACTTATATAGCATATTTATTTTTATTAATTTAAATTTCTTTTTAAATTAATATAGTTTTATTATTTTATTTATTATTTTTCTCAACAAAATAATATACATTAATATATGATTTTTATATTAATTTAAATATGAACATGAATATATTTCTAAAAGAATAAAAATAACTACAATATAATAAAAAAAAAAAGAGTGACTACACAGTTAACATTATTTATTTTGATTTATTAAATAAAAATAAATAAGAGAGTTATATATATATATATATATATATGAAAAAAATGGTTAAAAAAGTAGATAAGGGATTTTCTCAACATGGGAATTCAAAAAATCTATATTTGAGGAGGGCATTCAAAACCCTTAAGATGCCCTATATAAAAGCATCCTAAGTAAGGATGGCATGGATGGTGTAACGGTCATGCTTGTCCAGGGCCTGTTGCCCATGGCTGCATGCCCAATCCAACCCCCTTCTAGCTTACTTTCATATCCTGTATTGTATTAGTTTAGTTAGCTTGCTTTCTTTACATTTTCATTGTAAGTGACCACTCGCCCTTTTGCATATGCAAGGGCGCCAGTTGGCTTTTTGTTCAGAATGCACTATATGGGGATAAGACTAACCATCATTTCCTCATACCCGGAGTAGTACTCTATAAAGCCGTTGTTGTTGCTTATTGCTTTCTAGTCTACTACAATCTTTCTTTCTTTATTCACACTCACAAATCTTCTTACGAAAACCTTTTCTCCAAACCCGTTTTCTAAAACCGTTTTCCCTAAAACGGGGGTGGAGGTTGCAAGAGGCACTCGGTGTGCCATCGGCAGTCCGTAATCGAGTTGGCTGGCTTGTTCGTGAGCGGGAACAAGTGCCGCACAATCGCTAAGAGAAGCTTCCGAAAGAGCGATTGTGACAGTTGGTATCAGAGCCAGGTTGGCTTATAGAGGGAAGATCAGTGATCATGTCGGCGACGAAGAACCTGAACAAGTCCCATGTGGACAGATTGGTAGAGATGGAAGAACAAATGCTCTACCTGAGAGAGGTCCCAGATAATGTTCGTTTCCTTGAGACTCGGCTACAAGAAGTTGCCGAGAAAGCCGATGGAATTGATGCGGTGGTAGGCCGCCTAGACGGATTACCCGTCAGAGAATTGATGATGAGGGTAGAGACCCTCGAGACCAAGACAGTACGGTCCGGCAGCTTTGAACGAGGCGATAGCTCCTCGGGCTCTGTTGCCCACATAGAGGAGCGTGTCGAAGAGCTGGACAGCTCCCAAAAAGCAATACTTCAGATGGTAACCGATTTATCTGAAGACTTTCGATCGGCCCTGGATGTCGTCAGAGCCAAGATAGCGGATGTGAGTGCTAGGGTGAATCTCATCATCCGAGCGGTAGGGAACCAAGCCCCACCTGGGGGAGCAATGGCAGTGAGCCGAATAAAAATCCCATAACCGAAACCCTTCTGTGGGGTGCGAGAAGCGAAAGCCCTGGAAAATTTTATCTTCGACCTTGAGCAATACTTCAAGGCGACGAACACAGTGACTGAAGAGTCGAAAGTCACAATAGCAACGATGCATCTAGTTGAAGATGCGAAACTGTGGTGGAGATCACGATTTACAGACATACAGGAAGGACACTGCACTATTGATACTTGGGATAGATTGAAACAAGAACTTCGTTCGCAGTTCTTCCCTGAAAATGTCGAAATCTTGGCTCGACAAAAACTCCGAGAGCTAAAGCAAACAGGTAACATCAGGGACTATGTAAAACAGTTTGCAGGACTCATGTTGGACATACGAGATATGTCTGAAAAAGACAAGGTCTTTTGCTTTGTGGAAGGGCTGAAACCGTGGGCAAAATCAAAACTATATGAACAGAGAGTACAGGATCTCCCCTCTGCCTATGCGGCAGCTGAACGGCTGTACGACCTTAGCACTGACTCACAAGATGTGAGGAAACAATCAACTTCCTCCAATGGGGGAAACAGAAACAGCCGTTCCAGTCCTCCCAGACCTGGGGGAGGAGACAAGAACACAGAGGGGGACCGTAAATCATCCCAACCGAGATCAGGAAACAACTGGCGGGGGCCGCCACAACAGCATAACAATTACAATCGCCCCCTATCTTGTTTCATATGTAGAGGGCCACACAGGGCGGGCGAATGTCCAAATCGAACTGCGTTCAATGCTTTTCAAGCCACATTGGCCTCTACCTCCGAAGACAAGGCTGAACTGGAAGAGACGGTAACCGAGCCAGCGGCAGAAATTGAGAATCCCAGGATGGGGGCATTGAAATTCCTATCTGCACTTCAGAAGAATATGGGAAAGGCGACGGAGCCACTAGAGAAAGGTCTCATGTATGTGGACGCTTGGGTCAACCAAAGATCGGCCAAAACCACTATGGTTGACTCTGGGGCTACCCATAACTTCATGGCTGAAAGGGAAGCTCGCCGCCTGAACTTGAATTGGGAAAGAGATGCAGGGAAGATGAAAGCTGTGAATTCCACAGCCCTACCAATTATGGGGATAGCGAAGAGAACTCCGGTGAAGTTAGGAGACTGGAAGGGCTTCGTTGACTTCGTAATTGTCAAGATGGATGATTTCGACGTGGTACTGGGGATGGAATTTCTGCTTGAACATAAAGTCATACCAATGCCCCTCGCCAAATGCTTAGTCATTACCGGATCTACACCGACCGTAGTCCAAGCCAGTATCAAGCAGCCAAATAGGGTGAGAATGATCTCAGCCCTCCAATTGAAGAGGGGCCTGGCCCACGACGAACCCACGTTCATGGCCATCCCGATAGAATCAGTTGAGTCCACTGAAGAGGAGATCCCCCAAGACGTTCTATTTGTCTTGGAAGAGTATCGGGACGTCATGCCGAAAAGCCTACCCAAGTCCTTACCCCCACGAAGGAGGATTGACCATGAGATTGAGTTGTTGCCAGGGGCAAAGCCGCCTGCCAAGAATGCATATCGGATGGCCCCGCCAGAATTGGCTGAGCTTCGGAAACAGTTAGACGAGTTGTTAGAGGCAGGATTTATTAGACCGGCAAAGGCTCCTTATGGAGCCCCAGTACTGTTCCAGAAGAAGAAGGATGGGAGCCTCCGGTTGTGCATCGACTATCGGGCCTTGAATAAGCTCACAGTCCGCAACAAATATCCCCTTCCTATCATCACTGACTTATTTGATCAGCTTCACGGTGCTAAGTATTTCTCGAAGCTGGACCTACGGTCTGGATATTATCAGGTTCGAATTGCTGAAGGAGACGAACCTAAGACGACCTGTGTCACGAGATATGGAGCCTTCGAATTCCTCGTGATGCCCTTTGGCCTCACCAATGCTCCAGCAACGTTCTGTACCCTAATGAACCAAGTGTTTCACGAATACCTCGATAAATTCGTCGTAGTGTATCTTGATGACATTGTGGTCTATAGTGCCTCGCTGGAGGACCATCGGCATCACCTCCAACTAGCCTTTGAAAAGCTGAGGAGAAATCAGTTGTATGTAAAGAGAGAGAAGTGCTCCTTTGCCCAAGAGCGCATAAATTTCCTCGGCCACGTGATTGAGTGTGGTCAGATTGGTATGGAAGAGGGCAAGGTGGCCGCAATTAGAGACTGGAGGGTACCATCATCCGTGACCGAACTACGATCCTTCCTCGGACTAGCCAACTACTATAGGCGGTTCGTAGAAGTATTCTCGAGAAGAACAGGGCCATTAACCGAACTGTTGAAGAAGGATAGCCAATGGAGCTGGACTCCTGAATGTCAAGCCGCCTTTGAGGGCTTGAAGAAAGTGATGATTGAGGGGCCGGTCCTCAGAATTGCCGACGTGACCAAGCCATTTGAAGTAGAGACTGATGCTTCTGACTTCGCGTTGGGCGGTGTTCTCCTCCAAGACGGACACCCCATCGCGTATGAGAGTAGAAAACTAAATGATGCCGAACGGAGGTATGCCGCCTCCGAGAAAGAGATGTTAGCAGTAGTTCACTGCTTGAGGGCCTGGAGACAGTATCTCTTGGGGGCCAAGTTCGTGGTCAAGACCGACAACAACTCCATTTGTCACTTCTTCAACCAACCGAAGTTGTCGTCGAAACAGGCACGGTGGCAGGAATGTCTAGCGGAGTTCGACTTCCAATTCGAACATAGACCGGGGAAAAGCAACCAAGCGGCTGATGCTCTTAGTCGAAAGAGCGAACATGCGGCCCTGTGCATGTTCGCCGCCTACAAGCAAGAACGTTGAGTGCAACAGTACGAGAAACTGTCAAAACTCACTTGACAAATGACACAGCGGCGCAGGCCATCTTACAGTTGGCCAGAGAGGGGAAGACACGCCAGTTCTGGGTGGAAGATGAACTACTATACACCAAAGGCAATCGCCTCTACATCCCCAGATCCGGGGAGTTACGAAGGTCGCTGATGAAGAAGTGTCACGACACACCGTGGGCAGGACATAATGGTTGGCAGAGGACTTATGCCCTTCTGAAGCAAGGCTACTATTGGCCAAGTCTTCGAGACGATGTCACGCAATTTACCAAGACTTGCCTTGTCTGCCAACAAGATAAGGTTGAAAGGGCGAAATTAACGGGTCCTACCTGTGCCCTCTAGACCGTGGGAGAGTGTGTCTCTCGACTTCATCACCCATTTGCCCAAGGTGGGAGAGTTTGAATCGATCCTTGTTATCATCGACCGGTTCTTGAAATATGCCACGTTCGTCCCAACGCCGAAAATGTGCACAGCCATGATGACTGCTCAGCTGTTCTTCAAACACATCGTGAAATTATGGGGTGTCCCCATGAGCATTGTTAGCGATCGGGACGGAAGATTCACTGGGACATTCTGGACAGAATTGTTCAGAATATTGGGATCATCACTGAATATCTCCTCTAGCTATCATCCTCAAACTGACGGTCAGACGGAACGCTTCAACAGTATGCTCGAGGAATATCTGCGTCACTTTATCGACGCTAGGCAGAAGAACTGGGTCCAGTTGTTAGATGTGGCTCAGTTCAGCTTCAATAGCCAACAGAGTTCCACGACCGGAAAAACGCCCTTCGAAGTGGTGTGCGGCAGACAGCCACTCATGCCACACTTGGTGGACCACCCTTATGCAGGCAAAAGTCCTCAGGCACATAACTTCACTAAAGAGTGGAGCAAAACCTCTGAGATCGCTCGCGCCTACCTAGAAAGAGTATCGAAGAGGATGAAGAAGTGGGCTGATAAGAAGCAGAGGGCCCTTGAGTTTCAAGCTGGGGACAAGGTCCTGATCAAGCTACGACCGGAACAGTTTCGTTTCCGAGGCCAGAGAGACCAACGGCTAGTAAGGAAATATGAAGGTCCAGTGGAGGTAATTGAGAAGGTCGGGAGAACCTCATATAGGGTTCAGTTACCCTCATGGATGAAGATTCATCCTGTCATCCATGTGAGTATCCTGAAGCCCTATCATCCCGATCCCGAGGATGAACAGCGAAACATGCTAAGGCGCCCACCGGTCACGATGAAGAGTTCTGCTGAGAAAGAAGTTGCACAAATCCTGGATAAACGTACGCGCCGTATTGGAAGACCCAGACGAGAACTGACAGAGTTCTTAGTGAAATGGAAGGATCTCCCCGACAAAGAGATCAGTTGGGAGCGGGCCGAAGACTTGAAGAATGCAGCTCCGGCCATTGCAGGTTTTGAACAAGGTCGGTTGACGGGGACGTCAACCAATTAAGTGGGGGAGAATGTAACGGTCATGCTTGTCCAGGGCCTGTTGCCCATGGCCGCATGCCCAATCCAACCCCCTTCTAGCTTACTTTCATATCCTGTATTGTATTAGTTTAGTTAGCTTGCTTTCTTTACATTTTCATTGTAAGTGACCACTTGCCCTTTTGCATATGCAAGGGCGCCAGTTGGCTTTTTGTTCAGAATGCACTATATGGGGATAAGACTAACCATCATTTCCTCATACCCGGAGTAGTACTCTATAAAGCCGTTGTTGTTGCTTATTGCTTTCTAGTCTACTACAATCTTTCTTTCTTTATTCACACTCACAAATCTTCTTACGAAAACCTTTTCTCTAAACCCGTTTTCTAAAACCGTTTTCCCTAAAATGGGGGTGGAGGTTGCAAGAGGCACTCGGTGTGCCATCGGCAGTCCGTATTCGAGTTGGCTGGCTTGTTCGTGAGCGGGAACAAGTGCCGCACAATTGCTAAGAGAAGCTTCCGAAAGAGCGATTGTGACAGATGGCAATAAGGTGAGGTGGGGCCAGGGATACACTCCTCATCCCGTCTCCGTGGGGAATTTTCATCCCATCCTCGCCCTCGTCTCTGTGGGGAATTTTCATCCCATCTTCGCCCCGTCTCCGTGGGGAATTTTCATCCCATCCTTGCCCCATTCTCCGTTTTGAGGAGTCGTGGTCAAGGTCAGGGAATCCCTGTTCCAGAATCAGGTCCTCTCGAAAGGAAATATTCTTCGTCTCTTTTTAATTATTTTTTTATAAAATTAATTAAAATATGGTATTAATATTGAAATTGTAAATATTTTAAATAACAAGTTTGTATTATTAATTTTCTTGGTTGGTTTAAATGAATAACTAAAAAATATTTTAGCATTTTGTACTCTAAATTTAGTAAAAAGATTAAAGTTATTACATTATAAAATGAAATTTAATCAAAATTAAGCTACTGTAATACTTCTTTATATCATGAAATGAAAATTAAAAAAACAAAAAAGCAATGACTGAACCTATGAATGGTATGATATATATAATAATAATGATGATAAATAAATAAACATACATACATACATATATATATATATATATAATTAATAAAGAAAATAAAGAAAAAAAATATTCGAGGTGGGTCGGGGCGGGGAAATCCACCTCATCCCTAACCCGTCCCCGACCGGAGAACCGTTTTTGTCTCCGATTTGATTCCAATCCCAAGTCAAATCGATGATTCACCATTCCGATCGGGTTGAATCCATGCGGGAATTATTGTCAACAGTAGTTTTAGGATTTTTAAGAATCCTTCAAATACCCGAATATATTATATTATCGTAAATAAATCTGATAATCCACATATGCACTCCAAGATTCATATAAAATAAACTATCACTAAAGGTTGCATTTGAAAAATGATTAATTTGCTTTTTAACTTTTTATTGAAGGAAAAACTATGTTTGTTTATATTTTTCTTAATTTTTTTCCCTTTTTAACAAACGATTGGAATTATTCGAAGGAAGTAGTTTCTTGAAACCTACCGTTTTCTTTATATATATATTTTTTAATTTAGCCATTAGAAATAGGTTAAAAAAATGAATAGTAGAAAAAATTTTCTTCCTTTCTTTTCTAGATCAAACAACTCTAAATATTTTCTTCTTCTACTTTTTCTTCTTAAGATTTTGGTAGGGTATTATTGAACGACGACACAATAAATATATCGAAGAAATTTATCAACAGGAATCTATTAAATTGCTGAAACCAATAATTTGAGCACATTTCAGAATAGATAAGACGTTATCGTAATCTCAAAGTTGATGGTTTGATCTCTACCCTAAAATAAATGTGATAGGAACCGATTATCATTAGATATATGTAATAGTGACAAAAAAAATTGTTCAGTAGATGATATCAACAAAAGGAAAAGTAATAAACTTATCGATATCTATAACTCAAATTTAAATGGACGACAAATATCGTACATAATATCAATTTCTTCATCTATATCCTAAGGAATTTGTGTTGTATACACTTTTAAATGAGAATTGGAACAAAGTATATTTCATATTCTTCAACTTGCAAACCAAAGTGTTCCCCAAAATGAGTAGGCATGCTAATACTGTTGGAAAGTTTGAGCTAGCTAGCTAGCTAAGTCTTAATGTCAATGTCATCATATGATAGTGATTTTGATACCATTGGGCTAAGAAATGAACATGTGGTATTAAAAAACTAGAGGAATTCAAAAGGAATTTGTTCACAAAAGGGAGATTAGGGCTATAAAAATATATAGCTCGAGTTGGAAGAGATTTGGTTTGGCCCACTCTAAACCAAACTATTTACTTCAAGTTGAATCTACTATGATTTTTCCTTTTCATTGCAAAAGATTTGAGCTTATTCAGAATATTTGTCCATTTGTGGGGATGGATAGAAGATAATGTATCAACTTCACATTAGTATGTTAGTTGCATTGAATATTAATGTTATCCTTCTAAATCGTTGAACGATTAAAGTTTAATTAAGTTTTAAAATACTTATCGAAACAACCTCCCATTTAGTAGGAAAATGTGAAAATAAACGAAAATTATAAGGAAAAAAAAAACCAACTAGAAAATATGAGAATTTTTTTAAAAAACTCAAAAATAGAAGAAAAACCACAACCAACTGAAACAAATTTACTACCACACATCTTGGTAGCTGATACATATTGTATGTTTATTAAGCTATATTTGTTTTGACAAAATGGGTATTATTCAAATATTATATTACTTTTTTTTAGTACATCAACGACCGAGTGGGAGATTAAACTCCAACTCATAAGAACAGAGCACGTGTCAATATCATTAAGCTAAACTCATTTTGATAATACTATATTTCTATTTAGAATAGATAGATGATAGCTAAAGTATACGATGAGTTTTGGCTAATTTAATTTATAAAATATATACAAAATTCAACTCAAAATGAAAATTTTCCTTAAATGGATTATAACTAAAACAAAAATCATGTCCGCACATACATATTAAAACAAGAAGACGACAAGAAACAAAAAGGCATGAACTAGATGTTTTATTTTATTTTTTTTACTAAATATTTATTTATTTATTTGTGCTCGAATATGTTTTTGAAACGTAGTGCTGCCGACTTATGATTATAAAACACATAAATAGAGAATGGCCGAAATTAATGTGATTGCACATAAATAGAGAATGGCCGAAATTAATGAAATCAATCACATCACTCAACTCAACGTACGGCTCAACCTACTCTTGATGTATTGTGTTTTGTGAAACACTGAAAATTTTAAAGCAAAGTTGGCTATTTTTCATTGCGGCGGAATTGATATTTTCCTTCTTATTTTATTATTATTATTATTATTATTATTATATAAACTACATTTTTTTTGTTAGATTATGAAATTATTTCATATATTTTGAATTTTTTATCTATGTCGTCGTGAACTTTCAAATTTATAAATTTAGTCTCTAAAATTCACAATTGAGATTGTTAATCATAAAAATCAAATTTATATCAATTAGATTAGTTTTTTATTAGAAAAAAAACTTTGAGTTTACGAGAGATCTTAGTGAAAGTTTTAAAAATTACATAGACATAAACTTCAAAGATTAAACACTGAATTTATAATTTAATCTTCTACTCTTATTCGTTCGAGGAAGTTTTGTTGTTAGAGAGATTATTGCGATTTCAAATGGCTACTATGATGTAATTATTGAAATTTCAATTTGGTCAAGCATTTTCTTGAATTTAAAAAATTATCTTCGTCAAATTACTCTTTTTTAGTACAATAGATATAGGGAGATTCAAACCACAAACTTCTTGTTAACACATTCATATGTCATTTGTGTTTTGTTCGTTTAGCTCGTTAAAGTAGTCTTTAATTTTTCAAAATGCACAAATCAACAAACTTTTGTAATAGACTGTACCATAGATTTTAAAATTTAGTGTTAAAGATAATAGAGTTCAATTCACTACTACAAAATTGGGCTATAATGTCGGTTTTAAACTAACATCAAAGATCATGTTATAAAAGGCCTTTAATGTCGGTTTAAAACCGACATTATAAATGGTCAAGATTTCAATGCCAATTATCTTCAATGTCAGTTTTCAACCGACATTGAATACTATCTTCAATGTTGATTTTCAACCGGCATTGATCTGATGGGTTTTATGTCCTAAAACTCGCAGTTTGTAAAAGCTAAACATATTTTATTATCAATAAAAAGATGTTATTTAACATTTCCTCCATAAAAGTATTGAATCTATTAATTGCATTCATAGAGACTAAATCCAATAAACTAAGATCCATGGCTATTACATGAATACTTGAACTTTATGTGGAGATATAAAGATGGATCAAGTTCAAGTAAATAGTCAAAATGGTCTATAGTACATGATTAAGGTTGGGTACCTTATTCTAGTAACACTATTAGATGTGGCCTACTCTGTAGCTGTTACAAGTTGTTGTAAAGATACTACAAATGAAGTGATCCAGATTCACTCATGTATTGACATGAGGAGTAGGGACATCTTATGCAATGAGTTTGCATAAGATCGGACCAAGAAATAAGTCACTCTTACTTTATAACAATGTTTACTAT
The DNA here is from genome assembly GCF_027475165.1 of Benincasa hispida. Classification (NCBI taxonomy): domain Eukaryota; kingdom Viridiplantae; phylum Streptophyta; class Magnoliopsida; order Cucurbitales; family Cucurbitaceae; genus Benincasa; species Benincasa hispida. Next base: position 60,182,793 of record NC_143480.1, on the reverse strand, counting down.
TTAAGACTGACTATTTCACTTAGATGACCTAAGTGATTTGATTTTGATCCTAAGCTAACTATGAACTCCTGATTATTCGGGATTATCCTTAGATTTGCATAGGTGAGGGTTGGCTCAACAGCGCCGGCTCAATAAACCTCCCATTTCAGGTCTAAAGAGTTTATTCGATCTAAAGAGTTTAGCCAACTAAACTTAATCGTTGGAACTCATGATCTGTAAGCCCATAAAGTCCCTTTACTAGCTCGTAAATTCATTCACTTGCATTACTGCTAGCACTACAAAAAGCTCCGGTCTTAACGCCCTTACCACTGCTGTGCAGCCTTTCCTCGGGTTCATAGAGTCGGGTTTCCCGTTTACCCACAACGGAGGAGCCGCCCCCACCAGGCAGGCTCTTGTCAGTATCGGTATATATGATCTTTCCTCCATGTTCGGCTATAGCGGCAACCCCTGAATCTCGAGGTCAAATGAGAGAATTTCCCCTTGTTCCTTTGAAGGAGCTATTGAGTTCTCTTTCCCCGAGTAACTCGTTAGGGGAACAAGAGCTAAAATGAGACCACAAAAGAGCAATCCAGCGAGTGACTAAGCGCGAGACGAGCCATAACATCAGGGGCGAATCAAACATGAACACCTTGAGTTATTAAATTGAGTGAATTTGGAATGATATCAATTTGAATTGTTCAAATTGAATTTGAAATTATTCAAATTAAAAATAGGATTTTTGAGTTTGAATTAGTTCAAAATCAAATTAGGGTTTGCTTAATTATTCGATATAATTAACGTTTAATTTGTTGAAATTAAACAAAATTGGAGAGTTAATAATATTCAAATTTAAATATCGGTTACATGAATAGGATTCATGTCTAAAATTAAGTGTGTGATTAATTTAATATTTGATATTAAATTAAATTAATTAATTATAAAATCCAAATTAATTCCAATTTAGATTCAATTTGAGAAATTAAATATTAATTTGATTAAATTATGAATTAATTAAATCAAGATTTTAATTAATTTGAAATTAGTTGAAATTTAAAAATTGGAATTGGGTTTTTTAAAAACATAGTGGGTTTTTCCTACATTTAGGAAGAAGGAGGTGTAACCTCCATATGATCACACAAATCCCACCTTCAATTGTTGAGCAGCTACTGACTTTGGGGTGTCCTGAGATGGTCTGCATGCTTGAGAGTGATAAAACACTCCGAAATTGAAGGAGAAATTAGTTAATCAGCTGGAAAAAAAAACGTTTTTCTGCACTTCATCTTCTTCCTTTTCAAACTCACAAAAACCTTCACCAAATTCACTCAAATCTGAGTTCTAGCACTTAAATTCAAGGCTGAGAATAGTAGAGAAGATCTGGAGCAGATTTGGAGTGAAGAACAATTTGGAATTGGAAGATTTCATCAAAGGTATGTTTATTTCTAACCCTCTTGTAAAAGCATGTTTTTAGAATTCAAATTAAATGTAATTAGAGTACTTATTGATTATGTTTGCTTCCGTTGCATGCTAATATATCCTATCAATTGGTATCAGAGCATGATTTAAGCACTCAATTAATGTTAATTTAAGTTTTGGTAGATAAATTTCTGAAAAATGTATGTTTGGACTGATATGCATGATTTTTTCAGCTTTGGCATTAGATTTCTCTTTGATTTCCAAGTTAAATTTGTAATTGGCTCTTTATTGATGAGCTTATATGTGTGCTCTAGAGTTTATAATTTATTTGAAATCATTAGAGTTCGTTTTAAGCTGTAATTTGGAGATTGAAGCAAGCAAGGTCGTGAGAAAGCTACTGCAGAATTGCCCACTGCCCAGGCAATGTTGCAACATTGCAACCAAGCATTGCAACGTTGTTCTTGGTGAAGATCGAAGCATTGCAACACTGCTCATCCCAACTGTGCAACCCGCGGTTCAAGTCGGTTCGCGCAGGAGACTCATGGTTCGACCAGTTCTCTTTCAAACCGATCCAGTTCAATATCCTTGGGTGCCTTGGTAGTCTAGTTTAGACTGTTTGGGTCGGTCGGGCGGTTCTACACCAAATTTGAAGCTGTTTTGGACTTGTTTTTGTAATAATTTAGTTATTATTCTTGCTTAGGATGCCAAAGATGAATCGGTATTATTTAAATAATTATGCATGTGATGTATGTTGTATTTAAATTCAAACATGTTTTTGCATATCATATGCAATTTAGATTTAAAATCCTACCATAGGAAGCATGTTACAAGTATTGAGTATATGTTATAAATTGTTATAATGTATAGAATGCACGTTTAGGGTTTTTGTTTTTAATATAATTGTTATATTAAATTTGAATGTCTTTGATGCATGTTGTGGATGTATAAGCATGTCTAAAGTTTTATAAGTAGTTATAAAATTGAATTAGACATTAAAATCCATAACAAAGATAAGTCACATAAGTTAATCACCCGTTTTAAATAAGTTAAAAATAGGTCGACATCTTGTAGCACGTGGTTACAAACTCAACAGGTATATAATCCTGTCTAAGGCTAGAGGTACTTAAGTTGATGGTCTACGGAACACCTCCTAATTGAGGATTATGACCGAATTATTGAGTGTTGTTAACCGATTTTATGAGCATACGTGAGCGGTGTGAGATAATAAAACGGTTTATCACCTAGACATTGTAGGTTTAAATCCAATTATAAGCATTATACTTGGATAAATCACTTAGACTTAGGGTGTGAAATGTGATGCAATAATGGTGTGAAATTGCGGTGATTTGTTATGCATTGCACATGCAAGTTTTTCTAATAAGACCAAAGTATAAATCTCACTAGGTTTCTTAGTAAGTCTAGGGTTGAACATAGGGACTACTGAGTTACTATGCGACAGTAAATTTGATTCCTTTGCGGTGGCAAAAACAAATAAGTTGGATGGTGTTTTGTTTGAGTATATTTCCTATGCGACAGATTCGATTAAAGAGTTGATGAAATTGAGAGTTACAATAAGTATGCGATGAACGAGTTGAGAAGAGATTTAGCTAACACTTCCTAAGATTGCGTTCAAGTTATGCGATCATGCTACACACAAACAACAGCATGTCATCTTCCAATGCAAATGTCATAATTCATATTTCTAGGACGCATGCGATGTATACGATAATGTCGATAGGATTTATGTCTAAGCCTCTATTCTTGTCTATGCAATGATGAATGATGCACACATACACAAGGTGACCGCATACTATCATATCCTGTTTCTAAGGTGCATGCGATGCATAATAGCAAATAGAACTTATTCCTAAGTTTCTATCTCTTGCGTATGTGGTTCTAATATGACTCTCCCAAGCCTAGATTCTATCTTTAGACCATTCTCTTGAGCATCTTTAAAGGATGAATGACACATACATAAGACAAGATGATCGCATAAAGTGAAGATCTTAGGTCATGCTAGCTAAGTACTTGTCAACCCATTCGAAAATTTAGCTACTCATGCGAAGTATGGAGTGATTGAACACAAGTTGAAATGAGATTTCCATTGTCTATAGATTAAATGCATAATACAAAATAACAATAGAATATAGAGATAAGAAGCCCGGTAGCAATGTTTTGCTTCCCGTGGCCGTTTACATTGTCTTTTCACTCAAACTCTGCTCAGATGAATATACTTGCTTCCACAAGTGTTGGCCCTCTCTCCTTTGGTAGCGCTTCCCGATAGTCTTTCGAGCTGTTCGGGAATGATCTCTCGACGTCTTCTTCTCTTCGCTCGTCTCCGTCTTTTAAGTATGACTATGAACAGACTAACTGCTAATTATCTTATAAATGATCTTTATTCTATATGGAAAACTTGTTAACTCTTTTACAATGGTGGCCTCCGGTATTTATAGAGCTCATGGTGAAGATGCTTTTCTCTCTAATGATTGCAATGATGGACGGTCATTAAATCTTCTACTCTGATGCGTCGATTAATGGTCACCAAAAAGTTGAGTGTATTTGCTACAGTGTGTCGTTAACGACTTTCCAACTAAATTCGGATTTGACCGTCATCAGCTTTTCGTCCCATCGTGATTTATTATGCTTTCACCTTGATGCACCGTCTTTATGCAACCACCTTCTTGAGCAACTTCTCACGAGTGCATACGATCGCGTGACTTTGCGATCGCAATCTTTCAATGCGCGCGGACGCCGAATTCCTTGGATCGCAATTTTACTTGCGCCAACGCATTTTTCCTACACAAAATAAGTAAATTAGTTGCTTTTATGCGATGGGCGCATGCGATCACAATATTCTTAGTTTAACGCTTTTGGACATGATTTTGTATATTTTTATTGTCGCATGCCCTCATTGTTTTACTTATTTGTGTTGTAATAACGTGCACTACCTGTTATCAATGATATTCTACTCATTGGGAATGAAGTAGAATTTCTAGTTGACATTAAGAGATGGTTGGCTATGCAATTCCAAATGAAAAATTTGAGAGAAGCACAGTATGTTCTTGGGATCCAAATAGTTCGGAATCGCAAGAACAGAATATTAGCACTATCTCAAACATCTTATATAGACAAGATGTTGTCTAGATATAAAATGAAAAATTCCAAGAAAGGAACGTTGCCTTTCAGACATGGAGTTCACCTGTCTAAGGAACAAATTTCTAAGACAACTTAAGAGGTTGAGAATATGAAACGAATTCCATATGCATCAGTGGTAGGGAGCTTGATGTATGCCATGTTGTGTACACGTTTCAATATATGCTATGTCATTGGAATAGCTAGTAGATTTCAGTCCAATTTTGGATGTAATCATTGGACTGCCGTTAAAAACATTCTCAAGTATCTTTGGAGAACGAGAAATTACATGCTCGTGTATGGTACTAAGGATCTGATCCTTACTAGATACACTGATTCTGATTTCTAAACCGATATTGATTCTGGAAAATCAACTTCGGGGTCAGTATTCATTCTGAATGGAGGAGCTGTGGTGTGGAGAAGCATCAAGAAAAGTTGTATTGCTGACTCCACAATGAAAGTTGAGTATGTAGCTGCAAGTGAAGCAACAAAAGAAGCAATATGGCTTAGAAAGTTCCTAACTAACCTGGAAGTCATTCCTAATATGCACCTGCTTGTCACCCTTTATTGTGACAACAGTGGAGCAGTTGCACATTCAAAGGAACATCGAAACCATAAACGTGGAAAGCACATCGAGCAGAAGTACCATATCATCAGGGAGATTATACATAGAGGAGACGTGATTGTCACGTAGATAACCTCACAAAACAACTTAGTTGATCCATATACAAAGGCCCTCACGACGAAAGTGTTCAAAAGTCACCTAGTAGGACTAGGTCTATGAGATATATATCACTAGGACAAGTAGGAGAATTTGTGGGTATTTAATACCCTAGTTTATTGTATTTATACTTTTTATTCTCTCAATGTAACTCAACATTGTATAGATTTGTATATATTAATCCACTGGAGTTTTAGTCCAAGTGGGAGTATTGTTGGGTTTTATGTCCTAAAACTCGCAGTTTGTAAAAGTTAAACATATTCTATTATCAATAAAATATGTTATTTAAAATTTCCTCAATAAAGGTATTGAATCTATTAAGAAACAAGACATAATATCGAGGGTAAAACAGCACATTGACCTAGTCGGTATTACGAACAACCTGTGAAGGGTTGACTTACTAGTTATGGTTATATTGTGTGGATAGAAATATATCTACAGTGAGGAGAGTACAACTATCGAGCTATAGTGGTATGACTCGATAGTTAACGAATGATGATTAATTTGGTCTAAAGAGTTTAGCCAATTAATCTTAATCATTGGAGTTCATGATCTATAAGTCCATAAAGTCCCTCTACTAGCTTGTAAAACATGAACACCTTGAGTTATTAAATTGAGTGAATTTGGAATGATATTAATTTGAATTGTTCAAATTGAATTTGAAATTGTTCACATTAAAAATAGGATTTTTGAATTTGAATTAGTTCAAAATCGAATTAAGGTTTGTTTAATTATTCGATATAATTAATGTTTAAAATGTGCCATTAATATGTAGAACCATAAATTCAATGAATAATTATTTAGCCTCACATGGCATAAATGGTGTAAGGTAGAGTGCGAAACAAGGTCACTAAGATAAATTTTTTGTTATACTTAATTTAAAATAAAAATGAGACCAAATTTTTTGTTTAAATGCATTAGGTTGGCCCTAAAATTGAATTTGTTGACTCACTTATTCATATAACACAAACTTATTCTATTGTATTTTTCTCACCATTAATTATAGGAGCGAATATTTAAACTTTCAACTTTAGAGATGAAGGAGATACTTTAACTACATGTAGTTACTTTAACCAAATTGATTAGTTATATTCGTGATCTGTTCAACAAGATCATAAACTTATTCTTATTTGGTAACCATTTTGTTTTTTTATTTTTTTATTTTTAAAAATTAAGCTTATTTTCTCTCCATTTCTTATAATGATTTGCATCTTTCTTAAATACAATTGTTCAATTCTTAGTCAAATTCTAAAAACAAAAATAAGTTTTTAAAAGTTACTTTTTTTAGTTTTAAATTTTGGATTGGTTTTTTAAACCATTGGTAAAAAAAATAGATAACAAATGAAGAAATTTAGAGATAGAAATATTATTTATGGGCTTAATTTCAAAAAACAAAAACTTAAAAACTAAATCGCTACTAAGCGAGACATGTGAATACTTTAATAGTATATGTTTTGGAAACTAAAGTTGAATTGTACCCAAACTTGGTTAAATTATTGGCATTTTTAACAAAAATTGCTATTATGGAGGGTAATTTTAAAAACAAGTTTAAAGAGTGGGGCAAAATTGAGAAACTCCCCAAATATATCATATGGGCAAAAGTTCTAAACAACCACAAAATAATTTTGTATAATTGAAAAATAGTTTATTTTCACTTTTTTTTATAAAATTATACAAACATACACCATAGTAACAATTTGAGTTGTCAATGATAAAGAGGAAATTAAGACTAATTATTGTAAAATTAGATCCTATTTGGTTCCTACAAGAACAAGCACTAATTTTCTTCCATAATTCCTTTTCTTAGATAATACTGTCCTTTTTTTTTTTTTTTTCTATTATTAGTTGGCAATAAAACCCCATAATTTTCATTTGAAATGGAAAAAATTCTTCCTAGACCCCATTCAAATTGATGATAAACAAATAAATAAATCTCGTTTTAATAACTATTTGAGTTTTAATTTTTAGAAACTAAAATTTAAGTTTGTAAATATTATTCTCCGTTTTATTTATTGTTGCTTGATTTTTCTCCTTTATTTATTAACTTTAAAATAATAAAAATAATAAAAATGAAAATAATTGGTACTTTCTTCTCTCAAAATTATCTAACCTAACTTATCAAAAACTCGCATTCTTAGCCTCTGATTTTTTGAAAGATGACAAAATAAATGTCTAAATTAAAAATACGTTTTTGAAAATGTCTAATCATATCTTTTTATTGAAAATTTGTCTTTCAAACTATAAATCTTACTCGTATGCCATTTGATTTGTGCTCGATTTAGTTATTCAATCCCAATTTTTAAATATCTATAAAAAAAACGTACTTCCCTTTTAAACATTCATTGCCAATTCTCTTTTTCTTATGCCTTGTTTAGAAAAAAATTCTTACGTGGTTAAAATGATAAATCAAGATAATAATGCAACTATTAGATATAATTGAATAGTTTAGGTCAGGCTTTTGTAATTGTGAGGGACAAAAGTCCTCACGCTAACTCCTTTTCACCCGAGCATACCACGGATCACACCATGACTACTTCCAAGGCTCCACTATACATCTTTGTTCGGCATCAAGGATTCTATGGTTAATTCAGGAGCATGGCTCTGATACCACTTGTTAGGGACAACGACCCTCAAACTATCTCTACAATGGTATGATATTGTCCACTTTGGGCATAAGCCCTCATGGCTTTGTTTTTTGTTTCACCCTAAAAGGCCTCATATCAATAGAGATAGTCATCCTCACTTATATATTTATGATCCTCCTCTTATCTAACCAATGTAGGATTATCTAACCAATGTGGGACTTTGTTCGTATTCCCAACAGTAATCATTTTATTTTATTTTATTTTTTTATTTTTGAAAACTAAACATATTTTCTCTTATTTTCTTACAACATAATGGTTTGTGTATTTTTCTTAAGCATAAGAGTTAAATTCTTAGTCAATTTGAAAAAGAAATGCAAACTTTTTAAAACCAACTTTTTTAGTTTTCAAAATTTGACTTGATTTTTGAAATCATTAGTAAAATGTAGATAACAAAGCAAGAAACCTAGAAGTGGAGGGAAGTTATAGACTTAATTTTCAAAACTAAAAACCAAAAACCAAATTGATTATCTAAGGGGACTTTAGTATTTAGGGTTAAGATAATTAAAAATTTAATATTTGAATTAAACAGCTTCATGAACTTTTAATTTATTTATTTTAATAGATATTTGAACTTTAAAAATGTCCAGTGACTAATAGGTACTTTGAATTTTTTTTTCCTTTTTTGTATTTGATAGGTCACGACATATTCAACATTCTTTTAAATTTAACAAACCTATGATAACTAAATTTGAAAATTTTGACTAACTGATCATTAAATCTTTAATTAACATCCACTACTTTTTGTGATTTTTAAAAATTATTGAGTATGTCAAACACCTAATATTATATACAAAATGGAAAGTTGAGAGACCAATTATATGTTAAAAAAAAAAAGAAAAAGAAAAAAAAAAGAAAAAAGGAAAAAAAAAGACTTATTCAATACTTTATAAAATTCAGAAATCTATTAAATATAAAATTAAAAGTTTTGAGACCTCTTAGAAACTTTTAAAAGTTTAATTGAACTCAAATTAATCTAATAAAATTCACGAACTATACTTGTAATTTAATCAAAAGTAAATTTAAACCATAATTTCAAACCTAAATTATTGGGTAAATATCAATTTTACATTTAAATTTGTCAAGTTGTATTAAATCTTATCCTAAAATTTCTATATCATCAAATTGGACCTTGAACTTAAACCAAGTGTTATTGCAATACTTTATACCCATTGTTCAATTATTGTTATTTCATTAGCTAGTTTTAATAAATAAACAATCTATAATCTCTATAGATCCAATTTCAATAGAAATTTTGGCACAGAATTGAATAATGATCCAAACTCACAAATTTCGATAACAAGTTCGCTTTACTTCCATTTTTGTTTGAAATTTTAGCAATTATGTCTTATACATGTGAGCATGTTTTGTCAATATTTTGAATTAAAACTTATCATATTGTTAAATTTGAAACCATGTTTAAAGTTTTAAGGTTAATATTGTAATACTTTAACTATATTTGAAAAAATAAATGAAAAGTTCAGGATGTAAATAGATAGAATCCGATAAATTTTGGGTCAGATTTAGTCTTTTTCAAAAATATTTGAGAAGTTAAAATAAATGGAAAATAAAAGAAATGTAAAAATTAACGTGAAAAATCTAAATTCAAAGAAAAATTACGACTCACCCACCTAACTTTGTAAAAGTATTATTATTACATTCACACAAAATTCTTTGTCAGATCCAATTATAAGAAAACATGCTTAAACTGTTTATACCACTCACACAACAAACTAGAGTTATATTTCAAACTTAAAGTGGTTCTAATTAAAGATGATTTGAAATAAAGTCATAGACTCATTTAACAATATTCAGAGTCCATCATTTTTTTAACATTTAGATGTTATGATATTGTTACTTTTTAAATTGGACAATTATAAAAAGTACAATTTAATTTCGTACTGTGTTTTAAAAATACCTTGAATTTTCAAAAGTTTCGATAATATCCATGAACTTTCAAAGACAAAAGAGTTAAAAAAAAAAAAAAAAAAAACACTCTTACCATTTGTTTTGAATGTAAACCATTAGCGTTTTTTGTTTAAAAAATACTCTTATCGTTAGTATGTTGATGAAACACGAACTAGTACTTCATTTAAAAGGTACTTCTGAACTTTCAAAAGATGCATTAATACCCTTAATTTTAATAAAATGTTAAAAGTTCTCTTACCAATTAACATATGAACGAAAACTGTTTATCTAGATAATTTTATATAAGTGATTTAGTACATTTTTATTTGGCTAAAATTGGGGTTTAGTAATACTAGTTATATCTGGTTGTAATAATATAAATTTAGGTTTAAAGTTCGTTTGGGGTTGTATATGGGATCCCAATGAACCAATTTGTTTCCAAATCTGTATAATTGACAGCTAAAAAATGACAGTAACATCACTATAGTTGATGCTTAACGACCGTCAATAAAGCTTTATTTTATTGGTAGTTCAAAAATGTCAACAAAAAGTATATAGTTGATGTTTTAATGGTCGAAAAACTTGAATATTACCTTCGACTACCGGCCATAGAGTGTCAACAAAAAGAGAAGTTGATGGGTTTTTTGAACAGTTAACAACAAAAACAAATGTCAATATTACCTTACATTCAAGCTTTCTTTTATATCCCATTTATGTATGTCATTAACGTATTCACTCGAGACGTCCAACAAGTTCTCTACCTTCAAAAATGTGATCTTCTCTTATTCACTTGTGTCAGTGCTCATGAAAAAATTAACGTTTGAAAGGTGTCAACAAATAGGTCTTAATTGATGGGTTTTTTTTTCATATAATTGATGATAAAAAAAACGCCAATATTATGTTTCTTGATGGCCGAAAAACATCAACGAAGAAGTTTTGTTGACATTTTGGATTTATAGACATTGATTATATTGGTGTTTATTAGTCATTAACAAAGGTATTTGTTAACATATTTTGGTTGTAAACAGGGGTTAAAATTGTAATAGTTTGCGCATCCCATGACCTCCCTCTTCCATTTCCTCTTCTTTTGCTTCAATCAATGACCTGACACTTTTCTATTTATCCTTATTCTCCACTCTTTTCTTGACTTTAATAATCTTATATTCCTCTCTTCTATTTTTTTTAATCATTAAATCTACCTCATTCAATGAAATTAAGAGTATATAGATTGACAAGAAGAAAGAAGAATAATGTAACTACTCTAAGGGATCTTAAGACTCAAATATTTTAATCAAGATTATATGTTCACAACTTGAGATAGAGTTAATACATTGTTTGGGGTTAAGACATGAATGGCTGAAAAAGAAATTAGGAAGCATGTGTATTATTATCACATTTGTCAATGAAGACTTTGTTCATCCAATTTAAAGTTCAAATTAGTCTATATTTATTGTGATCATGTAGGTAGGTTTTGCATGGTCAAAGATTATCTTTTGTTAGCCTATTTTTTATTTGGAGATTAATCATTTTGCTTGAGTTTTGAAGGGATTATATATATATATATATATATATTGGGCCTTGTTTGGTTGCTAAAATTTTTTATATAAGAATTGGACAAATGAAAAAAAAAAAACATAGTATTTATAAGAAAAATGAGGATATTTCAACATGATTTGTTTTTAATCAACTCTTATCTAGTTCGAGATAACTTCAAACAAATTAACTATTTGCGCGTTAAAATTTCTTACATTTTATATTCAAGCATGCTTAGAAATGAAATAATTCCTCCTATTTATTTAAAGTTGTATTTAAGAAGAGATTCAAAAGGCAAAGAGGAGAAATGGGAAAAGTTCTAAACATTGAAGAATGAAATAAAGGGATTAACAAACAAAGTAGTATTGAAGAAGCGAGGAAAAAACGGTGAGAAATTAAATGTATTGGGCCAAAAAATAAAGCATATGAGAGAGAAAATAAAAGATGAAGATGATTTATTAGAAATAGATAAATAGTCTCCTTCTATATACTAAACGTAACAATTTGTTTTTTAGTTTTCTAAAAGGTCAAAAGTATAAATGCAACTTTTGAGAGCTCAATGATATTTTTTATATGACACATTGGTTTTCGTCCTTATACTAACCGTAAAACTTAGTTATTTTGCTAAAGTTTAAGGATATTAATGAAACTTTTGATGTTTAGTGGTATTTTTTAAATAAAGTAACAATAGTGTGTGCGTGTGTAGAGGATTAAGAGTTCGAAAGTGGTATTATATATATATATATATATAATTTTAAGGACTTGCAAAAGTGGATAGAGTGGTAGTCATGTCTCTCCTCTCACAAGCAAATGGCGCACCACCATTAGTTGAGACAGGGCTAACCCTACTAGCACAAGCACATCTTCCCTTATATCATTGGTGGGATGCATTCTTATATTCAACTTTGCTGATTAATGACCTTCCTACCCCTATCCTAAATGGACAGTCTCCAATGGAAGTGATGTTAAAAAAGAAGCTTAGGTTCGAGGAGCTTCAAATATTTGGGTGTGCATGTTTCTCCTACTTGAGACCGTACAATTCACATAAGTTGAGCTATCGCACAAAGAAGTGCATCTATCTTGGTCTGGCTGTAAATCACAAAGGCTACAAATGCCTCAACCCCAGTGGCAAGTTATTCATCTCTCGGCATGTTGTGTTTGATGAAACGAACTTTCCTTGTCAGGTGTCTTCTTCAGCTTGCAGACCAGCCAAGCAAGTAGTTGACATCCACCTGGTTTCCTGGCTGTCCCTCAGTCAGGTCACACTGCACAGTGACTCCATGCCCTCTACGTCCACAACCTTACTCTCACCAACTGTTAGAACAACCCACACCCAATCACCAGCTAATACCTCTACAGACAGCCCAGCCTTCCCACATCCTTCCTCTGATCGTCTACCCACCAATTGTGTACCTGACGATCGTTTACCCTCATCGTCTAGTGACCAACCCACTGATTGTCTACTCACCAGTTACTTACCCAACAATCACTCACCCAATGATCGTTCACCTACCGATCCACCCACTTACCTACCGATCGTGTACCCTCCGATTGTTTACCACCTAACTCAATATCGCCTACTACCCAACCCACCGATAGTTCACCTTCATCGTCCCCTGCCCAGTCTTCACCCGATACTGTCCCACACCTTATGCCTGTGTCTACTTATCCCATGATTACCCAGGGAAAGGAAGACATCTTCAAACCCAAAATATTGTCCTCCCAAACCTAAAAAGACTGGTCTCTAACCGAACCTACCCGAGTCAGTGATGTGCTCAAAACCATGCAGTGGAACAAAGCAATGAGTGATGAATTTCAAGCACTAGTGAACAATCAGATCTGGACTTTGGTTCCTCCGTCACCTTCAATGAACGTTGTTGGCAATAAATGGGCATTCAGAATCAAACGGAGTCCTAATGGCTCTATTCTATGCTACAAGGCACGCCTCATAGCAAAAGGCTCAAAACTCGGGTATCGATTTCTTTGAGACGTTTAGTCCAGTGGTCAAGGCATCTACCATCCGGATCGTCATTAGCCTTGCGGTATCCAAAGGGTGGCAGCTGAGACAGATAGATTTCAATAACGCCTTTCTTAATGGCGTCCTTGATGAAGAAGCTTACATGAGCCAACCGTAGGGATTTATTGATCCTCAACTACCAAATCATGTCTGTCGCTTACACAAGGTCATATATGGCCTTAAACAAGCGCCAAGGGCCTAGAACAACACACTGAAAACAGCACTATGTAGCTGGGGTTTCAAAATGCTAAGTCTGATACATCTCTCTTCATATATCGGAGCACTTCTACCTTGATACTTTTACTAGTATATGTTGATGATGTAATTATCACCGTAACTGATCAGTAGGCAATCAACAAGCTTGTAACAACCTTGGACTCTAAGTTTGCTCTAAAATATCTTGGTTAACTCCATTACTTCTTTGGAGTCCAACTGCACAATGTCCCTAATGGAGTTCTACTGAATCAGGAAAAGTATGTCGAAGACCTACTTCACCGTCTTGACCTTAGAGATCTAAAACTGGCACCCTCTCCAAGTGTTCTAAACAAGCAACTCTCTATCTCCAATGGCACTCCTCTTGACAATCCCTATATCTATCGGAGCACGATTGGCGCCCTACAGTGCTTAACCACCACAAGACTTGACATTACATATGCGGTTAATCATCTAAGCCAGTAATTAAAGCAACCTACGGACGTTCACTAGCAAGCGGTGAAGAGAGTTCTAAGATATGTCAGTAGCACTCGACACTTTGGCCTCTATATTCAACATGGGTCCGACCTCTCTGTTTCGGCCTTCTCCAATGCCGATTGGGCAACCAACATAGACGATCGAAAATTAGTTGTTGCTTATTGTATCTTCCTTGGAGGTAATCTTGTCTCCTGGTCCTCCAAAAAACAATCCGTTTGTCGCCCGGTTTAGCACAAAGACTGAATATAGAGCGCTTGCTCATGCCTTTGCAGAAATCATCTGGGTGCAACAACTACTGTCAGAGATTGGTGTCAAACATAAGTCGGCTCCAATTCTGTGGTGTGACAACCTCAACGCCGGTGCTCTAGCCGTCAATCCGGTGTTTCATGCGCGGACCAAGCACATTGAAATCAACATTCACTTCGTTCGTGATCAAGTCCTCCGTGGTCAGCTTGATGTTCGTTATGTCCTATCCTCCGACCAAATCGCTGACTGCCTCACCAAGCCCTTAACACACTCACAGTTCTTCCACCTTCGATCCAAACTCGATGTAGTAGAACTACCCTCTCGTTTGAGGAGGGATGTTAAGGATATTAAGGATGCCAACACATAAAGTCTTGCCTATCTACCAAAAGCATAGGACTTACCAAAGGAATAGGTTGGTTACAACCAAATCTCTAACCATTTGTATTTGTTGAGTTATTTTTGCATTCCCAAATTAGGGATTCCATATTGTATAAATACCTCACCTATGTACATTTCAAATACAAGAAATCATAAAGGAAAACTTGGCTTGCTACTGTCATTTGCTACCTATCGTCTACTTGATTGAGTTATCGTTTACCTTGTCTAAGTGCTATCGTCCATAGCGTGAGTCAAGCCATATCCTTCAACCTCTCTTTTCTAACTCTCCACCTTCAAAAAATGTGATCCTCTCTTATTCACTTGTACCAGTGCTCATGAAAAACTTGACGTTTGAAAGGTGTCAACAAATAGGTCTTAATTGATGGGGTTTTTTTTTTCATATAACTGATGATAAAAAACGTCAATATTATGTTTCTTGATGGCCGAAAAACATCAACAAAGAAGTTTTGTTGACATTTTGGATTTATAGACATTGATTATATTGGTGTTTTTTAGTCGTTAACAAAGGTATTTGTTAACATCTTTTGGCCGTAAACAGGGGATAAAATTGTAATAGTGTGTGCATCCCATGACATCCCTCTTCCATTTCCTCTTCTCTTACTTCAATCAATGACCTGACACTTTTCTATTTATCCTTATTCTCCCCTCTTTTCTTGACTTTAATACCCTTATATTCCTCTCTTCTATTTTTTTTTAATCTATAAATCTACCTCCTTCAATGAAATTAAGCGTATATAGATCGACAAGAAGAAAGAAGAATAATGTAACTATTCTAAGGGATCTTAGGATTCAAATATTTTAATCAAGATTATATGTTTACAACTTGAGATAGAGATAATACATTGTTTAGATTTAAGACATGAATGGCTGAAAAAGAAATTAGGAAGCATGTGTATTATTATCAAATTTGTATCAACGAAGACTCTGTTCATCCAATTTAAAGTTCAAATTAGTCTATATTTATTGTGATCATGTAGGTAGGTTTTGCATGGTCAAATATTATCTTTTGTTAGCCTATTTTTTATTTGGAGATTAATCATTTTGCTTGAGTTTTGAGGGGATTATATATATATATATATAGAGGGACTTGTTTGGTTGCTGAAACTTTTGATATAAGAATTGGACAAATGAAAAAAAAACATAGTATTTATAAGAAAAATGAGGATATTTCAACATGATTTGTTTTTAATCCGCTCTTATCTAGCTCGAGATAACTTCAAACAAATTGACTATTTAGGTGTTAAAATTTCTTACATTTTATATTTAAGCATGCTTAGAAATGAAATACTTCCTCCTATTTATTTAAAGTTGTATTTAAGAAGAGATTAAAAAACAAAGAGGAGAAATGGGAAAAGTTTTAAACATTGAAGAATGAAAGAAAGGGATAACAAATAAAGTAGTATTGAAGAAGCGAGGAAAAAACGATGAGAAATGAAATGTATTGGGCCAAAAATTAAAGCATATGAGAGAGGAAATAAAAGACGAAAATGATTTATCAGAAGTAGATAAATAGTCTCCTTCTATATACTAAACGTAACAATTTTTTTTTTTTTTAATTTTTTAAAAGCATAAATGCAACTTTTGAGAGCTCAATAATATCTTTTATATGACACATTGATTTTCGTTCTTATACTAACCATAAAACAAACTTAGTTATTTTGCTAAAGTTAGATATTAATGAAACTTTTGATGTCTAGTTATATTTTTGAAATAAAGTAACAACAGTGTGTGCTTGTGTAGAAGATTAAGAGTTCGGAAGTGGACAGATGATCAAGAATTGGGAAGTGGTATTATAAATATATATATAATCTTAAGGACGTTCAAAAGTGGATAGAGTGGTAATCATGTTTCTCTTCTCACAAGCAGATGATGCACTGCCATTAGCCCTGTTAGATTCTTCTCGGTCAACACAAAGAAAAGAAATACTTTCTTTTTTCTTCTATTTTTTTTTTTAATGTTATAAGCTTAATTTTTGGATCTAAAACTAATGAAAAATATGTGTTATTGTCAAAAAGAGCTTAGTTCAATGGGCATTAATATGGATTGAGAACTAAAATATTTGTGATTCAAATCCTTCATTCACATTTGTATTAAAATATATATATATATATAATTATTTTTTCAGATCTGAAAATTCTATATATATATATATATATATATATATTATTTGAATCGAAGTTATATCGAATTTAGTTTCAAAGCAGTAGTTTGTTCGAATAGAATATGTATATAAACACAATATGTACATATACCACACACATGAAACAAACAACGGACTGAGAAAGATTCACATGATGGGTGAAATCATAAAACTGAGTGCGGCGTTATTCCCCAAATGTTACGGCTAGATAACATTTTGCCTTTTTCGAAGCAAAAAATTTACCGCACCAACACAACCAAACCAAAATGGTTGGGTTTCCATTTATTTTGCAAGAAAAAAAAAACAAAAAATAATAATAATATATATATATATATATATATATATTTAAATGGCTCTGTTCTTCCCTATATTTAAAATGTTTTAGGACGGAAATATTGAACTCCTAATTTTGTACAACTTTTCTTAAAAATAGTAATAAAATATCGATTTTGATTAAATATTTCTAAAAAAAACTGTAAATACAAAAATTTTAAAAATAAATATTTTATAATTTAAAACAAGTTAACATGTCTATTATTTATATTATATTTATATTAATGATATTTTATTATTTATTTTTATATTTTATGGATTTTTCTACGGTATAATGTCCTCATGTCATATTGAACACATGAAAATGTAGGAATATCGATGGAAATAGCGACATGTTGACGAAAATTTAATACTATGGTTCTTCCTAATAGTTGTAGATTTTTTATTAATATATATTTAAAAAAACTGTGAGAAATATTTAGTGATTTTTTTTTTTATAATATATAGAGTGGAGTAATCAATCTCTAACTTCAAGATCAATATTTCAGACACTGTAACAGTTGAACTATGCTAATTTTAGCAAATATATAAGTGATTTTGAAACTTATTATTGAAATATTATAGTTTTATACGTTGTCCTGTCTTTAAAAGATGAACTATATATTATTTTTTACTGATCTTTGTCTCTTTTAAATATTAATTAAATTTATTGAAAATGAGTTTGAAATTTAAGGATGCAACAAATACCAGAAAATGGTAATTGGTAGGGTGGCTTTAACCTCGTCTTAGTAATAAAACTATAATATTTCAAGAATAACTTTCAAAATAACTCTATAGTTCTAATAAACATTAAAAATTCCAATAGCAGCCTCAAATCTGCATTAGTAAAAAATTAATTTTTTAAATTAACTAAGATGGAGGATTGTTAATATATATATATATATATTCTTTAAAATGAAAAATATTAGCAAATAATAAAGTAAAATTATTATATATATAAAAAAAAGTCAAACTAAATCTATTATTATTCGTTTCTTTTTAATAACTTACTAGTACCAATAATTTCTTTTTTCGAAAGAAGTAGTCATCAATATTTTTTTTTTATTATGTTTTAGTTTTTCTTTATATAAATATTATAACAATAAGTACGAAGTATAGAACTTTTGATTTGGAAGAGAGAAAAAAAAATTCTTATAAATAAAAAAATCTAAAAAATATTTACACATCATAACAAAAAGTTTCAAAAGTGTACTGTACTTTTGAAACTTTTTATTGTAAAGTGTAAATATTTTTTAATATTTTTTTTATATTTATAAATGTTCCTTTAAAAAAAAAAGACAATAAGATTCCGTTTAAGTGGCAATCTAAAATAGATATATGAAAATATGAGATTTAGTCAAACAAAATTGTATTTAATATTTTTAGATATGTGTTTGATAGTGGATTTAGAATCTAAATTCAAAATTTAAATAATATTTAAAAATGTGTTTAATCACGTATTTATAAATCATAAGACTAATTAGAGTTACACACTAGTTGAATATAAACTATTATTAATTAATTTACGAACTTGATTTAGGTTAAAAAATTTGTATAATTATTATTTTGTAATATCATATGATATGTAATATATTAAATATTAAATATCTTAATTAATTGAGTTACGTGGCATTAAATACTATTTGTTAACATTTCTCTTAATCTTTTTTATTATTATTCTCCATTTTAAAATTTTTAATTCAAAATCTAACATCGAAAACATTAAAAAAAATGTTGTTTTTAAAATTTGTATTTTTTGAATCATAGAATACAAAAGTAGTTTTCGATAACTGAATTTAAACGATAAATATTCGCCAA